>NC_086250.1:41646672-42246672 GCF_021018805.1 Prinia subflava
AAACTAATAAATCCTAAACATGTATTCAGAATCTAGGATTTATTTCTGTTTGTCAAGTTAGCAAGAGAAAGTTCCCATATTGACAGCAAATCATAGAACCATAGAATAGAATCATTAAAGTTGGAAAGAACTCCTGAGATTGAGTCCAGCTTTTGACCAATCAGCACCATATCAAATAGATCATAGCACCAAGTGCCGTGTCCTGTCATTTCTTGAACACTACCAGGGACGGTGAGTCCAGCACCTCCCAGGACAGTCCACTCCAATGCTTAACAACCCTTTCCATGAAGAAATTCTTCCTGAAGTCCAATCTGAACCTCCCCTGAGGCCATTTCCTCCTGTCCCATTGCTAGTCACCTGGGAGAAGAGCCAAGCCCTACCTCACTACAATCTCCTTTCAGGTAGTTGTCAAGAGCAATAAGGTCTCCCTTGAACCTCCCTTTTCCAAGGATAAGGACTCACTCTCTAGGCCCTTCATCAGCCTTCTTTGCCCTTCTTTGAATGTGCTCCAGCATTTCAATATCTTTCTTGAACTGAGGAGTCCAGAACTTGAGGTGCAGCCTCACTGGTGCCGATGAGGTGGGATCATGCTGTAGTGAGGTGGCAACTTCTTCCTTTGCTGTACTTAGAAATGACAGATGGTTAAAAATTAAAGGCAAGTGTTTGTTCAGGTCGTCAGATGATATTCTGGTATAGGAATAGGAGTTACACTGATGTAAGATCTCATATAAGATCTAGGAATAGCTATAATTAGTAAGACTAATTAATTATCTGTTTGGTTCCCTTTTCAGTAATGGGAGCTAATCAGGTGTTTCGTGTGTGTTTTGTAGTGTTTGTGATCTTGTTTCTTGTCATATTAATGCCACTCTCTAGTAGGAAGCAAACATTAATTAGTGCATAATTTACAGTAGGAGAAGCAGAGGCTTCAGTGGTTAATCAATTTTAGCAGAGGATTTTATCTAGAGCTGTTTGTGGGATTTCCCAGCAGTGAATCTTTATGTAGTATATTTTTACTCTCGTCTCAGATGATGCTATACTAAAAATGCCCATGAAGAATTATTCTGATGTATTTAGAAATCTGACGTAAGACGCATGGGAGTGCACAGAAGCTTTAAAGACAGTTAATGCCAAATTCACAGAGGCCTTACTATTATCCAGTTCCAGATGAATAAGTCATATACTTCAGTGATTTTATGGTCACCAAAGAAATGGTGTTGCCTAGTATACTAAAAAAATTACTTAGGAAGGTGTTTTGTTCCAGATTTTTAGGAAGATCCTGGGATTTTCCTTGTCTTTCCCTCCTAAAACATGATTCTACTCTAAGCATCAGTCATACTGACAAGGCTGTTGCAGGAAAGATGGCCCCAGGTGCCGCTGTTTCATCTATCAGCATGAGAGAGAAGTGCTCCTGGTTCCTGTTTGTGTGATGAGTCACACAGCTT
The DNA here is from genome assembly GCF_021018805.1 of Prinia subflava. Taxonomy (NCBI): domain Eukaryota; kingdom Metazoa; phylum Chordata; class Aves; order Passeriformes; family Cisticolidae; genus Prinia; species Prinia subflava. Next base: position 41,648,115 of record NC_086250.1, read on the forward strand.
GGTACAACCTGGGGGCCTGGTGGGCAGGTAGGCATGGACCAGCCACGTGCCCAGGCAGCAGGGACAGCCAGGAGCCTCCTGGGCTGTGTAAGCAGGGGTACAGCCGGCAGATTAAGGGAAGGGGTTATCTGCCTCTTTTCAGCACTGCATCTAGATACTGAATCTGGTTTTGGGCCACCCAGTGGGAGAAGACTCCAATGAACTGCAGTGAGTTCAGTGGAGCTCCAGGAAGCTAATCAGGGCCAGGGGCATTTGTCCTGTGAGAAGATGGGGGAGCTGGGGATGTTCAGCCTGGAAAAAGATGACTTTAAGGGGACTTCACAGAAGTCCCCCCCCACCCCCCACCTAGGAGAATGTCAAGTGGAGACAGGCATTTTGCAGTGGTGCAGGTGGGAGGAAAAGGAAATGCTTGGCATAAGTTACAACATGAGGTGTTCAGACTGGATCTAAGGAAAGGCTGTTCCTGTGAGAACCATCAGGCAGTGAAGCAGGTTGCCTGCACAGGCTGTGCAGTCTCCACCCTTCTTGACTCTCAGCGAAGTCACTGAAAGGCAGTCTGTGGTTTGTTTTTTCACCTGTCAAACAGTGCCGGTGGCTTCACTCCCTGAGAAATCCGTAGGGCTGTTTCTTTTGCTTGGGGAACAGAATGTCACTATTTAACGAGAAGAAGTGCAAGGTGGAAACAGTTTCATTAGGGGGTGTTAAATTTTATAGTTCCTTCATCACATGTGTCAGATTAATAGGAAAAAAGTGTTTTAAATGGTTGACTTTAATTAGCAAAATGGAGAAGTCTGCCAACAACAATATTCCATTTTTGGTGACCAAGTGTTTAAGTAATTTAGAAGTTATTCCATTTATTCTTAATTAGGTTCTCATTTATAGAAGTGTAATCTGTTCAGAAAAATACCGGTGCTAATGCTTCACAGAGCACAAATTATGTTGCAGGTTGTTTAAAATAAAGTTTTCCCTCTATTTCCCTTTTGCTGTTAAATTCTGCAATGCTTTTAGCATCATTTGATACATCTGGTCATAAAATGTCACATTGCTCTTAGTTTTACCATTTGGTAGGTATTTGCATCTGTTACAAAGGCTCCTTTTTGCAGTCTCTATAGCATTGCCAAGCTGAGACCTTGATCAGCATAAAGCTACAGAAATGCCAATTCATGCTTTTGTCATCTCAAGGGCTGATTAATGTAATTCACTCTTTTAGGGACTTTCAGCCCATACTGTTAGGAAATTGCAGCTGACTCATTATGCTGCCATGAGGATTCTCTTCAAAATGAGATTATATGACTGTATTATTAAATTTAAAAAAATACTGTTTGTAGAAAAAAATCATATTAATTATTATATAACATTGGAACAGGCTGCCCAGGGAGGTGTGTGAATCACCATTCCTGGAGGCATTTGAAAGATGTAGATGTGGCACTTAGGGATGTAATTTAGTTGTGGAGTTGGCAGTACTGGGTTAATGGTTGGACTTAATGATCTTAAAGGTCTTTTCCAATCTAAATGAGTCTATGATTCTATGTATTTGGGAGATCTTAGACTGTTACTATTATAAGCCTGTCATGTGAGTAATCATTTTATAGTTTCTATATATCATCCAATTTACTGAGCTGCCTTGAGGAAGTCTATTAAGATTACCATCAAGACAGTATATTGTCCATGAATATTCTCCAAGCGGAATTTGTGTTTTTTTCAATCAACATGGAAATGCTATGTATTTACTTGAACATCTGAATTGCACATTTTTCTAGTCCTGTTTTTAACTGGCAAGTGTATAACATGGGCTTGGATGAGTCTTCCTGAAACCTATTTAATCACAGATATTGAAATTGACCAAATGACAGTCCAGATTTCATAATAGTTTGGAATATTACATAGAAGATGTAAAAAGTGTTGTTTTTACAATTTTTCTCAGCTATTTAAAATTTTGACAGAAAAAGAAGAAATAAATCTCTTTCTATTAAGCAGATCTCTTTTTCAGTATTATACAGGTGAGAAAAAATGTTTTTTAACTTTCCTAAGTGGAATAATCAGAGTGATGTTGTCAATATGGGTAATAGTGCTAATCTGTTTGTGCATGCCAGTCAGTTCTGTCTCATTAGCAACCTTATTTTAGTAAAGTCTTTTTCCCACTAAGAGGAAGCCTGAATCTCTAAAAAGTAATTTTGAAATGTTGGTTTCAAAGGAAAAGCAGCTTATGCCTTATATTACAAAGCCTAAATGAAAGCTTTCCATCCTAATATACTCTTGGGTACCTATTTTTCGGTCTACAGCAACACACTGGCTTTAGAAAGGCTCAAAAAATTCACTCCAGTGAATCCATGGGATCAAACATATTTCTGAGAGTTCAGATTTTAGCCTGGGATATAGTATTTCATTTCAGTCTACTATGCCTACAGAGAGCATCTTTCCACTGCATTTTTTTGCTATATGAAACGTGATATTCTTGAACAAAGAGAAGAATGAACAGGCAGATGGTCTCCAGAACATGGGAGCTGAGACTTGGTTTGTGTTGAATAACTATTATCTAGCCTTTTATTCACCAGCCCTAGACTACATAAAAAATGAGGAACCAACAGAAAATGCTAACTGTTCATCAAGTCTGTTGTCTGCTGAAGAGAGAAGGAAAAATGTAGGAGCTGGGCATGTTATAAAATGAGACCCAGAGAAATGGTCTGGGCCCAGATCCACACTCAGGAGAGTGTGCTGTGCAGGTTTCTCTCTGGATTAAAGCTCTGAGACAAGGTAAAGGATTTTCTACATGAGATGTCACAGTAGTCAAGAAGGACTCTAGAATATTTCCTTTTTGCAGTCTGATTTCTAACCTTGTAACGAATTGCCTTGTTAAAATAAACATATTCTATTTTGCAAACACTGTAAGAGTCTTTGTTAGTCTGGTGAGATGGGATATATTCTCTCTCCAGGAGTAATTACTATAAGTAATCAGAATATATAGGCTTTTTCATCTGGATATATGCTGCAGGGAGCTTGGAGCCAGGAAGCATCCCCTTGCTGAGCACCATGGGGCTGTGAGGCTGGGGAAGCTGAGCCTGGCTGCAGGGCAGAGCCAGGTCTGTTGCTGTTTGTCCTGCAAGAAGCTGGCAGCAGAGACAAACTCTGAAATACCACAGCGAGAAAGTCAAAATAACTTACTTCAAACTGGATAATACTCCCAACACAATAGAAGGATTTTCTTCTTTTTCTGTATGATTTATTCAAAACTTACTGTAGCAAGCAGAAAGGCTCCTTGGGGAGGCCTTTGCTTGGGTGGTTGGTACTTCACTGATAGCCTGCATTTGTGTTTCTGGGCTGCAAATTCTTTAGGGTGGAGATCATACTATTTACATTTATATAAATAATATATGCAAATAATATAATAAGTGCTGTGTGATTTTCCTGGAGTTTAATCATATTTGCAAGAAATCATCTCTTTGCTAGGGAAACAACCTATTTTTCATCCAAGTTAATGTGGAGTTTGGCCTATATAAGAATGGTGGGATTTGAGCTGAGGACATCATGTTTTGGTGAATGTCAAGATTTATTATCATGAATTTATAATATGCATTATTGCTTTCAAATCTATCTTTGTCATTACCTCTTTTGGGAGGCTAGTGCCTTTTAATGTTCTTGGTTTTTATTTTCTAATTTAATAGCATTAGAAATAATGAGATTTGGAATAACAAATTTCTATATGCCAACATCTTGGAAAATCTCCCATTTTTCCATTGAAACACTGTTCAAAAAACTGTTCAAAAGGACACAATTGAAATGAAAAGAGTTTCTGCACTATAAAGTTACTTTGCTTTACATTATAAGCTTGGAAGGCAACAGCCTCAAGTCTTCAGTAAACCTATCAGATTTTAAAGCATTTATTTTGCTGAAATCTGCTAATGTTCTATGAAAATTTTGGAAAAATTTTTATTATTCCAAACATCTGACATAATTTACTTATTACTAAATATTTCTTAATTTTCTGCCTTTATTTTATAAATGTAGTATAAGAAAGATAACTTTTTAGCTGAAGTACTGTGGTAATTCTTTGTGAGAAGGTTTGGGGAATTTTCCCCACATGAAAGGTTTAGACACTTCAGAATACTAAATTGCTGTATGGATATATACAAGATAATAACTGTAGAGCTAGTTGAAACTTGTCTCCTTAAACAGGCAGTTTGAAGGTCTGTTTAAATAAACTCTTCTTTCAAGTCATGCTCTCTCTACTGTCTGACTTGCTAAGCTTCTTAAGCTGTACTTCAGTTCATTAGGCAGCACTGTGTGTTTGCAGTGACAGAAGCTGTGGCTTGACTCCTGCTGGCAGTGGCGGTGTATCAGGACACGCCGCTGTCACTGAAAGTGAGGTAGCCACAGAGGACTGTGGCCAGTAACCATTCCTTAGCACATCCAACTTTATGCTGTTTAGTCCTGGGAGAACTCCTATGCTGTAGTTTATGGTGTTGGATGAAGGAGATGCGACTTTGCTTTGATATGCTGAATCTCACTGCTCTAAATATTGGAAAAAATGTGGAGGGAATTACAGTGACAAAAGAGGTAAGCTTGCAGCTGCATAACTTCAGTAAAATTCCTCTTCAGTTTACACAGCATCAGTGGTGCTGAGAAGTCAGTTCTGTACTGATAAAGATGATGTTTCCCAGTAGGAAAAAGAGTTAGTGTAGTAGATAACGTGCAACTGCCCCTTGTTGTGGAGAACCCAGGACCCGGTTCTCTAAGCTGAGGGAGCAAACGTGGCCTGTTTTATTTCCATAGTCTTCTGTCTCACTAAGAGATTGTTCTTTCATCCTCTTGATACAGAATAATTTTTGTTAGTCATTGGTGCCTTTGTAGATCTGATAGGAGTCTGTTGTGTTTCACTCAGTGCTGACATTGATTTAGAACATATTCAGACATCTAGAAAGGTGTAGCATGTAGCAGTGGCCTTCTTAAACAGAGGCACTTCCAGCATATGTTATATCAGACTGTTTGACAATTCAGCTATTAGATAGTTCTCTGTATGAGACAACATTTTGTTGTAAAATAATTGGTTTTTAATCCTTGTGAATCCCCCCTCTTAGGGACTGGCAAAAGCAGACAAGCTGGATCTCTCTTTATTCCAGTGCTGGAACACCATTCTTCAAGGAAGGGGTCTGATGTTTTCCACTTCACTTGAAGCTGTTGAATTTTGGGGTATGCAGGGTAGTATACATGCTTTTGCAGGTATATTAAGGGTAGAACATGACAGGAGCAGTCCATGTTTCTGTGACAGCATTGATTATTTTATTTACTTTGGCTTGGATTTGGGCTAATAGTGTTGTACTGTTCTGTTTATTGCAATATTATATTTTAATTGATATAAAGCACCTTTTTATAGTAAATAAAATTATTATTTCTCTAATGCTCTCCAAATATTCCTGTATCAAGCATATACAGCTTTGAAATATCTTCAAAGTTAAACATAACATTTCACTGCTATTGTTGTATGACATAAAAGCTACTAAGGTGTTTAAATACTTTATAGTGTTTTCTGATATACCAAACTATCATTTGTTCATCAGTGTCCTTGAAGAAATGCATTTTTGCATCCATTTTTTATAAACTAGGATCTGCAGTTGAACCATGGCAGCCCGAGGGTTTATGAATGTTGTTGGGCACTATACAGGAGGCAGTGGGAGTAGGAAGTCTGGAACTTTAATGGGGTTTTAAGCTTTTTTGCAATTCAACCCCTCCCCGCCCCCCCCAAATAAGAATAGGATTGTGATGAAGAGCTAATAATGAAAATTAACATAAAATTTTCCTACTGCTAAAGTCCCAGTGCTACAGGGACGTGGTTTTATCATGACTTTTTCTAGGACCACAGATTCAGAAATTTCTCACATACCTTTTCTAAGATTATCCCAGTACTATCAGATCTGTCTTTATTTATCTATTTTTAAAGTTTATTTTAGAAGATGTAGACAGGAGTATCTCTGAGAGCTTTCCTGGAGAAAATTATAAGCTAATTATAAGCTAATAAGCTAATTATAAGCTAATAATTATAAGCTAATGTTTTGGAGTGTAGATCAGACATAATGTCAGAACCTCCTGTTAGGTTTTCTTTCCAGAAGAGACTTTGATGAATACTTGTGTCTCTGTTTAACTACAAGAAAGCATTTTGCATCACAGGAGGGATAATTCTTCTATCTTTTTTTGGATTTACTAGTACTCTGTTTCTTAAAATAAGCACTTATAATAAGTGACTTGTACATCACCTCTTCTAACTGTTCAGTAATTCATTGATTAGTCATGTGACAGCTATTAAAACTGCATTGTGGAAAACTTTGGGTGGTCAAAGAGTTTCTGAGTTGTTTGTCCATTATTAGCAGTTGTACAATAATTCATGATGATGTTTCTATAAATACCTTAAAAATGAATGAAGGGTATTGAAAGAAACTGGTTTTGAACAGAGCACTATAGCATACTGCTGTTTGAACAGAGGAAAAATCCAAGACAAGAAAGACAGATAAGCCTTACCACTAACTTAATTAGACTTTGGATCAAACCCAATGAGAGTTCTGAAGCTGCTTCTGTAGAAATCACTCTAAATCATATTGTGAGTTTGAAATCAGTCCCAGCTTTTCATGGACTGTCTTGAGACTGGCAGCATCCAGGGACTTTATTTTATTTGAAATATTTTTGGGATTGCAGCTATACCTTGTGTATAATTCTTAAGTCTTAAGCCATTAAATGTCCAATGCCTCATAAACATCTAGAGATCTAATGATTTGTGCTATCAAAAAACCCACAAAAATCTGTTCAAAATATTTGTTGGGAAGAGTCCATGAAAATTATCTTCTAAGTACTTACTGCACTTTGACTTTGTGAAACAAATAACTATAATCCAATGGATAAAATAAATTTTCCAAGCATATACCAAAATATGCATGGAATATATATGCCATGAGAAAATCTCAGGATTTCATTATTTCTTTGTGATTTTATTTTGTAAGGAACTCCTGTACTACTCATTTGGAAATCTGAATCCTATGTTTGGAGTCTTATCTTTGTAACCCCTGAAATCATTCATTTGCCTTATCTTTCTGTGTGAGTGTGAGGCTCAAGTGGAAGAATTCTGACTTATTAGCAAAGTCATCTGAGCAGAGGGTGTAGGAATGATTGTAGTGTATTGGTGGTATATACTAAGTGGTTAGCTTACATTTAGCTTTCTTGCATAGAATAATAATTGTGTTCCAAATACAGTTCTAACTGACCATTAGTAATTTAGAGTTCTTAACATTTGTCTCGCCACACTTAAATCTTTGGCCAAAAAGATCTTTGAAATTGGGTCGTATTAAGGGGAATGCCCGATTTCCGTGTTCTTTGACTACTCAGCTGTAAAACAGGAACATTTTCCTTCCTTATCAGAAGGAACGTGAGAGCACACCATTATTAATTACAGCATAATGCTTAACAAAAAAGTGATGAAATCAGACTAAGCAGCGAATTAATAAGACCTGTTCATTAAAGCTAAGTTCAAACATTTCAAACATAATCCCATGTGTGACTGTTACAGCTCTGCTCTCTGTGCCTTGTACGGAGCTACTGGATTTGGGTGGTCATTTAAAATTCATCCATGAGTACTGCTGTGTATGAGATCAGCTGCACTGGGTCAGTTCAGCCTGGGCTTCCCTGCTGAATGGAAACCTGTGGAATTGCAGAAAACAGGACAGATTTTCAGAGGTCCTGCCTGCTTGGTAATACTCCTTCAGTTCTCTGCATCTGGGAACCTTTTGAATCACAGGGTGCACCTTTGTGTTGGATAGACAGATTTCTTGCATCAGCTCATCTAACTGAGCCCATATAAACTTAGGTACTGACATATCCTGTGGCAGTGATTGCTATGTTATCTGTCCAAACATTTCTATTTGTATTTGTTTTTAACTTTGATTTCATCTTATACTTCTTAAGTAGCAGTCATTATTTATTATGAGAAACCAGTGGATAATAATTTCCACTTCACTTTTCCATGCTACCGCAAGCCCATCATTCTTATATGGCTATTTTTCATAAAATAATGCATTTAATTCCCAATTTCAGTTTCTCTGGGGGGAACAAAATGTCCAGGAAATATAGAATACTGTCCTGTTAAGCTGCACAACTTTTTGACAGAATAGAGGAAAATACAATTTTAATATTTCAGTAGCTGAAAGGAGATAGTTCAAAGAGTGTAGGCAAACAATGATGAGAATGTGTTGACAGTGCATGAAATCTTTGATGTGGATTCCTTTATAAAATAAAATGACTTTTTGGGGCTGAAAAGATGGCTGTTGAAAACTCCAGTTATAGGCCCTCATGAGAAAATAAAAGAGTCCTTTTGGTTTTAGCATTGCTTCTCAGCTGAAAGAATGATTGATGATTTTTAAAGAACATCTTGTAGTGCAAAGGACCGTGACAGAGGCTCTCTTGATGCTGGTAATCTGTACTGTGTTTTTCTGTGCATTTATTCTCTCTTTGTAGGAAATTAAAATAGATTAATGGAAGGGAATTTTTTTAGAAGAAGGGCATAGAATTCAGGAAACAGAACTGTCAAAATCGATATTTACATGACATGATTGTGTAATGTTTGTCAAAGAAGAGGAGAGTGTAATAACCTTTTTCTGTGTCCCACTAAAGAATGGTTATCTGTAGAGTGCAAGCACTGGACTTCTTATTTGTTACACACACCCAGGGCACAAAGAAGGAATGGAAGTGTTCAATTTGATTCCATCTTATAGACACAGTTCTGCTCAGGTTTAATTGCTTTATGTGCTGTAAGAACACGAGAAAATACTCTGACTTGAAAAAGCTGAGGTTAAGTGTTCTGCAATTCATGAGAGGAACAGAGGCAGTGAAATCTGCCTGCTGCCCGCTGAGGCCCTGGGTCTTTCTCACTGTGGAGATCATGGACTGTGTAGAACCTTCTTAGTAGGCTTTGAAGGGAGAGTTAAGTGGCTTCCTGTCTTCTGAGCTACTCATGCTGAGAAGACATGCTTTATCATGATGAGCAACTATTTTCTGTAAATAATCTTAAAAGTCCTCTTGTCATTTGTCTGGAGGTCATGGTAAGGGGAAATCAAGTAAATTCCCATCCCAGATTGTTTCTGGCACCTAACAGTTGATGGACATTTTTGCTTCCTTTCACAGACAGTGAAGAGCTCAAATAATGAGCTCCTCTTTACTAAAATAAATAGGCCAGGTACTTGAAAGTTCTTTTATGAAAAAGAAATACTTGTTATTGAAATAGCTGGGAGATCATTGCAGTCTTTGATTTGAGATTATGTTTATATTTATTCTCTAGATGGAGAACTATATTCAATGACTTTCTAATCCTGTGGGAACACCTCTGTAGAAACAAAAGTAAGATGTGGGGTTGGACAGATCTCTTTAAAGGATCTGGTATTCTATGTGGAACTTGTGAGAAACCTCTTGAAGTACGGTCACACTTCACAGCATAGCAGCCAACAAAATCATGCCCTACCACTTCCAACTCCAACCAGGAAATAACTGCCTGAGAAATAAACATGAATGTTAAGAAAGTGCACTTGGGAAAATAGCACAGGTTTTATTTTGCTTACAGGTAGGTACCTACCAGGAGTGTGTAAGAATGGTACTACAAGCATAAGTGTGATATTTGAGTGTTAGTCTCTTTTAAGTAGTAGAAGGACTTGGTCCCCCAAAATTAACTTTAAATCTCTAGAATTTAACTAAGATGCCATTTCCATTACATAATCATTATTTTGTTGGCATCTACTTGTTTTTTGCCCTTAAAGATTGTTTAACATCTCTGGGATATGGCTGATGAAAATGGTGAATTTTAATTGGAAAACAAAAGTATGATGGAGTTAGTATGCACAGCTGGACAGAGAGAGGACAGAAGCAGAGAGAACACAGTGAAGGGCAGCTCCTTTTGCCAACAGTCCAGTGAGTTCTGTTGCCTGACTGCTTCAGTTCAACTAGAGACACCGTGTGTGGGTGACAGCACACAGCACTTCCATATGTACTTAGCTGTTGTGCAGAGGTTAAAAAGATAAGCTTAAGGGTTGTGCAAATATTAACTCCTTCTAGTCAGGTGGTGTTAGCCTGCTGAAGCCAATATTGGTATTACGAATGGCTAAAGAATATGTTTAGTTCATAGTGCATTTATACATGCACTATGTTTAGTGCAGAAGACCCAGTAGTAGCATTGCAACTTTTTAAAATTGTGAATCAGATTGTAACACTACAAGCTGTGGTAGAGTAGAGAGAACACACACTTTGGAGACTGATTTTCTACAAGACTACAGGGAACATCATAAAATAGACATAGCCTGCAGTTGAGGAATTGATTAGCTTGTCTATAGCTGGTGTGATCTTTTAGTAGCAACTGATATCAAATCAATTCTCTTGGCATATAATTAAGGAGATAACTTGCAAGAGTAACCCCAACTTTTAAAAAAAGTTATTATATTAAAACCAAATAAAATAGTATTTTTTCCTGGATTATTGCACTACTATAAAATGGCATACAAAAATTTTAACTAAAACATGGATTTATTTTAAATAAAAGAATAGTCATTGTGTAGCATTTTCTGTGCCACGGTATATTGGGATTTCAAAGACGGCTTTTGTTCCATACCAAGAATTTTCTTACCAGAAAAAGTGAACCCTTGAACACTTCCCAAAATATTAAATCCATTCCAAACCAGGATCTATTCAAAATACATTAATCTGACTTTAAATGATATGATATTTAACCTATGCAGACTCTTAAAAATAACATGAAAGGGCATCTTCTGAAGGAAGGGATTGTGATTCATATGATGACCTAGGTTGTGACTGAAAGAAGTAAGGAATGATTTTTCTTTTTACCCTTCTGTTTGAGGAATGAAAATGGATGGTGCTTTCAGGAACTGGAACAGGATAAGAAGAGAAAAGTGACTCGTTGAAATGGGTCTGGTTTATAGCACTGGAACTTGGAGATCTCTGCTTAGTGAACAACAGTGCTGCCTTAGTGTCATTCTATTTCACTTCATGCTACCTAGGGAAAATATTTGAGATTTCCTCAAAGTTATTTGTAGTTATGAGCAATAATTTTTATTTTTCTCTATGCTGCTTTTGTCACATGATGCTGATTTCCTGGTTTAAGATGAGCTTTCCATTCAAAATATCAGTTTTGTTATGTGTAGATGCTCTCCCAAAGTGATGTGAGGTGGTTGTTTAAGAGCAGTGGCTCTGCTTGGAGAACATGGTCTTTGCCACACTTTGCTAAATACTTGTTACTCTTCACAGATGACTGTGCCTTGTTGCATCTAATGATATCTTAATTTTATCACAGGTAATGTGGTTTGAAAGGGAAAATGAAACAAAAAGTTATACTCCTGCTTAGTTAGCCTGCTGTAAAATTCTGGCTCGCTGGGATGGAGACAAGAGTGGGACTAAAATGTGTATCCTCTGGGTAATGTGTGATGGTGGCATTTGGAAACTTGTATGTTAGAAGGGTTAGTGCTTATTAGCTGGAAATACTCTGTATGTCCTGCTGAAAGTGAAAATGCTGAAGTAGTGAGTAGGTTTCTTTTCACTGTGACTGAAATAAAGAGCTTTAAGAAAAAAATTTAAAGTAGTTTAATGTACGTGTAGAGAATGTCATTAATTGTCTTGGTGGTATGCAGGCAGTACTTTACAGTAATTGTAGTGGAATATTAATGCCTGCTGCTTTGACCTGCTATCAGTCATTATGATTTGAATAAAATTTGCATAATACTTTGCATATCAGTAACATACTACTCATTAGGTTTTATACTGTTAGGATGGTGGATTAACAAATGATTGTAGTAGCATTACTCCAATGAAAGGGATCAACTTCTATGTTTCTCTTTTTTCTTACTATTTTCCAAAATAAGTTATAATGATGTTTTTAGAATATTAATATTATTTTAATTAGGATTAGTAATAAATCCTGAATGGACCATGTTAATAGTAGCTACCAGTTCCCTGTTAATCTCCCATTTGTGTTTCTTCTACTTTATTTAAATTTCCTGTGACAGTTTTATTTGTGATAAAAGTTGTGTACTTTTACTATGGCTTTTAAAATGTTTAGCATATTTAACAGTGACAACAGAGAGCTTAAATACAGTAGTTGAAACCTAAAGATAGACATAAAAGCTATTGATTTGATATAAATAGTTTAAAGTATTTGAAAAACACTGCAGTACAGATGTATTAAAAATTATATGAAAACTTGTGACTTGGTTGGTAGCCAGAAGTTGGTTGCTAGCAGAGAAGGCTTCCAGGATAAAAAGTTTGTCCAAAGTGTTTCTATAGTAATTCAAAGTGTGAAGAACTTGGATCAGAGGCAAAAACAGACAGAGAACTTGTCAAATAAGGTGAGTTATTTTTGGCCAGGCAGAAAACTTGCTGTTTGTCTGCATTTCCCATACTGCTTGTTGCAGTTTTAGTGGACTATTGGAACATGAGTTGATTATTCAGTGTGTAGTACTTTGATTTGACCTGATGCATTTACATCTTTTACAGAGATGGACACTGCATAAAAATCTAGAATGGCTACTAATCTCTTTCACCTTCAGTGTTAGGGAAAATTATCACTATCAGAGTTTCTTTCTTCCTAGTTGCAGATGATTTTAATGTACAATAAATGTGAATTCCACTGGCCCATAGTAAAATTCCTGGTTGTGCCAGAGAACTGTATCAAGTTCATAGAACATATGTGCTCTATGTTCTGAAATATTAGTTTCTTTTTAGTTGAAAGGTTGCATACATTTGCATTGATGTGTCATGATTTCAGTTAATATAAGTGCTGCTATAATGTCAGTAGTCTTTTTTCTCTATTTATTCATAGATTTCAAAGGAACTTTTACAATTCTCAGCAGAGCTGTTTCCTAGAGTTCCAGTGACATGCAAACTGTTATGTTGTTAATCAACCTCTCTCACAGCCAAGCTGTGACATCATGAGAATTCCCAAAGAGACCTTTTGCTTTCAATGGAAGATGCACAATTATTTTTCAAACATTGACATTTTTTAACCAAAGTTTTCATTGTTGTTTAAAGAAATAATTTTTCACAACAGACTTCTTCTTAGACAAGATCTCTGTGTACTTCTTTGGGTCCTTGAATGAGATTTGAAATGTAGAACTTGCTTTGCGCTACTCAGTAACAGATATTTTACAGTGCAGCCAGCTATTTTTTGTGCCGGGTAATAAAAGTACTGTTAGTAGGCCATATGTGTAGTACTACCTGCCTTTATCTTAACTGCTCCTAGTTATTTGAGAACTTGTCAACTCTCACCTTTTTCACACTTTCCGTAACTATTATTGACATAAAAAAAATTCTGTGGGGAAAGTAAGTAGATCGAATCCCAATGTATATGTATGAACTGAATTACAATTGTACGAAGAATTATATGAATTCAAATAGCCACTGGCTAAACACAACTTGCATGAATATTGAATGGTAAAATGTTTCCTAGATGGACTTAATTTAGATTGCAAGTATCTAATAAAGTTATGTTATGCATTTGTATGAAAACAGCCTGCTCTTTGAATGATGGTTCATATCAGAAGCGTATCACAATTAGACACGAAAATGAAGATGCTTGACTCTAGCAGATAGAAAACATCAGAAGGCTAAAGCTTTATTGCAATTCCTTTCTGTCCTTTTATAGCCTGTTCTGCTAAAAAGACATGCCGTTGGTCCACAAGTTGGACACCTCTCTCCATTGGTTATGTAACACCAACAACACCTGGGAGAGAGGTTGTTATGGGAAAGGAATATTGTTTACCCAGAAATGTTATGGGAAGAAAAAGTGTTTACACAAAGCAGCCTGAGAAAGGAGAAATTGCTGAAAACTCTCAATTGGGAAAGCCAGCAATTCTCAGGCTTCAGAAAATCAGACCCACAGAAGCGTTAGTGTAATTAAGGACTTGTATATGTAAATCATGGAAATTAAAGATTGAATTTCAGTCTGAATTCTAAAATTCTGAGAATTCTAAGGGAAAACCTATCTTGAACCCTGGTTCATATACCTCCCCATATGGATGTACCACATCTATGAAAATTAGTTCAAAATAAGTATCTTCCATCTTTTTCAATCCTCTGGAAAGGATGTATTCTGGATACTATAATTTTCAGGTATGTATGTGTGGATGCTGAATGTGAGAGATTAGGCAGGCAGCACAGTTTCTGTCACATAACTTTCACATAACTTTTCACTTTCATTTTCACTAAGTCACATAACTTTCTCACACTGGCCTGAGAAAGCGTGGTTTGAGAAACTGTGAGGCGGAACTCAAACAGTCTTTGGAGAGGAAAACAACCTTTGCAGGTGTTGTTTGTCTCTTTGTTGTTTACTTGCAGGAAACAGTTGAGGGGTGTTGTACCCAACTGTCCAGTGGTGGTGATGTGTTGATTTGATGGCCAATGAAAATTTTACCTTTTCAGACCCTTTCAGAACTGTCTATAAAAAAAGATCTTGGAGAATAAAACACACTCTCTTTTGCAACTAATCTTGAGAGTCTGTCATCGCTATCGCTGTTCTTAATACAGTGTGACATGTATGCAAGGAGGCGATGAAAAATACTTCTCACCAAATGTTTGGCCCTTTCAGATACCAACTTCCATTTCTGGTGTTGCAGCTGTTACTGTTAGGGAGTTAGGGGCTTCTGTGATGGGACACAAGATCTGGTGCACTCAGTGGATGTGACACTTGTGCATTCAGAAAATACTAAAGTAGTATTTCTTAGTATTAAATAAAAAATTCTGCATCTTACAACATAACTGAACAAAAGTCTTCAGTCTGCTCCCAAAGGATTCATTCCTAAACCTTAGCAATTTTTTGTCCTATTTTGGAATATTAGAAATATTACAAGATCATTGCTTTACAAATTCAGAAGAAGGATAAATATCAGAAAAGAAAAATTACATAGTATGGAGTTTTAGACATAAACATGCTTTCTTAAAATTAAAAAATTAAAAGGAATCAGTCTATATTTGTGTAAAGATGTGTTTTTAATTCAAACACTGATAAATAGTTTTTAAATAGAATTCCGAATAGTGTAGTTGTGGAGATTAGGGGAATATAAAATTACAATTTTTAATGTAAAATTTGACAGAATTCATACTACGGATTTGCAGAGCTCTACTTTATTGACATAATTAGCTGTAATTCAGAGTCAGTATTAACTGAACCAAAAGTTATTAACAACACTCTAGGATTTAAATGCTAATTTAATAAAGAATAACGAATTCATTTAACTCAGCATGGTCATCCTCCTTGCTGAATTTTATTATTTGCTTTCAGTGTGTAGAGTCTCATGGCAAATCAGGAATAGGTCATGCATGGTTGCCTAGTGGTTTCTTAATTAGCATTATAACCCATTTGCTTTCTTAATACCTTTGCATTTGGAAATATCATATCCCATTTTTGCTGAGGAATCATCACTGCAGCTAGTCTGGAGTAGGCCTGTTAAGGAAGCAGTAGAAATCAAATCCTGTATAATCCTGCAAAACATGTTTGTCATGTTCTGTGATCCAAGTGACTGTTCTTTGTTGTAGCTTTCTTTTATATGTTCTGTGAAAACCTGGGCTGACACATGACCTGATGGCAAGATCGTATCTTTAAGGGTGGTGCTGTCGTTCACTGTGATTGTAGCGAAATGTATTAAATGCAAAACTTCTTGATACATGTAGGCCAAATATGTAATCTCTGCTGTTTTTTTTTTTTAAATTTTTTTTTTTTTTAATTTATTTTTTATTTCTACTGAAAAGGGAAACCGTATTATCAGAAAGAAGACATCTGTAGAGTGGAGATATTGCTGCATTGCTTATTGTTTAAAAGCTTCCTTAAAACCTTGCATTGCTCTGCTTAGAAGTGCAGCTGTTGGTCTTGTTAGCTGATGACAAACCAGAAGCTGTGGTGCGCCAAGTCTCACATCTTGTGGGCAAACATTTACTGTGGCTGCATGATGTGCAATGGGGCTGGAAAAGCGGGGTGAGAGGTACTGCAGAGCTGAGCTTGGTGCCAAGGAAAGAAAGTTCTGAGAGTCCCTTTGGCTGCTACTTCTGGGCACTTACACAGTTCATAGCCCCATACTGGCTGCTGTGAAGAAAATCAACTGTAAATAACTCTAAATAGAAAAAAAAAAATCCTCTTTTCTTACAACACAGAAATAATCATGTTGTATGATTTGAACTAATGTTGGTCTTATTTAATGATTATTCACTAGCTCATGAAAGAGGCTACAGAGTATAACAGAACCCGAATAAGCTCACTCAGCACATGGCTGGAGGTTTATTTCATGCTGCACAGATGGGTAATAGTTTGAAAGTGCATATGGAATTTAGGGAACAGCAAGTTCAGTGGTGAAACTGCTGTATTGAAAAGAGGGAGAGAACTGAACAAACCAACAGCTTGAGAGAAAAATATTGAGATCCAGCTGGTTATTACACAAATTATTTTAGCCTCTCCTAATGTATAAGCTGTGAGGACAAACAGCAAATATTTTACAGGAATTGGCTGCTTCCTCATCATTCTCTTATACAAAAAGTACCTCTCAAACCTAGTTAAAATACAGGTGTTTTTTTCATTGAATGATGTTGTATTGGGAGTTAGTGAAGGAAAGAGGCAAAGATCTATCTAAACAGCAAGACAAAGCTAGAGAAAATGAGTAGAGCAAAGTGGCTGGAGATTTCAACCCCCAGGGTTTGTTAATCCAGGGAGAGGGATTGAAAACCAGTTTGGTAAGGAGCCAGGCTTGACCTGCCAAGCTCACCAGTTTGCAGGTCCTGTTAGTGTTGAGTGCCTGCCTCTCGGCAGGACTTGTTTCTTTCAATAGCATTTTCCTTCTGCATCATCTTCAGAAAGGCAGGGCACAGAGGAGGCCTAGCTGCTCTTTTCTGAAAAGAGTAAAGGCAAGAATACTCCCAGCAAGGTTTCCCCCACCTGGTTCTTTCCTTGAGCTGTGTCCACTTGTCACACCTTTTGCATTTACCCGCTTCCCACCAATGCCACAATTGGGTTGTGTCTGCAGCGATTTAATCTAATGCCAGTGTGTTGTAGACTTCAGCTCCTGAATAATTTTATTATCTGGGGATCTGTTTACTCTAAACTTTTCAGTTTTAGCTCAATTGAGTCTTTCATCATAATAAAGCAACTGGGCTACTATATGTTTTCAGATTTTCCCATCAGAGTTTTTGTAAAAGTTTCATTCAATAAATAAAATCTGATAAGAAAAAATGAAAAATATGATGAAAACTCATTTTTGCAGAACATTTACATATTTTATATTATTCTCCCAGTTCTCCAATTTTCTAATATTTCAGTAATAAGTCTGAGGCAGATATTTTTAGCTAAGTTATAAAACAAAGAAAATTATTTTTGAAGTGCTAAATTACGTATATATGTAATTCCAAGAATAATGCGGAATCCATCATTCAGAACAGGAGGAGAAGCCTCAGCAATAAATTCATTCCTTCAAGCACTGATTTAAAAAGAGAGAGGAAGAGAAGAATAAAATTATATAATCAGATGAATTAAGACTATCATTTACTGCTGTGCTCTGATTTATCTCCTGCTGCTAGAGATTGTCTCACAAGTGAAGCCAGTATGGCTGAGCATTTAAATTCTAATTTTTTTAGACCTGACTGGTTTTTTTCCAGTCAAAGTTGTATGTTTCTGTATATTTAATTTCTAGCTTATTAAAAAATGAACCTAACCCTGAGATCTTGCAAGATTATTTGCTGTGTATAACTAATTTTGTAAAAAGAGATATATGAGTTGTAAAAGCCCCAAATAAAAAATTCTGCATCATAGTGTGGCAATGTTCTGTTTAAAATAAACCATTCTCATGACAGTGTTTCTGTGGAATTCTGTTGTAGGAGTTGAGAGTCTTTCATCATAAGCAAGAGGAAACAACTAGGAAGATATTAATGGTTTTTGTTTATTGGATTAAATGGTCAGGAAAAATGCATTTTTTTTCTCTTTTTCAATGAACTGGGCTGTTTCTTCCAGAAGCACATTGAGATTTACTCTTCTAGCTCGTCATTCTTCAGTTTCTTGAATTTCATAAACAGTGCTGGTTGTTTTTTTTTCAATATTGAAATCATACCATTTTTGTTGGTAACATCAGTGTCCAAAATGCTCTTTGATGAAAAAAAAAGTTAAATATCATTTTTTAACACTTTTGAAATGGAGAATTTCTTTTTTTTCTGGTCTGTGGAGAATTTTTTTCATGGAGCTTCTACTTCCTGTCAGACAATAAAGAAAGTGAAGGCTTGTCTTGTTTTTGGAGGAAGCATTGATGCTGACAGGAACAGAGAGTTTTCTTTTTGAAGGAATCACAGCATGAGATTGTATCTTCCAGCAAAGAGTTTATGATTGAAAACAACTGGAGAGGACCTTGCAAGGTCATCTTGAAGGAATTAATAGGGGAAGATCTAAGCATTTATGTTGAGGATCTGTTGATTCATTTTCTGGACATAAAATAAACAGCGGTCTTTTCAACCCTCATGTATGAAGAGTCTTCTGAAACTCTAGCAGCAGTCTGAAAATGAGAATAAAGTTCTAGTACTGTTCAGAGGAAGAATATTAATTCTTCAAGTTAGCAAGTTGTAAAGACCTGTCTAAAAAGCAGTGATCACCATGTGATCACTGCCCAAGAAGTGCCAGCAGACATACAGTGAGTGCATTTCACTGCCCATCCAGCCAGCTTTACTGAGAAATTTGGTATAGCTACTCATGGAGTACCATGCCAAGGGAGTAATGGCCCTTCTAGTAACTAGGCTAGTTTTATCCACATTAATCTGAACATCTCTGTGTGGGACTGCTCACATCTGCACAGACATATGTTTGGTTGGTAAAGACAGCTTCCTTGGATGCAGAGAGACATTAGAACTGTTTGGAGCTAAACCTGTACAGCATTAAACTCCACTGTCCCCTTCTCCCTCTAAGTGTGTATGTGGAAAATTCCTTTCAGTAATGGTCCATGCTGGACTCACTGGATTTTCAGTGGTTTTGTTTGCACGACTATAGGAAACAGATGCTGGATTGTAGTACGGGGATTGTGATGACTCAGAGGAGAAGTGATTTTGTGTAAAACATCATTCCTTGCAGAGTTATCTGTGGAGGTACCACAGCATGAAGCTACATCAGCCTGGCGTTTAGAGAACAGAGACTCACAAATGGCACTCCTTAGCAGAAGCTGACTGACATATTCTCATTAGTGTCAATAGATAGTATCACCATCAATTGCCATTTATCAATTTCGGTCATTGATAAGGAAATACAAAGAAATTTCTAACTATGAGACAGTGACTGACTGCAGCAGCAACTTTATAAACAGAGTAACTACTCTCCATAGCCCTCTGCTCCATCCTGCAGATACAGCCTTTGTACCTGACTGTATGAAGGAGGTTGGGTTGAATGAGGTTAAAAACGAATGCATTTATGTTGCTGTGCTTCTGACATGTCAGGCTGCACGTACAGGGGGTGAGCAGAGTTGAGCAGTTTATGAGGTGAGTGGAAAGCACGGATGCTGGCAGCTATCAGGCTTCATTCCTTTGTATCAAGGACTACAAAGAGCCATTGCTTTTGGTCATGAAACTCTGTTAAGGAGTACCAGAATCTGATATTGGATGGCCTGAATGGACACAGCTGTTCCTGTCCTGCCTGCTATGAACACAGTAAATTGTTCTATAGGAATATTAGTTAACCAGCAATGGTCAGTGGTTCTTTCTGTAAACCACAGCCTCCCTGACTTCTGTGGTTATTTATGAATTTTATTTCTTTGTTACAAAGAGGAAAATAATACTGAGCAGTTTCTATCCCATTTCTGGCTTTTCACTTCAGATTATAAATATCCTCTTATATTTTTCAGTCTTTAGTAATAATGGAAGACTGGCAAAAGAAAAATGGATATGCGTGAAAT
The DNA here is from genome assembly GCF_021018805.1 of Prinia subflava. Taxonomy (NCBI): domain Eukaryota; kingdom Metazoa; phylum Chordata; class Aves; order Passeriformes; family Cisticolidae; genus Prinia; species Prinia subflava. The sequence goes on from NC_086250.1 coordinate 41,668,046, forward strand.
ACAGAGATACATTCTTTGACCATGTCCCCTCAGTGGTACTATATATCCTAGTTTAATTTCTAAAGTCCTGCTTCTTCATTGCTCTCTCAATCCACAAACAGAAAATAATCTCTGCTTTCAACACAGGTTTGATGTGCCCTCAAGTTCTATTAGTGTAAAGAAACTCAATTTAAAAAGGCATAATTCACATTAATTTCTTTAAACATCCAAAGAAAAGGCCCTGACTACTCAGCTTGAATGAATTAACAGTAAGCAGGGCATGTGAGAAGCCTAGATGTTGTCTTGTCCTTGTCCTTTCAGCCTAAGGAGCAATTTCTACCTCCATTCTGTTCAGACTTGGGGCTGTGAAGAGGAGAGACCTTCAATGGAGGGCACAGCAGGGCTCCTGGTTTGGAGGCTCTTTGCAAATAAATGCTGTGACTGCAGTGTTTTTGACTTTGTTCACGTCCCCCCTGAGCAACAAGCCTTTTGGGAGAGGACTTCTCTGTAGGTTGTTAGATTCTTGCCCTTTCCCTTTGTGTTTTTCAAAGGGATATCAAGAAAATAGTTTGTATTTTCTTCTGTCAAAACTGTTTTTATTATTTAATCTGAATAGTTCAAAACTTTCACTCTTTTAATCATTCTTTGATTTCTCTTTCTGACAAAGAAGTAAGTGCATCCTCAGTAAGTGGATCTATGCAGTGTCAAGCTTCTTGTTAAGCCACAGAGAAAAAGATTAAAAATAAAAGGGCAAACTTTTGGTCCTCATCTCTCTGATGCAAGTGCCAACCTTTTCCTTAGTCAAATTTTTGTAATTAAGTGTTTTAAACAGAGGAATATGCTTTGAAGTTGTTGGATAAGTCGAGAAGGATGAGGATTCAATGGGTTTTAAGCATAGGCTTTGAGTAAGTCATTAGGGATTTTATGAGGGTAGTGTTAGTAGAGTGCAAACACCGGATGGTGAATTTGAAAGAGGTTATATGAGGATATCTATATGCTGGATCTCTCTGTAAATAAGATTTTTAAAAATATATATTGGAGATAAAATGATAAAATGTCAAAATCACAGCAAAGAGTAAAGTATTTTAATAAGATCACCATAGATAATTATATGTAAAAAAAAGTAAAATATGTTAAAAGGCAGGTTACTTTTTCTTTTAAGTCTAAACTCAAATCAACGCTTACTCTTAGCAATGGAAATTCATTCATCTGTCTGAATTTATGGTGTCCCTAGGGTACTGCTATTTTCTTACCAAAACACTTGAAGTTTCTATAATATTCTGTTCAATAGATTGCATAAAGGATTTTAGAAATAATTTTGTTTGATTTTCCAAGGAGAAATAGGTAGGACTCTAGTGCACTCTGCTTTTTTTTTTTTAATTAACATGTAAGTATTTTTGCCACTAAAGCTACAGAAGTTTTGAGTTATTTCTTCTTATTTTATTGACCTTTGTGATATTTCTGAACCTCAAATAATTATAGTGCTAATTGACATCATATCATATAAGTTCTCTTGTCTGTCTTGGATGAAACAGAGTAGTTTTCCTTAGTGGTAAATCCTTAATAAATTCCTTCTTTCTATAATACTAATTTGGAGACTAATGGGAGAGAGCTCATCTTTTCACTGTTTATGGCAGAAAATTTTGGTCCCCTCGAAACAAACTTCACTACTGATATGGTAGACATGTCACAGCTAGAAGTATTGCACCATCCAGCTTCCCTGAAGAAAAATATGGGCTAAGTAGTGTTTGACCAATTTATGCCACTATTCTGTTATGGTTTGCTGTTCTTTGATAATCCCAGAAGTTATAAGAAATTATGCAAAATGAAATGTACAACATAATTGATAAACTTAACACTGTTATTACATTTATTTATATGACGGCTCTGCCAGATTCTGCTATGCCATAGCAAAGACCAGATTCAAGGGACTGTTAAAGCTTTGCGCTGCCTTCCTCTCTACAGTGCAAGGCACTGTATTTCTCTGTGCTAAAACCTGGGAAAACTCTGTTAGGGGCCAAATGCTTCCCCACATACCAAATAAACAAGCTTGTACAACTAGTGTCTTATTTTCTAGAGGGAAAAAGGAAACAAAGTCATCTTGTCTTGTGAACCTCCAAAAGAGAAAGTGAGTCCTCCACTGAGGAATATGCAGAAGTTCTGCCCCATCCTTCTCTGTAGTGAGGTGGCTGCTGCCTTGCTGAGGAAGCATCTAGCTGCTCTGCAGCTCTGCAGGCCTGAGCTTGGGAGAGTCCAGCTTTTGGTTTTTAAAGCTAGTCTAAGTTAGTAATTCTAGCATACCTTTAGTCAATGGTGAAAAACAGGCATCTCCAGAGAATGATGAGTCATCTGGCCATTTTTGTAAAGTATTTTTTCTTCTGACTTAGCTATTTTTGTCCATCAGCTGGATTAGTTGGTTGTATCCTGATTACACCTGCTGTCCATTTTTGACCTTTTTCTCTCTCCAGTATTTTGGGTCACTTACATGATCTAAGTCTTCTTTTCCAGGGACCAGGGTTCAATGAGTAGCCCTGCAATGAAGCCCACCTGAGTAGAGGCAAGGTACTGTCAGATCCAGTCCACTTATGAAGTTTACACATACAACTATTACTGAATAATAAGTACTGGAAGCTGAGACTGGAACAAGGAATTTGTACTTGCTGATTATTTCCTCACTAAGGGATGGCAGGCGTTTGGATGCAGGGATTTTGTAAGTGGCCCATTTTTTCTAAGTTGATTAAATGGTGCCTAAGTCCTATTGTTGACATGACTACCAGCCTTGCTCAGAGATTCAAACAGGCATTTTTCTGCAAGCTGTCTACATTTTTAGTTGATTAATCTTCTTAAAATCTTATGTGCCTATGTTACAATTCATAAGGAATTTAGTATGAGATATAGCTTTTTCTGATCCAGTTGTGGATGTATATTCAAAAGACATTTTCTAAAACAAGATTAAGCTACATATACCTATTTTTCTACAAATACCTTTGGACTGGTGCAATAAAAGTTGCAACTCCACCCTCTAAACATTGACTTGGTCTTACACGAGAGAACTGTGTGTCCAGACATGACATCTCAAGGTCAGCCGGTCTGCATTTCTGGAAACAAATTATATGGTGCTTACAAAAATGTTCCAGTCGTCTTTCAAAGCACCCAGGGCACCTTTATACTTGTTGAGGTCAGTATAGTAACTGCTAACATCAAAGCAAAATATATTTATTTTCACTCACAATTGAATTCTGTTACTCTATCTTTTAGCTCATTTTTATTAAACCTATTTGAATTGCAAAAATAAGATCCTTATGAACTTTTCTAGGGTTGTTGTTTATGAAGTATTGCAAATAAGATTAATTTTTTAAAATCTCAAATGAGTAAAATGTTTTGAAAGACTTTCTGGGAACATTAGTATTTTGTAAAAAGATGAAATTAATAAGCTTTGTGTAGACTACTTTATTTATAGTCAGAAAGAGTTTTGCCAAATCTAAGAGCAACTTTACTTCTGGCACTCTTTAAGTGTGTTTATGACATGCAAAATATGTTAATGGGGATAATGAACTATTTGGTCTCTTCCTCTTACGGCACAAGAAAACTAGTCAGAAATGAAAAGGTTGTAACTTAACAGTTGGATACATGAGAAATCCAGTCGTTTGTATTCAGATTTCTTTCTGCAACCAAAAGAAAATTGCCTGTTTCTCACACTTTGTTTGAAATGCTACATAATCTAAATGTTTTGTAAACTCTGTGAGCCGATAGCAGCTTAGCTTTTACTAATGAATATAAACCATCTCTCACATTTTAGAGTTACCAATTTATTCTATGCCATCTAAAAATAATTATAGAAGAAGCTGTTCCTAAAAATATTTTGACTGTTGTTGTAAGACTATGTAGGACTTTTTTCAGCATCTTGAAATTACTTTGGACAGGACATTAGGCATGATATAAGAGGAAGAGATCTAAAGCATGATGACTTGTGCTATGCAAATGTAAAATTTATATGACCAGAATACTTTGAAGACCCCTAGTAGGGGTATTTTTTTATCAGCAAAATGGTAATTTTTGCATGTTATTAATGCCTAACACATTCTGAAGCTGTGTCGGGGCGGTTTAGGTTGGATGTTAGGAAATGATTCTTCACCCAGGGGGTGTTTTGACACTGGAACAAGCTCCTCAGGGAGGTGGCCACAGCACCAAGGCTGACAGAGTCCAAGAAGCACTCAGAAAAGTCCTGTCCTGGGCCGGGATTTGGCCTTGGTGATCCTTGTGGGTCCCTTCCAGCTCAGTGCATTCTGTGGTTTTGTGATTTGAGAGCAGTTCTCAGATCAGATCATTGTTTCTCTTATTCATTTGGAGTGGTAGTAGCGATAGTTGGCAACTTGGTATCTTGTCATCCTACTGAAACAAACTTTAAAAAAACTGTGCTTGGTAGTAGAGTGGGATTAATGCTTTGGTCTGCTGAAAAATAATTGCTCAGAAGCAGTGATTATGCAGAGTGCATAATTATGCAATGTATAATTATGTATTAAACACTGTATGTCTCGAGTTGTTTATTTCTGTTGACTTTATTACACAGAAACAAATTCAAGTTAGAATTTCTTCAAATTATCAAATATCTAACAAAATAGCTTTGAATCATTGCTGAAGTATGACTGAGATGCAGATATATCAATCTGTTTGGTGAATATGCAGTGTAATTCAATATTCAGTATTTCTTCTATTTGATTCTGCACCACAACCTCTGTGTAAATTAATGGCTGTCTTTTGTCTGTGGAGGTTGCTAGACAATTTTGCAGCACTGTATATGCTTTTGCACCCCAATTATTTGAAATACCTTTTCCCGAACAAAACTGGAAAAAGAGGCATCTGACAAATCTTTCCCCTAGAAAGGTTAGAAACCTATATTTGTTCAATTTTCTTAGTATGCCTTGTCCTGACTGGATTGTGCAAATGGTTCTTACCAACTGCAGGGTGCCAGAGTAATAAAACAATATACTAGACTTGATATTTTTTCTTATTATGGAACAGTTATAGCTATTGTACAGTTAAGGTTGAAGTTTCCTTCCATTACAAACCTGATCTACGACTCCCATCAACCACTTATCCCCAAAACAAGCCATTACCTGTGCAATTTCACATCATATCTCATGCAGAGTTGTATATTTCTATGAAGGCTAAAGAAAGAATACAGAAAAGGACTTTTAAAGTTGCAAAGCTTGATTCTCCGCTGTCATGAACTAGTTTTAGTCATCATAAACAGTGAATGTGTCATACAATGTGTATGTGTATATTTTATTAAAGGGATTACTAGCCCTGCCTATTGTCAGAATCCCTAATAAGTCCAGCCATAGGGCCCCATTTTCAGTTTCTTAAAGCTTTGACAGATATTTACTGTCTTGAGATTTTTTTTCAGGCTAATTTTTGTGTTTATGCATGACACTATTTGTAAAATATCAGCCACCTCAATGCAACTATTGAGAAGCAAGAAAATTGCACAACAGATCATTCCTTACTTTCTGTAAATTCTGTGTTGTAGCTTATGAAATGAAATGTAAAAGAGCTAAGCAAATTCCAAAATGAGATATTAACTGCTAGCTTAGCAGAGGACAAAACAATGTCTGGAATTTCAGCCAACCCTTCTGGTTGGCTCTGGCAGACAATAACCATCATGTTCCACTTGGTGAAGCTGACAGCAGATTTCAGATGTCTCAAATACATACCTGAAGTTAAACTAGCTTCAGTAAATATCCAAGTTATTCAAAGCTTTTATAAGTAGTTTTCTGTTTGATCTCACAGTCTCATAGTTGTATGATAATAAGTTGCAGAAAAGTATATGTGCTACTCCCTCTCTCCCTATAGTATACACTAGCATTGTTAAACTGCATTTTTCTATTATTTGATCAAATATTGTTTAATTTGATTAGGAACCAGCTGTGCTAATTTAAAAATGTAGTCCAATGCAAAAAAAAAGTACATGAAATTACTGCTTTTTTCTTATCAAATAATTTCCTTTTGAAGAATAATCAGGAGTTATATCTTGAATTTAAAAAATTCAATATCCATGTTAATAAGCTTTCCTTTTTTATAATGACAGGATCTAAATATAGAAGGGGCAGAAACATTTTAATTCTTGTCACATTTAAAAATGAATATATAAAAAGTATTAGACCTGTTCACTTGATCCTAGGTGCCTTACAACATTTTTTACTTCCTTTTGTAATTCATTAGACAGACCCTATTGGCATTTGAGAGGTGTTTTTTTGTATAGGAGTTTCATTGCATAACTGGAAGTTTTTCCCTGGAATAACCTTCTTTCATTTCACTAAGATATATCTGTAGAACAGGCTATCAGTTGTGACAAATTGATGTTTTCTTCTGAAGCTCACTGACTTCCTTTGGATTAGGTGTATGAGAACAGTAAAGCTCATTTTCAGTCCTGACTTAAACTCAGTGCCAAAGAGCTTTTGCACTTAACCCTCTGTGTCACCTGTCGTCTCATGAACAACTTTTCCATAGTGAACATATGAGTAAAACTCTCAATTTTGTTCTTTAAAATCTATCCCATGTTGAATTAGCAGAGATACCAACTTGTAGCTATTTAAGAAAAATGAAATATCTATAATCATCATACTTTTAGTAACACATGTAGTTATTTTGCACTAAAGACTGAAATAAATTGCATGTTATCTTGTAGTACTAATGAAAACAAATAGCAGAAGCTATGTCTTCTGTTGTGCTTGGAATGCCATGAAAATTTTCTAAAATAAGTCATAATACACACCAAATAGGGTTTTTTATACAGCTCGATATATGGTTTTGCTGCAGAATTCTAATTACCTTGATGATAATAGTCACCATTTGTTGCATGTCTTAGGGCAGCTGTACAATGACTAGTGCTTGAATTTTGGTTGGCCATATTAATTATTAAGTAGATGTCTCACTGATCCTTTTGCACTGTTCTATTTTAAAATTGATGATGTGAAAGGAGATGGTCTTATCTGAACTGAGATAAAATTGAGGGTCATAACTTTTTTTAAAACCATGAAGCATAACAGACTATGGTCTTCCTGGGATGTGACCTCTCTCAAATAAATATCAAAATGTAGTTCCTTGCCTGGAAAATTAAGAGACTTGATTTTTTTCTTCATTAACTTCACTATTCATGTACATTAGAGAGGTGCAATATGTCTTTAATTTTTTTTTAAAATTTTAAGTCTTTGCATTTATTTAGCTAAGTTACGTCTTAAGAAATGTTTTACCATGAAAATTTCTTATTTCACTATTAAGCCAAACTGTGAAGATATAATAAAAGATGTATGGGAGTATGAATCTTGATTTCTTTTAGTGCATTCAGAGATCAATGTGTCTTTTTCAAGTTTTGAACATTTAAATTAATTCAGTATTTTCTTATGAATTGTAATTTTGGACAATTTACTGTCCTGCATTTTCATTGCTATTTGTAGCAGATAGTCCAAGTGAAGCTGATTGGTGTCTGACATTGAACATTCAACCATAGCCTTAATTTATTTGACAGCATCTTCAGATAATCCATACACTTCCTTTCACAATATGCATAACGTTAATGGTGGGGCAGTGAAAGCCTCTTGGGCAAAGGATTAATTTGCAACATCGTAACGAAACCCCGCTCTGTGTGTGTGTGAAGGCTATGCAGTTCTTTTGTTAACTGGGAAATTTTTACTGCAGTGTCTGTCTGAAGCAGTATACTTGCAGATCTGTTCTGCAGTGAAGGTGCAGCCCTCTCCTTAGAGTATAGATTGGAAGGATTTGAAGGATTTTTTTCAGACTCTCCAGGTTGTGATGAAGAGGAATTTTTAAAATATCTTTCTAAAACAGAAGTCAGGGTGGTTTTTTTTTATTTTTCATTGTTTGGGAAACCTTTTATGGTCTTTGGTAAGACATTTTATCGAAGGGAGGCTGAAAAAGAGGGGCTGATGTAGAGCCATTGAAGAATTACATAAATTCAGCTGGCTCCCTCTTTGGGCAGGGAGAACATCTCGTTACTTTCTATTCTGGTCTCTTCTGTGAAAAATTGAACATTTCCCAGTGGCATCGGGGTCAAGATTTGTGTTTGTAATGCTTGAGGTTTTGACTTCTTTGGTGTTTATACAAGAATATTTCAGTAGTGTTTTGGAAAGGAAAAATACAAACAAGGCTGTCATTGATTTTGGTCTAGAGAAAGCTATAGTCACGGGTTTGAGGGGTATCCAAATGAATCATCTTGATGGGTCTACACAGGAAAGCAGTTTAAAGGGTAAAGCATAAATGAAAGGATATTCCTTTACATTTAGGGGGTTTTTCCCTTATCTATAAAGCCAGAAACAACATATGAACTGACCTAATTTTAACTGATTCTTAAGTTCCTGAAGGCATAAAATAGAGAGAATATGTATGTGTAGACATATACGTATATAGATGTTTGAAAATCTGTGAATATGGATTCATGTTAGCATCTCTGTTCTTATTTAGGTGTGTGTATGAACCACACCTTTTTCTATGATTCTGTTTTGCTGCAGCATAGAAGTTTTTCATACATATCTAACAAAAAGTTATTTTAAATTAATTCATTCAGCAGAGTTCAGCTATTCAGTGCCAGAGGAGATTGGTCCCAAAATGTGATCCCAAAATAATGAGGGCTAGGTTTAGTTGCCCTTTTGCTGCTTTTTCTTTTTTTAACCCACGCACATGAAGAAATGTTAATGCTGACTTGGCTTTTCCACACTTTAAAAATAAAAGACAACTTCTGTTAGTTTTATAATGACATGCTCAAGAATGCACTAGAGACTGCTGTTTGATCCATCTCTGGAACTGTCATGCCAATGGAACATGCAGATGCTCTGATGAAGAGGAACGTAGGGCCACAAATGGATTGAAAAGATACCATCCAAACATCTCCCGGTCTTTCGTTCCTCGAATATTTTTGTTTGAGAAAAACAGTGACAAGAAAAAGCTTCCCAGCTGGGACAAGTCAACTGGCAACAATATCCAAAGCCTTAGTAAAAAATGATGAAAAATACTATTAGAATTTTGGTAATGTACTTAGTTAAAGTACTTGAAATAGCATTATTCTGGAAACAGTTTATAAAATGAGCATGTATGACTTAGAAAAGATAACATCAGGGATGGGATTATTTCAGAAGCATAGCATTACCTAATAATATTATTTTCATGTAATTTTCCCAAATCCATGTCTTCTGTGCTGCTTAATATGGGTTTTAAATGGATGGCTGTCAAAATGAAGTATTTGGAAAAAAATAATCCAGGGTAGTACAACTTTTTTTTTTTGCTGTTGTTTTTGTTTGTTGTTTTTTGTTTGCTGTTTTTTGCTGTTGTTGAAAATATTTAGGTGGTATTACTCTGAAGAAAAAGTGTGGAAATTGCCTGGTTTGTGATAAAATTCTAAGTGAAGTAAGAGATTTTCAGATCTTAGTTTCATATCTAAAACCAGGCATTTTTTAGTTTCCTTTTGTTGTGTCTACATTTTGTTGTTAAAATATTTATATCACACTTCAAATTGATCAAGGCAAAGCCATTTGTTGTTAAAAATATAGTTCTCTATTCACAATTAAAAGGTAATGTGATAGTAGTATCACATTCACAAGCACACGCAGATACCACTGAAATCCACTTGTTTTCTCTAGGGTTTCTTCATCTTCCATTTTAAAATGGTATCAATTTATGCTAATTTGTATCCTATCCTATCTATCTTAATGTCTTCCAGGACATTATCCTAATAAATGTCTCCTAAATATTCAGGGGAGTTATTTATATATAAAAGCCATTTATCTATATGTAAATTCTGATTAACTGGTTGGAGAATGCTGATATGTCTCCAAGCAGTATTAAAAGTTGTGCAGCCAAACTGAAAAGTGCAGCTTGTGCAAACGCAGTGGCAGCACCGCGTGCGCTGAACAGCGGAGCTCGCTGGGGTCCCGGGGTGAGAGCGAGCCAAGCTGCCCTGGCTGCTCTTTCCATGACCCTGCAGAGCAATTTGCTTCTGACATGACCTAAAGAGCCAGAGAGGAACACACTGGAAAGGCTGTCAGTTAATTCTGAGCTCTTACACGACCACCCCTGCCAGCAGCACACAGGTGTCTGTTGCCACAGCTAAGGTTTGGAAGTGCAAATTATCTGAAGTGCAATCTGTAATTATTATTTATATTTATAAGTAAAAGTGCCTTACTGCATAGCTGTGACATGTTCAATTTGATATGACATTCTATTTATTATTTTGCAATATTTTAACATTTATTTTTTAAAAAATTACTAGTAATAATATTTTTAAATATTATACACAGACTATAAAAAGAAACTTGAATTTTTTTTTACAAGACATACAAATTATTCAATGTTCCCTGCCTTTCATTTGATGGCTGTGGTTCCTGAGCTTGTCAAGCAGAAGGTTTTTAACAAATAAGTAATGAGGTGGTGCCTACTTTGTACTGTGCAGAGAATAGGGAATGCTTGCATGAGGTGTGTCCTTGATTGTTCAGGGCTACTGAAAATATGAAATATGTTGGAAGATGTGGATTTTAACTAAAAATTAGAAACTATTGTATTTTGAATCAAAAAGAAATACTTTGATTTTGAATGTTTTAAAGTTTAAACTTAAGAAGGTTTTTGAATTGAAATAGTCTTAAAAAATTACAAATTTAAGCAGCTATTTGTTTAAAATATTTTGGTTTATTCAAGATTAATTCATGATTTGGTTAGGTTTTTGCTTATGGAGATCTCTGCAAAAAAACCCCCCAAGCATTCCTGTGAAGTTTCACGGAGCTGCAGTTCTGCTACAGCACATTTTTTATCCTGTGTACAGCGTGTATAGCTGTCACAGTCCAAAGCTCATGGTAAGGATAGACTCAGTCTAAATAAAGTGATGAGGTTTTTATAGCTGCCATTAATTTTTGTGAACTCTTTTTGCAGTTGAATGGCCAAATATTTATTGCTGTATTGACATGTGCGGACAATCTTAATAAGCTGACCAGTGCAGGATACTAAAGGAGGTGTGAAAATGTGTTCTTCAGTCTAGGCTGTGTTATTGCCTTGGTTTATACAACTCCCCAGGGTCCTTAAGGTGGGACAATAGATTGTTTAGTAACACACTAACAGGATTTGAAGTGTTTCACCTCTAGGACATTGATTTATGTCCCAGGATAGGTTGGCACTGTCCGAGTGTAGTTATCACCTGAGAGCTTTTGTTTGGCCAGTGTGAAATGAAAAGCTTAAATTCACAGTGGACAGATCCAAAGCAAAAAATTACCCTCTTGTTTTGTACTAATTATGGCCTTTCACGTTTCAATAAAGAGACAAGGATTAAGTAGACATTAAAACTTCCCTCATATCCCTGGTGAGTAATCTTTGTTAAGGCACTTTGTCAGGTTATCCTTGACTGTCAGATGCTGCTGTCACCATGCCAAATACCCATTTAATCAGTAATGAAAAAACCTTCAAGAACAGAAAAACTCCAACACTGCCTTAAAAAAGCTGTAAAAAAGTTCAGGATGAGAATTTCTACTGTTTAGAAAACTGTTGTTCCTTAAAGACTGGGGGTCTAACTATCTCAAACTCACAGTCATTTGAAATGGTTGATTATCATGTGTCTGATTTCAGTGAAGAGACAGTGAAAAGCTGCATGCATGAATCACATTTCTGTTTTTATACCTGCTGCACTACAGACTGATGCAGAATAGAATGTTCAGTGAATAGAAGCAATTCATGCTGAAATATGTGGAAAGTTCTAATTAGCCAAGCACGAGACTAAATGCAGGAAAAGTATCTGCCTGCTGAAGAAGTGTGTGGGTCCTACACTAGCTAGTTCATAATTCAATGGAAGGAATAATAAAACTTTACTCTGGATTTGCTGTGGATGAACAAAGTTAGGGAGAAATTTGAGGTTAGATAGGAGATTTTATTTTGTTGTATTTTTTTTCCCAGAAGTATGGTCAAACAGTGCAACAGATATCTGAGCAATGGGTGATTTCAAATGCCAGAATGTTCCTGAACAAAAGGATAATGATCCTTAAAGCCCAGCTGCTACAAGAGTAGGAAGCACACAGGTCCCCAGGATGTGCAGCTTGAGGATATCCAAAGGGGAATGTCTCCATGGGAGAACATAGTTCAGATCTTGTATCTGAGGGTTTAGGAATGACTAACATACCTCCAGGGACAATAATTAGTCAGGAAGATGCTTTGAAATACATTGAGTCAGAGAGGAGACTCCTTGACTTTGGATTCCTAAAGCATCATCTAACAAACCCAGAATACCCTAGATAATTAAAGACTAATAAATATTTTATTTTATTTTATTTTATTTTATTTTATTTTATTTTATTTTATTTTATTTTATTTTATTTTATTTTATTTTATTTTATTTTATTTTATTTTATTTTATTTTATTTTATTTTATTTTATTTTATTTTATTTTAATTGTTTATAAGACTATGGCTGCTCTAGTCCTTCCTTAATAGTTGCTGGTAAATTACATGCCAGCCTGCAGCCATGTAACTGCACAGTCCCTTTCACTGATAGTGGAAAATTAGTAAGACTCAGTGTGAGATCCCGTGGAAGAAGATAGGTTTATTCCAAACAGTGATTTAATTCGTGTTTTGCATTAGAATGGATTTTCAATCTATTATTTCAGTTCAGGGCACATCAATTTTGTCAGGCAAGAAGGTAAAATATAGAGGAAAAGATTGGAAAATGCAGTTTTGATAGGTCTAACTTGAAATTTGATGTGAGCCTGTTGTATGAGGACAGGAATTCTTACACTATGAAGAAGAACAGTAAGCATTTACTGAGTACATATCTGGGTCAAAAAACCTAGCACTCTGCAAGGTGATTGGTTACATATTTGGGACCTGACAGACTTTCAGTAGACATCAATGACACTTTGTCAGTAGAATAGAAGGAGAGGAGCAACAATATTTTGCATTAAACCAGTAAGGAGATCTCCCTAAACTTCCATAATCCTGTATTTTTTTGAGTAATTTCTCTGGTTGATTCATTCTGCTAAATCAAATCTTCTAGATGCAGCTACACTATATTTGTGTCACCATCTCTTTTTATTATGTAAGCTAGTAAATTGATAATTGGTTCTTTGAAAGTAATTGTTTATTACCTTGTTTGTGTATTTTTCTTCATCTTTTTTATTTGCCAAGTCAACAAATTTCCTCTTTTTTTTTTTTTTTTTTTTGAAAGCCAGCTTTTAGCAGAGGCTGGTTTGTTGGTATCATTAAATAAATGACATAAAATGATTACTGCAGTTGTAGGGAGTTACGCAGTGTGGTTTCAACCTTTAGTGAGTAAAACTTACACATATGCATAATTTTTCTACTGAAATCTGTTCCTAGCTTTGTCAGCTGGCACAGCAATATACAGAAAGAAAAGAAACAAATTCTTTTGGAGTAGTGCAGTGATAAAGTACATGGCATTATCTTTTAGGGGAAAAAAGGCTCAAAGGGAAATGTGCTGTGGTTTGTGTTGTCCTTGGTTTTCTTTTTGTTTCTGGTTTCTTCTGGGTTCAATGTGGAATGCTCAGGTGGTTTTCCATTGAAAAATGTCTTTAGGATCTTTTTGGCTACACAGTTTGTATAGACCTAAATGCATTTTCCCCCCACAGATTTCCTTTCCTATAGGAGTTTTTCTCTTCCTATTCTCCCCTACCAAGAAATCTCTTTTTAAAGGCAATGGAGGTGGTGTGGTCCCAAGGCCGAGTGGGATGGTTGCTGCAGCAACAAAATAAATTTGGCCAGGCATCTGGAGCTGCTGTAAATTGTTTCAGAGGCACAAAACACCCTGGGCTGGGTGAGTTCCCCAGGGCCCTGGTTTGCAGAGGGGGGAGGCAGCTCCTTGGGCTCAGAGCTGCTGCCACCCTTGTGCAGTTGCCTCCCTATGGAGCTGTGTCCTTGCTGCCACTCATGGTCTGGGATGCCCTGGAATGTGCTGGGAGGGAGCAGTGGAGTAAGGGAAGGTTCAGGGCTGCAGTCCTGTGGCTAAATAAAAGCAGGAAGGTTCTGCTGCCTATTATCTCCTTGCTGAGCAGATATGGGGTGTTCTCTGTGTGTATGTGAAGGGTGTAACACTAGATCTGAACCAACATGTTCATTTCTTCATAGGGCAAGTTAGGAGATTTATCACTAGAACAACTCCAACCACAGCTTCTCTCTGTAGAGCCAGTATAGAATATGAGCAGGGCTAGCTCTTGCCTGCTTGCAAAACAGGTGTTTTCTTTACTGAGCTTATTGAAGGCAGACTTACCTATTTTTCAGGCAAAGACCTTAATCTCTTTCTGGAGTTGTTGTCAGAGCATTTCCTGATTACACAGGGGTACCTTAGAATAAGTGTTAATCATGTTCAGCTCTCAGGATGGGCTCTGTGCTGCTTTTGTCAGATTAAGGGCTAACAAGATGATTGCTTTTTCCCTGAGCAGCTCATTGGACTTTGCTCATTGAGACTGTGACTGCCACTTCATTTGATATCCTTAAGCAAGCCTTTGAGCTGCTGTCTGTAGCCTTCTTTGGTTTCCTGGGCCAGCAGCTGTAGGAATGGCAACTGGACCTGATTCTGGGGCAGCTGCTGCTGTGACTGCAGCAGAGCCAGTGACAGACACAGTGGCTGCTCCTGCTGCTCAGGCCCTGCTTAGGCTGAGAATGACTGGTTTTGTTGGGCAGACACTTACTGTAAGAGCTTCAGTTCCTCCTCTTGCTGGTAGTCTCAGTTATCCATTTCAGTAAAGTGTTTAGACAAGTTTTAATTCAAGGAGGAGAAATGCCATCACTGGTCCTAGGAGGGAAGCCCCGTGCAGCAGCCCAGGCTGTGGGATTGTTCCTGGCTGGGGAGCAGCTCTGTGGGGCTCTGGTGGGCATCTGAGCATGGGCAGCCCTGTGCCCTGGCCCCAAGGATGGCCAGTGTGCTTCTGGGCAGCACAAATAGAGGCACAAATGGTAGATTGAAAGAAGGGATCATCCTCCCTTACTCAGCACTCATTAGACCTTGTCTCATTGTGCTCAGGTTTGGTCCCCCAAAAGAAAGACACAAACTGGAGCGTGTGCAGCAGAGGGCTCAAGATTTGAGTATTTGCCCTGCAAAGGGAGTCTGAAGGACTTACTGCCTCCTGGGGCCCTAACTACAGTTTATTGATGCTTATGTTGTGGTTAATGAGGAGATGGAGACGCGCTCTTTGAAATAATGAAAAATAATGACTGTAAGCTGAAAGAGGACAGGTACAGACTGAACAGAAGGAAAACCTTTTTTTACCATAAGATTGTCCAGGACAGTTGTGCTCTCTCTCCTTGGGGGTTTACAAGACTCAATAGGATAAAGCCCTGAGCAGCCTGGTCTGAGCTCAAAGGTGGCTGGCTGCACTAGAGACCTCCTGCCTCCTGATGTCACTTCCAGCCTTGCCTGACTAAAATAACCTTTCCTTTGCTGGTGGAAAAGAAGTGAACAAAGGAAAATGAAGAGAGAGACTGTCCTTGTAGATCTCATTTTTCTGTGTAGACCACCAAGTATGGCTTTGACACAGTATTGCTATTGCCTCTGGCTTGTCCTATTCTGCTAGTCTGCCAGACCAATGCATTCCTGAGGGATTAACCCTGTGGCTGGTCTTGTGAAAGTCTATTTCTCAGAGGATTATTGACAATCCAGAGGAAACCAGACACTAATGGACTAATATAAAACATGATGTGATTTTTTGCCTCGTATCCTTTATCAGTGTTGCAACACTCAGGTCAAACAGCATGTCTGGCAGAGGCTTATGCCTGTGAATGAGTCTCTGTGGCCCTGAAACCACCAAAGAATGTGGCAGTTTTTCTGTGCAAGAATTTAACTCTAACTCAGACTCTGCTTTTGTTCTGTTATTACCTGAATGTGCTGTATTTTATTATATTATTACAAGAAACATTTTTTTCCTCCAGTATGTTCTTTTCTATGCCTCCTTTTACCTGATCAAATACTTCTTAGCTATTCCTTTAATGCTGATGGGTCATGGAACATTAGGCACCAAATAAGAGCTGTATCTAATAGTGCAGAATGAATGGTCCTCCTGCTGCAAGGCCTCACTTATCACTGTCATAAAAGAAGGAAAACAATATAGCACGATGGGCACTGTTTTTTGCTGCTTAAAGAAATCAGCAGGGCATTTGAGGAGATCCTTGCAGCTGTGTCACAGGTGTTATGGACTATGTGAGCAACTGCAGCTTTTCCTGCAGGGAAATGTAAGTACAAGGCTTTGGCACCTGTATCCTTATGGAACCTCAGCTGCTACTGCTAAAGGCCAGGATAAAAACAAAGAGGCTAGGAAAGGAGGCAGCTTTATTTTTTATTACATAGAATTTGTCTGCTCAGGAGCCTTTTGGTTTTAATAAAAGCTCACCACATGTAGATTGCAGTTCTGACATTCAGAAAACAAAGTAACAGGTTAATTTTATTGGGGGGAGTTTTAATTTAGTAATGTTTTTCAACAATCCTAGGAAACAGGTTATGCCATCACATGGATTTTCACTAGGGGATAAAGAGTTTACTTGCTTGTGTTCCAGATGTCTAGCCTGTAGGTAGCAATCTCTAAGTTTAACACTTAACATAGGGAGCAGAGGAGAAAACCAGTTTAAAATGGTAAGCTTGTATCCCAGTGTTCATTGAACCTACTGTGGAGATTGATGCAATTTTTTGGTGGTCAGTTGACCAGATTAACTCATATGCAACCAGCAATATCTAGCTATGTACTGCAGCTGTATTTCCCTCAGATTGCTTTCGTACTGTTTGAAATTAACTTAATTTGAAAAAGGTTTTGTCAATACACATCAAGTTAAGTGCAAGTGGCTCTGCATTTTTTACTGAATTTAAGTAAATTTTATTTATATGAAAGGTTGTGTATTTTTGTAAATATCTGTGTTGATGAATTTTTAATCTCTCCCTTCAATTAAAGATAAACTAGTCTGTTCTTAATGTGAGAAAACCTAGGATTCATTACATAAATCAACAACCATATTCCCTTATCTCAGCAAAAATGCTATTTTTAATTAAATGAAATTTCAGCAATGAAAGGGTTTGTTGGAATTGCTGCTTGCTTAGTCAGAAAGATTTTCACTGTTATTTTTTTGCTTTTGTAGGCACACATACACAATTTATATTTTCTGTCCAGACTCTCTTTGAAAGATTTTGCCATCTGAAGATGTGATATCGAATGGTCCTGTCTTTCTGAATTGTCTGTATTTGAAGTTGATCCCTTTGTAGGATTTGATTTTCAGAAGAACAGAGGTTATAAAGCTACATTTTAATTTTTGTCTCAGTTCTCCAAAGTACCAGTGTTAACCTGTCAAGCTTTCATCAAACTTGGGATGTGAACTATAATAAAGAATGAATATTTTTCTGTTTCTCAGATTTTTTTTAAGTATAGAGCTCCCAGTGTATATGTAAGAGGTAAGGTTTGAAAATGTTGGAACTATTTGAACATCACCTGATCTTGGTGGAATTATGCAGTGAGAAAAATAATATAAGAGCCATATTGTGTAGTAATGCATTCTTAATATAAAGTTTTAATATAAAGGTTTTAGAACAACCAAACAGACAAAAATTACTTAGGAAAAACTGTTTATCAATACAGTATCAATAATGTACAAGATACAGTAGATCAAAATAATTTTTGATTAAACCATTTTTAGTTGGAAAACATTGACTGAAGTGAACTTAAACTGCTTGTGGGAGATCCTTTTAGATTAGTTTCCTGGCTTAAAACAGTTTTGAAAAAGTTCTAAAGTTGTGGAAACAACCCACTTCACCCTTTTCCAAATGAAGATTTTAGTTTTTCTTAATTTAAACAATTGTTTTGAAACACGTATTTGTTTTATATTCCAGCCCTGGAATCAGAATTTTAAACGAAATATCTTCTGTTGACATTTTCAAGTTGCAAAAACTTGGCAAATTTGGCCTTTGTGTTCCTCTCAATGGGAAGGCAAAGCAGTTGAAATCAATATTTTTGTGTGCCAGGAAGTTACTTTCCTGTTGAGATCTGTTACAGCACATGGAAAGGGATAGCATGTACCTACCCTGAGGAATCCACCGAGGACACAAGCGTAGAGCTTGAGGAATATCAGTCAAGAGAGATGGCCTTCCCACACTGTTGAGCCTTCCTGTGTTAAAAGTTCCTAGATTATCCCTTGGGAAAGCACAAAGTGAATAGTCAACTGATGATTGGTAACAACCAAGGGAAAGAAAAAGAAAAGTTTAGAGGGTCAAGGGCTCAAAAATGGATTGAGTGAGTTCAGGACAAAGGCGTGGAGCAGAGCATGCCTGAGAGCACCCATTGCTTTCAGAAACATCTGGTGGTGATTTGCTCAGAGGTGAGCCAGTGAAGGATCCTTTATTTTCTTCCTTCTGCTGGTGCTGATGCCCAGTAAGCCAGAGCGAGGAGGACATGGTGGTGCAATGAGACTGTAGGGCCTCAGAGAGAATACAAGTGGAAAAGGTGAGGAAAACTATGCATCCAGAGTATCAGGAGGAGAATCTGGAGGATCTGAAAAGGGCACACTTGTTCCTTTCACTAGTGAAGGCATATGACTCAGGAATCGATGAACTGCTTCACAAATAACATGTCTCTGCCCACTGCCCTCAGAAGATTTGCCAGATGATAACCTGGCATGCTGTGGGAAGTGGTTTGACTGCAGGCTAGCCCTTCTAGGGAATAACAAGTACTCTGACAGTAGAGAGGAAAACAAAATATGAACTTGTGATAAATAAATGTAATTAGGGAGATAGGAAGGGACAGAAATGCAGAATATTAAGAATCACCAAGTGGAGTAAGCTAGAGGATATACCAGGAGACAAATGTATTGCATATAAAAGTGAGGAACATAAAGAAGGTGAGGACACTGTAGCAGTGAGGACAGACAAGAAATGAGAAATACAGGTATTGCAGGTAGGGTAGGAGTCTCTACTTACTGAAGTATAGAATAACTGAAAATAAGAACCAAAAGAAGCCTCCTAATCCGAACCCAGCTCCAGTGAAAGGTCATTACTTAACCATGCATACTTAAATAATTTACACTACTTTATTTCTGGTAGGTTTTCATGAGAATCATTCAGCATCATTTTAACAAGTATGCTGTTGCCTTAGGGATCTTTCTCCTTGGAGAAGCATGAAATAACTACCTTCAGACACTGGCTTTTGCTTGTCTTGCAGCAGCTTCCCAAATTATCTCTCCAAGTGAAAGTGAAATTAAATCAAACAGATATCAAATTCCTTCACTGAAAATCTTGAGAAAAAAATACTTGTTCAATATAGTACCTAGAGAATTTGAGCTGTGTAAGTGATCTGAGTGAATAACTGAGAGAGCAAAGAGGATTATAATACCACAACGTAAGTGTAAGCTTCTAAACTGTTTAAAATGGTTTCTGCTTGGGCAGAATATTACTGTTTGTTGCCAGAGAACTTTTTATTTTTTCCACTTTTTATTTTCTTTTGAGTATTTCCTCTTTCTAAATTTGATCTTTGTCAAATGAATTATTATAGCCTTTATAAAGAAATAGGATGTATCAAGTTGCATTGTTATATACGCCAGAGAGATGGTTCAATGGTTATTACAATTTCCAGATTTATTTGCATTCTTCCACTGACTTGGTCTTTGGAGGAACAGCAGATTAGCCCTTGATTACTAGGGGGTGAACAATTCACAGTGAATAATTTATTTGGCAAATGACTTATGACTTAGAATAATTTCTTTCCCTAAGTGAATTCATTGGATGTCGTACCGGCCTTTTAGGTGAATAGTTTTCATTCTATGGATTATTCATAATTGGTTATGTAATTTCCATAATTACATAAATTTGTATACTGAAAACAAGATAACAGATCTCAGTCTCTTCACCCTGCCACAGATGCCTTGCTATGGTAGAGGCTTAGCAAAACTGGAAATCTTCAAGGATCTGTAGGAATTATGCAATTTAGGGCTAAATTTTTCATTGGCTTCTTGTTATTCCAGGAATGTATTTTTGCTAGCAAATTTTGCTTTATCTATTAAACATGGAAAAATGGTTATTGCAGCTCTGAAACTAGCTGTGTGATGCATTTGCTGTTCATCTGCAGATGCTTCAAGTACAATGTCTACTGCCAGTATTAAACAGATTTTCCAGTAGTTTTGGCAGCTGCTTGTCATGGGTGAAGCAACAGGAGAGCATGGACAACATGAGGAAGAGGAGCACACAGAACAGTATCTGAAATATTGACTGTTATATGATTTACTCAAGACAAAAAGGTTTGGATGGAAGCCCAGACTGATTGAAAATAATGGTCTAGATCTGGAATGATTATCAGTCTGCAAAATCTACCCTGAGATTTATGGATCTCATCATGAAGTGAGAAACCACTATGAGTGTCCTTGAACTACTTAGCAGTATGTGCTAACACTGTCTGGAATTGCTACCATCTCAAGGTAGCAGCTAAAGTACAGCTTGATAAGCTTTGGGCTCTGGGAATGGATATAGGTATACTGATAGAGAACCTAGTAATCAGCCACTGGCTTAGGAATTTGGAGATATGAGAATGTGGGAGTACAGAATTATAGCCGTTGCTGATAAAATTAATATTTATACTTTGGCAGACTCCAAGTGAATGACACTGAATCCTTAGAACGGTGACCATTAAATCAAACCCTGGCTTTGATACCATTAATGAAGAAATAATTTTTTGACTTCACACAGAATCACACAGAATCACTAGGTTGGAAGAGACCTTCAAGATCATCGAGTCCAACCCAGCCCTAAAAACCTCAACTAAACCATGGCACTGAATGCCAGATCCAATCTTTTTTTAAACACATCCAGGGATGGTGACCCTACCACCTCTCCAGGCAGACCATTCCTGTACTTTACCACTCTTTCTGTAAAAAGACTTTTTCCTAATATTCAACCTATATTTCCCTTGGCACAGCTTGAGACTGTGTCCTCTCATTCTGTCAGTTGCTGCCCAAAGAAAGAGATCAACCCCACCTGGCTACAGCCACCCTTCAGAAGTTGTAGAGAGTGATAAGGTCACCTCTGAGTCTCCTTTTCTCCAGGCTAAACACCCCCAGCTCCCTCAGCCGTTCCTCACAGGGTTTGTGTTCCCAGCCCCTCTCCAGCCTCGTTGCCTCCTCTGGATGTGCTCAAGCATCTCAAGGTCCTTCCTGAACTGAGGGCCCAGAGCTGGACACAGCACTCGAGGTGTGGCCTCAGCAGTGCTGAGCACAGGGGAAGAATGACCTCCCTGCTCCTGCTGGCCACACCATTCCTGATCCAGGCCAGGATACTTCTGCCCTAGACATTTGAGTTTGTTAAGACAAAGAAATAATTTTCCATTGAACTACAAAATCCAGCTGATCACAGCAGAAGACTGAATGGTCTGAATTTCCCCCCTCCCCCCTCCCTTTATTTTGTTTGTTTGTTTTTGGTTTTAACAAATTAATTTCTTTACTTAGTGGATATTGAAGATGTGTGATTATTGCTGCTGTCCTGGGAAACTCAGTTGATCTTCCATTATCTTAATAAGTGGCTTTATTGTTATGCAGTTGATTGAGGAAGAGTCAATCATTTAGCTAGTACCTGCATTTTGGGCAACTGTACACTTTGGAGACTGTAAGGGAAGTGGTGCTGTCTCTTGACAAAGAAGGGATTTACTGAACAATATTTCTTGGCATTATGGCTGTCTGATGTTTGCTGAAAGCAAACAGTTTGCAGAGAAAACCTTACTGCACTTTGAAAGATTGTATTTGGAGATTTTCCAAGATTTACAAGTGGCCAATGAGATACTGATCCAAAATTACAGTCTCCAGGGATATCTCCTCAGACATATTTTGTATTCTTATTTTGAAAAAAAAAAGATTTAAAAAATGAAGTAAAATTTATTTCATTTATATTTCAGATTATTTAAAAATTAGTGAATGAGTTCATCAGTGCTTACTGGACTATATCATAAACTCATAATACACATAAATAGTTGCAGTTGTCTTATGTAATCACTAGATGACATTCTTTGATGTCACCCAATTAGGATTGCAATGTGCTACAAAGCTGAATCTTTATTTTCTCTTATTTTATTGACTACTGCTTTTATTCCCAATATTAATACAGTGAAGACTAGGTCATAAATAGACTAGAATCTGCAGGGCAGGGTTACAACAACATTAACAGTGAAAATCATTACTATTTTTAAAATTACATCTTGAAATCAGCTGAAGAACATATTTTGTTTGTTTTTTGTAGATATAAAGCTGTGTTATGTATTTCTGTGTGTTTTAGGGCAAAATAAATCCACAAAATTCTTAATGAAAGCTCAAAATAATTTTTTTCTTCGTAAAGGGGAATTCAGAGTTTCTTCTGCTGTTATGCACAATGTGATGATTCAAAGCCTAAAGGATTTTCTCCCTAAATCACCTATTCAAATTTGTATGATGGAAACATATTTAAATACAGTTTTTTAAATCTTGCTTTTCATTTGAACTTCTAAATATTTTTCAGGAACGCAAGTGTTTCATTCGTCCTTTTTGCCATTCCACTATACTGATCTGGAAGTAGATGAGAATCCCCACATTACCTTTCTTTTTTAAAAAATTATATCTACTTAGTTTTAAAACCCAATATATATCTAGTCTCATTGAATCTTATCACATCTAAAATGTTGTACAGTAATTCACTCCTCATCATGCATATTGGGATTTGTCCATTCTGTGTCTGAACTCTGTGATCTTACATGTCTATTCCAACATAAAGCATGCTATAATTTTTTAAAAATGTTCAATTTTCAGTGAAATATTTAAGCTACAGCACAGTGATAGAATGGCAGATGGCATAGTTGACACTTGGATGTATATATACAATTCACTTTACCCTTTGCAGGAGTTGAGAATGAACCAAAGATGATCATGCCATGTTGCACAGTTTGGGATAAGAGATCATCTTCCTACTTGAAACTCTGCTTATTCTTAGAATGTTTTGTATAATTTTCTTACTTCAGTCATGACTATTAAATGAAAATAATCAAGGGAGATTTCACATACTTTTAAATAATTTTAAATGGAAATTATTTTATATGCGATTTTATTTTCCTTCCTGGGGATTTTTCATGGCACTTTTAACAGATTTTATGAAAGTTTTACTAGATTTTTATTCTTTAAATTCAAATTTAAACCAAAAATAAAAATGAAAAAGCTTTATTGCCTTACAAGCCTATGAAAATGTACTGCCTTAGAATAGGAAGAAAAAAAGTATGACAAGAGAGTTACAACTTAAACAACAAATATCTACTAAAAAGTTTGAAATTAGCAGTCAGATACTCAGGCAGAATTGAACATATAGGGTTGAAGACTGAGCTAATGTCATGTGCTCCATGCTTGACTGCCCCTGGAAAATCTGAATGTCCAAAATGCATTTGATTTGAGTTGTTGCTTATGCTGGGGCAGGTTGCTTGGAGGCATCTGCACAGGTTACTGACTACATTTGGGAGAGTTCCCTGTGTTCAACAGTGCAGGACCTGAAAACAGTACTGGCACAAGGCAGAACACTGAAATATAGTCATACAGTTTCCTTCAATCCATGACAAACTTTCTGAATTTTCCTTGCTGCATTACCTCCTTTTGCTTCCTCGTCCCTGAGACCCTGTCCCTCCACGCTTGCCTCTCTGTGCTTCAGTGTAGTCTAGCCTTGTTTATCTGGGTATTTGAGGAGTTCTCCTATTTTCATTCCTTATTTTTCTCTTTCTTTCCTAAAGCTGGCCAGATACATGGAAGTTCTGGCTTACTTTGCTGCAGTTCTTTTGGAAAACAAGAGAAACAGAAAGGAAACAAGTCTTCTCCCTGTCCTGTTCCATGTCACCAAAAATGTTTCCCCTCTTCATTATTTTTTTGAGTGTGCGCCCTCAGTCTCCACTGTCTACATAATTTTGGATGTTGTTCATGTGAGTTACTACCATGTCTTTCTGAACAAAAGTACCCCGAGGTGCATGTTTCCTTTTTATATTGAGAAAACAAACAGTTAAGGTGATTGCTGGTTTGAAGGGTTTGGTTTATATTTTGGAGAATATGTAGCTCCTGGGATCTGAAAGCAGCAAAGAAGGCACAACCATAGGAAAGCAAAAGGAAGCTTGGACATTGATGTTAAACAAAACAGTTCTTCCAGATTCCTTTTTAGTTGGAAAGACTATCTGTTCTGGACCGAGTGATAAGGTTAGTTTGCCCTGTAGCTGTTCAAGCACTACAGAATAATTTCTATTGCTAAAACTCCTGAATTTACTGTGAAGGAACTGTCTAATAGGAATTGCTGAAGTTAGATATTTGCCTCATCATGAAGAGTGCAAGACAGCAAGCTGACTGGGCTCAGTTTGTTTATTGATTAGGATTACAAAGGCTGTAACCAAGCAGAGATATAAAGTTGTACTTCAAATTTATCTTTCTTTTGTGGTGCTTCAGTGACTGAAAGAGAGAAATCTCTGCATCTCATTTTAAAAATTATATTGATATATTGTTAATGAAATGTAGCACTAGAGTTTACAGCCTTCTTCAGCTGCTAATCTGAAAAGTAAACGCACAAAGAAGTATAACATTCACAATTCATCCATATCTGGTATCTGCTTGGCAATTTCAATGGGGTAAATGTAAAAGCAGAAGATGTAGAAATCATCTGGCTAGTACAAAATGGGAAAATGAAACTATTTTGAGAAACTCTAGAAGAATAATGGTCATTGAAAGTTCAGCTAAATCTCTTGATATAAATATTTTAGTGTTTTGGCATCCATGTTCATATTGTGCCAGCATACTCATAAGGAAAATTGCTCTGAATTAAAGTCAAATCAGCACAGAACAGCCTAAAATAAGTCACAGCAACTAATATTAACTTATGCTTCAGATTGTTTTAGCAGATTGCTAAACAGATTTCTTCAAGCAGATTTCATTAAGCAGATTTCTTGCATTTCAGAAACAATTTATCTATTGTTAAGGTTTATTCAGCCCATTCCAAACAAGAAGGGAAAAAAAAAACCCAAAGGGTATCACTGCTTTGAGAATTTGAAATGTCAAGATAGGTAGTAAATAGTCTTTTGGGTGGGTATTGAAGAAGATGATAATCTAATTGTGGAGAGTTAATTTGGAAACTGACTGGTAGCACCTGGATAACATTTTGAGTATCTAACACGAGAAGTATGCATGACATTTCAGGACAGGGAAGAGAGACCTATAAATTATATGTTTTTCCACAGCTAAGTGACCCATAAGCCAATAATAGTTAATGACAGATTTCCTGTATAGCAAAATTGCCATTTTTAGCAGATAATAGGTATATTTAAACTTTAGCAGGTTTGACTTCTAGCAACATCCACCATGCATGAAGAGGCAGGGTTATCATGGTAGGAGCCCAGAGGGGAATTACTGCTGTCTGTGTCTCTTTTCCTGAGCTGCTCTGCTCTATGCATCCTTTTACACGTCCAGCATTTTTTTGGATTCTCATGCAGTGAAGATGCCTTGCTTTCTTAGTG
The DNA here is from genome assembly GCF_021018805.1 of Prinia subflava. Taxonomy (NCBI): domain Eukaryota; kingdom Metazoa; phylum Chordata; class Aves; order Passeriformes; family Cisticolidae; genus Prinia; species Prinia subflava. The sequence goes on from NC_086250.1 coordinate 41,693,532, forward strand.
ATACCTTTCGATTTTTTTGATTCCTGTTGGTATTGGAATCCTGTGACCCTCCCCTGGCTTGGCACATTCTCCAGTAAACTGCAGCTTACAGCAGGATCCTGGGGAAAAAATCCTGATATGCTTCCTGTCATAGAGCCCAGCACCATGAATATTGCCAGTTTTAGAGCTTAGCTAACTTAGCTACAGATAAAGCTTGTAAGCTGTTTTGCATTCTTTGGTCTAAAATTGGTACTTCTAGATGTCCTGGGATTTGACCACAACATGTATTTTTCTTTGGGTAAAGTTTAAAAGGCTTTCTGAAATATGATCTAACATCTCACCAGTAAATAACTTATAAAACAATGATATTGTATAGACTGTGGTTGTTTCAGTGTGTAGAAACTGAAAGCAGTCAGAACTTCCACCCACTGCCATGTAAGCAAACCTCATATTTTGGTTTTAATTGCCTCACTTCTTGTCCTGATTTATAAAAAGTCATTCTTGTGAAGTACTTTTTAAAGATCTCAATTGAATAGAATCACTGACATAAAGTTAAGGTCCTTGTCAAATGAAGACCATTGTGCCACAATGCACAGAACTGTAACAGAAAATCATTCTGAGGTGGCAAACAAAAAGAAAGCAGAAATGAAAATTATTAAAAACTTATTTAATCAACAACATATATATTTTAATGGAAAATTAATTTGGTCAAAAATCAGAAAATTATAAATAAATAAATAAATCTGTTTTAATCAAAATAACAGAAAAATAGATGCAAATTTTTTTTCACATGCATTCTGAAGAGAGGTTTCTAAGAAGATTGTTCATCTAAACTAGTGACAAATTAAGCTGCAATGAGACATGAGGGAAGTTCTTCTCTTAGACTAGAGGGAAGTTCTTCTCTTAGACTAATTTATAGTTAAATGTTAGGAAAAATAGCATAATTCTTTTTTTTTCAGTAGGAAAAGGTTGGTGGAGTCCAGAAGAAACTGTGCTACACTTATCTGTTCAAGATGTTCATAAATGGTCTAGAAAAAGAGGTGAATAGGGAGGTGACAAAGTGTGCTGACACTGAATCCATTCAGTGAAATAAAAATGGAAAATAAGTGATGAGATTTGCAAAAGATTTCAAAATACAGGGGGGATGGTGTCAGAAAGTGTCAGATGAAATTCAGTGTTGATAGTGATGCATACTGGGAAGAAAAGCTAACTTTGCATTCCTAATGATTGGCTCTGAATGATTTTTTCCATTCAAGGTAGAAATCTCAGAATTATAATAGATCATTCTATGATAAAATTAGCTCAGTGCTTAGAAACAGCCACTGATTCAAAGTGCACAAAAGCTGCAAATAAAATGGAAAGAAGTGCTGGAAAGGTATGGAGAAGAAAGAAGGCAACATCATTATGGCATCGTACAAATCTCTGGCCTGTCTTCATCCTTGAGAATTAGCACACTTCTAGGGTTCTAGCCCTGGAAACCATATAGTATATATGGTAGAATTAGAAAATATGGAGAGGATGTGACTCTTGAAAGACGTGTAATGGCTTCTTTAAATGAAGAGTGACTTTCTATGCCAGTGTACTTCAACCTGAAAAAGAGGCATTTAACCAGCTCTGTCTCGGAGTATTCCATGGGCAAAGCAGAGTTTATAATGGCAATGCCACTATGTGCTTTAGTTTATATTGTTCCTTAGCTGTCATTATTCATTATTGCCAAAGACAGAATATTGAGTTATATGAATGTTTGGTCTGACATCCTGCTTCTCCTTTTGTTCTGCCTTGTTCCTATGAAGGGAAACAAGATGAAATATTTTCTTGTGATTTCATATTTGCTTGTCAACTAGTAGTAGACTAGAATTTCGGGACTGAAGAAAAGTTATAGGCCTTTCTGTCTGTCTGTCTATGTCTGCACAAGTATGACATGGTAATATCACATACTAGGAGCTGAAAGCCAACAAATAATTTTATATTTTACTCAGTTTTACTCAATTTTATATTTTTCTGGGAGACAGTATGAAATGATAGATCGTTTAGGTTGGAAGAGACCTCTGAGATCACCAAGTCTAACATTAACCCAGCCCTACCAAGTCCTCCACTAGACCACATCCCTGAGTGCCACATGTGCCCTTCCATGTTATTTGCCTTCCATTTCACTGTTGTATTTGATTAATTTCAGTTTGACCACTTCACATTTATGTTTGCAATTTGCATTTGAGATTTCCATTCAGTTGTAAGATTAAAAATAAATTATTATTGAAGAATTTGAATTGGAAAGAGAAGTCAGACAATTTTTTGGAAGTACACAGCAGTCTACTTTCAGTGTAGGTAGTCATATGAAATGAACAACATTGTGTTTATTTTATATGAATTTTTAGAGAAAAGTAAGACCAACTGTCACTGAATACGACTTAAGAAAATGAACAATTTAGTTGATGAGAGATTTCTGAAAAGTTGTTGGCGGTAGAGTGTTTTGATTAATGTTATGTACATGTACACACACTTTTGGAAATAAACTGTTTTGTAATGAGTCTTTCTTGTTTTAGGATGAGAAGATCCACACATGGAATTATTATGACATAGTTAGTATCTTGTACATAAACACATTTTCCTAGTTAATGTTTGTTTCTGCCATCAATACAGTGGTATTCCATATAACTTCCTGTGTATGTCTTCCATGTCCAGTTCAATCTCAGCATTTCAAGCCTAAATCCCAAATTTAGAAATGAAAATGTCTAGCTTTAAATTTTATTGGACTAAAAGGCATCTCTGGAGTAATATGGAGGGAAGATAATGAGGGAGACATGCATTGGTAGAGTGGAAGCTAAATAGGAATGGCACGCTAAGACACAATGGCGGTTGGTGGGAGTAGTAAGTAATATATGGTATCTGTTAAAATAAATCACAGATTTTTATGGAGGTTGCTATGGCATGCCTAGGGAAATGTTTATTACACTGTCTTACTGAACACTTAGCCTAAATCTGACAATGAACTCCACAGTCTGAAGAAATACTGGATGAAAATTGTCCTTTGCATTGCTTGTTGTCAAGTTTCTATCTTAAAATTTCACATAGATACCTGTAATTCCTTTACTGAAAGAGATAGTAAATGAATATTCCCCAGATGAATAACCAGAGACTAGAGCAGAAAACACAATAATGTTTAGACATTTCCATTGCCTCCAAATATGTTGTACAAAAGAAATCTGAAAAACTCCAGTGTAACTTTTAACACCAAAAAAGTGGATTGTGAAAGATGAAGCATAAAGAAACTATTTTAAGAAAGTAGCAACATGGATAAAAATGCTTGTAGGTAAATTTGATACATTTAAATAAACTATAAACTTGAGGGCTAATTGCAAAATACTTTCAAAATACTGAAAACATTTTAAATAAGAACCAGAGAGAAACTGTTAGAACTCACAGACTAGCATTCAAATGAGGAAATAAATGCAAACTTGGCAGCTCAAATGTAAAATTGCAATGAAATGAGACAAAAACATTTTGAGGGACAACTTGCTAAGGGAAACCTACAATTAACAGACACCTCCCCTCACCGCACCCACCCTAGCAGAAATGGGAAAATTGCAAGAAAATGCTGAAAATAAGGAGATAATCAAAGCCATTGAGTGTAATAAGGACATTTTGCAGAAAATCTTATTAGTTGTGTGCATTTATGTATTATGCAGAGAAGGCTAAGAAAATACCTTCTTCAGAGTCATTGTTTATGGATGATATATATGAGGAACCTTTTCAAATTAAAATGTCAATAGAAGACATTTTTAACAGGTCAATAAAATTAATAGTAACAGTTCACCACAATCTGATAATTTACATCCAAATGTTCCAAGGAACTTAAATATAAAACTTGTGGCCTGCTAATAGTAATAAGCAACCTACAATTTTGAATGAGTAGGATATGATACTTGTGTTTGAAATGGGGATTCTCAGGATGAGAGTTACACACCAGTAAATTTGAAGTTTGTATTAAACAATTTCATAGTTCATAACATTATTATGAACATAATAAAGTTCATAACATTATTATAAAGAGTAAAGTTGGTGGATGCATAGATAGATTAATGCAGTAAGCACTTATGTGGCTTGGAAACTAGAGGGATGTCATGAATCAAAAATCTAGAGTTCTTTATGAGTTCTTTTTCAGTAAACACTGGCTAAGAATGATGTGGATGATACAATCTAGTTAGAACCGTGAAAGAGATTATAACAAATTCCTGTAAAAAAGACCCATATTGCCACCTTATTAAAAACTGCTAGATAGAAATCAGTGGTTTGTTCTTATAATGCAGTGCAGTTACAAATAAAATCCTGCAGAAATCTGTGCTGAGCCTGGGCTGTTCAACATGTTCATAAATTTGAATATCACAGACTCATAAATTATTCAGAAAATGAGATGAGCATTATAGCAACAAAGTTTGCAGACAAAACAAAGTAATGCCTAGTGTTTAAAACAGTCTGTGATGAGATTCTGATGGTACAATACTGGGTTACTGGGTAATAAAATGGCAAATTAAACTCAGTGTCAATAATTACCAAGTGATGCATGCAGAAGAAATGGTCTTAACTACACATACAGAATAATGACCTCAAAATTTCCATTGGTATTATAATTTAGCAATATTAGAGTCACAGCAGATATTTTATACAGAATGTCAGCTCAATGGTAAAGACTGAAAAAAAGAAGTGGGTGTTGAAAATATAAAGGTAAAGCTTTGAGAATAAACATCAGAATTTCATTAAACTAATACAATTAAATGCTGCACAGTTTTTTTTTTTTTGAATACTGCATGCAAGATTAACTCATTCTATCACAGACAGGTGTAGAAGAACTAGGAAGGGTACAGGGAATTTAACTGGATATGAATCAGAGGCATGGAGCACCTATGCTATTAGAAAAGACAATGTCAACTAGGACTCTCTCTTTGAAAAACAGACAGCTGCAATGAAATGTGAAAATATGTGCAAATCATAATGATCATTCTTTCTTGTTGCAATGTCACTAAGGAACAACATCTTGAGCAGTTTAAGACAAATAAATGGAAGTGCTTTTTCCTACAACTGAAAAGTAAATTCTAAAATTTATCACTATAGGATATTTTGAAAGGCAAACACAGAGAGAGTTTCTGAAAGTGATGAAACCAAATTACGGAAAATAAGGCATTCATAGTTAATATTTCAGTGGTCTTTGTACAGCATAAGACCCATGAGTCCATGCACTGCTGGCTGCTGTATGAGAAGCCATACTGTTTGAACTCTGTTCTGGGGCTGGTGATTTTTAAATATAGGACAGAGGTCAGACCGAGCAGTTCTAATGTTGACTTGTCTCAGAATCCACGGATGAACATGAAATACCTCATTCTAAACAGCCTTTTGCAATCATCAATGCTGATCCTGATGCAATCATCAGCACTTAGGCAAAGAACATCTAATACAGTGTCTGTATTCCTTGTGAATGTTTTTTCTCTGTGCTGAAAACAGACATGTTTTGGGTACTGCTGAGCAGCACTGTCACAGCATCAGGGCTTTTGGCCTGTCCTGCTGCTCTGTCAGTGCGCTGGCTGGGGATGCACAGGAAGCTGGGAGGGGACACAGACAGCTGACCCCAACTGACCAAAGGGATAGTGCAGACCAGTGTTGTGTTCAACAATAAAAGCTGGGGGAAAGAAAGAACAAGGGGGGACTTTCAGAGTGAAGGCATTTGTCTTCCCACGTCACCATTATGTGATGGAGCTCTGCTTGCCTGAAGATAGCTGAACACCTGCCTGACCAAGGGAAGTAGTGAATTAGTTCCTTATTTTGATTTGCTTGAGTGTATGGCTTTTCATTTACCTATTAAACTTCTATCCCAGGCCATGAGTTTTCTCCCTTTTACCCATCTGATTCTCTTATCCTTCTGGATAAGGAGTCCTTATCCTTCTGAAGGGAAAGAGTGACCTGGGTGGTGCTGATCTGCTGGTTGGGGTTAAGCTGTCACAGGCAGTTTTACAGTATGGTCACACATGTAATGATGTTTCCTTACAGTAGTCTTGTGTCCAGTATCTTCCGTTATGTGACAATTCATGTATTTAGCCACACTGTTCGCTGTATAGGAAGCCCTGCAATAATGAATACTTCTAGCATTGTGCAAATTATTTTTTAATGGTTCATTGTACCAAAGAGCAAACAAATTCATTTTAATAAAAAATATCTGACAGTATAGTATGGCTCCTGATTCAGCATGCAATTTTCAATTTTACTCCAGTGAACAGAATGTGTACAAGGCAATGCTTTCTTGCCCATTGCAGAGGTATCATGTATGTATTGTTTACTTATAGGGTAATATTAATACTTAATTATGTGTGAAGCAGTGACAAAGCTGGGTAATTATGCTGAAAGGACAATGTTATTATCCAGGCTCAGCCCTCTTTTCCCTTTGAGGAAAGGAATGGAATAGAAAAATTGGAAAGTTTATAGGCTGTACTTTATCTGCAAGGAATTTCCTCTGTGCTTGGACATTCTTTAAAGTTACCAAGGGACTTGGCCTTCAGTCTTCTTTGTGCACTACTGAGGTTCTTAATCTCCTGCTAAATTAACTAACTGGAGTAATGGAAACAATCCAGCTGCAGTGGCAAGGAGCTGTATTTAGGCTGGCTGCTCCATTACCCACAGTGTACAGGTCTGTCACGAGTACTGGGATTTTTAGTTTAGTTTTAGTTTACATATATGAGTAAGACTATAGGAAAGATAATTATCTTTTTCTGACTGCTCCTTCAGCAGTGCTTTTACTATGTTACTTTTTAATTGAAGGAATGAAAACCAAAATACATTTTTGGAAATAAATGGCATTTAAAAGGGAAAGATTATGTTTAAACCCAATTGTATTTAAATAAAAGGATTTACTTCTTTTATGCTTACATGTATACAAAGCATTGGCATTCTGGAGTTCTCCTGGAAGGATATCTAAACTTTCAGGAGAAATGCTTCAGGTCATCATCACTATGTTGTGTTCTGTCCACTAGTAATGAAATATGCTATCGGTATCTATGTGCAGTTACTTAGAATAATTTGAGTAGATATTTTGTAAGGAAGATTATGTGAAAGAGACTTCCCTGAATATTACTTAGAATTACCCTTTTTGTCCCATCACAGTGTGCACTTTTTTTACAAGGGTATATAGTGTGATAGTACGAGGGGGAATGGCTTTAAACTGACAGAGAAAAAGTTTAGATTAAATATTAGGAAGAAATTCTTTACTCTGAAGGTGATGAGACTATGGAATAGGTTGTCCAGAGAAGTGCTTATAGTGGCCCCTATAAAAAATATTCAAGGTAAGGTTGCATGGGGCTTAGAGGAAACTGGTGTATGGAAGGTGTCCCCGCCCAGGGCAGGAGGTTGGAATTAGACGTTGAAGGTCCAACCCAAACCATTCTATGATTCTGTGAATTGTTTTTTCCTAATAATAATTTGAGAATCAATTTTTCAGGTCATACATACTGGTGAAAAAAGATGCTTAACTTCACACCTGAAACCTAACTGGAATAAAAATTGCATCTGCAGCTGTCAGTACTACAAACTGTCCTAAAATATCTAGTAATCAGGACTGATTTCCATGTGGGTGCTATTTTGCTTTACTGCTGTCAGGGAGTGAAAGGGAAGGTGAATTAATTGAATACTGTTCTTGAAAAAAAACATATTCATAGAAAGAATTATTCATAGCAACAAATAAACCTCTTCTAGATAATAAAACCTGATGTATTTTTAAATTATAGTGTTATCTGGACTAAAAACTGGGAAGAGTATTGCAGTGCATTTTTTCTCTTGGATTAGGTTCAAGTGTATATTCCTGGGCAGAGTGGCTCAGTCTGTAAAACTTGCTGATGGTGGCATTTTACCCCTCATGGTTTTTGTCACAGTAGAATCAGTGATTTTTTACTAGTTTAGGGATTAAAATCAACTATGTTCTTATAGAGTAAAAAACATCTTTCTTCAGTATCCTGAACATATTTGCAAAAATTAAAAATCATTTAACAAAAGCAATGAGCAAGTCAGCAAAGTCTTCCTCTAGAAGTGTCTGGTTTGTGTGCCAAATTGTATTTTCAGCTCCTGTATACAGATCCCCCTGAGCTGCAAGCATTTGTATTGGGACCATTATTGTGGGAAATACAGTATTATGTGCCAGGTGGCCTCCATTGATATCCCTGAGAAAAAGACAAGAGTCCTGGCTGGTCTGCGTATTCTCTGAGTGTCCCTCTGATGACAGGAGAGCAGGCTGATTAGATATAATTGCATTTCTTATAGATATAACTTCATTTGCATTATCTTCCCAAATTTTTTGTATGTAATGATTTTGGCCTTCCTGGAGAGAACGGTCAAGACTAACTGAAATGTTTGGATTTGCTGGCCAGACAGAGGACAGGTCCACATGCATTAAAGTTCCGTTGCAGGGTTACTAAAGAGCTATACTAAAATGAGAATGCAATTTGTCCTGTAAGACCAAAATATTGTCATGTGAGTTCTTAGAACTGTGAACTGAAATCTGACATAATGGACAAATTTCCATGTCTTGTCTCATTATGGATAGCTTTGATTTCTGTGTAACTGAAGAGTAGGCAGAAGTTATGTTTTTGTTTACTTTTCAGGCTTCACAGGTAAACATTTCACATTTTGAACTGGAGATGATGTTGTTTGGCCCAGTATCAACCTGTACGCATTTCTTTGCACTTAATTATTTAGACAGTGTCTTTGATTATTTTTTCCTCTAATTTTAATGTTGGCAGTTCACCCAGATTTCACTGAGTTTGCTACTTTCCTTCTTGATACTGGTTCTTACTTTTGACTGTTTCATTCCTAAGGCAGAAGCAGTGAATTAAATTATCTATTAAAATTAAAGATGTTTGCTTTTTTTTTGAAGTAACTTGCAAAAGTGTTTCTCCATGAAACCTTTCATTTTTTTATATTTTCTTGTCAGTTACAACTTTTGAGCCACAAGTCCAAAGTACCATTCTAGGCACAAAGAAAAGCGCCAAGACATTCCTTTCACTAATTTGTTCTGCCTTTTTTTTATAATGGCCGAACTTTAGGCATCTGCCCAATGAATACCTTCAGTGAAGCTGCTACGAATAGGTTATTTAAATCTATCTCATAGGTGAGGGTCATAAGTTTTGTGACAGTTCCCTCAAATGCAGAAGAAACCAACTTCTGGTATTGATCCACTGAGATGCTGATAAATCTGACACGTCACAAATGTTACCAACCTCGGCTACCCAAACGGAGCAGGTACCTCTTGTGTGGAAGTTTAATAAATACGAGATGTCAATGAACTTTGACTTTGTAAATAACGAGCTCATACTGTTCTGTGGTTAATAGATGGATCAAATCACATACCACTTTGCTGGAAATCCATACCTGTCAGTCTTGAAAACTGCAAGTCTTTTTCAGGAAAATTATTTTGATAACCTATTTTCTCTGGATGTTCATATGTAAAGGCGTGCTGTAGTTATGATGAAATTTTTCTCTGGACATAGAGGTTGCGGCCATATTCTGGCATTCATCAAGTCTTTGACAGGCTTGTGCATGGCTGTTTGCACTTACAGGTCCTTATGCATTCTGGACATGTAATTGGCTGTGAGGATATTCAACATTATTTTGTATACAGCTTTCAGTTTGAAAGAATATTGCTATTGTAACTGCAAGGGAAACTAGCCCATAATAGCAGATGCTGTTACCAGGCAGTTAATTTGCAAAAGGGCAAGAATTAACACTTTTGCTATTTATGTGGCACACTAATTTTTCTGTAAAAGGAAATCTGCATTGATGAATAATTTAAATCCCAGTCTCCCTGCAAGTCTATAATCACGTGCCCTACAGAGACTGGAGCACATTCTACTGTGAGCATTGTGCAAAAGATTAGTAGCTCCGTGGTGGCAGTGCTGCTGTAACAGTGTGAATTGCACTTTTAATTTGTCTTCCCATCTGACAGAGCATCTCATTATACTTACAAAGTCTATTTTAAATTATACTTTCTAAATTCTCAGTTGAAGGATATTTACATAAAAAAGGTGAAGATTAAATAAATTGTTTTAAATCATATCAGCAAATCATTTTAATGAGAACATCCTTTCTTCTTGCATTTGGAAAAGAATGTGCATTTTATTCCCACCATGTTTAGTTTCAGTCAGTCAAATCCTGCAACTGGATACAATTTCTTACATTACAGTCTAGATGTGAAGTGTGTGATAAGCCCTACTTTGCGTCATAAAATTATGCAGGCTCTCTAATAGCTAACTTGTTAGCTATCTTGAGCTGAGAAGTATTTTATAGAAAATCTTATATAAGATGAAAACTTCTTTTTTTCCCTCCCATAAGTAGTACTGAGCTGAAAATTATTACATTTTGTTAATCAGATTAAATTGTGAGGGAGTATACACATAAGGTCCTTAGGCACACATTTTTAATAGCAACATTACATTTCTTTCACTCCTTTTTGCCCTATTTGCTCTTCCTTAACTACATTATTGAAATCTAGGAAGCATAATAGCTGATCTATTTAATGGAACATCATTATCTTCCCACAGCATAATGCATACTATTCATTCTCTCATATTATTCATTAATCCATTATATTTATTCTATCCTAGTCTTTGTGTAACAATGTAAGGAGCCAGACTTTCACTGTACAAATGAATAATATTTTGCAGTATTCAAAGATCCCAATTAATATCAGCGACCTGCTAATTTGATGGTTCAGTTGTTGGTAGGATTTCATGTTAGTTGGACAGTATTTGTTGTAGCTTTTGTTTATTTTTCTGGACATCTGCTGCTGGAGTTTGTACTGTGCTGAGCATGGTGCAAAGGCTGTGGGTATTTATGGTGGCTGCAGCATGAATGGGATTGTACTTATGTGAAACAATTGTATTTAACACTTTCTCTTATAAAATATATGGGCCAAGTCCTTTGAGGTAAGAGGCGGTTTAGGAGGCTGTTGGCAGTGCACTTTGCTCTGGCAGTTGTTTTCCAGCAGAGCACTCTTCATGGGCTGTGGCTGCTGCTGGTGGTGGGGCAGGAGCTCCCCTTGCTGTGGGACAGAGCCCTGAGGTCACATCGGGGCAGACAGGCTGCCCCAGTTGTACTCCTCTGCTGTGTGGGGGTTGTCTAGAGGTGGTTTTACTGCTTTTTAGTGTCTTTTTTTTTTTTTTTTCCGTATTTGCACACAAGTTATTCTCAAATATTGCAGGTAGACTTTGGGTTCAGACCCAGATTTGAACTTCAAAGGCTTTTGGGAGATATTAGGACCTACATTTCTGACTTATGTTACCTACTCTTGTTTTTCATATTTTTTATTTGCCAAGAAGAATTCATGTAAACTATTAATTTTATACCATTTTTCTAGATCACTTTTGAATTTGCAGCATGCATAGATTTAGCTTGGAAGTTAAAACAGAATTAATTTTAAAATTAGTTTTTATTATATGCCTATCTGACTTGCACAGCTGGCCCACGTTTAAAACAAATATAAGATATATATAAGATATAAGATATATAAGATATATAATGGAAGTGTAAATAATGTCCAAAATGACACCAGCGCTTATTAAGATCTTGTGTCTCCCAGGAAAAGGTGTAGCCCCAGTTCCACAGAAACTGGAACATGTGCTGAGTGGTAAATACAAAAAGTTTTCCCAGTTCCAGGCTAGAGAGCTCAACACCTTGCATACTTGGCCCTAACTGCATACACGCTCATGAGCTGATATTCCTGTGCATACCAAACAGCAATTAGACTTCATAAAGCTATGCAAGCATTTTGGAAAACAAGTCTCACTACAGTTTTAAAATCAACTTCTACCATCTGTTTGGGAAAAGCAGTGGGTTGGTTTCTTGTGAACTTGGCAATTAAATATGCTAAAATATAGTAGTGGCAGGATACAATATTTGCCATACCTATTAAGAACAAAAGCTAAACTCCTGCTAAGTTACACCAAACCTCAGACCAAGAGTCACCATCTGGCTACCAGGTTAATCAAAACTCTTGATACTCGTCAAACACTCTCAACTGGAATTCAATTTTAGTCATGAATTTTAAAGCAACAGGAGTTAAATTCTGATTGGAAAAGCAAAGTTCTTATTTCAAGGGTTTAAAAAGCTGTAAAGCATATAAATCTGAGTATTATGGACTCATATATTCAGACTATTTTTCTGGTTTTTGTTTTTAGATTTTTAAAAATCTTTTTTAGAGGACAGCAAAAAATGCAGAAATTTTAGCAGTTCTCTAATATTAGAGAGATTAAGGCTAGCACAAGAACATAGTAGACTACTGTTCCAGTTTTTGAAATAATGAAATCATAACCTTTTCTTAAAAATACCTTTTAAGGGTATGTCAGGACTTCAGATATTCTGGAAAATTATGTCAAAGAATAGACTTGTTTATAAATCTCATTTAGGTATTCTATTTCCAGAACCAGTGCCTTGGAGTATTCTGTGAACAATAATTTGAGTGGAGAACTCTGCATGTCAGAAGATTAGAGTGAACAAAGTGCTCTCAAACACACTTCAGTATCTGGCATAAGTGTGCAATTGGTGCTGCTCCTACCAGGAGGAAATAGTTGTCATAACTGTGTGATAAGAAGAAATGGCAGCTGTTTAATATACTCTTGCTGGATAAGTAAAGAACTCCATAAGTGGGCTTCATCTCGTCCATCCCTACTTTTCAGATTACTGATTCATATATACCTACTGGCATCACTCAAGTGATAATAAAACATAGCATTTTCATTTTTAATTAGTATTTGACAAATATCATACTTTGAGGAACAGACCACAACAGAAAAAAACCCCTTATGGTGAGGCTCAAAGCCTAACTTTTTTTTCTTATACTGCCTGTAGATGAGTATTTCGGAATTACAGCCATCACGAGAAATGTCCCATTTGCCTTTTATCTCACGTAAAAGATTTTCATTATAGCTGAGCAAAGAATTGGTATTTGATGAGCTTAATCTGGTTGACAGTGAACTGGAAATATATAGTGGTTTATATTTATGGGAACAATACATATTGGGTGATTGCTTTCCCACTTCATTCCATTGTTTGTTCATGTAAATACTTTGCACATCTTACAGTTAATGAGATGATGAATAGTTTGAGATGACTGCTAAACTTTGAGGTCATGGCATAGAGTTTAGGTTCATAAGCCCTATGCTATCACAGGTGAAATACAATGGAAACATAAGATTGGGAAGGACATTGTGTGTAGTGTACAGAGACTCAGTGTACAGAGACTCTTTCAACTAGACACTTTCTTTCAACTGGATTTTAGTCCTCCTTTTTCTGTTGAAGAAACATGAATTGCCACCATCAAATAAAATTTATTAGACTGGACATACAGGAGCAAGCCAGCCACTGGAAATACCTGAAGAAAATATCTTTACAGGTTCATGGCTCTTCTTGTTTCCAGATTTATTTCTGAGATGTGAATTCATCCTCATTCCTCCCATTCACAGAGATTTAGCAGCATTTGGGTTAGACAGTGAAAACCAAATGTGTATTGCTGTGACACCAGTAAAAAAGGAAAGGACACATACTATTGCCTATTAAAAGAAACAGAAAAATCCAAACCAGAAGGATCAGTCTTAATTAATAGACTTTTACTTCCATTTACCTTAGTAATTTTTGTTAAATATATGCATTCCTGTGGTAAGTAATTTTCATCATTTAAGTATTTTTAAACCACTAACATACCTTGACCTTGAAATATCAATTTTATTTTTTCTGACATTTCAAGGCTTACAGAAGGAAATTACAGGAGAATTCCCTTTTCCAGAATTTGTGACTTATTTTCTGCAAATTGTTTATATTTCTGGTTCACCATTTATATTAATTAAATATTAAAAATGGTGATATAAGTGAATTTGTTATATTTAATATAGCCATCCAGACTAAATTTCCATACAACATCTGTAGATAATTTGGAAAAAGAAGCATAAAATAAATATGTGACTCCACTGATTATGCCCAAATCAAAAATTTGGCAATACTTGCCAAAACAGATTGTCTGGAAATTTAGGTTCATCTTTTTAAAGTTCTTAAGGCTTTATGAAAACAGATCCTTTTGTTTCATTGCCTTTAGAAATCCCATTTTCTGTGAAACTGCAAAGGATAATTACAATTGAAGTTCTTGTCTAATTATTGGACTTTGGGAGCTTTCAAAGTGACACTAAATATCAAAGACTACAGAGGAACAGAGGGGAAGCTGTGCTTCCTTCACTGTGCAAATGAAATGGAGGCCCATTGTTAGCAGCTGCAACTGGAAATATAAAAGGAGCAATATAAAAGCAGAGAATGTCCTTTCTTGAATCAGTGTTGTAAGAAGAGCTTTCACCTTTAACAGGCTAGGATTTTGGGAAATGTGAAGCAGATAGCTGTTAAAATGAAATAAAATAAATGGATGCAGAAGGAAATACACTTCGGCTTAGATTGCATATTGCTTCTCTTTAAATTTTGAAAGCTGTGGTGATTTTCTGAAATTAAAAGAATATATGATGAACTGCTGATCTCAGTATCACACATGTAGTCTCCTGCAAGTCTGGCAAACTCCTAATAATTTCCTTTAATGGTGATGGCACTGCAATAGCTATATTTGTGACTGAAATGATATGGAAATATTATTATACCATTTTTTCTTAGTAAGTAATATATGAACGGTATTATAGCTGTGCTCTTGCAAAATATAACATTCCCTTATTAAAATGCAGCCATCATTCCATTGAAACAGCTTTCTAAACTTTTCTATCTCACCATTTATCTTTAGAAGTTTTTGTAATTTTCTGATGTCTTTCATTTATGGCCATTCCTATGTCATACTAGCTAATCTATTTCTTACCTAAAGACCTTTTTCAGGTCTTGCACATTTAGAGAGTAATGCTCTTTTATTAATGGACTCACATCAAATGCCTTTTTGAGACAGCACTAAAAGAATCCTAGTTGACTGTACTGCTCTTGTGTGTTACCAAATTTAGATTATTACTGGCAGCAAATTAGACAGTACTTGGTCAAGTTCCTATACAGTTCCAATTAATTATTGTAAAATGAAGAATGAAAAGGAAAAAACCAACCCTCTCTTTAATCATGAATATTGCAAACACTGACTGTAACCTCTTGTTTAGAAACAACATGCATGAAATTCTGAATATCCTTGTCTCTAATACTGGTGCTGCTAACGTAATTGTTATGAAAGTATAATGACAAGCTCTCTTTTAATAATAATATGCAAATAAAAGTAAATAATTTTTTGTTGTTCCACTAAGCATGCATAAGAATGCAAATACAGAATTTGTTAGAAGCATTTGGACCGTTTGGAAATATGGTAACATTGTCTGGGCCAAGTCTGTAATAGGAAGAAAAATCATCTTTATTCAAATTTAGTTCACTCTTATAAACTTCTAAATCAAGGGCATTTCACATTGTCAGGCTGAAATAAAGGGATTTTGATCTAATTATGAATAATGACCCTAATGTTTTATTGATAAAGTCAACTGAAGTGTACTTAGGCTTGGTCCTTTACTCAAGTCCTGTCTGCCAGGGCAACATTAAGCCAGTGCCTTCCCTCTGGGCTGGAAGATGTAGGTGGTGAGCAGGGCAGGCCCTTGCTGGCTAGTGTCTGTCCCACTGCCAGTGAGTAATTTCTGGCTTTCCATTTTAGCATGTCATTTTCGGTATTATTCGCCTAAAAGGGTCAACCTACTCATCTCAGCAGTGTCTCTACTGGTAGCTTGGCCACCAGACTCAGGGAAAAACTGTCAATAATCTGATGGCTGAAAATGGCAGGTGTGGAGCCAGTAAAGCATCCAGTTTGGCAGTTTTACAATGAGTTGTGCTTTTCTTAAGAGTAGATTTGCTTGTAGGTTAGGTAATACTCCCTGTGAAAAAAAAGACAGAAAGGCTCTTGTCATTAATTGCATTAAAAGGTAAGGGTTTTGCTGTTTCACAAAAGGGAACAATTCACTGGGTAATTTGAAGTAATTTATTCTGAATTCTATGCCCTAAATTAGGGGGATGTACTGCAGGTAACTGTTCCCTGACTTTGGTACACAAGCTGTCTTTTCCCTTTGCTATGGTGTCACAGTAGGAATAATGGCCCTAAAATGCAGATCAGAACTTGTTTGAGGGCCTCTTGAGTGGCAGGGCTCTTTCAACATGCCATTGAGGTTTTCTGAGGATCTGAAAAGGCTTTTCAGATTAATCTCAACCAAAAGGGCATCTCATCCAAGTATAAAATAATTATAATAATTATCTCCTTCCTCATGAGATTATAGGGTTGCATTTACATTAGCAAACAGTTTACCCCTACAGAAGTAATTTTGTAAACCCAAACTGTTGTTGCTGGGGGCATGATGTCCACATTATATTAATTTAGCAAAGGAGGTTGGTTTTGACTAGCCCTTGTGTCCCGAATAGAACACCCCCTAAACTATAGGAATGCATTAGGTGCACCCTCGGGCTCATCTTTTGCTTAATTTTCATCTGAAAGGGATTAATTTGTGGATCATTCCAGAACCATTCCATGATGTGATCCAGACCATAGTAAATGGAGAAAATGTGAAAATTTGTTTGAAAATTGACATCCAGCTTTAAATTGAAATGCTGACATAAATGCACCTTGTAAGAATCCAAGGAACTAGAGGAACAAAACACTTTGTTATTTACAATAACAATAATAAACACTTGTTTATTGATTTGTCATTCATTCTCCTGTTGTACTCTACCTACAAATCTCAAACTACATATCATGAAGCAGGAAGCTGGGTATAGAACTTTTAAGAAGTGCTGGTAATGACGGGTTATTTAATGAGCTCCTGGTCATATTAAAATGCCATTCCAAGGCAGGCACAGTACATGCCCAAAAGAGTGCATTATTTCTTGTGGTAGACTCACTTGGATAAAAATCAGGGTTGAAGGTCCATATGACTCTTACATAGGTGCTGTTACCCTTCAAAAGGGAATATTTGAAAAGGGGCTAGGAAATAGATTTGATTTTTCAGGGAAAACTGTCATTTAGATATTTCAGTTATCATTAGCAATGACCTGGCTTGAATTCTTTTCCAGCTAGCCATCACAAGAATAGCTTTGAACTTTCTGTTTTCAGTATCAACTGGTATTAATAATATATTATAGTTCTAGAATACTGACAGGGAAGTAGAGACCGAGAGTCAGAATTGTCTCGCATATTGGATGATTCTAAAGATAGCATTAGTTATTATAGTCTGTGCAACAGATTAGATAAAGTGCCAAGGCCAAAACCCCACTAATACTTGATAAACCCCTGTGCAGAGAGAAAAAAAGCTATTTTTCATTTCTATGAGTAGAAAATTCATATTTTCTTCTGTGCAGGCATACCTCTGCTGAGTACAAGACATTGTATTACCTGCTGGACTTTATGTTCTACTTCCCGGCTGGAGCTGAAGGTTGTTTGTGCAGCCTGGATGCCTTTCTTTAGCATCTCTGAGTCAAAAAAGTCTTTTTCTATGCATATGCTCAGGAGTAGAGATTTGCATTATGTACCAGATCCATATTTTGGAAGAGTGTGGTCTAACTTTGATCTCACTTTTTTTCTTTGAAACTGGTGCCTGTGGTGGTTGTGACAAATGGGCATCTGTTAGAACTTGACATTAAAAAAGTGAAGGAACATATTCCAACAGCGTTTCAACTAGGTTTACTACCAGTTGACAACTCTCCTGTCTTCTTTGTGTATTATGTCAGCTGTTAGAGATATTTTGGTCATTGCACAAGCAAGCTTCATAGTTCTATGTGATTTGAGCAACCTGTCAGTTTTATTTACACTTGAACCCTTACTTTCAAGTATGGCCCTAAATATGTAGGAGTCAGGTATGAAACATATATTAGGCTCAGACCTACTGTTATTTGTCAGAAGTGCTCTATGCCTATTGACAGATATAATTGTCATGAAAATAGCAGGGGAGAACTTAGTCTGAGTTCTGCTTCTCTGTTCATCTGCAGAGGTCTGTCATAGTGCTATTTGCCAGAAGAATTATTTGGAAAAACAAAATTTAACTTTCAGTTGGATATTCATTAAAAAAAATCTGAACATACAAATTTCAGGTCTGGCAAGATTGTGTTGAAGATGGCCTTCACCCATACTCATATCCACTTAAGAATCCCAGAATGAGTCCTCCGCTACTGATTGAAAAACATTATGTTTAAGATAGTAGTCACTTTAAATAGCTCTAATAACAACAGAGATTTTTAAATTCCTGTATCTGCACTTTCAAAATACTTCTTATGGTATGGTTTCTTCTGTTATCTAAAAATACTTGCACTTGAAAGTACATAATTTTTAGGTTCTACATCTCTACATTATCTACATATTTTCTGCATGTTCTTTGTTTCTACTCTTGTGGGAAACAAGACTTCTTCATATCTCCACAATTGTTATGCTTGTCAGTTTTACATTTCCATGTTGTCATTGTTAAAAACAGGATGACAATACGAATATTTTAAATTTAAAACATAAGTGATAGAAAAGAGGGTGAGTTCTAAATCAAGTGAGGGAGTCTTAATTATGGAATAGTCACCCATGCTCAACAGTTTGACTTTAACTTACTCAACTTAGTCAAGCAGTAGTTTTGGTACTGAATAAGCCACCAGTATAGTACAGTACTGTGACTTTTTGGGTCACCCTAAATTTTATGACACAGAGATGGCAATTATTCCATTAAGATATTAAAACAATAAGAAGGAATATTTGTCTTAATCAAATGTTCATCAGTATGGTTAGTATTTGGAAGGAGAACAATGTGAGTTCAGGTAATTAGTGAGAACACTCATTTTTTTTTTTTTTACTGCAAAATACAACAGCATTAGGAGTTTTTCTGAGGAGAATGAAATGACATGGAAGAATTCACTTCACTAATGAACTTGCAAAGAACTTGCTTATAGTTTTCTACACGAAAAAAACGAGTTCTTGTGTTTCTGGACTAGAGTACAAGAAAGGAATCATAGTATTGATAGAGAGACAAGGCTCTGGAATCACTGAGCTATGTGTCCTGATCCTGCCTGCTGGAAGATATCATCTAATACATTTTTTCTGGATGTTTTTTTGCCCATACTATGTTTATTTCCTTCTGATTTCTCTGTTTCCCTTTAGCCTTTCCTTTGCTTCACAAGCCAAGCTCTTTGAAACTCCTCCTGTGGTAGAGATTTTAATCCTCTGACTGGAAGACCATCTCCATATTTTTTGTGGGTTCAGTTTCACTTTCATAAAGATGACTGGCCAGAATTGTATAGATTTTTCTGAATGATAGTTTAAGAACTTCATGCTTGTCCTTCTGTGTCTTCATTAGAAATATAAAATTTAATAATGTATAGGATTTGCCTTTTTCACAGCAGTTTTGTGTCATATTGATACTGATGTGCTCTTGGTGATCAGCTTAAAAAAATGAATTGTTTTTACATATGTTGTTTCAGATGATAAGTCCCCAACCTGTAGCAGAAATGCTATTAATCCCTGATACTCCCTTTCACTACTACAGGCTGTTACTGCACCTGGATTCACCTTTCAATTCTTGTAATCCACAGTGTCTTCAGCTTAGAAGTTCTGTAGTGACACTGTGGAAAATGCTATATCTAAAACCAGACAAATTATATCTACTTCATTTCTTTGTCTGGAAAATGAGTTATCAAAAAGAGCTGTCAAGTTAGTCTGGCAAGAGCTACCACTGCTTATTTTATCCTATGTTCTATTTACTTCCCTGTCTTTAATTTATCTTTTTCTTTAAAGCTTTCAAAGCTCTTGCAAACTGAAGAGGTCAGACTAATAGGCTTACACTTGCCCAGATCATTTTTGTCCTTGCTTTTAAATATGGGTACTTCAGTTCCCATTCTCCACTATATTTGATGCTTTCTCTGCCTTCAAAGATTTGGAGACTTATCTCTGCCACTGCAATGGCCTTTATGAAATCACAGTACACCTAGTGATTCAGATCTTAGTGAGACATTTTGTTCAAAGCTCATTGCAGTTATCTTTTTTTTTCCCCACAGTTAAGCTTTTGATTGGTTAGTGAGATATGAATAAAGAAAATTTAAATAACCATCTGCAGGAGGATCACATGTAAGATATAAGCAAATACTGCTGCCTTGATGATTAAGTGAATAGCTAGTACCCCCTGCAACTTAAAGCTCCCTTAAGCATAGAAGCTGGGAGGGAATAGCTTAAAGTGGCATGATAATATCAGAGAAAATGATGAGAATTGGAGCCTAAGTACCCTCTAATACTGAACACTTCATGGTCAGAGATTATTTCACAAAGGTGGTGGACATCATTGGGCAGCTTAAAGATATTTTAATACCTTGGATGCTTAAATATTCCAGAATGTTTTATACTATCACATAAAACCTCAGTGAATGGGATGTGTAGGTTTAATGCTGGATTATTACTTTTAGTTATATGTTTTTGTAAATACATAGAAGTATAGAACCTAATCTCCCAAAAATTCATGGCATTTTATTTCTCTATACTGAGTAACATGTCGGCATTAACATTCATTAGGTGAACATTCTTTTGCTGGTCCTCATGAAATGATTAAGAAAGAAATATAGCCAGTTAAATACATCTCTTTGCGTTGAAGCTGGCTGGAAGGGCTGTGTATTTCTTGTTTACAATTTCTTTGCCTTCTTTATTGGTTTCAATTAGGTGTTGTATTGGAAAATTAATGAAGATGAAAATTACTATCAGCTGTGTGTACAGAGAACTGGGGTTAATCTGGAAACAGGGGGACATTAACACTGAGAGCAGTTTAGAGGAAAGACCATTCACCACAACCATACATACACTTTTGGAAGAATTCAGTTCTTTCCATCATCTCTCAGTCTTTCTGGCTGGGAGATGGAATGCAGTTAGGTGGCTAAAGCATTTTATACCTCTGGCAATGTGAGCATTCATGCTTATCAGATTTTGGAGACAATAATATATATGTAAATTTCACATCCAAGTGCTATGAGACTGTTGGCAAATGTAATTACCTGTATGTGCATCTGCCTACAGTTTCCCTCTGCTAGGAAACTAATTGAAGTATTGAAAGAAGAGTGTTTTTTGTTGTTTATTGCATGTTTTCATATATTCCATAACTTTTTATTTTTTGGATATTTGAGACACTTTGTTTTCTTGAAACACTTCTTATAAAAGCTCACTTGCTAATCTGTTTCCAAGAACTCATATTGTGTACATACATTTCTGTATGTGCTTAAATTTAAATATGTGCATAAGTTACACTGATTTAAATAAAAAAACAGATATGGGCATACATATCAATCATAAGCTAAACAACTTTTGGCAAGATTTTATTTGCCTCAGAGTCATAAGTTTTAGCAGAGTAGCCTTTCAAAAGCCCTCTTTTTGGCATTAAAGCCTAAAATCTTCAGTCTGCTTCCACTGCTACGCTTAACAAAGTAACAGTGACAACATTAGTGTATTGGTCTGCATAGAGTACTTGAACTGTTTTTGAGTATTTCTTAGTAGTGGGGCTAAGCTCTCTATGACTACTTAGTTTGGCTATTGAAATATCCACACAGTTAAACAATTTTTAAAAAAACCCAAAACAAAACAACAAACCCACCCTTTTTGCTGTATATGCAGGGATTTCTCACATCTCCTAAATGAGGCTAGTGTGCATTGCCCGGCTAAATGCCTGTTCTCTTTCTTCCATTGCCCACCTAGATCAAAGAAAATAGCTTGTGAGAATGTGTCCATGTTTGTCCCCCAGGTTCCTTTTGGAATCAGAGTGCACTTTGTGTCTCTTACGGGCTGTGATGTATGAAGCAGAAAGAAGATTGATTTTCACAGGCTACCTTGTACCTGAAGTAATGAGAGTGGCAAATTACTTGTTCCCTGGGCAAACATGACAGGAATGTCATAGAGGGAATTTATATATATGCAAATGCACAGGGGTCACATCGGTGTTATTTTTACAAAGCGACCTTATTCACCAGGGGGGCATTTTAAAATCTGCATTGATCTACACTGGAAAGGCTGAATAAAACTGCAAATACCTGCATTGTGTGGGACGTAGCAGCTAACACAGCTAATAAATAATGTACAATTCAACACAGTAGAGAAGATAATTTAAATGGCTGCATTATTTCTGTACAAGAGACTTGGAGTATCAAGTGAATTCTACTACTCATTTAGGCTTTCTCTGAAGTAGCAAATAAAATGTTTGTCATAAAAAGAAAAGTAAGAGGATGTGGGACTAATTTTCCATCAGATTTTTGTCACTTAAGCATTTTGTCATGATTCAGTAGAAAAATAGGCTTATGTATCTAATTGTGAACACTTGCATTCACAGGGTCTGTATATTTGCAAAAGGCAAACGGACCTCAGTGACAGTGAAACTTCCCACATATGTAAAGCAGGAACAAATGAATTTTAAACAACTTCAGAGAATCTGTTGTTGGTAAAGAAAAGAAAAACAAGGAACAACAGAGAAAAATGCTGTTACCCCTAGGAAACAGATGAGAATTTCGTGTGTAAGCTTTTAAAGGAAGAATAAAAGCTATTGTTTCCTTACATTTTTTACTCCTCAGCAAGAAAAATGACATGAGTTTGTACTTCACATAAAATCAGAAAGCAAGGCGCTTTAGCACTGATCATACTATATAAGGTAATTTCATATTCATCTCCTTTAATTCTGAACTCTTGGCAAGGTGGCTGATCTCAAGTCCAGGAAAAAAGAAGGAAGTAGGAGCCCAAAAGCTTATGAATGCTACATTGAAAATACACATCTGTGCCTGGCATTTTTGGTACAGCTGAATGGTCTGACCTCATCTGCTTTTGAAAGTGAGGTGGAGCAGTGACAAGGAGAGCCTGTGCAACACTGCAGTGTATTCACTGTTTGCTGTTGTTGAGCCACAGAGGGCAGGGAGAGGGATTTCTGCTGATGTGGCAGCTTGTGAAACTTCTCTGCTGCATCAGATATGGTTTCTCTGTGAGAAGAAAAGTCCTGCAGTTTTTTGTCACTAATCACCAAAACAGCCTGTTCTTGAGTTCGTGATACCAGGCTGGTGTCGGTCTCATGGAGTGTGCTTTTTGCAAAAGAAATCTTAGGGAGCAAAAGTAACAAATCCTATGAATGTATTCCTTGTGTTGTGATGTCAGTGAAGAGCTGGGGACAACAGAGCCATCTCACACTCAGCCACTGTCTGTTTGAATTATGTGGGTGACATCTATTTGTTATATTTTGAATGTTCCTGAATCA
Source organism: Prinia subflava (assembly GCF_021018805.1). Classification (NCBI taxonomy): domain Eukaryota; kingdom Metazoa; phylum Chordata; class Aves; order Passeriformes; family Cisticolidae; genus Prinia; species Prinia subflava. The sequence goes on from NC_086250.1 coordinate 41,716,766, forward strand.
CAAAAGGATTTTCTTTTATCTCTTATATCTTTCTTTTTTCTTGCCTCAAAGCACATTGAAAAATGAACTCAAACACAGCAGTCTTTCATGTCCTCTTTTGTGTGAAAGTGCAGAGAATTCCTTGGGTTTATTTCCAATATGTTGGGTTAGAAACTGAAGGAAATTTTTGTTACACAAGAAGCTCATGTGTAAAATTGATTTTCAGATGTAGGTGTTTCCTATAACATGGCTATTCTCTGTTTCGATCAGCTTTGGCTTATGTGGCATTATTGAAGGCTGAATGGATCACAGTGAGGGAGAGGTTCTGCAGAAAATAAGGTAAAAAGAAGAATAAATATCTCAGAAAGAAAAGTATTCAGGTTAATATCTATAGTTTGTCTGTGGAGCTCTGCATCACCTCTAGTAAAACCAGACATCATTTCAGAGCTTATTTGTCCTACTTAACACAGCCAGTAGTGTTAGTGTAATAACAGTACTGAAATGACTCAATTTTATTTCCTGGATGCACTTACTCAACATAGATCAGGGTTGCAAGAGGCTAACAGTTGTTTCAGAGCTGAGGTCAAATGCTATCTAGTCCCAGTGTCTTCTCAGTGCTCTATCATGGGCTATTTTGCAAATCCATAACGAAATAACCAGGATCAGGGTTTCAGAGCCCAGGTGATAATGCATGCAGTGAGATACTGAGCCTATCTCATGGCCTCTCTCTCCTCTCCCTCTTTTCTAGCTCTTAAGTAACTTTGTCAATGATGTGCATCCATCCCAACCTCTCAGCTTCTTGGACTGCAAACCCTTCATTTTTTGTTTCTAGGGCTGTGTTGCTACAGTGTGGTCCTTGTGTGTAGCAGGACTGCTTGGAGCAGAGAGCAAACTCTAGTACTTTTCTATAAATCATTATTACTGAGCTGAAGAGGATAGCTATTTTAATTTGTTCACTTCTAGTGTAAAAGGTATGTGTTAGGGATAGCATCAAAGCTATTTCTGGATAAGAAAAACTTAGGGACTAGAAAGGTATTAAAACTTTAAAAAAGCTTAGGGAACAGAATCACAAGAAGGGCTTTATTCTAAGAGACATTATGAATGAATATATTTTTTGTGCTTATGCAGCCTCTTGTCTGCAAGACTGACCACTGTGAGTGACAATGCACACAGCCATAGGTCTGGAGTTATATAGCATTATTACTTTGAAACTTAACATCATATTCCAGCTTTTTCTATTTGAGCAGCTGTATGTTATGAATGCTTTAGCTGATCAGGTTTTTTCTGTAGTTCTTCTGTTGGCCTCTGAACTATTAGTCCTAAACTAGAACATCTACTTGCACTGGTTTTTCTGTTAATTATGTATATTATGGGACTACTATTAGACACAGTTCAGATTTTTGTCCTTCTAAAGGTGAATACCACAAATAACTAGTGCAGAATAATGTAATAGGCTTGTGATGCAGAACATGGTGTATAGTTTTTCTCATGATTGGGAAACCTGGCAATGGCAATGAGCCCAGATTTTCTGTGTCAAAGCTGAAACCCTTCCCTGACTTTGCAGTAAACAGTCTCACTCAGTGCTAGCTTGCTCCTTTTCGGTGTGCTCATCTGTGTGCAGGGGTCTGTGTCTTCACTCTGCCATACATCCTGAGGGCTGCTGTTCTCAGGCAGAGAGGCTGGTTTTCTCTCCTTCCCCTGCCACTACTGTTTTTCCCCATGCATTTGCATTTTCTGATGTGCATTTGCTGCCAGTCTTGCAGCACAGTGAAGGAATCTGGCATCAGCAGAATACAGGAAGAAACTGTATTAGATTCAACCTTGCTTTAATGGTGCAAGTCCCACTGGGTTTTGAGCAGTGTTATGTAGGTGAGGAAGAAAGATTTGATTTTAATGAGAGATGACTTGGCACCAGCAGCATAACAGGTGCAGTATGAGAATCTAGGGTGAAAGAGTTAATTCAAATTCTTTTCACAGAGGTAGCTGTGAAAGAGCATATGCTGAATGTGCATTCCAGTCTCATTTTTTTTATTCTTATTTACAGTGACAAATAACGTATTTCCCTTTAGCTTTGAGTGGTTCATAAACCTGGAGCTGATGATGAATATGCAGTTTACACTCCAAAGGCACTGGAATCAGCGCAAGAAGGCAGACCTTAGAGGGGTTCACAGCACATTGTGATCTCTGCTGTGATTATTAATCAGTCAGCCTTTCAGGGGCACATGCACCATCCTGGCTACAGCACTTGCTTACTCCTCTTTCCTTTTGCTTGATAAAAGTGATATCTAAACCTCCAGGAAACACATAATAAATGTGTGACTTCTATAAAAGAATGCTGAGCTCTGTTTGCTCTGAATTCATGTTTGAAAGGGTTTGGTGCACTCTTCAGTGGATTGTTGATTTCAGTCGTGTTTTCTTACACCCAGCCTGCTCATCAATCTCCTGAGGAGCAAGACTGGCAGTTCTGGGGGAAGTGGTCTGGTTTCAAGTCTGCAAGTCATAAGTGGAGTTGTGGGGTGTGTGTTGTCTTATCAGCATGTGATGTTATATTTGAAAGAAATTTGTTGAAAGGAGGGGAATTGTTTTGAAGAAGTGGAAAATGATTTGGGAGTTTGAACATATTACTGGTTAAATCTGTATTAGAGCCGTCTGCATTTCAGAGTTGGGGTTGCCCAAGATAGCACTGTACACAAGAGGAAAAGAGATGCACTTGAATTCCTTTGGATTTCTTATGAACATAGTAAGAGACAAATGTGCAACCATAACGTAACAATGCATTTTCTTCTGCTCAGAAAAGTAACCTAGTTTCAAGCATTACAACACAGCAACAATTTTGATCAAATTTTCAGCTTTTCTAGGATAAATAGTTTGAAATAGTTATCACTGTTCTATTGACCTATCAGCAGAAACATGACCATTGTGTAGAGCTGTTTCATAGCCAGCTCCCTAGGGTTCTTCCACAGGGAAGAAGTGAGAGAAGGACTCATTATTGTACCTCTTGCCACTCTCTGCACAACTGTAATCCTTAAGCACTAGAACCCATATGCCTGAACTTGTCTTTTTGGCAGGTGGAGGGGTATTTCATCTTTGGAAGAGGTTTCTGAGGAATAAGTCATGTGTTATCTTGTGCTTGAACCACTCTGCTGACTTGCTGTCACAGTGAAAACATCACTGAGCGAGACAAGGGGAGCTCTGTGCAATTTCCCTTGGTGCAGTAAATCAAATCTTTTCATTACCCAAAGGTAGACAGGAGAGCGGGTAGTGAATCTGCCCTGCTCTACTTCATGTTCAAACCACTCAGGTCTTCCTAACAGGATTCCTCTGCAGGAGGGTTGGTACATGAGCTGCAGGTCTATTCAAATCTGTTACTGCCTTGGGACTCATGAGCACAATCCCAAAAGAGCTGTAACCCCAGAAGTTAAAAACGTGATCAGAGACAACTGCACTACCATGACTGGCTGCACACACGGTGGTGGAACTGCCCAGTTTATCAAAACCTGCTCACAGATGCATGAGTTCATCCTTCTTGCTGGTTTTGGAGTCTGCTGTGGTTATGAGCACTCTGCCCTGAGAGAAATGATGATGATGCTGAATTCTCCTGGTACTGACTAGGGTGGAGGAATGCTGTCAGACCAGGGAGGGAGATTATGTTGCTGCTCTATGTACCTCATATAGAGCTAAGCAGAATTTAAGACTTTAGGATTGTGAACTGGACACTTATAAAAACTTAGTCGATTCTCCTTAAATTAAGAAAAAGATGTCTTTTTAAGAAATCTTAAGATTAATATTTAATTTTGTGTACTTTTGTTTTCAGGATGAATAAGAGATACTTACAGAAAGCAACAAAAGGAAAACTGCTAATAATAATATTTGTTGTAACGCTGTGGGGGAAATTAGCATCTGGGGCAAATCATCATAAAGGTAAGAAATTCTATCCTGTTCTATCATACTGTTTTATCTGTGGCCTCCATCAACAAATCCAGAAGACTCTGGTCTATGTGACCTTTTCTCCTCATGTGTATTTGTGTCTCCTGATACTGGTTTACTAATCAGTACAAAGAGTGAGAGTTTTCAATGGATAAACTTCTATTAATTTATTGAAAGTTTAAGTAATTTTGTAATGGTTGTATAGTTGAAAAAATGCTAAAAAAAGTGTGGTAAAAAAAAACCAACATAGTGAATACTTTTTGTCTCCTAAAAATAGTTATATCAGCAGTTATATATGATGCAAATGAATTCCTGGAATGAACCCTAGTAAGAAACAAGTTTTAGTAACTTACACGATGCTTCTGTGTGTAGTTATCTATCAAGACTAATTTCATGGATAATGTGTATTGAATGAGGTAGTTTCATCATTAAAAAAGACTGCTGCTTTGCAGTATTGTCTGATTCTCTGCTTCACTCCTAACACCTGACCAGGAACTTTTTGTGACAATGTGAGATCTCTTGGTCATTACAGCCCTTAATGTGTATGTATATACACCAGCACAAGCTGTGATGGATTATTTAATATTGTAAAAAGGTCTTTCTTTCACATGTGTGTTTCTGTTAACCCTAACACAAGGAACAAGCTCTCCAGATTCACAAACTAATGCCTTCTTATAGGCTAATATAACTTGAAATGTGATCTGCAGTATAACAGGATTTTGGACTCCATTTCTCATTGTCATATAGTGTCTGTTGGCAGTTTATCTGCTTATACAAGATCAGAATAAACTCCAACAATCTGGATAAAGCAAGGCTGGGACATGAACTTTATCACAAGCTCAGGAGTTAAACCCAGAGGAAGGATTCAAAAAAGCCAGTTAGTTAATTTCTGTGGTCTCATGTTTATATATAAACATCTTATGATGTTTACTCTGATGGTAGGATTTAGAGCAGGAATTTTTATATATCAAGCTGCTAGATATTTTTCTGTTGCATGAAGATACCTTTCTTCAAAATGCCCCACTGATTAAGGACTTCAGGATCCAGAAGCACTTTCTGCAAAGTCTTATGCAAGTTGCAGTTTGACTGCAGACAAAACAGAATCTGATGTGGTCATGCAGGCCACCAGGTGGGCATCATGCCAGACAAGAACTGTGCTGATCCCGTTTGCTTAGCCTTGTTCTCCCTCCAAACCAGAATACAGATTTCTGCTGTGGCTTCCCAGTTTAGTTGTCTATTGGAAAAGAGCCAAGATATCCTAGCCTGCATTCAGAATTCTTTTGCTTTGATTATTTCTCTTTAAACATCCAAAAAGCTGATATCCAGATTATTTTGATTCCATACACAAGAGCTGGTCAAGCTGTGTTTGCTTCTATGGAATTCAAATTTTGCCGAAGTATGCTTGCTGTACTTTTGGGAAAACTGATGAGTAAAATCTATCACCACATATTTAATAGAAACAAATTATAACCATAAGGACTATTTGGGGATTTAGTGCTCCATAATTAAGAGTAAAAACATCCACTACCAATTGTAGCTTTTCTGTGCAAGGGAAACCACAGCAGAACTATACCATTGATTATCTGGACAGTGTTTGTTGTTTGAGCCTCAGCCTTAGAGCAGAGATAACTTAAGGAAGACTAAATTTAATTTCTGTAGGGAAAAAAGAAAAGTGCATGGGCCCCCCTTAAAAATCAGATTGTTAGCTGTAGGGACTTCTTTAAATTCCTGCAAGCTAACAAAAAGCTCTTTTTTTCTTTAATTTGTATCTTTTCATACACAAAAAGACACAAATTAAATTTTGTGCCTTTAACAAAATATATGAAGAAGTCTTGCAGGGAAAAATAATAAGGAGAAGCATGACTTGGGTGTTTAATTCAGAAAAACAGCTACTTTACCTGTTCAATTTCTTTTGGAAAGAAAAAATATTCAGAGAGATTTTGCCTTGTGGATTTAACTACACTCACTGTATATTGGGGATTAAAAAAAAATAAAACCAAAAAGTCAGAGTTATGCAGCTCAATTACCATTGATTTCCAAAGATACTGGGAGTTTAAATTCCCATTGTGTCATAGAAAATCTTCCCTCTGCTCTCATGGCAAAAATGGAGCTAAGGTACATTGAAGGAGAACTTGACACTGTTCACCTTTGCATGGAGTTTTCAAATACTGAGAAACATGTGAGTTTTTTTAGCACTAATTATCCCTAGCATCATTAATCTTCATTTATAGAAGTCCTTACTAACATATTGACATGACAAACCCTAATGACTTTGAAGGACCCCCTACAATTCTAAAAATCAATAATCTGCATTTAAAAAATCTTTACTTTCCTATTGACTTACTCATAATATTCACTAGTTACACTAACTTTCAAACCCATCTCTTTTCCAGAAAGCTATTGTTAAAGATAAGAAAAAGTACAAGAAGAAAAAGACCATCAGTGTGTGAAAAATTGTTTAATGAGCATTCTGCTCTCCAGGCAGACTTCAGGAGGAATATAAACAGATGACTCTGACAGGCTATCTCTAGTCTTGGTGCACTTATTTCAGAGATATGGCACAAATGAAAACTCTGAAGTCAGCAGCAAGAAAAATAGAGGCCAAGGCAGGGCATGGGGAACCAGGCTCTGAGGACCAATTGAGCAACAGGGTTACAAGCTGGGATTTCACATTACATCTTCTCAGTGTGATATGTGTGGGTGCCAAATCCACCCTTCTTTTACTTGAGAAGTCTGGTTTGAAGACACTTCTGCTCCCATTATCCTGACTGATGGTTGAAGTTTTATCATTCTGGACAGTAAGTCCAAGAGCTAAGAATGTTAAACAGTGTTTAAAACAACACAAATCTTGCTTTTTCCTCCTTGCACACAGGGTTCTTCAGCGTGATACACGAGTTCCTCAGCCTGATTCCTGGCTGTGCGCATATTTACATTAAATTTATCCTGTCTTCTGTAAAAAAACCCCAGTAACTCTGCTGGGTTTTTTTTACATTTTGCTGTGGATCCTGACACCATGGTGACAGGTGCCTTACCCAAGCATGTGCTCCTGAGAATCAGCTCACAGTACCAGAAGCATTTGTGCTGCAACAGCTACATATGAGGAGAGAGGCATATCAATCTCCAAAAGGATGTTGTCAAGTGTATGAGTTGAAAAACTGATAAAGCCTAATCCTGATCCTCCTACACATTGCTAGCCCTTGGAAAACCAACAAACCTGCACAAACATATAGTGTCTGCTGGCAGATATGGCAGGCAGGCATCAGTTCAGCATCACTGCCTTTTTACTATTTCTGTCACAGGGAGCATGAATTGATGTGATGACCATTGTGTCACAGCCCATGTTTAAGGTGTCATATGTTGAACTGGTCCTTTTGAGAAAAAAAATGTACTGATACCCCCTTATAAGCACTCCTTTCTAGAGGAGAAGCTACTGGGACACAAAATTTCTACCTTAAAATGAAATTTTTTTTCAAAATACATAAATCTGTGAACTTTTTGATCACTAAGTTTTTTTACATTGATAATGTAATAAAATAGTCTAATTAAATGAAGAGTATTTTTGAATCTAAGCATACTTTAATATTTCTCAAAATACAAAACAGTAAGTTCAACATCAATTTTAAATCCTGGGGAAAAAAAGAGTAATTTAAAAATATGGCTAATGATGAAAGTGTGCATGCCAGAAAGAATTTATAATAGAACCAGAAAACACTCTTGGTATATAAGTAATTGAGTATTTTTTGACTTATCATGAAAAGTCATGATAATTTGTTTTTCATTTTAAAAAGTCACTCAGGGGCTGAACTTACTCATCTGATGCCTATCATATAGGTACACTAAGCTATCATATGTGATGCAGAATTGCTGTTCCTACTTGTCTGTGATTTTGCACTAAATTAGAAGTCTGAGGGAACATCTTTCTGTTCACAAGGAGATAGTGAATTTTGGTTTCTCCTTGCAGAGGAGGAGTTCCAAAATCCAATTGAATGAAGGAGCCACTGAGCCTCTAAAGCTGATGGTTAGGTCACCCTTCTTGGAAGAATTTACCTTCCTCAGTTGCCTTGCTGAGGCAGGAACACTCCTGGCATCAGTGTTGTGATGTAGCCTGTGCCACACGTGCCTGGAGTTTGGGAATGACGATGAGAAGAAAGAAACTGTATTCCTAATGTTTTGAGACTCTGGCTACATAAGAATAGAGAATAGCCCTAATGGTTACATAGGAGGTCTCTGAAGTATTCAAAATATCTCTAGAAATACCTTCATCATGAGGTTATAGTGGTTTAGTATGGATTTATATTTGTCCTCTCTGTTGAGATTTTACACCATGTAGAAGACAGCATTTATAACACAGGAATAGAGTGTTTGTATTCAATTTTAAGAACAGAAAGTAACCTCAGTGCAGAGGACAGAAATCAGATATAAGACAATATAAGACAATCTTCCACCTAAGTAACCACTAGATAGCTATGTGCTCCTTCTCGTTTTCCTTCAAGTGAGCCCAATTGGAGGTAATGCCATTCTTTGGGGACATAAGATATGTGGTTTGAACTGTGAGCTAAAGAGGGCACCAAATTCAGGTCTCCCAGTTCCACTATGGGGGCTCCAATATAAGGGGTAAGCTGATACAGTACTGTTTGTTCCTCAGTTTGCACTTTTTTGAAGTTCCTGTACTGTAAAATTTGTTGAGGGATCTGACCCTGTGCATAAAGTCATCTTCTGGTTGTGTGGACCTGTCAAAGGAGAGAAGAGTTGTTCTGCATATTTTCAGGTTCTTTACTGGAATTAGAAACAAAAAGTCTAATATTTAAAGGAGGGAAGTTGCAGGAATGTAGATGAATGTGTATGGATGCCTTAGGAGCTGCCAGGTGAGGCTGGAAACAGTGAGTAGGGTCTGCCAAAATATTAGATGCACACATCCACTCATGTATTTTTTTTCTGCTAGTCCCACTTTGTTCAAAAACTCTTTTGTCAAATTTGCTGTCTCAAACATGTACTATCTTATCTCTTGTGGAAGTTTTGGCCCAGAGATAAATTCTTTTAAATGAGAATGCTTTGTGTGCATCTTTCACTAACTGAATTCTAAGTGTAATTAATGTTTAAATATAGAAACAAAGGAAGATGATAGTTGTTTTAGCAGACATAAGGAAGAAAGATATTAGATGTTCTTATCTAGCTTGAGCCTGATTTGAAAGTTTCAGTCATCAGGATCAGAACTTAATCCAAAATTTGCCATTTGCTTGAAGATAAAATAGAACAGGCAGTCAAACTCTTCTGTATCAGTATCTGTCACTGCAATCTAAAATGCTAATACCGTATCTATTAGAATTCAGGAGATAATATTCCTTGGCCTTCTGTCAGGGTCTAATGGAAAAAAGAATCTCTTATTGCCAGGGTGCTAGTAGTTCTGTTGGTGCACTAGGACGTGGGTGCAGAAATCACTGCAATAGCAGAGTTGGGCCTATTTCTTCACTGTGCTGCCAGCTCCAGCCCAGCAAATGGCTGCCTTCATTTTTACCCCATTCCCACCCTCACCTTGGCTGTGAATCTTGTCTGTCCTTGAAGCAGTCATGCAGGGACAAGTTCCAAGGTCACAATGATATATCATGCATTTTCCCATATACGGATCACTTAAAACTATTTCTATTTAAATTTGGCAGTTGGTATGGCTTCTTGAGGTTTTCTGGTCTTGTAATCTCTATGCCAAATTTTTACTAACTTTCCACAAGCAGTTCCAGGGTAATGTTCTTAAATACATTCAGATTTTTATATTGTGGAGGAAAGAGGACAATTGTAAAAACATATTCTTGTGAAAGTTATATAGTTGATTTTACAGTTTCAAGTTCCAAACTTTTAATATTTTCCATTTATAGTAATGCTTTCTTCCTTTAGATAACTGTCCTACCTGTTTCTTTACCCAATTTCTGTTTCAGAAGATTAAGCTTGCCTATACTGCTTTGTTAGGAAAATATTGTAAGATCTTAGGACTGAAAGCAAACATTGATAGTATGCTTCTTCTTCTGTTACTTGTTCCTATCATGAGTAAGTGTTGACATTTCCCTAGTACTGGAATTAGACCCACTTTTCCAGTTTTATATTCTTGTTTTCAAATTGCTCCAGCAGAGTTGTTATGTGTACTACGTAATGCATTCTGCTAGATTTCTTTATTCTTATGCCTAGGAAAAGAGAGTGGTTACATTTACATGCCACCGTTTTTACTAACATCATGAAAGTAGTGTGAAATAAATTGTTACACAGTGTACTCTCCTAGATCTGTTGATCAGGATTTTTCTTTTTTTGTTAACTTTTTAAGTGCTCAATTAATGTAGCACATAGTAATATGTATTTTTGTTAGCATTTCCATATTTAAAATATTATTTTATGGGCTTGCAATTATAGTCTGAATTTTTCATTTGCCTAAATGTGTATTGTGTCCTAGAAAATGTCTTAAACTTCTTGGAGTCGAACAGGAAAACAACGGATGTTAGATGCAGCTGTGATCAGGAGGGAAGAGAAGGACTGTTTAGTGACCTGAAGGCTCCTATCACACATCATGGAGCAGGATGCTGTGCCACAGCAAACCAGTGGCATTGCTGGAGTTGCCTGTGCCCACTCCCCAGAACCTTCCCTCCTTCTGAAAACATTTTCACTCGTTGAGTGTACTGGCTATACTGTCTTTAAAGAGGCTCCTTCCAGTACAGATATGTAATATAGGAGTTGTAAAAAGGACAATTGTTACAAAATTTTAAAGGCAAATATCAGATGAGTATACACAAGTAAACCTTTTGAGGAAATGTTATTTTCTGTCTCTATATAAATACTTAATGCTGGTAACAAGAGTCTACTGAGTTACTCTGAGAATGTGAATCCTTCTGTGCAGGAAAGCTCTGCATATACCTTATGATTGAAGTTTCTACCCTTGGAATTTGACATGAAATGTAGAAAAGGTTTTGTTTGGGTCTTCTGATGGCTTTGGAGCCAAAGGGTTGGATTATCTTGAGATGGTAATGACAAGTTTATACTAAGACCTGAAGTCAGCTTTCTGTGGTGGAGAAACCAAGCAGATTTTTCCCCACTCATATGACAATTTCATTTTTTCCTGTCTTTTTTCCTTGGCAAAATAATCTGGGACTATCAAGCAAGAATATAATTGAAAAGAAAATCTGAATAGTTTACAGTTTCCTTTACATTATATTTTCTCAAAATTTAACTTTTTAAAGATCATATCATTTTTATAAGTCAAGTATAATGAGTCAATATCATGTTATAATTACAGTCTGATCCTTAACAGTATGTGTGTGGAACTGGATGATCTTTAAGGTCCCTTACACCACAAACCATTCTGTCCAGATGTGAAAAAATACTGTGATGGCAGGATCAGGATCAATTCTATCTTTAAAGTCAACATCTGCTTTCCTGTATGGAGGACATATATTGTAGTGCCAGTATTAAGTTTTTTTGCACTGTCCCTTAGACTTTCCAATACACGTTCCATACAATCAACGAGTGTCCCATATGTGTGCATATCTACTGCATATCCCATGATCCAATTCAAAGGAATTCACATACTCAGATTGTTTGGTTTGTGCCTGAAAAAGCACATCCCATGTAGAGATTATTTCTATAAAATTCAGAGCATATGTTAATCTAATTTTCATCTGTATTAATTTTCTGGTGATGATGTATAAAGGCTCTGCCTTTCTCTCTTGACACTTTTCACTGAATTTACTCTACAGCAGTGTTAGTAATTGCTTGCACAATGTCATATTTTAGAACAGCTGTTCTTTAGTCATACAGGTGCCAAGGAAACATTCAGAAGCAGTGAGCTGTTCTGGGAAGTATCCATAGGAAAATATTTTCTTTGTTTTGTGGTTTATAAAGTTTCTGTCTGAACAAAAAATTGAGTTCTGTTCACTGGTGGCTGAGGGAATTTACTGTTTTAAGGCTCACTGGGGCAGTCTGCAATAGAGAGTTAGAATTATAGAATGATAGAATTATTTAGGTGGGAAAAGGCCTTTGAGGTTGTGAGTCCAGCCGTAAAAGACTCAGTGTAAATTTCTAAAATTTGTAATAATTTTAGAAGACAATGTTTATATGTATGCATATGTGTGTAAGGGGTATGAGACTTGGATGAAAGAGGAAAATGCAAGGTCATCACTGATACTACTTGTGTGGACCATTTTAGTGTTTTTTTAAGTGCTTATAATTTATTTATGGGAGTTTCACAAAATAATGGTGATTTTCAAAACTAACTGAAAACTCAGGGAATTTTCCACAACATCTAGTTTTATGCATCTCTTCTAGGTTCTCTGAAACACCCTTCAGAGCTCATTCCTTTCTAACAGTGAGAACTCAAGCTTTAAGTGTAAGTGTGAATACTTCCCTGAATTCCTATATCAAATAATTTGCGACCTATTAGACAGCTTCTGGAACTTTTGGAAAGTCTCTTAGCAGGAGGACTCAGTTTGGATGTTGTTCTTTTATCTGCCTAAAAGCTCTTCTCTTGTATCAGGGTCATAATGTCTAGATAAAATTCTAAGTGTCTAGATAAAATTCTAGACTCTAATTCTCAAATAGAGTCTCATTTAGCTGTTCAGAAGCCAGAGAAATCTGGCCTGTGATGGATTTATTTATATCTGTATATCATTCTGCAAAAGATATACATTCATTTCTCCTTGCTGAGCTAAAATACACAGAATCAGAGAATTGTTGGTGTGGGAAGGGCCCCCCTAGAGATCATCTAGGTTCACCTGGAGCAGGTTACACAGGATTATGTCCAAGTAGGTCTTAAATATCTCCTGAGAAAGAGGCTCCACAACCTCTGTGCACAGGCTGCTCCAATGGTCTGTTACCCTGTTATGATCTGATTTAATTAAAAATTTTTAGAGAGATGCTTCTGCCTGAATTAACATACAATTCAGAAGTCAATAGTATGGAGTTTATTTAACAGTAAATATGAGGTAGAAAGAGAGATAGAAATAGAGAAAGGTGGGGAGGGGTAGGCTGGGCGAGAAAAATAGTGATAGAGGGACCAATTAAGTAGAAAATGTCACCACTCCATGGTACCTGATGGTGTCCCAATGATCCTCTGCTTGGTGGTGAGGGTCCCATAAAACAGAGTTCAATGGATTAATACATGTTCAGGCAAGGTGGGAACCCCCAGGTGCCTCCCCTGGGGGAGACAAGTTTGGCACTGTCTCTTGCAACAGACTCTGGATCTGTTGTGCCCCTTGGATCATGTGTAGTCCCCTGGTGCAAGGCCTCAGGAATGAGCCTGGGGGAGCTTTGGGGGTGTCATGATCCATCACAGACTGTTCCTTGCATGAATGTCCTGTGGATGTGGCCTTTTCAGCATGAGGAGGTTTTACAGCTGAGCCAGTTTGTGTGAGGGAGAGTGGATGTTCACTCCCTGTGACCAGAGGTTACTCCACACATCCCAAACTCTCCTCCTCCCCCTGACTGAGGGGGGATGTGTGCAAACCTGGCCTCAGCAGATGAGCCTGTGGGCTATGGCCTCCCCTACCCTGAACCCAGGCTGAGAGGATTTTCAGCACTGCTGGGTTTGATTTTCTTGTGGATGCATTCTTCTCCCTCAGCCTTTTTTACTTCTCTCTAGACTGGAGATAATTGAATATAGTGTCACCTTTATCTTATCTCAAGTTACCTTAGGCAGGTTAACTCACAGTTCAAAGTTCCAGTCAGGAGGCATATTCAGGAAGGGGTGGGCTTCAGGGGTCGAAGGTTCTTTGTACAGTTTTGCCATATTGCCCAAAAAATCCTTCATAACAATGTCTAAGCCATTAACTATAACACTTCAGTCTCTCACACATTCTCACAGGAAAGCAGTTTTTCATCATATTCAGACTGAATTTCTTGTTTCAGTTTTGTTAGTTGCCCCTAGTCCTGTCACTGGGCACCACTGAAGAGTCTGGCCCCATCCTCTTGGCACCAGCCCTTATGATATTTGTGTGTGTACTGAGAAATTCTGGAGGAACTTTTAAATTTGCAAAGAAATAGTAGTGAATTTCTGACCATCCCTTTGGGAGTGTGAGAATACCATTTAACTGTGGCCAAGAAAACCCCACTTCTCTACTTAGATGGGAGCAAAGCCATGGCATACTTACTGAAGGATGGAGGCTGGCTTGGGGGTTCAGATGACAGAAAGCAGGAAAATCATAAAAGAGCAGTCTGCCTTGTGTAGCTCTCTTTTAGCAGGCTGAGCAAGAATTCTGTCTGTAATGATGAGGAGGCTGAGGCAGGAGCTGCCAAGTCTGTCTTGTTCTTTTGTCCCCATAGATTTGTATAACTCTTGTAGTCAAATTGTTCTCAAGTAAATGCGGTAGACATAGAATTCTTCTTGCAAAATACTTCTGGCTTCCATATCAAGTGCCCTTGAATGACTGAAGTATAAACCTGAATGTGTGGGTTATTTTGGGTGAATGCAGAGGTGCAGAAAGGATATGCACAATAAAAGTATTGTTAGGACCAGCACAAATCTTGGGTGCATTGTGCCATTGTATTTTTAGGTCCCAGTTATTAGAATTGCTTCAGCTAAGTCTGTGCTCCAGAGCTGTGTGTGAGAGGAGAGCTATCTGAATTACTGAGAATGTCAGAATTGTTCTGGATCCAGGTTTTGAACCCAAGGCTATGTATGTGTCTGATGAGTGGGGAGCAAGGATGAACAACTTCAGCCTGTAGTTCAATCTCAGTGAATAGAACTGATCATAGAAAAGACCAAAAGCATCATTAGATTCCTTAGTGAGCTGAAAGATTGAGGAAAACAAAAGTTTAGTTTTAAAAATCAGACAGATAGCAGAAAGTATTGTACCAGTGAAAAACAAAATGAAGATATTTGTTAAGTGAAATACTTACTTGAAACTTTGTTCAATTTCGTTCTATTATGTAAATAAGCTACTGATAGAAAAAAATATTACTGGTGCTAAACTTTCATCTAAGATGCATTGGCATGTGTCAGATTAACTGTGGAAATTTTGTGAAATGGAACCCAGAAGGTGTGCTAACTGCTACACACGGCAGAGTGGAAAGTAAATATATATGCAGAGAGTGAATATTTCAGAAAAGAAGCATCTGGAAGAAATGGGATTTTTGGATTCTTAACTGCCTCATTCACCCCAGAACATCTGCCAGAGATATTAAGAGCAAAAATTATAATATCTGAGAGAAGATAAAAGTTTAAATAAGGAAGAAGGAAGAGTAATTTTGTGCCATCTTGTTATACTGTTGCACATGTGCATATGAAAGCTGTGTAAATCTCTTTCTTTTCCTGCTAGTTTTGGTTAAAAATTGTCTTAGGAGAGTTAAAATACTGTTTTTATGTCTGTGTTTATGTTTTGAAAACCTGGGAAAATCCAGAAATCTCAATTAGGGAAAGTAAATGGTGCATATTTTCTCCTTCATTGTAACAAAACGTTGTATCCTAGAAAGGTGTGTTCCAGAAGACAAGGGCATCCTGCAGAGGTTGTGCCCTAGAAACATCTGATAAAAGAATTAACCTTTCATCCTCCTTAGGCCACTCCTGCTCATTATATAGTTCAGATGATCAGCAGTCCTGGAAACGTCTCCTGGGGGATTGCAGGAATGAAGTACACTCAGGCCCTTTGCCTAATATTTAGGGAAGAAGATGGGATCAGGTGCAAACAGCTGGAAAGTGGGGAATTAGGAGGAACCCCATTGCACAGGGCGCCGTGGTCTTGTCTCATGACTTCCATGACTTTTCAGTTTTTGCCCTGCAAATTGCAAGATGCATTTTCTGAAAAGATATTTCAGGACAGAACACATTTTCCACCTTTCTTCTCCCACAGCATCACTGTCATTAGATTTTTCTGGGTTTACTCTGATAAACAGCTTGTAAAGAGGAACATGACTGAAGAAAAGAGCATAGCCACCAGAGAGGAGGTAGGTATATTCTACTTCACAAGTGTGAAATAAAGTAAATTGTTCAGTACTTTTCTCCAAGTGCTGGAGAAAACGGAAGGACTGATTTTTAAACTGATGTAATTTTAAATTTTCAATCAAAAAAAAACCCCTCAAAAAAACCCCTAAAAGGAGCACTGCATGTTGTTGCCTATAAAAATGCCATACTCTAGAACAGCTGTTTCTTAGTTGTAGAAGTATCAAAAAATGTTCAGAATCAGTCAGCTGTTTTTGGAAATAGCAAAGCACAAAAATATTTTAAATAGTTTGGTCTAAGACCTCCACTGATAGGATATAAACAATTTTTGTATGTTTTACAAAGGCCTTTAGAACTTGAGTTTTTGGTATTTCTTTCTGAAAGTGAGAGCAAAACTAAATTAAAATACTCTGAATGGCATACGGAAATCATACTCTTATTTTTGCAGTACATGTGGTTTATTTCATCACCTGCAATATTTTAGCCACGTTATTTTTTCATCTTTCTGAAATAAACAATGCTAGTCTGTTTAGACAACAGGACACTCTTGACAGTAATTACTGAAAGTATTTTTAAAAATAATGATTTCACAGAAGGAAATAAATTTCTCAACTCTAGTTCTTGTTTCTATATTCAAATACGAATTAGCCTAATGAACATTTTTAATCTACACAGGCAATAAATCCTGTGAAGAGCTCCCATTTAAAACTGTCATACTAAATAATGGTGTTTGGGGGAAAAAAAAGTAAAAGACCCCACTAATCAGCCTATTTTTGGCTGCCAGAAAAGCTCTCCTAAAAATCTGTCTTTAGAACAGATCTGTAGGAGTGATTATAAACTAATTGCTTTTCTGCTGGGTGCTAGGAATAAAACAGTCTACACTTAAGCAGCATTATGACCCACACTAAAAATGTAGGAAAATGCCAAATTGTGGCTTATCCTAATAGTGTCATTGGAAGAGAGGGATGTGAAACTATAAAATATCTCTCATTTTTTCATAACAATAATTGTTAGGGGGTAACAATTTCAATAGTTTTTAATGAAGTTTTTTGGCATTTATTTTTTACTTTAGTTTATGGAAAATTATCCTAGGTTTATGCAGAGCAATTATGAATAATTAAAGAGAAGATAGATGGGAAAAGGAGATTTCTTTCTTACAGATAACTGGGAGAAAAATGCAAAAATGTTATTTTACAGCTACAGAGTGGGATTTAAAAGCTCAAGACTATTTTTGTGTCCCTTCATTAATACAATGAAGAAAAAAAAATGTGATGTAGTTTAAATATATCTGAGTCCTCTAAGTTTCTCTCTTTTTTTTTTTTTTAATTAATTTGAAGGAGAAAGTTCACTGTTGAAAGAGAACTTTGAAAATCAGTCTTGATATGCTACTGCCATAACTAGTAAAGTTTCAAAAGCTTCTGAAATAAAAACTAGGGAAGTGAATTTCTTCCTCTGACTCAAGTGTTCTATTATACTCAAGTGGGACCACCTCTGCTGGGTCCTGGCAAATGTAATAGATCTTAAAACCCAACTTTACAGAGGACAATAAATCAGTGGATATATTTTAGCTTGGTCTAGATACACATATATTATGATTCTTAGAGCAGATGTGGTCGTTACAGAGCCCTGATCTCTGTTAGGCCCCTTTCAGTTTTGTGGCAATGTCAGATTCCAGTGAGGGCAGTCTCACAGATGAAATGACTAACCAGGCATCAAGTAATATCTTCCCTGGTGTAGCTGTTTCCCTTAAGGAGGGATCTAATCTTGCACACTTAAAATTTGGTGAATACCTTCTGGAGGAGCTTCTTTCTTTAGCTGCATTGATTGTACCGGGATGTCCAGCTTACATTAGGCACGTTGACATCCAGTGTATGGTGATGTGTCTTTGGTTTTGAAGAGAACAGTTGAAACCGCACTCCCATTATTGTAATAATAATGTAGTTAATGGTGCTGTAAAGATTTAGAAAGTGAATAAAAATGTCAAGATGCATTGCTGTGTTAAAACATCGTATGCTTCTACCTGGAGACACTTGTATGTCCTTGATTGCGTGTTGGTATGTGTATGTATAGTACTTGAGAAAAAATAATCAGGGAAAAATATTCCAGCAAATCCTTCCAGTTTGCAGGTTTGGACTCTGCTGTGCACTGCTTTTGGGGCTATCAGATGACAATATATTCATGTTATGGTGTATGTGTTTTCCTAGACTCCAGAAACAACTGTATGAGACAGGAAAGGTGGATGAAGCAGAGGATCAGAAAAAATCAGATTATGTCTGTTTTATGCAGCATGTTCATTAAAGTAAAAATCCAAGTGAAGAGCAAAACAAATATTAGAGTGGTTGTGTGTGAAAGAAAAGGAGATTCACGGTACCCATGTTTGCTTTTTTATTGTGGGTCTAGTTGCTTAGAAATTATAGGTGCCCAGTCAACATAGAATTCCTAGACAAGGCACCACTTCCATGTAAAAAATTGGGTGTTAAAGCAAGGCTGTCTCACCGAAGTTGGAAAATACTGGCTCATTCTGCTGCATCTTCAGTTCCTGATTTCCTCATCTTTTTATTTTGTTTTACAATGATCTGCTAACTACAGCTACACCTGAAGGATATGTGCTAGGATTATTCTGAAGATTTCCCTGGCTTGTGAGCCCTGTAAAGATAAAACTCCTGCTAGATTTGTGTATGTGATCAGACAAGGTTTCATGAATGGCATTTTGTCAAATCCTCTGGTGTATTCACTTGCTGTTCAGCTTTTAAAATGGTGAATTGAAGGGGAAGGTAATTTTTTTCCAGGTTTTCTGACAGTCTTCAACAGGCTAAAGAAGATTACACTTGGCTCCCTTCACAGCATATCAGTGCTGTGGACCTGGGCAGTTATTTAACACTCATGTATTTTTTCTGGTGTGCATTTTAGAACTAAAGCAGAAAAAATACTTTGTTGTGAGGCAGCGTAGATATTTGTAAGGAATTGTGGGTATTCAGTTATTTCCTCATCACAATTTCATCTAACCTTGGAAAGAGACACAGCCCTATGGATATTTATAAATAGTCTGGTGTCACTTTTGACACATTTTTAGACACTGGCAGACAAATACACTGCACTACAATGTATTGTATGTGGCATTCAGCTTTGCACTTGGAACTTTGAAAGAGTCAAAATAGCCCACAGATAACAACTGCTACCCAATCTCTCAGTTATTTAACTAAAAACCACACTTCAGTGCAATGTGAGGTCTGAGGTTTTGAGGTTCTAATGTTGATCTCTGTGAGGTAATTCCTACATTAAAGTAGCAAAAAGATCAAAGAATATACAGATATAAAAATGTATACAGCCAGTAGTGGATGCTATAATTTTATGTGCAGTAGGTTGTTTGCCTATTTGTCTTCCTTGCAAGTTCTTATTGGCAAGAGTTGCATTAAAATTCAAGGAATATTTTTTTTTCTTTTAAATTTCATATCTCCCAGAGAGCCAACCACTCTCCTTTTCCCCCACTGCACTTCCACAGTGGTAAGAAAGATGTGAATGCCTCTTTGGACTCTCCTTTTGGCATGGCCAGTCTCTGGCACAGACAGAACACCTTGGACAGTGCCTCATTCCTGGCACCTGCAGAAGCATTGCTCTGGCTCTTGTGGGAGAATGATGGGTCTGGGTGTTGAGTAACATGGCAGAGGAAGAGCTGTGGGAGCTGGACCAGTTTGGAAGCTTGCCTTGAGCAGCAGCCCCTTCACCAGCCCTTTCAGCAGGAACAGCTCAGCACCACAGGCTTCTCTCTGTTCCAAGGCAGGAGGCAGAGTTGCTTGGCTGGTCTGTGAGTCTCATATTCAGTGCAGGAGGCTTGACTTCTATAGGGTAATAGAAAATTAGTTTACTAATAATTTGTTTTTATTTTGCTCCAGGTGTGCAATCCCAGAAAACTCCTGTCCAAGAGCTGCCCAGCAAGCTCTGCTGTGCTCTGTACTTGTTTCCCAGCAGTGGTCTAGGGCCACAAGGTGCCTGGATTATTTTGTGGATAGGCAGGAAAAAGGATCCTGAGCTGACCTGGTGTGGCCTCTTACATCCCTGTGTGCAATGTATGAGCTTCCATAAAGACAAAGGATTAAGATGCCAAATGTGAAGCCAAAACTTCACTGTCTGAAAATGTCCCTGAATAATTATAATTGTTTGTCCATGTTGTTGTTTTGAATAGGTTTTTTTATTCAGCTGCTTTTGTTACATGATAGTTGTTAAAAAGCACACTTCTAGAGTTCTGCGTTCCATGATATTTTTGCAGCTTCTGACTTTGGGTAGCTATCGGGGTAGTCTGTATGTTTCCTATCAACAGCCTCTGTTAATCAGAGTTCCTTCAGAAACAAATGCCAGGGAGTCTGCTAGGAGCATCTTAAAAGGTACCTTTTCAGCAAGAACACATATCTGAAAGAATTATCTACTGGGAATCCTTGGGCAAAAATATTCTTCATAGCACTACTCTGAATGGCTCTCCTGGCAGTTTCTCCTCTTTTACTTGGCTTGTTGGAATGTGCTTTCTTTTCCTCTGTCTTGAAGAATAGCCAGCCTCTTCCCAGGCCATCCACTTTCAATACATAGACTCTGTCTAGGTCCTTATTGATTCTTCATACCCATGGCTCAGAGACTCGCTATTTATATGGAATCAGCAATGTAGAGGGAAGGTTGTAGCAGGGGAGATCACTCCAAAAGAAGGCATTTCACAGTACTAGACATGTGCCTTGTTAGCAGTTTTTTTCTAAAGGCCTGAGCTGAGTTTCCCTCCTGACTCTGCACTTCAAAGAGCTTGCCTGGGGCTCTAAAGAAGCAAGCTGAAACTTTAAATTAAGATCTTTCTTTCAGATAGTGAACTGTGTACTGGGACATCCTATGGAGTTTCTGTTAACACATATGGAGGAGTCTGAAGGACGGTGGGGAAGTCCTAGAAGGCAGGGGTGTAAAAAAGGAAAAATGAAAAAATGAAAACAGTTAGATAATTGTCAGGAAGGTGAATGTGTATACATGTGCCTATGGTTTGTGGGAGGAATATTTCGAAGGGTATTTGATACTTTGCTTTAAATGACTGATTAAGCAAAATGCATTATAGAGCTGCAAAATGAAATATGATTTATTATAAAAATATATTAGAGAATGAAAGAAATTTTAAATTGATACATTCTATCCAGTCTTGAAAATAGATAAGGTGAAGAAAAACAAAATGAAACCAAACCCCAAACCAAAAAAATTTAACACACCATCTAAAACTATGTGTAAACTAGAATGAGCCAACCAGAAAATGATCAAGGCAAGCAAGCAAAAATCTTGCAGAGTTTTCAAAAGGTGGGATTTCAAAAATTAAATGCTTTTTATAGATATTATGTTAAATGCCATCATATATTTATGTGATGAATGTGTATGCACATATAAGTGTTAAGAGGTATTTTCAGTCCCTTATGGTATGTTTTCGTTTGAATAGTGAGTGCACAGCTGTACATAAATACCTTTCTGCACAGAAGAGGGATAGTGAGTGAGCCAGTATTCTGATTATTATCCTTGGAAAGATTTTGCACAATGGGAACCTTTACATCGGCAAAATTTTCAGAACTTTCCCTTGACTCCACTGACTGGTTTCTATGGGGTCATCACTAAAATCCCAGAGTGCCTCTGTTACAGCAAGCTTCATCAGTTAATAGTTCTTCAATATAGATATTAAAGAAGGGATGTTCATGTTTGCCTTCAGGAAAAAGAAATTTGGGCTGCTTAGTTTGGAAGTTTGGTTTTCTCTTTACTTTTCTTTATTTGGTGGGATTTATTAGATTTTCAGCATGAATTTGGGGGACTGTTGCTTTTCAAAGCTTGAAAAATCTTAGCATAGGCTGAATAAGGGGTGCTAAGCAACTCTTTTTAAAAGGAAAAATTAAATAAAACATGAATAGTTTGATAATGAAATTCTTGTTGATATACTTAAATATGAATTGACCGTCTTCTAACTGAGGTCTTTTACCTACAAGAAAAGTAGAGAATCTTTTTACAAGAGGATGTAGTGACAAGGGAAGATAGCTTCAAACTGAAAGAGAATAGATTTAGATTAGATATTAGGGAAACACTCTTTACTGTGAGGATGATGAGGCACTGCAACGAGTTGCCCAGAGAAGCTGTGGATGCCCCGTTTCTGGAAGTGTTTAAGACCAGTCTGATGGAGCTTTGAGTAACCTGGTCTAGTGGAAGATGTCTCTGTCCACAGCAGAGAGGTTGGAACCAAATCATCTTTAAGGTGCCCTCCAAACCAGGCCATTCTAAGATTCTGTGAAAGTAGTTTCTGGACCTTAATAAATGAACATTTTAATTGCAGAACAAAGAGCACACACAACTAGTTGGATGTGTGTTGCAATGGAACTATAATGCAGGGACACAGCCGCACCTTTCTTTGGGGAAACCGTGATTCCCCTTCCCTGGGCTTTGGCTGCTATCTCCATGGAGGCACCTGTAAGTGTTTGAGATATTTTTTAATAAGGATGAGAAGGCTGCAAGCAAGCAGTTCAAAAGCACTGCTGATATACCTCTCCACCTTGTTGCACTAATCCTATTCCATAGAAACCTCCACACACAATATTTTTCTTAAGGCACTACTTAGGGTGAAGGTGTTGTGCCAGAGGGTCATGCAAATACAGAGAACATGTTAATTTGTCATCTATACAATGTGATCATTTGGGTCAGCTAGAAAGAAAAGAAAATCAATAATGAGAGTCACCTAGGGGAACAGGAAATATACTCCCCATAGTTGTGTAAACTACTGACACTCTGAGACTGAGGAGAAAATGTGGCGCTTTTTGTATTCTGCCAAAGGATGCACTGAGACATGTGCTGCTGCTGCTGCTTCTTGCTGAGTCGAGATACTTGGCAGAAGGCCCAAAGAGAGAGTACGAGAGAGAAAAAAGTCTTTGTGCCAAATGTTCTTTTGAGTGCCTGAAAGCTGGATTAGTCTTTTTTCTCTGTGAAATCATATAATTAGTAATCTCAAGCATCAGCCTGGTAATTTGCAAAATGTCTGCACACTTTACTATATCGTTTGCTTAACATGTTTGATAACAACCTCAGAGATACTGGGGCTTTTGACTTATAGTATTTAAAAACTGCACCTCACCCTGAGTGTTTTTCTACCAGTTCTACACAAACTTTCTCATGGACTGTGTCAGCTCACAGCTGCTGGAGTAAAAATGAGGGAAGCATCTCATCTATAAAAAGCAAAGTGGCTCCATTTCTATCCCATAAGGAAATACACAGCCTTTGCTGCTGTTCTCTGCATCCTCTCATCCACTCCAGTGCCTGGCAGACGTGGTGGCTGTGGTGGAGCAGCTCCTCTCTGAGCACCTGCATTGGGAGATGGGGTAAGGCCCTGCAGGCAGGCTGCAGTCAGGGAGCCCAGCTTGGGGTGAGGGCTGGGATAATGTGCAGAAGCTTCTTCTGCTCCTCTTCCAGTGAGTGGACACAGAAAGAGCTGCAACTTCCCCAAATGATTGCTGCTTGTGATCTTGTCTCTGAATGCTTTGTGGTTTTATGAACCTAGAGATTACCTGATATCAAAATTAAAAAGTCAGACCTCGGGAAGGCAACACTCCAGGCTGAGTGGGATCATACGGAGAAGAGGAAATTATCCTTCGGGCTACCTGAAAATCAGTAGTGTTCTGAGCTCCTGTTTCTTTGGGTAAAAGTTTGGTATGAAGTAAAAATTTGTAGCCATTGTCATAAAAAGGCACTGACTTTTCTGAGAGAGAGGAGGTAAGCTTATCTGAGTCAGACTGGCTCACTCCTGCCAGAGGACTGCTTGAATACAATTAGCCTCAGTAAGGCTGGGAGATGACTGCAGGCTCTCCAGGTCCAAGAGATCCTATATGAAGAGCTCCATCTGTAGTTTTTGTTTGTGAGAACAGCTGGGACTATGCCAGCTTGATACTTTATCCCAGTAAGTCTTTTGCTCTCGTAGTAGAGATAACTCAACAGTCCATTTCTGTGCATAGATTTTGCTATGGGACTATCTGGGGCTAGATCTCACAGATTCATTTGTGAGCTCTTCTCAGGGAAATGCCTATATTGTAGTTTTGCTTGAGCTTTTTCCAAAAGGGAAAATGTCTTCCCATACAGATGGCTGTAAATGATGGCTGGCAGACAAACTGATGGATGAGATTTTTCTTTGGCACTGTGCAGAAGATTATGCTTGGCAATGTGACTGTGGCAAACCATTCATTAGTTCAGGTTTTAAAGGCTACCAGAGATGCTGTGTGCATAGCATTGTTGTATGAACTCTGCACATCATGCTTTACCCAAGTGGACTAACTGGGTTAATTGAGGGGTAGAGGAGCTGGGCCAGCATCTGCAGCATAAACACTTATCAAGAATGACTCTTGTTATTTTAAAATGATCCTCTCAGGAGAGGAAACAGCATGTTGAATCTAAGAAGCCTGGGAGGAACTGCAGTTAGCAGTATTTTCTGTGTGTGTGTGTGTGTTGCCTAAAAGTGGCACTGCAAAATACTCCAAGCAATCAGCTTCGTTTTTCTTAGCAATTCACCTGAGAACCTATCCCAAGATGCAAGAGACATCAGAGTAAAAGAGAAATGAAAAACAATGTTCTTATGAATGAAATGAAAACAAAAACTTTTAACCTAAATTGATTCTCCTCTGGTGTAAGTAGTGCATACTCTATCTGTAATTTTTGGCGCCCAAAGTGAACAAGTGATTTTAATAACTGTAGCTGAGGTACAAAGCATGGGAACATGAATGTGGTAAATGGGACCTGTCAATAAGGTGTGTTTGTAGGGTTTTCAGAAATAATTGCATGGGAATATATTATATATACACTGCAGGGTTGCCTCTCAGTTGCCTCTTCTCAAGCTGAACAGGCCCAGCTCCTTCAGCTTTTCCTTGTAAGAGAGATGCTCCAGTCTCTTAATGACCTTTGTCTGACCCACTGCAGGAGCTCTTGCACTGAGGAGCCCAGAGCTGGACACAGCACTCCAGATGTGCCTCACTGGGGTGGGATACAGGGGCAGGATCACCTCCCTCCACCTGGCAATGCACCCCAGGACACCACTGGCCTTCTTGGCCACAAAGAAACACTGCTGGCTCCTGACAGCTTGTATATATACACTGTATATAAGTATCTGAAGGGAGGTTATCAAAAGGACAGAGCCCCGCTGTGGTCCCTTCCAAACTTACCCATTGTATGATTCTGTGATACTGTAGAATAGGATAGCACAAAATTAGCATTTTTGTCCTACTGTTAGTGTAGTACAACCCCATGTGTAATCTGAAAATAAAGCAACATGAGTGCCTTTCCTGAGATGCACCACAGCTGTGTCATGCCTCATTGTCAACACTGAGGACACAGGAGTTACTGCTGTGTCTGTAATTGATTTTTAAGTTCACTGGCCAAACAAAGGAAAAATCCAAAAAAAAAGAAAAAACCAAGATCAGCAAGTAAGTTTTTTAAAAATAAAAAAGCTTTGTTTTTGATAATTTTCCCAATTTCAAAAATATCATAAGTTTTTCAAACCAATTAAAAATGTACAAAATAAAATTTTAAAAACCCCTTGTGGACAGAGTTACTTTTGTTTTTATTTTATTTAATAGCCCTAATTCACCATAGTTTTCACGTGCCTAGACTATATATCATCATTTGCTCAATCACTGTAAGAGGTGCTACACATTCAGTAATCAGAATAAATATCTCAGTTGCGAATACAGATGTCTCCTTTATTGAAAAAAAAAATACTCTGTCATTGAGATTCTATCCAAAAACCACTCATCCAACCAAAAGCATTGAGTTGAAAGGGTTTTTGAATTTGATCTTTAAAGGTGATGTTCACTGAGGTTGCTGCTGATGTATATCTACCAGTGCTGCTTTGGAAGCTAGGTATCTGTTCCTGATGTCTGTGCTGCCAGTTGTCCCTTCAGCCCATGGAGCTGAAATGGGGTTGTGCTTTGTTTTGTGTTAACAAAAGCAAACTGAAGCTTTTGTTCCCAAAATCTTGGCTGCCTTTTTTCCCAACTGCACTAATGACTGGTCAAATCAAAGATTTCATCCTTAACAAAAGCATCACATTGCCTGTGTTCTTCCATCACAGACTGCAGTTATATCAGAACCACTGGTGTTAGAATAGAAATAAATTAAATTCAAGTTTTTCCCTAACAGGGGTTCCATGGATAGTATAGAAAATGTTGAAGAATGTTAAAATTAATTGAATGAAGAGATTGGATAATATATTTGTTATCATATATCTTAGTCTGACATTTAAAGAGAAAGTTTAGATGGAAATCCTGACTTGGCTGTGGTTATATAAGATTTTGATTGCTTGAGCTTTGATAAGCTACTAACACTTATTAAAATGTTGAAAAAATGCAAAAATATTGTATGGGAGTTTTGTGTGTATGAGGGAGATATTGCAAGTTCATTTGTATCCTTCCTCTTACAATGACACACTGAGACTGATATGACATACTGAAATTGCTGAAGTGTAGCAGAAAAATAACCTACATTTGTTTACCTTGTCAATCAGTATGAGCAAAGCAAATAAACTATCTGAACAAGAAAACCCTCTTTTTTACCCCCTGGTCATTTAAGGGTAGGGCAGTGATCTAGAGCTCATTCTGGAAAAATGGGATATTATAACCACTAATTTTATTTATTTTACCAATAACACCCAATCACTCATTTGTTTGGATATTGTGATATAGAATAGTCCCTTAGGGAAATGTATGAAGTAAGTTGACAGTGTCCTGAAATACTCTCTATTTTTCCTTATGGATGATTGATTAAATGAATCATTCCATTATAATCATTAATGTGGATGTGCTTTACATGAATAAAAATGCATATGTACCTACTTTGAAAGACTGGGTTACCATAGTATTTCACATGGGGCATCTTCCTAATCACACCCAAGATGACAAGAAGTTAAAAGTGTATAAAGTATTAGATGCAATGTAGATTGAGACTTGTGGCTAAGTATAGTTTCCATTCTTCTATTTTTTGTTGATGCTTCTTTTTTCAACTGTAGCATAGACTCAAACAAACAAAGCTTTTCAGATTTTAAATAGTCTCTATGAACTTAGTAAAATTACTGAAGTAGAATAAAATCAGATACGTTTCTTTCATGTAAGAGTACAGAGCTGCAGTTCTTGCAAGCTGATATAGGAACTGGTTTCTGCAGGAGTTACTCAGGTATCTGTGGCTGCCAGCTCCTTCCTTTCAGCCCTTTGGCTGAAAATGCTTCTCACTGGTCTCTGCACCAGTTGTAGGAGCTAAACTGGTAGAGAACTAACCCTTAAAAAAAGGGAAATTTTTCTTCCACTCCAAATCTCTGGCTTACCATCTTCACTCTCAAATGAGAGTGTTCATACAAGCAAGGGATGAAAGAGTGCTGGACAAGAGACAAGGGGTCTTCTTTTGCTTCCAACAGCTCTTAGTCATTAGATGGATTTAACTGTATCACCCAGCTGTGCAGTGTCTTTGCACAGACCATACAATAGAGCCTTTTGAATATTTTTTCCTTGCTGTTTATATCTGGCTACTGCAATGATGGGGATCTTGAAGACAGAAACATGCTTTGACTTTTTTGTTTCATTCTTGGCAACATGATTTCTTCCTCTTTGTCAATGGCCAGTGTATGTGTTGATGCATGATCGGTGCAACTTTCAGGAAAGAAAGGATTCAAATGACTGAGCAGATGGGTGACAGAATTGAACATCAATGTTTAAGAGCTGAGGCTAGGAAAAGGTGATTGTGATGAACGACGGTATTCAGATTTTCTTGATTTAATGCAAGGTTTGCATACCTACACTAAATACCTTATATTCATATTTGTGAGTTGAATTGCAAAATAATGATCTTGAATAGTAACTTCCATTCTTCCCGGGAGCAATCTTTCCACAAAAGTAGAGGAGTAAAGGTCATACTTAGTGCCAGATGCACTATGCAAATGTGACTGAAATTTTATTCACCTGAAGGAAAGAAATACAAAGATACCATGAAGGAACAAGAAAAGTTTTATCTAATGCAGACTAGTAATTGTCTAGTTTTATTTTTTCCAGGAACATTATACTGGTCACTTAAGTTTCTGGTTATGATTTATGAGATAGGTATTGATGATTTTGCTACATGAAAAAAGCTGTAAAAGTTGCAGGTTAATTACAGGATATGCCATTAATGGCTGAGATATGATTATGCCTGTTTTCCAAGCTCCACTCTCATGATACAGTGCTGGATCTTCCAGAACATAATTTATATGTATATTATGTTATGCATAATCACCACGAAAAGTTTTCAATCTGTAAACACAGAGATCTCTGAGTCTCTTTCTTCAGTCCCTCTCCACACTGATTGCAGGAAGGACTACTTGCATTAGCAGCAAATGAAATACTGTTTGCAGTGGTTTTGAATAACTAATTCCTGTAGGATTACAGAAATGACATTTGGTTCCTCAAACAGTTTCTGCAAAGCAAGCAGCCTACTTTGAAGTCTGTGCTAGGAGGAAAAGAAACAAAGCCAAAATGTGAATCTCCCAAAATACTATCCTCCTTTTGTGGAATGATCCAGTGGCTTAATGAGGTGAATTTGGTTTAGGTTGTGGGGTCCTTTATCTACTGCATAGAAGCTTTAATTTCACACAAATGTGACAGATACTGTTCTTACTGCACTGGAACTTAATTATTTGATAGCATAAGGACCTGAAATCCCTACATTTCCTCTCAAGGAATTTTCATGGCATTTTCTAGATGGCAAATAGAAACTAGAGGATGGTTAGCCTAGATTTCTCAATGTTTAAAATATCTTTGTATATTTCTCTAAGATAGTTTATACCCAGAAAATTTCAAAGCATCTTTATTAAAAATTCCCCAAATACTATTGATAGTATGTGGTTATTTTTTGTTTGCTTCCATTTCTCATATGCCTTTTCACCCTTTGAAATGCTTTTCTGTATTGTACATGAATATGACTGTAACATTTCATTGCACTCTTTTTCAGTAAAAGCCTTACAATGCTTGATTTTCTCATCCTAAATACTGAAAAGGAGGCTTTAAAAAATTTTGTTTCAGTGTGAAAAATCTCCCTCACAGAATTTTGCAATAGCTCTTTTAACTGGCTTCCATTTTTGATGGCTACTAGTGTACATTGTACTTTGTTTTTCCTTAGAGGTATTATTATGGCATTTCTGTAGACACAGTAAAGCAGTGTAAAGTTATGTGATAAGAGAGTGAGAACACAAAACTTCAGGATCAGTGATATATAGAACACAAATTAAAACTAATATAGTGAAAAAGTAAGTGGCTTGATGTTCTCATTTTACCACTAAATTTACTTTTTTATGTAGATTCAGTGTCTAAGCGGTTTTTTGTACCTTTCATAAAATACAATTTAGTGAATTTATGTTAGGATGAGTGGGTATCAGATATGTAATTGCCTATCAAAATTAAAGTTAATGTGAACCTGCAAAAACAGGATGTGTTTGTTGTACTATATATTATACATACCCAATATATTGTAGAATAATTTTTTCCCTATTCACAAATAGAGAACTTTGCAAGTGTTTTATTAAGAAAAAAATGAATATATTTATTTAAATTGCTTTGTTGGCATGTATACAAGTGGAATTGTTTAGAAAAGAATAGAAAGTAATTTTTGGGGCAGCCTGTGCTTGTAGCTGGAAAAATATTTGCTCTATGTCATCAAAGGTATAAAATAACAGAGACTGCAAAGTTCAGGCAGCTAGTATGAATTGCTTTCCTCATCCTCAATTGAATTAAAAATTACAGTTAGGAAATGAAGAAAATCAGTATTTGTGCATAAAGAGATTTTTTTTCCTCCTAGATTTTTGATTTAAATGTAACATTTCAGCATATCAAAATATGATGGATCATGGGTTAATTGCTTGAACTGTGTTATATCATTTCAGCTGTAGCACAGCATGATGTGATGGAGTATAATCAAACCTGACATAGTACAATACACTGAGTGATGACAAAGACCACAAGACTGTTCACTGGAATTTGTTATACTGAAAAATGCATAATTCCCCAATGAAATGTTTAGCAGTTTATGTTTTGTTGATGAAGACCCAGAGTCTAATTGGTATCTGTGGCTTTTGCCTCTAGGAAATTCATGGGGTCCACAGCCTACATCGGGTTTTGTTCTTTCCTCAGGCCCTTTAGGAGCTGACACTGTGAAATAACAATGGAGTTAATAGACATCAGTGTTAGGCTCCTGTTCTTAGGGCTTTCTCCTTGAGAACAAAGAGAAATTGTGTTTATCATTTGACATTAGGAATAGTGAAGGTAGCTGAAGCATTCAGTACACAGGCTTTGCATAAAGCACACAAAAAGTTAAATAGCAGCAGAACTAAGGGACACATATTGCTTCACATAATTAGTATTCCTGCCCATACAAAGTTGTAGGTCAATGTCTAAAGTTCAGAGTTTTTTCTCTCTTTCTTTTTTCTCTCTGATGGTAATGAACCACCCCCAGGAATATCTGGTCTTGTATAAGCAACTGCTGAAAGTTCAGTTAAAACCTTTCCCAAACTCCAGATCCTTTAGTAACTGCCCGCTGAACCAGAAAGTTTATTTTGGAAGCTCTCCCCTTACCAAATTGGTCCTCTCACTGGACTCCAGCAATATGATTCTGGTAATCAGTTAGAGCAGCATGAATGGGAGTGATAGGTACAGCTATGGAATAATGAAGATTGTCCTGTTGCCTCGTTTTGAAGATTTGGTTCCCCATGTTCCCAAACTCACTTTACAGAGCCAGGCAGAAAAATTTAAAGTGTACTTCCTTAGTAGATTTTATTTCTGGATTTTTTTGAGGATTTTCCTTGTATCCTGCCAGTTCTCTATGTGCCTGTAGTAAGGTTTTGGAATACCATGTCAAAATCTCTTCTGGACATAAAGCCTGGAGACATGGATTCTGAAAACATGTGCATGTATGGGTATTTTAGCATTGATAAACTTTCATTTCAAAGTTTCTCCCACAGGTAAAAAGAAAAAAAATATTGGTGGAGATACACAGCTGTTTATGGGAGTCCAGAAATAATTGTAGTTTCTAGGTTATGTTTTTAGTTTTATGTTTCTTCTTCCTGCTTCGCTGGAACAGGTGCATATGCAGCCTTGTCCAACTGTTCTTTAGCCAGTGTTTCCTGCCTGAGATAGTTACACTTCATTTGGAAGAGATCAACTCTCCATTCTCATATTAATACCATTGCAATTCTCACTTCATGTGTGGCAGGTTGCCTTACAGAGCCAAGTTTAATGCATCTCTAATTAAAAAAAACTCCAAGCGAAACAATATGTTACTTCTCGAAGTTATCAAATTGTTCCTCTTCTTATTTTCACAGCTCACCATGTTAAAACTGGGACCTGTGAAGTGGTGGCGCTTCACAGATGCTGCAATAAGAATAAGATAGAAGAAAGATCACAGACAGTGAAGTGTTCCTGCTTCCCTGGGCAGGTAGCAGGTACCACCCGGGCAGCTCCTTCTTGTGTCGATGGTGCGACTCCTTCTATTGCTTCCTTTCTTTGTGTTCCTAGGAGTTTTTGCTGGCTTAAGGTCATTTATGAGACCTGCTCCATTACAGTTAACTATTTAAAATAAGAGTAGGAAAGCTTCTGCATTTTGAGGGGGGTCTCCAAGGTGAATGGGAGGAAGATGAAAAAATTCTTTACTATTGCTTTGTGGAAATGCTAAACAAAATTATTAGATGCCAGTGAAAGAGGGCTCTTGAGAGGCTAAATTTGATCTAAGTAAAAGGACTCTTGGAGTTGTATGAAATTCATTTAATTAAAAGTATTTATGCAAAACCTACATAAGCATATAATTTTCATGTGCTACAGTCTTACATCTAATTTATATTTATCTCACTGGAAAGAAACAAGCAAACAAACAGAACACAGTTCTGTCTGGTTTTAATCTTTTTTAGACCTACACTATTATTCCTATTTCAGTGCAGTATTAGTGTCTTACTTAACAATTCTGGTGTAGGCTCTTATGTTTTATTTGGGAAAATACTACCTGATTTTTCACATCTCTTTCTCTGGAAGACTGGCAGGATTCACCCTTTACATGATCTCTTTAATGTTGATACGTTGTTGGCTGCCAGGGAAGCTGTAAATATGTCATCATTGGGGAATAAATTTAATCAAGTTATGCTAGGCTATATTATAGACCAAGCAAAAGAAGAGATTCTACTTAAAACTTTGAAATCTGGATGAGCATGATAAAAAAGAGGTTGGAAGGAAATGCTGTGAAGAGATTGACTTTGAAGCACATAGCACCTTTTGCAAATTGGAAACCTAATTTCTTATAAAGGTTCTGAAGAAGCTGAAAATCACAGACTAGCTATCAGTCAACATATATCTCATATTTTCCTGGAAAATAAAAGAAATGTTGCAACACAGTGACATCTTAAAGTGTCCATTTCAACGAAATACAAATACATTTGTTTTCTTCTCTTGTAGCTTCGATAGTGGAGCAGAAATGGTGGTGCCACATGCAACCGTGTCTTGAAGGGGAGGAATGTAAAGTTCTTCCAGATCGTAAAGGATGGAGCTGTTCCTCTGGGAATAAAGTGAAAACAACTAGGGTAGGTATGATACCAACCTGACATGTTACCAACAAATAATAATAATAAAAAAAAAAGTGCACAGGAAATTGGGTGCACAAAGAAGACCTAAGCTGAGAAGACTAAAGAAGCATGGGAAGAGAGTTGTACTGGGATTGGACTTCCTGGTCCCTCACATTTTTCTCAGCATACTTTTCAATTGTTTGAACATAGTGAGCTGTGTGCCAGGCCTTCTCAGGTAAGCACTCGGGACAGTAGCACTGATCCCTTCAACTAACAGTAATGATCAAATGCATTATAATTTAATATGTATTTTTCTCTGAAATCAGTTGCAGTAAGTCTGTACACTTTGCTAAGCTCTTCATTCAAAGGATAGCAAACAAGCATTTTTATCAGTTACATGGAATTACCATATTTCTACATAGAAACCGCTGAGTATGGTAAGCACTTGATGTGTCATTACAATATGATCTGGTTCTTTCCATCTTGTATAACTGTGATTTGCTAAAAAATTTTGACAGAGTTTCAGGGAGTTTTCGACACTTTTCATATTATTGGTTCAAATTTATATTAACAGAAATATATTTAAAGGTCATCATATACAATGCCTGACAACAAAGCAAACATGCTGTCATATTTGCATTTTAGTGGCTAAGAGAAACAAAAGAAAAATAAATTCTTCAGATATGCATTAAACACACAAATTTCCTAAAACTATGGCATTGTATCTTGTCAGGGTCAACACAAATCTTCATTGACATACAAAAGATGAAAATGTACTCTGAAGACACATATGCATGTGTTTAAGTATAAACACCTTCTCTCCTGCAGCCCAGCACATGTACTCATGGCTGATTTTTCTTTTATGTATTTTATAGTTTGTAGTGTCAGGCTACAAAATAATAATATGCTAGATAGGTGTTTACTCTATACAAGCATTTGAGTATCTATGTAATTTTATTGAAATATTCCTTATATAGGCTCTAAATTTCTGGTACACATTGGTTGTGGTGAAATGTAGCATGCACTGACTGAATTATATTCCTTCTGTTCCACAGAGAGCTCTGTATGTCTCAGTTTCTGTATTTATAAGTCTCCAAAACATTTTGACATTCTTTGAAAGAAGGATGTTTCCTAAGTGTTTGTTTTACAGTCCCCTTCCTGAATCCACTTTCAGGCATGTTTCTTCTGAAGATAACCTTGCTGGAATGCCACCCACACTTAATTTTCTACATGCCAATGCAAATCTGATTATATGCATGTAAAATGTACGTGCAAAAATATAATATAATCAAAAGAAACCAGATAGATATTTAATAATAATAGAAATAGAAACAGAAATAGAAAAAGAATTGTGTGTGTCTTGAAATTTTTCCTGTTTACTACTACATGAAACTATTAGTGTTACAGAATATTTGCCATTTTATGTGTATTGAGAGAGTTTAACAAATGATAAGTAAAATGTAGGCCTGAATTGTATTTCTTAGGAAAAGAAGTGGTCATAAAAGGGGGAAAATCAATTATGATTGCTTTGATGAGATTTCTTCTTAAAAGTTTGTCAAAATATAGGTTTCTCTGCATTGGTTGAGGTTATGAAGTTTTTTCCGCTGTGAGGGATCTAAAGAAGCCCGAGGCTCTTGTGCTCAGGAGCTTATGCCTTTGTTGTTGTTAGACTTTTAGGTCTGTCTCTTTGCAGCAGCTGGAAATTTCTTATTCTCCATGGTGGGGGCAATCCTCAGTACTCATTTCATACCTCTTTGGTGATGATGCTTTGGAAAAGCAAGTCCCTTTCTATATTTGCTGTCACAAACACTGATTCAGTACCATGGCTGCCATAACCTGCTTACAGACCGAGCACCACTGAAAGGAAAATACTAGTCACCTTAAATCCCCACTATTTGTTTTGCCTTCTAGTTTGTCCAGATATTGTATGTTTTGCTCCTTTTTCCTTCATTTCCCACAGAGCTGCAAGGCTATTCTGAGACAATAGCAAACTTCAATTCAAATTTCTGACTGCAAGTTGACCTAAGTTATTGAAACCAAGTCAGTGACAAGTGAATGAAGGTCTCTGTCTTTCAGACACAACGACCTGTGATTTTAAGAGACATCGTTCTGATGGCCAGTCAAATATATATTGCTATTGGAAATATGAGTGGTTTTTGTGTTAAGGAGCTTATTATTAAAGAGGAATTATTATTTTCCCTAATATGCAATCACTGCCATATTTTTGTAGCTCCTCTTTCTGCTCCTCAAGGTCCATTTAAATAAAAGGAAAAATTTTCAATTGCTCTTTTTTTCAAAATCCCTTCCCCTCTTTTTTTGGGAAAAATTAAAATAACTCTGCAGACAGCCAATGTTAAGAAGGTATGAATAATAAGTTTCTGTTTGTCAAATGAAATAACCCATATATGATTATCATGTATAATATAAAAGCATAAAGAAACAAAGGGAACTAAACAGCATGGGTGATTTAAGTAGATTACAAGAAAACCTTCAAAAGGCTTTCCTGAAAGGCCAAAAAAAGTTTGTCTTCACTTCCAAGCATTTTCTCTAAGTTTGTCTTCTTCATGTGCCCAAATCCTAACCCAATTACCCGCTGAAGTACTATCTTGTACAGGATACAAATTTCAAAAGTAGCACCTGCATTTCCACATCTTGAGCTGCTAATAGTTAACCTTTATGTTAAACATAGAAACAATGGAGGAAGGAGGTATTTTGCTTGTCCACCTCTGTTTGCATATTTAATCTCACTATTGTAAAAAATTATGATACTGACTTCCTAGTAGTTAGTCACTAAGCAAAAAAGGCCAGATGAAAAATGGCAGAAAACTAAATGATTTTTAAAAATGTGGTCTATTTGAGGTTTTGTATTTTGTTCAGTTATATAGATCTAATAAGGCCATACATGAATAATGAATTAGAAGTACTCAGAATTCAAATGTTAAGAAATCTAATTTGGAAATTTAGAATACAAAGAGAATACCTTTAGAATACAAACCCAGGTATTATTTTCCTAATTTGTTTGCATATTAGTGGGAAAAGACTGATATTAAGAATTAACCAGAGAAAAGACCTGAATATAGGGAAAATGCATATGAATGAGTACTGATTGTGCTGATTTAGAATTGAGTATTTTGGATCCACGTAGCCTCCAGGAGAGGAAGAGGGAAAAAGAAAAATACAACTTAGGTAAATCAGTAAATTTTATGACTTCATATAAAGAAATATGGGATTGTGTTCCTGGGCATAATACCACAACAAAAGAGAATATTCATGAATACATTAGGAGAATTACGGGATGATTATGAGCATAGCTGAGATTTTACCAAACACACTTGGGCATTCTTCTCTAGGCTGAGAAACTGTTGTGAAAAGAAACAATTACATTTTTTTTCCACATGGCTAGCCTCTACATTGTCCTCTTTAAATGATGACAAAGGTGTTTCAAAATAGTGGAAAATACTTTTTTTTTTTTTTTTTTTACATTTGAAATACTCTTTTACAGCCTCTTACTAATATAATTATTCTAGTTCCAGAAGTTCTTCTTCTTGTTTTCTTTCTTTTTTGTGTTTTCTTTTTCTTCTTGCAATACAGCAAAGCATCTGTATTAAAAAAAAGTAATTTTCCCAACAGTTGAAAAATGTATCATTATTATGTATAAAACTGAGAACAATATTTTAAAAATTCTCTGAGTTTATATCAAACAAACAAGCCCTTTCTGAAAATGAACATTTTGCAGTCAGATAACAGCTGAAGAGAAAGATTCTCTTAGTTATGGGGTATATTCCACATCAGAGGTCTCTCCTGGATAGGGCTTTTCCCTGGGCAGATCTAGATGCCAGGCTTTACATGTTTTTTTAAGAACAGAACATTACCTGTATCTTTATGATACAGGCAGGCTTTAGGTAAGAGCACCAGAAGGTGCATGTAATCCACATGGAAGTGCATGTTGCAGTGCCTCCTGGTGTCCTAGTTCTCCTGGCATCCACCCTGGGACTAGCTTGGAACATGTCATGACTCCTGGGAAGTTCATAAACCTGTGTGTCTTTCCTGCAGAAATTACAGAAAAATAACAAGGTAAAGTGGTGTATCCTGGGTTTCATCTCAACATTCTGGAGGTGAAACATGCCTGAAGAAGTGTTTACTTGCTCCAGGCAGTGGGAGAGTGTTCCCAGTTTTTGAACATGTAGGGAAATATGCCCTGGTATCTTTCATGGGGAAAAGTATCAAATAAAATAGGCTATTTCAGTTGAAAGGGATCTACAATGAGACTCTCATCCTGCGACCCGACCCATTCAGGGCCGCCCAAATTAAAGCCTGTAAATAACATCATTGTCTAAACATCTCCTGAACACTGATAGGCTTGGACACCTCTCCAGGCAGCCTGTTCCAATGTTTGACCATCATTTTGGTAAAGAAAACCTTCCTAGTGTTCAGTCTAAACCTTCCTTGGTGCAGCTTCGAACTGTTGCACAGTAATTAAATGGTACCTTATCCTCAGGCTTTTAGTTTGATTTGGTAGAACTGCCTCTGGAATGAGGCACAATTTAACACTAAATTGTGGTTAAATTGTGTGTGGTAGAATTTCCTGGACTTTGCTTGGGTTAGGATTCTGTAGAGTGAGATAACTAGCTCAAGCTCTAGACTGTCTTTATAGTTTTAGATAGGATTGTTCAGTTCCAGAAGACAGATGATTTTGTTCTAAGATAAATCAGATGAATTGTCTTCTGAAGGTGCTTATGTTTCTCAAATAATCTAGAGAAAAACTACCATGACTAACTTGGCCCCTAATGTTTAATACTTAATGTTGAATAGGAAGCAGCTGGCTTAGATAATTTAGTCACTTTGATGTGGTCTTCAGCAGGAAGATGATCATAAAAGCCCATTCATTCTTTCTCAGTTTGGGAAGCTTTGGACTTTGACCACTATCAAATGCAATATAATATAATATAATATAATATAATATAATATAATATAATATAATATAATATAATATAATATAATATAATATAATATAATATAATATAATATAATATAATAGTTTTAAAAAATGCTCACAGTCTGAAGATACAAAGCTATGAGCTAAATCAGTGACTCATACTATGATGAGAAACATGTCCAGTATCTACTACTCACAGCGCATACTGGCAACCTTGCACGTTCTTTGAGAATTGTTGGTGTAATACTAATACTGATACTAATAATGTGAATTAACAACAACAAAAAGAATCAGACACATAGCAGATATTATTAACCTCTGAAAATCTTTAGAAAATGAAAGTGAGTATTGTTTTCCTATAAACAAGGGAAAGTAATATTTTCAGCTGGGTAATAAAGGGCCATCATTTGGAAATGAGCATTCAGCTTCTGGAATAGTTGAGCAACTACACTTTTAAGATGGGCTGAAGGAACTGCAATTGTTTCTCTGAAAACTGGCTAAGATTTTTTAACATGTAGAGGAAAGCACATTGCAGAACAGAAAGAAATCAATACCTAGTATATTACTCTGTAACTATATGCCAAACCAATATCAGATATGGAGTACTGCAATAAAATAAAATAAATATTACAAGGGCAGAGAGAAATAAAAGAGAAATATTACAGGGCCAAAAATAAATCCATAGTGAGTATATTTATCTGCATTCCAAATCCAAATCTGCATTCCAAATCGATACCAGAGATAGGCGACCACTGTGAAAAGAACAGAAATATTGCCAGGATGGTGAGAAATCCATACTGAGAGTGTCTATACCTTCAAAAACAATATAAGAGAGAGGCTGAACTCAGTTATTTGTAATATTCCAATTTATCTAATTTAACGTTATGACTTCCAGAATTTAAAGGAAACTCAAAATTGAATAAGATCCTTGGAGAAAGAGAAAGTGTACTGTCTAAACCCAACAACTGGCTTCATGTGAAGCCACACTGTGTTCAGTATGCCCATCCCACTTTGCTCAATCAATGCAGTTTTGTTGCTATCTACAGCCAGCAGTATTTACTGCTTACCTTTTTACCCTATCTCCTCTTTCTCACTTGCAAATGCTGGGTTGTTTCTAAATTAATTGCAGCTGGTGAAAGGAGAGAAAATGATTTTATTTATGTTTCAATTTATAAAATATGCTGTTCATAACCCTTTCAGCACAAGGAATGAAAGGACCTCTATTTGGTACCTTTAAATTTCAGGGGCCTACTCAGATTCCCAGTATCAAGAGGCAGCATAAAGTGGTGACTCAACTGCTACCAGTGGTGCTTGAGTAAGACAGCAAGATACAAGGGAGCTAAAACGTGTCCCGGGGTATGAAAGGAGAATGGTATTTTTCCTGTAACTGAGCCTTACCTAGTGTTAGCAATGCAGCAATGTTAGTTGTTCTATACTTCTCCACACAATCAACAGATCCATAGGCTCTTTAAGTGTTACTGCCTTTTCTGCCAAAGTTAAATATGTGGTAGCTTCTTCCTTTGTGTCTTTGTTCCTCTTCCTCCTCCAGGCTTTTCAGAAAGAGCAGTAGTAATGATATGGAATTAGAAAAAGCAGAAATTCATCATCTAAATACAATGTATAGATTACTCTAGGATGTTTCTAATAGGCAGGATGTGTGAGTTGTGGTCAGTGAGTGCTAAGAAAGCAGTGTTCTCACATGATACTGTACATGTACATGACATTTTACAGTGTATAACTGCTATTAACTTGCATGACATAAAAAAAATTTGCCTTTTGTTTTGACCACTGAGCAATGTGAAATAATTGTAGGATGGATCAATGATCTGCCATGTGTCAGGTACAGGAAGTGCTTTTCCTATTATTATGTAAAGGGTTATATAATTGAAGAAACCACCTCACTGTAAAACTACTCTGTTCCCCTGCCTCACTTCAGAGCCTCTGTATAGAGTCCTCAGCTCCTACTTTAATTTCAAATGAAGATTTATAGGAGTAATGTACACATATACAGTGACCAGCAATACCTGGTGGTTCATAAAAATGATGTGATTACAATATAAGTGAGTGCACAGACTGTAGCAAAATATTACCCATGGAAAAGAGTGATTGCACTTGTGACAGCCTCTTTGTTGCTATGGTATCTCTTTCCATGCCTTTGGCTAATCTGTCATTAGGAGAAATTTGCAGCTGTCTCAGCAGGTTTCTCATTGCTAACTCAGAGACCACTGTAACTAATCTGTCATTAAAATAGCAGTAAGGGGTATGCACATATTTTCTAAGAATAAATTCAAGTTTTAGGAGACAAATAAGCTGGTAATGGAAATACAATGGAACTTTCTAGGGTCAAGCTGGAGTTCTGTATTAATAAATAATTATTGTTTTTATCTAGCACCACAGTTTTTTTCATTTTGAAGCTTTGTATTTTTTGTAGGGCACATAAACATTAATCTTTTGGGACACTTAAACATTTTGATGGAAAGAGTTAGCATGCCAGCCAACATATTAGAAAGGAATCATCAGTATTCAGGGCTATTCAATTTACTGATTTTCCTAAAAATAGCCTTTATATACCAAATTTGCTTCTTTATTGTGAAGTCGGTGTGCCTAGTTCTATCCTATGTAAAGTGTGTCAGGAGTCTAGGCCTACAGCATGATGATGTTCCTTTGTGGTCACAGAAATGCAGACATGTCATGGTCCTTTCCCCAAAAGTACTCTGAAATCGCTACAAAAGACTAGTTTTGGAAAAAAGGATTAAAGGAAGAAGTGATATGAAATGCTATAAGCAGAGTCATACACTGAACTGTCAGTAGAACTTGTTGGGCAGGTGAGGATAATCCAAGCATTCAAATACCAAGACATTTTCAGTATCAAAATTGTTTAGTTCTGTTCTGATTTTAAGTCCTATGGATACTGAAATGAAGAATGAAAATGAGTAACATCAAAAGAGAGAATGGGTTAAAGGCAATTTAGAAGGGGCAATTTTTTTTTTTTTAATTTTTTTTTTTTTTTGTGAATAGACACACTGTAAAAATCATGAGAAATGAAATCTTTTGCAATACCTTCATCACACTCACAGCATAGTAATATATGCTCTAGTTTATGCATTTTTATCAGGGAATAGTTTTTCTGAAGGTAAGACTGCAGCTAGGATGCATTGTAAAGCACTATTTTAGCCCCTCCAGAACCTGAACAGAATTACTGCAATCAAAGGAAACTATTTCTGCAATATTTAAAGAAAAATGCAAACAGATTTCTGTTGCATGTCATTAATTACTAATCAGTGATTTTTGTAACCATTACTTTCGTCCATGTGCAAATTCTCCAATTCATCTGTCCAGCCAAGATGTTTTCTGCCTTTGTCCCAAAAGATTCAACTTGTGGTTTAGTTTTTTTATTCTTCTGCCTTGTCCTTTGCTGGCATGTTTGAGATACTGACCTCATGTCTGAAGAATAATTTTCTGCCTATGTGATGGAAAATAAGAACAAGTTCTTAAGGCTGTTTGTTAATGACTGGTTTTCTTCACTCCCCCATGAATTTCCACTTTTCCAGAGTCCTGACACCAAAATCAAAGGTGTTTCCACTTGCATTTGCAGCTTTGTTCTGCCAGTCTCTTTGCCATTCACAGCTGTGCAAGAAGGGCTCTTTGAATACCTAGAAGTCCTTTTAAATTTTGTCAGCTTCTAATATCTCAGAAATTACCATACAAGATGATATTCAAATGCCAGTATCATGTGAGTTATGCTGGCATGCTCTAAAACTAGTGCTTCTTCCTTGTCTCACCCTCCTTTTTAGTCTTTAGGGGCTTCTTTGGATCATTTCTGCAAGTCAGAAATTATTTCTGGTCAGAGAGATTGGAGTGTTCTGAAACCTCACATTATCTGCTACCTAAATAGCTGCAGGCAGGTTTTTTTTCCTATTTCTCTGGGTATTTGGCACAGGCTTCACAAACTTTGCATCACTGCTTAGTTGCAGAAATGTATGAGGGAATGGAAAACTGGCCTTCAATTGTTCAAAAGGTAATGCTTTCAATTCTTCAAAATACCATAGTTTTCTTGAAGTATTTCCTTACTCATTAGGACTAATTATAGAAAATATCAGAAACACCTCTTTGGCGCAGCTCTGCTTTTCTGCCTTCTTATAGGGAAGGAAATGAATAATAATGACTATGAAGCAAACACTCAGGCATACAGGGCATTCTGAGCCTACACAGTCACTCTTGGAGGAGTGAACAACTCTCAAACCACTTGAAATCAGATTACTAGTTATTATTCCCTTCCATAGCAAAGTGAGCATGGTTGTAAATCTTAACTATTTCTCCCTAAGAATAATGAAGATAGTCCCACCCTTTGTGAAAAGTCTTCTAAACGAGGAAAAATTTCAGGCAGAAATAAGTGAAAGGTTGTTGCCTATGACTAAATTAATAAAGAAGACAAACAACATAGAGTTAATTTCCACGAGAATTTCATTTTTTCATTTTTCATGACTTGTAGTTTACTCCTTCTACCACCCTGATGAGCACCAAGTCAATTTCAGGAAAGACACTACTGCTGCATGTAGAGAAAAGACTCCAAAGGACTTTCCATGTTCTATAAACGGACTCTGAGCCTTCCTCTACTGCATTATTAGAATACACAGATATTCCCTTCTTACATCTTACAATCCTGATTATCATCCGTCACCTTCCATATCTGCAGTGATAAATGCCATAGAACTCTGAAGTGCAGATTTTGGGTGAAGCTACAAAATATCCAGTCCACCAGGGCTTACTTGTATGATGAAACCTGTAAAATTATGTTGGCAAGACCGAACAAAAGTTTGTCTCCAGTTTATGAAGATCAATGGGTTCTCAACGAAACAAGGGATTGTCTAATCAACATGTATCTACAAACTCAGTAGTAATAGATCTGAGAATTTTAATAGAGCTGCAGTTTTGTCTCTTCAGGTTGAAGAATGTCAGAAGATAAGTTATTGATGCCAGCCAGAAGAACTTGTTTCTTCATCCTGAATTCAAGCTTTGTGGCTTAGGAATATGTTCCTACCAAAAGAAGACCAAAGGACTTTATCTCTGCTCATGCTGTTTCTAACTCAGGCAATTGTACTCCAAAATCAGATTATTTGTTCTAGAAGTTGGAGATCTCTCTATCCTGATTCCTTGTCACCTTTTCAGAGTGACCTTGGAAAATGCAAATTTCTCATCTTCAAGGCATCATTCCAATTCCATTTGCTAATAATTGTTGTTCATCATCCGCAAAGTACAAAAAAGGAACAGGAGACTTTCTTCTAGAATGCAACTTCACAAATGTTGCCTATTACTTGGAAAGCCAGTTACTTTTTTGAAGGTCATTCAGGAAATTTCCCTAGTCCTTTTTCTTTCTCGTGACCTTAAAGCACATCGTTGGTACTTACATTCTTGAAATTTGAAGGCAACAACCTCTTCTGAGCCTTTTGGTTTTTCCGTCATTATTTGAGATTTTAGGATTCGAGAGTCTAATTGCAATTAGCTACTTTGATTCATTCATACTTGTCTTAGATCACATTCTCTTTAAAAAACAATGAGAAGATGCATATATGAAGACAACTGGACAGGTTCCATAAGAAAAATTAAATTGAACACCACAGTAGGTTCTTAGTTAAAATTCCTAGCATTCACTTTTAGCTTTGACAGAATACTTATTTTCTGTGTACTGTGAAGTTCAAAAATAGTATACAGATGTTCCTGAATACAAAGGTGTTATAAGGTGGTGTAACTTTCACCTGAATGATTCCATAATGCTTGAGCAAGAAAACATTTACGTATTAAACTGACAGCACTTGTTGTTCTTTTAATCTTTGACCAAGATGACTACAACTATTGGGAATCAGAAACCCATAATCTTGGCTATGTCTTAGTGAAAGAGACTTTGTGTGTTTTCTTTCCTGGGCAATGAGAAATCCTTCTTATTGTTCATCCATGACAGCCTCTGGGTGAAAAGCCCTCAAGTCTTCCTTTTTTTACAGTTCTGTTAGAACTTGAGAAAAGATATCAGGGATTTTTCTGAAATCCTCCAAATCTGCCACCTTTCTTCTCTTTCTTATCTGTATTGGAGTAATGGCATGGTGGGTACTCATACAGGAGAAGGTTAAAATTAGATTTCCTGAAAATAATTTTATATTCTCTGAACGGGTACCCACTACTGTGTCAGTACCCATTTTTTAAAGCTGAAATTTCTCCAAGCACAGAAAAGTCTTTTCTTCTTGTGGAAATTCTAAACGGATGAAAAGAGAAAGGAAAAATATCTAAAGGATTCAAGTTGATGACTGATTCATTGTTTTTAAATATTTTTTCCTTCCTGGATATTGGTTCTGCTGTTTTCTAACTTGTTTTTTAGTTGTCTTATATTCCCCCAGCTATGGCAGTATTCCTGGAGCCAAATGTGAGTGCACTTCCTCAAAATGCCAGTAGTGGAAACTGGTAAGCAAGTGGGGAAAAATCACCAGAGGAATCTCTGAAGCTTGGGACAAAGGCAGAAAACACATCAGTACTGCACTAACAGAACAGCAGGTATTCTTATAGAGAAGATAAAATTACAGGTAAGGAAATGATTTACATTTCTATTTTGAACTTGTCCAAATGGCTTGTTACTCTCCATTCAAAATACCAGGAAAAACCTTACAGCATAAAATTTGAAGAAGAAAAAGATCTCAAATTTGATCAACTTAGACTACCTGATTTTTTTTTAGTGGGGATAATTGAAAGTT
Organism: Prinia subflava; assembly: GCF_021018805.1. Classification (NCBI taxonomy): domain Eukaryota; kingdom Metazoa; phylum Chordata; class Aves; order Passeriformes; family Cisticolidae; genus Prinia; species Prinia subflava. Next base: position 41,760,847 of record NC_086250.1, read on the forward strand.
CTGTCTGACCCCATTTCTGGAAAAATATATTAAAAGATGAAAATCCTTTATGCCTATTAGACAATTTAAAACCTCAGTCTAGTTTTAAACAAGGCTGGGTGTTTTTTTTTTTTTTTTTCTTATTTATTTTGCTTTTTCATATTTAGAATGTAAACACAGAAAACTGCTTGTTGTAGGTTTTCCTTTCCAATCCAAACCAAGTATAGCCTTTTCTATAGGTAAATGAAGTCAGATAAAGCCAATGACAGAAGGACTCTGTTCCCAACTCTCCATTTCCACCCACTTCCTGACACTTGAAAGGGTAACATGACTTTTAGTATGCTTCAATTTTCTCATATATTGAAAGGAAAGAGGTTGTTTTTATCTCCCACTTGGGATGATTAGGTGAGATAAGTGGTGTAGAAGAGAAAAAAAAAAATCTCATTTTTGTAATTAATTGTCTTGCAGTCTTTTATGCCGCCATGCTGCAGTCCCACTATGGAGTTGTGATCATCATAAAAACCTCAAGAGGATATATCCTTGTCTGAATTGCTGCAGTTATTATCTGTTACAGAAAGTAAAATAAGGTTTATGTTTAAGTCCTCTTTTAATAGAAAACTGTTGTCTGTAAATGAAACATCATATTAAGGTAAAATAATTCTGCCATAAACTCATTTCTCTACTGAGTTACAGAAACATGGAGAAAACTAGGGTATGTTCAATACCATGGCAAAACCTTTTGGAAGACAGTAATAATGAGTACATAGGAAAGACTAATGAATTGGATTTAGCCTTGATGTAACTCATATGTCTTCATCAGCTATTCACTACCATAACTGTCCCAGTGAGTGGTACCAAATAATTTTATTTTGTAAACTATCTATTTCAGGGAACATGAACACAGGACCGTATTAATTGGTTTCATAGTATTCAAATATGTAGATGTTTTATTTAAGCAAGAAATTATTGAAGTTTTGAGTTGTATATTGCCAATGAACTGCAGCATAATGTTCAAGTTAAAAGGGTTAAGAAAATAAGAGAAGAAAACCTAAAGAATTTTTGGTGATCTTTTAAGATGCTGTGTATCTATCACTTTCCAGAAGCAATCATTATTGGCACATCTATCTCAAACATCTAGATAAAGAACTATCTGTCTGAATTGAATATTGTCTTTTGAAATGTGTAATGTGTCATTTGTTATTTTACAGTGCTTCCTGTAACCTTTTTTTTTTAAACTTTAAACATATATGAGAAGAAAACACTCAAATCTTTCATTTTGAAGGAATTGTCTTCTGACTTCATGACTCCTTTCTGTACCACAGGTCTATGCATGAACTTATTCTCAAAGAACTTTTCACTTACTGTTTTGTCATACTTAAATGTTGCTGATACACTTTCAAAAATGAGTGCAATCTATCAGTTTCTATTGCATTTTAGCTTGAATTTGAGTATGATGGGGTATTTTGAAGACTGTGCACTTTTCCTAAGAGAATTTTTTCTGATTCTGAAATTTGTTTTCTCCTGTCATTTTGTATTTTTCCTTGTAAGTTTAAAAAATATTCCAACTATCCCAGTTTTGTTTTCTGTAACTAATTTCATAACAGTGTAGTACTTGACATGTGTTTGTTTCTTAGGCAAACGTGTAGAACTCCTCAAGTCCGAATGGAGAAGTAGAGAAAGGAGGTTTCTGCTGTGCCTGATGAAAATTTTTTTTTCCACACACAAAAAATATTCTGGCTCCATGTTGGAGCACTAGTTGTGATGAATCCTAGTCTTGGTCGGAGTCTAAGGAAAGGCCAGAGCATTCGTTGAGGAGTAAAGAGTCAAACCACTCCAGAAAATGTGTTCCAGCCCCGGTTTATTACTCACAGAGCAGCAGGTGTGTACAAATACAGGTTTACATAGCATTAACAGGAATTGTTGTACCTTACTCCTCATTGCAGTTGCTTAGTTTGCTGCAGACATTAAAGAATTGTAGCTTATTTGGGCAGAGTTTCTGGAGGGTGGTTGGAGAGACTCTGACTGTGCTCCTAAGCAGCCTCAGAGTGTTACTTAGATGTTTCTGGGAGCTTTAAAATGTCTTCACACTCTTGACTTTCAAAGGTAGACCCAGTTGGTAAAATTAAGTTACTCACTCTCATTGGAAAACAAGAGATGCACTGGGGAACAGCACTTGGAAGAGAAGTCCATCTTAATACATTCAGTCTGGTGTGGCATGTGTAGTTGAAAGCTCAGTATCCCATACTGAATTACTTAAATTTCAGAAAAAACAAAGAAATTTATTAATGGGTATTTCCATTATATTCCTAAGATAGGCTAGAAGTTGTCTATCTATCTTAAAGCTGTTAAAGTGTTAAAGATGAAAGACCTTTATCCTTTATAGGAACATGTGCCATACTCTGAGGTATTTTTCCTTTACCTATTTTTCTAGTCCTACCTTTCAGACTATTTGAAGTAATTGGAAAGCTCACTTTACATGTGAAAGATTTCCAAAGCCTTTTAGTTTCAATTACAATTTTATAGGACTGATTGTCTAGATCTTCACTTTACCACCAAAAATTTCCTGCTGAAATTCTTAAGAGCAGTGGGAAAGAGAGGAGTAGAGTTATATGTCAAATGCCATTGCATGAAATGAGTTTTCATAATGTTTGTCTCTCTATAATGGAAGCCCTAAGTACAGGAACTGTGAAGTTCACAGTTGACTTCACAAGTGAAGTTCCAATTAGTCACTATGCAGTAAAATATGGAAGAATTATAAGGTTTTAGAATCTCATGGTTATCAAAGAACTGGAAACCTTTTGAGTAATGTCCTGGGAAATACTCTCTTTAATTAATAAAATGAGCTAGTCATAGCTCCTGAAGGACAAGTGTGAGGATCTAGAATTCTAAATCACTTAACAGGCTTGGGAAAGTGTTTAGATTAATAATTTTCATACTGCAGTGCCTAAAATAAAACCAAGGGAACAATTTGAATCTCTTGAGTCCTTAAATAAAAAGTTAGGTAGGGTAAAAATTTTATAAACAGCAATGAAACATTTGATGCCTTGAAAATGTGTCTTCCAATAGGTAATATCCTCTGAAGGTAACTGAATCTGTGTAGCTATCATTAAATATCTGTTTTCGAGACTGCTCACAAGTGACTCAAATTTTGCCTTTTGTCATTAGCCCAAGTCAAAGAGCTGTCTGTAATACTAAAATAAGGGCCTGTGTCCTAATTAATGGTTCTCTCTTGCAGTTCTCTTGAAATGTGCTTGAGTCACCTTCATTTCTCAGACTTTTGAAATGTTTCCTCCTGCCTCTAGAAATTTGGTTATTTAGCAATAAAGACCCAAATCCTCACCTACCCACTTTAAATGGCCTATGCATATAAAAGCCCTATTCCAGAGAGATTCTTACCATCTTTTTGTCCACTTTCCCCAATTCATTTGATCATTAATTACAGAATTATCCATCTATGAGGAAATTGTGAACCTGTCTTTTGTTAACATTTGGAAAGTACTTTGGATTATCACTGGTACAAGATACTAGAACAGAAGCATTTTCCAAGCTTTCAAGTTGAACTGTTTCAGTGAATGAACACGCACAAGTGGCAATGCAAACTGTCATTTGCTCTCACAAGCCATGTATGAATGATAGTGCATGGCAAACACACTGTATGGATTTTAAAGTTCCAGGAAACAATGTTATTCTATCTGTTCAAAAGATTCATTTCCAACCTCAACCTCATTCTCAGAGGGCATGAGTGGAAAAAATGCACTGGCAGATGTTTGTTTCTGGTTATATGGGCCCTTCTGTTTCTACACTGTAATACTGATATTAAATTCTTACCACCACAAAAAATTTATTTATTTTATAGAAAAAGAATGACTGATATAGCCCCCACGAGTTCATTCATTTTTAGGAAAGGTTTGCTAAAAAATCACTTTGTTTATAATTTTATTAATTTTTTGTGATGTTTTGCATACAATGTAAGAAAATGATAAGGACACAAAATGGACAGAAATATACTGCCTACAAAATAGGGCTGTTTTGGTATGGGATCTCTGGGTTTTTTTCCATGACTTGGAGGCCAATCCATTGCTAGGCATTTCTTCAAGCCATTCCCTATGGCTTTTGTCGTTCCCTATATTTAGCTTATCTCACGTTGGTCATTAAATAAATTTGTGAGACCCCTTTTATTTTTGCTTGAAATCCCCATACCATTTTTTTTCCCACATGTTTTAATATTTCAGAGAAAAATGGAAGGGGTGCCAAGGTGACTTTGTCTCATGAAATTCCACTTAGCTCAGGGTGAACTATTAATTGCTCTCACAAAAAATAATTTCCTTTCTGCTTCTTATGTATCTCAGGAAAAAAAGAAAAGAAAAGAAAAAGCCTGAGTATGCTTAGATGCTATAACCTATGACCACACACAATCCTATTTGGTTGATGGAACAGCTCTAATTAAAATCTAAAAATACTCTATTAAGTACTTTCTGTTTCTTTGGAGAAAACCTAGAACAGAGGATCCATCCACGTGGAATCATCTGTCAAGGCAAGAAACATTGGCCTAAAAATTTTACCTTTTCTGCATTTGCATTGATAGATAGTCCTATCTTCCCTCCAACTCTCCTCACGCACTAATGACTTTACTGTACATGATGGAAAAGAGAGAAAATTAAATTGCAAGGAGACATATAAAAAGGCAACTTGCTAACTTTCAAGTGCTTGACTTTGCAAACTTGAGAGAGAGCAAGTTCTCAATACAGATTTTGTGTATGGTTTATGATAAACACACAAAAAATTCAAAAATATGCCAGTCAAAATATAGTAATGTACAAGTTGTGTTATGAAAATTTCCAGCACACACTTAATTTCAGTATACCATATATTGCTATGTATTTTATTCCATTATTGTTGTATAATAATTAATTATGTTGCTAATTTTGAAAGTAGAAGCTATTCTGTAGTTAGCTAATATATTTGTTTCTCTGAAGAAACAGAAGAACTTTAATATACCTAATTGTGGTTCTGTAACTTCGATGCTCAGGTGCCTGGATTTAGGGAGAAGTGCTTTACTCTTCAGGGAATATTCTCTCAGCCGTTCTTTACATCCTATAGTCTTGATTTTTCTTCCTTCCTCTTCTAAGGCAGAAGAAAGTCCTGAGTAAAAGTATCAAATTTGGTTTTTATTGAGAATCAATTCTAATGAAATAAACAATATTATCTGCTGTAATCATCCATTGTGTAGATTTCACAAGTGAGGATATTTTTTACCCATTGTGAGCAGCACTGGAATGCAGGTTGTCCAGAAAATCTCTTGAGGCTAAAATTCTCTGGTAGCTTTTCTGATGTGATGTCATGAAATCTTTTCATCTCTTATCCTTTCTGCAATACCCTGGCAAGAATGTTTTACCCAAAGATTGAGTTTGTTCTGAACATTTAGTGAGCAGAATAATGTGGAAACCTTCAGGTGCATTTAATTATATATTGTTGTGTTAAAATGAGTCCACATACAATTACAGCCAATTTACAGCCGCCACTCACTAATTTAAATTAAAAATTCTGCAACTGCAGAGTAATTATGCTTTAATTGCATATTTAGGACAAGAAAATGTATATACTCTAATGTGGTGTATTTCTGATATAACAAATTATGTGAAAATTGTGAAAAAATTTATTAGTATAAAGAGAATAATTGTATTTCAAGAATGAACAAATTAATTCAAACCAACACCTAGGATGCTAAAGGTGTCATGTACTTTTTCAATTTGTATTGTTAGTTTTCCGTATGTATTAATTATTAACTGAAAATCTGATTTTCACCTATTCAGGGTGTTACTGTTCTCTGAGGATTTTAAAGATCAGACACATATTGTTATCGGTCCCTCTTTTCCTATGAAGGCCTTTGGCACACCTTAATACCTTACTTCCCAGACACTTAAATCAAATAGCATTTACTATATCCAAAATGAACCATTTCTGGAAATACTATCACTAGGTATTAGCTAAAATTTCATTGCTTCTTTATGAAACTGCCTTTAATAACCAAAAGGTTTATTCACCCCCTGATATGTATGGTGTATGAATATATAACACCCATTAATGTTGATGTGCAGTGTATGCTTGAACATAAGAAGTATTAACATCATACAAAGAGGCAAATGTGGACCACTCTATGTATGTATATGTATATATATGTAGGTCAGTGACCTGATATAGAGCAGAAATTTGAACGGATATCTGCTTTTTTTCTTATTTTAATCACCTATTTAATTTATGTGGTATGTTGCTTTCATAGGGATATTTTCACCACAGGGTTGTACCGCTAGGTGGGGGGAGCAGATAGGCCTGAGTTTTTACTGAGTTTTATTGTGACTGAAAATAAATTTGCACTTCCAAACAGCCATATAACTGAGCAGTCATGTATGTGCAAAACCACCATTTTTGTTATCTGAAGTTTCTCACATTAGCCCTCACATGGTAGATCGGGGTGTAATAGAAATAATACATCACAGGATAGTTGAGGTTGGGAGGCAGCTCTGGAAGTGCCACCCCCTGGCTCAAGCAGAGCCATCTAAAGCCAGTTAAGACCAGACAGCTTTTGAACATCTTCAAGAATGGAGCCCACGATCTCCCTGGGCAATATATGTTAGCACTCAGTCACCCTCACAGTAAAATACTTTTTCCTGAGAGGCAACTGCCTGTGTATGCTTGTTCTCAGTTTCTTGTCCTGCTGCTGGGCACCACTTGAAAAACATCTGGCTCCATTTTCTTGGCACCCTTTCTTCACATATTTGTACACATTGATGAGATCCCCCTTGAGCCTTCTCCAGGTTGAACAGTTCCAGTGCTCTCAGCCTTTCCTCATATGGGATGCTCCCGTGCCTGATTTGCCTTAGTGTCTCTTTACTGGAGAGACAGACAAGTAGATATAGATATAAATATAGAGACATGTATTGCAAAGGAAGCTAATAAAATTCCACCTGTGGAAAGCATCAGAAGATGTATATTTTACATTGTGTAGCTCAGTGGCACCTGGTTCCATGAGTAGAATTCCAGCTTGCTACAATAAAGCAAAAAAAACCAAAAAAACAAAAACAGTAAGATGGTGCATCAGCCTTTTGAGCTTTGGTGCAGGGCACAGAAATATGTTGCTGGAGTTTTAAATTAATTCTTTATTATTTTTTCAGGCAGTCTTCCACTTTAGAAGGGGCCACATGAGGCTGTTTCCAACATCAAGACCAAAGCAAAATAAAAGCAGTGTCATAAATAAGCCTGTGTATCATAAAAATCACAAAGCACAATTTTATTATAGCCTTAAGTGCAGTTCTTAGAAACAGCTCTGTGGAGAAAGCAAACTAAAGTAATCAACTCCTTGAACAGTCTTTTAATATTCTGTTTGTTCTACGTTTATGCTCTGCAGAGCTGACAAGAGCTGTATGCAAACAGATTTGCTGAGGGCAAAAGTATGTTTCATCATTAAGGGGCATGACCCTTCTCTCTGTGATCAAAATGAAAAGCATATGCCCCTTGATGTCATAAAGTGTTGTGACCATTCCAATGAGTTGTTCCTCAAGCCTTGGGACATTTCCCCCGACACAGTTTGATATTAAAAGGTTACATGATGATTAATTGTATCCACTGACACAGCAGAAATATTCCTCAAAGTTATGTTTCTTTGATATGACAGATTTTTTTCTTTTAAGGTTTAAAATCTAAAGCAGTTAGAGGAAAAGTCCGATTACTGTGAAATGCTTTGTCCCCCACTCTTTCTCTGTGGTCCTTCTGTTTCCCTCTTGTTTCATGTTCGGCTGGGTGAAAACACTCTAAATTAAATCTTTGGTTGTTTTTTAGTTTGTGAATAACAGGATCTCTATCTCTTGTTAACTTGTGCATGAGTTTTGTCCTGTTTCTCCACTAAGTGATTATTGCTTGCTAAGATACATCAAGCCTTTAGAAGGACATTGCCTTTTCCAACCTGAATGATTCTATGATGTTATGATTGTTTTGTAAAGATGCATGCAAAGAATGGAAGAATACAGCTCTAGTATGAGACAGTGTATACTCAATGGCTAACATCTAAAGAACATAGTTATTACCAAACGGAATTTCTGTCAACAACAAAAGAATAACAGAAAACAGATATTAGTGGGTTGGCAATTCATGTTTTTATTATATTTTAGGCATGGCCACATTTCGATTTCTTCTTGTGAAATCCTATTGCCACAAAGCACTTAAACACACAATTTAAGTTGGGGAGCAATGCCATCTAATACCACTGGGGTTTCTTGCCTTATTTAAAAACAATTGAAAGAGCTTTGCTGGACAGACATCTTACACTTCAGTCTCCCTTTCCAGTACTTTCGAAGTAGATTCACTATGTCCAGTTTTGATTTTCTGATTTTCTTTTTCTTTACAGGTAACCCGATAGCTAAAGACAAATTGAACCTGTCTCAAGGCTGATAACATTAAATACAACACATAGGAATTTCATTCTTCCAGGCAATCCTTGAAGTGAAATTTTGTATGGCTGGGGTGTATCCTTCAGAATCAATTGTTTCAATGAGAACCTGGCTTGTAATCAGCAACAGCCTTGAGATCAAAACTACTGGAAAGTTATTTTGAACTTCTGTGTCACAAATATTTCAACTGATTGAACTGTGTACACCTGTAAAATTGCACTTGCTGAGGAATTTGCAGCTGTAATCACAAGCTAATATTCTAAAGGTGCAGAAAAGCAGCAAACCTTTGGGTTCTTCGTTGCAGATCAGTGGCTTTTCATTTTGAAGAAGTCAACCTCTGAAATGTATTGGATCCTTCACTCTAAAATGATCTTTGGTCCACTGTTCAGATTGCTGGTGGGACTGCGCACTGCTTTAATTAAATTTCTGTTGCAGAAATTGTCCTCTGGCATGGCGCAGTTTTAGACATTTTTATTTGTGTTCTAATCTTGCAGCTCTCAAAGGTACATATTTCAACATCTTGAAGTTGCTTTGTTATAGGAATGGAATTATATATCCATTGTTAATAATTATTGTTGACAAGTAATAGTTATCTGAATACATCAGTCATCTTAGAATGTAGAGTCAGGTTGACATGTTTCCCTAAGGCTAACCAACTACTGCAGCTTAACAGTTACAGAAAGTAGTGGTCAAAACTCAAGTACCACTTCCATTATAAGGCATTTCATATCTTTAACATATACATTTCCATTTAGTTTGAAGGAAATGGGTGTTCCCAATATGTACTTTACTTTCCTAACCTTTAATTCATTTAAATTGATGGTAAGCAGTCAACTACACTATTTCATCCCTTTTTTATAAAGGTAGGCAGGGATGTAAATGAGTTTTGCAATTATGATATTGGATGGTAATAATTCAGAATTTTTGTCTTTTTATTAAAAATTAATGAATTCTCTTGCTTGAACCTAAATACTGATGGATGCTTATGTAGATGTCTGCTCAGTCTGTTTGCCATAAAGGAAAAAAGTCCTAGTGCTCTCCCAGTTTTACACTTCATGAGTATTTTGCTTGCTTACAGTCATCCAATTAAGATCTGTTTTGTTTTGTTAGAAATTCTTGAACTTTGCGATGTGTTGTTACATGAAAAAGATCCTCAATATTTAAAGGCCTTAAGCATCTTTGAGCTTTTTTCTAAGTTATTACAGAATGTATAATTTTATACTCCATTTAATGTATATTGTACCATCTGTAATGTTGATACAAAAGAAATTTGGCAATTCCTTGTAGTGGCACCACATAAACATGCTGATAAGAGGAATTCCTGACTGTATGCTTTGGTGAATTGAAATGAAACCACACACACTTAATGGTAGTCAAAAGTACATAGCAGTAAGCTTGTTTAAGTAGTGAGTGGTTACCAAACACAGCAAACAAACAAAAAGAAAAGAAAAAAAAAAGAAGAAAAAAAGGAATAGAAGGAAATGGTTTAATCATTACAAGCCATTGACATGGCTAGTTTAGTTATATATTAAGTTCCATGATGGATGAACACCCCAGTGTGCTCTACCTGTCACTGTAGCCCGTGCTGTTCCAAAACCATTTCATTACTTCTGCTGTGTTATTGCACAGGAGAGCTTAAGTAAAATAAATGACTATTGGGAATAAAATTGAGCAGTATATTCTATCATTCTATTGGGAAATAATAAATAATATGTTGACAGGAAAAGATCTTATTTTCTGATTAAAATTTAATTAGAATAAACCGTTTGTAGCAGAAAGTAGGTCTCTTGGTATTTTAGGATGGATTAGTATTATAGGGATTTGTGCTAAGAGGTTCAGGACAGAAGGTAGCATCTTAAGGAGATTGTCTGGAACAGTGCAAAGTGTAAATGTGCTGTTTTGTAAAATCTGAATATGACCTCTATTTGGTCAAAAATCTGTATCATGCTTCTCAATACTTGTTTTCTTTGTTTCCTTGTTGTTAAACAGCGCTGAAAATACTGTATTATATACAAGTGTAACACATGCATACCAATAAATGAAAATAAATGGATTTTCAAATATACTGAATAGATTCTCTGCAGTAGATTAATGTTGTGACTATTCATAGCAAGTGAATAAAATTTTAATATAAAATAGAGTTCCCTGTATGGATGTGTGCATTGGAGATCTGTTTACTCATGGAACAAAATAATTTTTTAGCAAATAAGAATCTCAAAGGTTATATTAATTTTATATTTCTTCAGTAGAGCAGAGAATATTTCCACCACTTTGAAATGTCCTTTTTGAAAGGAACTGATACCTATGAGAAATTCTGATGGGTGTACTCTTGTTTTCAGGTCAGATTGAATAATTTTTTTTTCTTCACAAAATGTGAAACCTGAAAAATTATCATTTAGATGTTTTAAGCAGCAAGACATGGTAGACAATCCTGAAAAAAAAAAGTTTCAGGTTAATTTGTTGAACTGTTTAAAAGAAAACGAAGAAAGCCAGTTAGGCGGATCTGCTTGTGCACCTTGAAGCAAGCTGGGAACCCCAGTTCAGGTATCCACAGTGCAGGTTTAATGCTCCTTTGAAAATGGAGTGCAGGTGACTGGATCAGCTATGTGCATCCATGTACGCATGTGAATTGCAGCAATTAATCACTTATTCCTTATATACTACTTTCTGGATTTTTGTTGTTTGGATTGTTTCATCTGGTTGCAAAAATGATCAGGCATTATGATCAGAGGGAAATCCATGTTTCTCTTTGAATTAAGTAATCAGAGGGAAATATATGTTACTCTGAATTAAGTAATCATTAAGAACTCTGAACTGCATAATAGGAGGTTCTGCAGTTCCAAGTGGCAGTTCATTGAGAGGGAAAGAAAAAATCACTGCTTTGTTCATACTTCTCACTGTTAAATGTATTGGATCAGTTCAACAAAGCCCAAAGGGAAGTCCTGATATGGATCTTAATGAAAAAAATCATATCAGATCAAATAAATCTAAAATAAAGCTTAAAAACATTCAAGTTCTAGATTCTGGTTGCATGTGGTTTATTGGTCATAATGAATGTTAACCTTAAAACAGCACTGTTGCAGATAACACTGTTGCTACCAATAAATACACCTATTGTACTATATATTTTCAATTTTTGTATTTATCTTGTATCTTTTAAACTCCTTCAGCTGTACCAAAAAAATGTTACTGGTGTAGAATTTCAGTACTTCACCAAACTAATGGAGAGCTGTTTTGTGTAGAATCTGTATGTTTTAAGAGTGCATCAGATACATTTATTTTGAAGGTAAAGAGTCTGATACAAAGTATTTAAATTTGCTTTCATAAAAATAGATTCAGGGGTTTTTTTGCTCATTATAATTTTACAGCTGGCTTTTATAATTTCTAGGTAATGCAGGAAAGTCTGTAACAACAAAACAGAAATATGTGATTGGCATCCTTTTCTGTTGATTTACTGCCTCCTCCTTCATGCCTCAAATTTTACACATCTGTTGTTAACCAATCTATTGGCAAGGAAAAGGAGCACAGTGTTGATTTGCAAGAGAACTGTTGCCTTAATTTCTAGTTTCTTTCTGCCAAAAGTTAGATAGCTCTGCATCAAACCTGCCACACCTGAACAATCTGATGCCATTAAATGATTTCTCATGTATTCAGTGGTCTTAAATTGAAAAATAAGAATTTCCTAATCGCTTTGTCTTTATATCACAGTTTGTAACTGGATAAACTTTTCTGTTTATTCTTTCACAGAATGAATATTTCCAGATTACATCTTTGGTCTTGTTTCTGTAAAAGCTTATGTAACTTTTTGACACTACTTTACAGACAGCATTACAAATATTTTAGCAAAAACATGGCTGCGTTTTTGGTATGTTCTGTATTCATCTGTACTACAGAAGAGGTAGTAAATGAAAAGGTTGAATTTCCCATAACTTTGTTTTAACAGGTGAGATTACAAGTGTTGTCAGTATCTCTTTATCCAAATCTAAGACTGTCTGGCAGGAGGGCCACTGATGGTGACACTGGGAACTCTTGTGTAAGGGAGTGACAGTTCTTTATCAAACTGCTGTGAATACGATGCTGGGAGAGTCAAACAATTGTAGTATGGTTTCATCACGAGAGATGCAGGGTCTGGGGAAGTGGATCCAGCATGTGAGCACGGGGGAACAGTCAGCATCCTGAACCTGTGGCTGAGGGCGTGACAGTAGGACCTGAGACCTGTTCTCTGGGTTGTAGGAAAGGTCTGTCTTGTGTCTCTGGGATTTTCTCCAAAGCCAGATGACAGAAATGGCAAGGCACCTTGATGATTTCAGTGTGGTTTGTACAGGGCCTTCAGATGCAGATGAATGTTTAGCATTTTGTTTAGAAATTCCAACTGAGCAAATTCATTAAAGTTCACATATCTCTATTCAGGTTAATGGTTAAAGAAACTACTCTCTATTTTCACTCTTTCCTTGCATACAGGTCAATATGTATAGCCATTGGAAGTGAAATCCAGTTATTCCTTGATAATAGATTCTCTTGATTAAATATCTCTAATCACATCAATATTTTCCGTGACTGAAAGACTTGAAATAAATCTGGCTTTCAGTTCTGAAAACCAATTTATTGCTCAACTAATTAAATAGTTTGTGTAATAGAAATATTATTGCTTATATGTAACCCTAACAGCAAAACTTCCATATTAGCTCTTTAAATTATATTTATGTTCATAATTGTAAAATGTAATATTTGCTTTAGATCCTCTATAACAGCAGGGACTTTTTTTTTTCCACTAAAACACTGAGGTAACATAAGGACACTATAGTTTGGGATTTATGGCTTTCACTGCTTCAACTGCACAGCTGGGAAAACAACACATAAAAATACTTACATTACTCACATTGCTGAGATGTTTTTCATGAGTATGAAGAATATGTAGAGTTGCAAGTTTACTCCATATGAGCATATTGGTGGAATCTCTTGAAGTCTTTTCTCCTTACTGTCATAACAAACATGACAGAAACTGTACTTGAATCTCCAGCTTTATGTCTTAGTATTCGTATCAGAACTTACAAAATTGCACACTACTTTAGTCACTGTGTCTCCGTATAAAGTAGGGTTTTTTAGTCTGTTTCCTACTTATGATTAATTACTGATGCAATTACAATTACTTGTCATATCTGAGCACAGAGAATATAATCCTTACTATTACTGATTTAGAGTTTGTGCATCTTCTTGTTTTTCTTTTTCTTTGGTCATTTTCTTGAGTCCTGCAATCCAATCAGTTCTTTCAAAACTTCAGTAATGATGAGAAAAGATTTTTAATAAATAGTGGCCTGGAATTGAACACAGGAGATGATATATGAAGAGAGAGATGATATATTTCTATAATTTTATCTTAGTTTCCAGTTTAAACTATTCTTTCTGAAGAGAAGCATTTTTTCCTAACTATAAATTGACTGTGTTTCAATATGCTCTCTGATCATAAAGCTGATGAAATGGTTCTCTCTCTATGTCAGATTATCTCAGCAGAATTTACAAATGGAAGATGATGATTTTGCTAATGTCCATGGGCAGGTAGACATAATTTGGTCCCAGATGCTCTGTCTAATGTTCATGGCAAAAGTGACTCAAAAACAATGCCTCCATATGCCGTAATTGCTGGAATTATTTCTCAGGCATATTCCCTTGTCATCCCTCATATGTAGAACTCATTAGATTCCTAGTGGGAGAACATATGGAGAAGAGAGATGATGGAAAACATTATAAAACAGATTGTGTATTTAAATTTATGTTATAAAAGACCTCTGTGCACAGGCAAACTTAGCCGAGAAAGTTCAAACTCTTTCTTTCCACTTCATAAGGAAGTTGACATTTATGGAGCTGTTATCTCAGTGCATTCAAATCCACTTCAGATGGTGGGTTAAAACCTGGATTTAGGGATAATAGTGGGAATTTTGCTACTAGTTTGAGGTCAACTCTGTATTTCCTACATTTATCCAAATGTTTACTTAAACTATAACTAAGATCTTTTCACTAATAGGAATGACCAGAAGTTCCACCCATGCAAGTCTGTTTGCAGGATCAGGCCTTTGGCTATGGGTTTGTGATTTCAGTGTCAACATAATGTCTTTGATGAATACCATGTTTCTGTTTCACAAAAAAATTGTTAATATTTCTTTCATCCAGCTCAGCTGACTAACAGATGGGGATCGTATCCAGTTTGGAGATGTTTTAATGACTACTGACGACTATTAATTAATTATTTATCCTCTATCACAGTTAAATACAGCAAAAAAATAAGCTAATCATACATTAATTCAAATATTATACACGGACGTTTGTGATGCTTTTTTGGTTGCATTTAGGACCTTTTCCTGCTTTGTGGTAATTTTTTTCCTGTTTTTTTCTTTTTTGCTCAAGACTGACCATGAAACTGATTTCAATAAGGGAGCATTTGGCGTGTCATAAAATATCCCTGTAGTAGAAGTGGGCACTAGCAGAAGCTACCCATTAGACAGGTGGGAGGTGATGTCTATGACCTTACTGCAGTGGCTGGTAAAATATGGCGTTTCACCTAGAGAAAGTGTAGAAAGTGTTTCTAGAGAAACACATCTGCCCAGCCCCTAAAGGAAAAATTCTGACAAGGTGTCTCTTATTACATGGAGCCGAATCAAACGTTACACCTAAATCAATAGTGAAGGACATAGAGAAACTGTAGGGCATCTCGTATAGTGCGGCTCTACAGGCCTTAAAATGTCTGATATGTCCACAGGATGTCCATCTAGGTCACTGCCTTTTTCAAAGAAGACAGAACATAGATGTTCAAATAGTATCTGCAGTAGAGTTGTGGGCAACTCTATTTGCTGGGCAATATGCCTTCTTAAAGCCAAGATTTGGTCTCATGTTGTGAGAGACAGCCTCCAGAAGTTCAGATCCAACCCTCCTCCTTTGCTGCTGGAAATGGACTGTGTTATTATACTGTTCTTCTAAGCTAGAGTCACACAGTTTACTGCTGGCAGGCTGCACCACTTGCCCTGCATCTTTCAGAGCAGAATAGTTACTCTGACAAGCCTCGGCAGGAAGTAAAACGTGCATTACCACACATGCTTTGTCTTAATACTGACAACCATGATTGTTCTCTGTTTGGATTTTTTCCTGACAGCTACAGGAAAAATGTTTATTATTAGGTCAAAATGTAATTTTTTTTTATTTTGCTCCAGTCTCAACATCACACTTAAAAGATATATTTTTCAGTTTCTTATATATTTATTCTATTATGGTTTATTCATTTGTGCTTTATATGTATTACTCTCTCTGTCAGCTGCCAGTGGCACCTTTTAAAATAGTGTCATCCATTAGTGATTTTTTAATCACTGCAGGAAAATGGTCATTGGGTGATCAGTCTTTCATCAGCACGTTGTGGTATTCCCATTCTCTCAGTATGTGCATGAGAAACTAGATGATGAAGTAGTAAAAGAGCCTTGAAGATGTACTGATTTAATTAATCTCAGGCAAATAGACCTTGATTAGTGAAAGAAGTTATAGCTCCTCGGTGTAAGATTGTGTTCCATCATTCAGATTATCCAGCCCTCTGCTTTGATTCAAATTTGATCATAAGAAATTTGGGCAGTAGTAATATCAATATAAAAGATTAATAGCAACTTGAAAGATGGATCCTTAAGTATTGATGTATGCAATCAAGTATCCAGCACATTTCAAATCTTGGGCTTTACCTAATGCCCCTAATGGATAAGGGAAGTACCAAGTATTTTCCACATTTTTATGTCCTTGGAAGGAAATACAGACATACCAGAAGACTGACAGCTGGAGTGCTCACTGTGCTTCAATTAATGATCTGTTTATTGCTGAAGTCCATATAGCTTGGATCTTACCTCACCTTTTGTTAAAGCATGTAACATAAGGACCTTAAACCAATCGATTTCTGCAATTAGCAGTTCTGAAAGGAAACACAAAAGCAGGTTCAAGGCTGTTCATGCCTGGGTTAACTCCACTGTCTCTAGTGAAGTTATTCTCTAGGTAAATCTAGTCTTAACATTCTAGATAAATAGTTCAAAAATTAAGCTGCAGTTAATTTGAAGACCTACCTAAAGAGCACGTGAAACTTCAAGCGCTTGGGTAAGAATAAAATAAAGCTGACAGAAAATTTAGGTTTCTTTTACTGTTTCACCAGATGTCATATTGTTATATAATTGTGGGAATTATGGTTCTGGTCCCACCTCCAACAGAGAAATACGTAAAATTCAGTCCTGGTTTTATTCCTGCCATAAAATACATACCCAAAGGCAGTTTATTAATGCAATTTGGCACAAAACTTTTCTTCTCAAAACCCCACTGTGAGGTCTCTGTTCCATGCCTGTGCACCTTAAATCCTGAAACCAGAGCTTTCTGGGAACTTTGCTGATGACTGAAGCTTCTTATGGACTTCTGCTGAGGGTTACATTTCATACTGACTACCTGTGCCAGCTGTTTCAAAAATTGTGTCATTGGTTCAAACTCCTGTGTCTCCTCACTTTTCTGTTGATCAATATAGTAAAAAAATGCTTTATAAGTAAGTCTTTAAATCTGATGTATCTGAAAATTTGCAGCAATTCCAGAATGGTATTTTTTACTTTATTTGAAACTTGTAAATGATTCAAATATCACGAACAGTAATAAACTCAGTCACCTCATTCACAATAAAGAAATGTGATGCCTTAAGCTACTTTTACCAGTCAGAATATTGTCAAGGTGACCTTTCATGCTGTTTCAATTGCATAGCCTTGCCATTATTTAACTATTAGAATGATGGAAAGCTTGCACTTTGCTATTTGAGTGGCAACATTTCTAGACATGGGGACCTGAAGGAATGGAACCAGTGAGAGGCTATAATTAATGTGCCACATTAAGGAGTTAAGGATAAGCAGCCAAAGAAAGACTAAATCTGGTGGAGCAAAGCAGCTGCAGTCTAGTCTCGAGAACTAAAAATCCATTTGTAATGCTTTCTAGAATCCTAATATCTGCTGCTGGTGTCAAGTCATTAATAATAAGTCATTTTTCCTGCACTGTGTCTCAACCATCCATTGTTGAAATGTACATGAAAAATTCAGCTTCTGGATTGCTATTAAAACCCCTCTCAAATTTAAATATTAATGAGATAAATGGCATTTTACATTATTACTTTCTATTTTAAAAGGAAAAAAATTAATTTCTGTTTGTTTTAAATTTTTTACATACATATTTATACAAATAGAAGTAACTAGAAAAAATAGCAATAATAGTAAAAAAATCTGTCCATTACAATGTTAAAATGTAATTCTTTCATGACTTTATGATTAGATGTATTCTGTCTACATGAAGCTTGACTCGTGTTGACAGAAAGCAAAATCATCAGGATTATGTGGCTGTTGAAAAAACTTTTGTCTTTACAATGCTATTGGAGGAGGATGAACATCACAGACTGTGGGAGCTGTGTAAAAAGCAGAAGAGAAGAAGGTTTCTTTTTCCGTCAGCGGTTAGGTGATTTATATACATGACTCTCATTAACATTAATGGAAGTTATCTGCCTCATTTTTTATGAGCCTGATGTGAAGTTAATGGCTGTCTTCCTATTGTCTCTAGTGGGCTGTGGATCAGCCAGTAAGTGCACAAATGGGTTTGGTTGAAATATTGGTGCTTGTAGAATGGTGCTTGCTAAGAATTTCAACATGCTTCATTCACAGTTACAACAAAAAATGCTGTGTGAATGCCTAAGTGCCTGATCTAAGGAGTTTAATGGTGCAGAGCGTGCTGATCCGTGGCACTGTGGGGCATCCACATGGCAGACTGAAGAGATGCCTGAGCCAGCTCGCAATGAGCTGGTGTGAGCAGAAGTAATAATCTGCCCACAGCATGAGCTGACTCACTTTTCAGAGATTTGAGCTGGAGTAGGTGTAATGGGGTTTGTGGTCCAGACTGCAAGATGAGGGAGTTGCAGTGCCATGCGATGCTGTACTTCTATCAACAATATGGTAATGTGCAACGTCCCACTTTTTTTGAAATCCACCCAGAGATCTGCCTCTGTATTTAGTTCTCCTCTGCTTTTGTTTGTTTTTGTTGTGTTTTGTTTTGGGTTTTTAATTTTTTTTTTGTAACAGAGGAATCGTATTTTCATTGCAGTAAGTATTTCACTGAATTATAAATGCTTTGCAGTTTTAACAAATCTAGACCCAATATAAAAATCTAAACAATCTAGTTTAAAAAAAAGTTGCTTTTTCTTCTGTGAGGAAGGGAAGGTTATGCTGATGTTGCCAGCAGAATTTCAAGGACCTCTGTTCATATCTGTCCTGAGATAGAGTTTTCTTCTTAGTTCTTCTTGGTGCTGTGTTTTCTATTTAGTATGAAATAACTTCTGGTTTGTAAGTCAAGGGCTTTTCAGCAGCCCATGCTCTGCAAGTGAGGAGCTGGGAGGAAGCGTGGCCAGGACAGCTGATCCTAACTGGCCAAAGGGTTCATTCTGTACTACAGAACATCAAGCCCAAGTATATAAACTAGGGGGAGCTGGTTGGGAGGGGTGATCATTGGGATGAGCATTAGCAAGTAAGTGGCAATCATATTTTGGGCCACTGATTTCTCTTGGGTTTTATTTTCCTCTATTCTTTAAATTACTATAGTTTTTTAAAATTATTATAGTTATTATCATCATTACCATAATCTAAATCTGTTTCAACTATTAAACTGTTCTTATCTTGACCCACCTATTTTTTAACTCTCATCCCAGTTCACTGAGGAGGTAAGTGAGCAGCTGCATGGTACTTAGCTGCTGGCTGGGGTTGAATTGCAGCTGCATGCATGTTCCTTATTATGAGGCAATGACTACAGGGACAGGTGACCAGCCTTGCTGTCAGTGAAGAACACTTCTCACCACACATACACAAGCCAGCACATAATAGCTTTCCTGTGGATTGGGAACTTCTCTTATAGTTGATCACGTTCATGCTAAGGTATTCCCAGCTGTACCTCCACAATGTCACATTGGTGGATACATAAAAAACTGGCCTCTAGAAGAACTTGTGTGTTAAGGCTGAGCCTTCTGTAAGAATAGGGGAAGCTAGATCCTGGGCTTTAACACACAAAATGTTTCTGCTCCCACTCTGCCACACACGGCCACTGATGGTCTCAAGCTCAGGTCCAGGCTGTAGCAAGGCTGGGCATGTACTCTAAAGGTATAAATGTACATGCAAAACAAACAAATGCAAATGAGAGGGTGAGATACTGGCACTGTTATCTGAACCCACTTGAGCACACAAAGCTTGCACAGCACCACGAGCAACACAGACTGCCCAATCACGTCCTCTCCTCTGCCTGCTCAGGATTAAAACCTGTGCACCTGCACCGTTTGCTGCAGCTGGAATGTGCAACAAAATGCACTTAATTTCTGCTTCACACTGAGATTCTGCTATGGTCTTTTTCTTTGCATGACATCATGAAATGCAGACACATTGGATTTTCCTCAGCTCTGGGTCCCTCACGGTTTCAAGACATGAGCTAAGAGAAGCAGGGAACATGACACTGGCAATCCATCAGATAGGGAACAAGCAAATACCCAAATGTGGGATTTACTAGCTACATTCACAGATTTTAGGGGATGCACAGCTGGATCAATTGTAGGAGGAACAGAACAAATACTCCCTACTTGTTCAGCTGTGCTGCAGCTCTACACCATGCATAACAGAAAAGGTAGGTGTAGGGAAGAAAATAGAGATTAATGCCATTCAATCTGCTTGTAGAATGTTTTACAGTGTCATTTACAAGCTGTGGTTCTTCTCTTCTCTTCTCTTCTCTTCTCTTCTCTTCTCTTCTCTTCTCTTCTCTTCTCTTCTCTTCTCTTCTCTTCTCTTCTCTTCTCTTCTCTTCTCTTCTCTTCTCTTCTCTTCTCTTCTCTTCTCTTCTCTTCTCTTCTCTTCTCTTCTCTTCTCTTCTCTTCTCTTCTCTTCTCTTCTCTTCTCTTCTCTTCTCTTCTCTTCTCTTCTCTTCTCTCTCTCTCCTCTCCTCTCCTCTCCTCTCCTCTCCTCTCCTCTCCTCTCCTCTCCTCTCCTCTCCTCTCCTCTCCTCTCCTCTCCTCTCCTCTCCTCTCCTCCCCTCCCCTCCCCTCCCCTCCCCTCCCCTCCCCTCCCCTCCCCTCCCCTCCCCTCCCCTCCCCTCCCCTCCCCTCCCCTCCCCCTTTTTCTCTTCTCTTCCTTTTTCTCTTCTCTTCCTTTTTCTTGTTTTTAGATTAAGAATTGTTTGATAGTTTAAAAAAAGGACATTCATATCTTATTAGCAATCACAAGTTGGACTGCACTGCTCTGGAAATTTTATTGCATATAAATCTAAGTCTAATAAAGTTATGCACTTTTATTAAGGACTTGTTTTCTGTTTGATTGTAAGGAAATGAGAAACCACAGCAATGCCACAGGCTTTTATTAAAGTATCAAAAATCAGCAAGGAATATAGACAAGCCAATTACAAGCACTCTATGTCCCTAAAGTAGAAGGTATAGAGGCTTGCACTTAAATTGATACTTTCTTTGACAAAGAAATAAACCCTTATAGAGTCAAACCTATAAAATGAATCATATGCAATATACTAAGTGCAGATTAGCAATCCTTTTACCACAGCACTAAAAAAAATTAAACCCACAATTCACTAAAACCTGATATTCAATATTGCGGGTTTTAAGTTATTTCCATTAAAATATATGCATTTGCAATCAATAATTGCACCATGTCTGCCATAGATATCAGTGTTTGGAGGAGTGCCAGAGTTTTCTTGCCTGCATTCATGCTGGGACTGTACTGCTTTTGGGATTCACTGTAGGGGCTGTGAATGTGCTGTGCAGTGCACTGAATTACGTGAAGCCCACTCCACAAGCAAAATTGCTGTCCTTGGTGATGCAGGTGTTTCTTTGGTGCCTAAAAACAGGTACGGATCCTTTGAAAGGTGTTTGGATATGATTAACACTGGAGCTTACAGAAAGCTCCTCTTGCTTTGGATCCTGCTTTTGACGGCAGAGACACAGAATTGGTGAATGTGTTTAGCCAACAAAAATCCCTATCACACTAACAGGAGTCCTTCCCCACTGTGCATCATGCAACTATTCTTTGTACAGTTCCATAAATTGTTGACAAATCTGAGATGGTTATGAAGGCATTCCTGTACAAGATTCTTGTGAGAATCAGAAGGGATATTTTGATGCAGGTACTCGGTGCTATGGATTATTTTAGACAAATTTATGAGGAGAAGATAGAAGTATTTTGCTCACTGTCTGCCTGCTAGATATAGTTCCAGTAAGCCTTTCCTGGGCCAGAGAAAATCCTACCATAGAGCTAATAACCAAGACAAATTAGACTAATTCCTTGGAGGTTGGCACTGAATCAGGAAGTGGTTTCCATTTCATGGGGTTTTTTCCCCCCAGTGGATCTTACAAATCTGTTTAGTCTTTCACTCATTTCTATTGGATGAATGTTTGTATTTCAAAGTCATCATCATTAAACATGATGCATAGGCAGCTTTATCAAAAAGGATGAGTGTAGAACAAACACAAGATATTTGATCCTCACTTTCAAGATGACCCTTTATTGTAGGACAGAGATATGCAGCATAATCTCTGTATACTATTTTTCAAGCACTAAATTTCACTTAGCTCCTTAGTAAATCAGAAGACTTTTTTCAATTCCAGAAATGTTAACTATCAGCTGTATAACTAAAAGTATGAAGGCAGAATTGCTTAAATGTTCAGCAAACAAATGGATATTTTTTATGGTTACATCACCACATGGTGATGGTTAATCTATCCTTCATGGAACTGTAAGAAATGAGGCTCAAAATGGGGTCATTTGCCCCTGCAATGTTTAATGTCCTCAGTCTACAAGATGAAATTAATCAATGTAATCTAATGCATGTTAGAAATGGAAAATACTAGTGAAAGGTATTAACAATTAGCACATCTGAGCAAAAAAAAAGCCATTATTTGATCCACTTTTATTAAATACGAATTTTATATTAGCTGAAGATTAGTTTCCAGAAAGATGCGAAGTTGTTTCATTTCACTGTATTTGAGACACATGCAACACATTGTGATTGGACGTTAGCATACAAGGTCCAGGAAACTGTGCAGAAAATAGACTCATGATCAACATCCACCTGTATTTAGTGTTCAATGTGTGTGTGTTCTAATATTTTTTCGATTTCTATTCTGTATTTGATTTTTGAAAACCAAATTGTATTAATATATGATGCGTAGAAATATAATATATTCTCAGAGGAAGGGAAATAAGAATCATTGGTATAAAAACATGAGTGTTTACACCATAATAACATTCTGTACCATAACAAGAAAAATTTTTACCACTATAACCATGTTGCTGAGATGGCAACTAAGATTACAAGGAAGAGTTTATACAAAGTTTCATATGACTTTTCAAGTAAGGTATTATATTTAGCTTTTCTTGGTTCATGCATATCCGTCATGCAGGAAAAAATGTTTCATAGTTCTTAATTGCCTCAGGCATAACTTAAATGGAAAGAACAACCTTGTTCTCAGGACAAATCTCCCATGCCATAAAACACTGCTTAACACTATTTCACTTTGAACATGTTTACTCTTCAATAGTTTCCTGCCCTCACAGAGCAAGCATGACATTTGAACATCCCACCAGTTGCTGCACGTTCAGCATAGTGAGAATTTCCCCCAGTGTTGTGAATGACTGCTTCTAAAGGGCACCAGTTATTTGCCTGAATGGAAATCAAAATCTTGTTCACAGTTTTAAGCTTTCTTGTAGTTCATGTCAACACTTTTAACACTCAATTTATGGAAGGGACATCTTTTTTCAGTAATTTTTCTGATTCCTCCCAATTCTTGCATTATTTTGTATCTTTTGCATTCTCCTCTGTATTTACAGAAAATTTTAAGGTAGGGCTGAAGGAACCTGGAATGAAAATATGAACCACTCACAGGCAGTCGACCAAATTAAACAGAGAATGCAAAGAGAATTTAAACTACTTTTGAGATATATTCAGGTGCAATGAGATGCTTACAACTTTTAATTTTTGTGTTCTATTGCTGGATTGGTTCTGTGCTTCCAAGCATATCTCCAGCTGGTATTTATCAGCTGACTTTATGCACTGTTTCAGAACATTATTGTGAACTTTCTATCGATTGCATGAAACAGGGTGCCATGAGGGGTGACTGTTCCACCTTCACATCTTTCTGCCAACCTAAAGCTCCTTGGCAGAGACATAATTCTCATCAGTTATCAATTATACCCTTCATGCAGCTAGAACCGGGAAAAGTGGGTTTTGCTGACAGAAAAATCCATGTCAGAAAGTAACAATGAATTAAAAAAAAAACAAATGCAAACATCATATTGCAGCAACTCTGTTATGGCAACCTAGAAAAATCAAGCACATCAAGAGTCTGCTTAGAGACAATTGTCAAGAAAGGAGCTCCAAGATCTGTTGTCTCATCCTGCAGTCTAAAGAGGCTGACAGCTCCTCTGAGTGGATGACTCCTCCCTGAAACTCACCCTCTTGTGTCATAGTTTGATGATATTTATACTGACAGATGTCACAAAATGACATTCTAAGATGATCTGGGTTCAGGCTCAATGGAACGCTTGGTTTGAACTCAAACGTTTTTGAGGTAAAACCACCTCAAACTTCTATGCCATGCATTTATCTGCAGTTGAGACTAATAGCCTCCAGAAAGAGACATCAGCAGATAGAACATATTTACAAACTCATCAGTGTCATGGTGCCTTTAGGAACGCTGTTCCTGCTTGCTGGGCTCACTCAGGCACCACAGCATGCAGTGGGTACAGCCAAAGCGAGCAGCACAGGCCGGCCGATCCCGTGGGTCTTGGTTACTTCGAGTGTCAAGGACATAGCTGGAGGATTGCTGACAGTGGTGGAGGAATGAGGGGAGGAGCCAGCAAAACAAATCCAAAAGGGCTTTACTGAGGACAAATAGACGACATCCTCACCACCTAGGAACTGCTCAGGCTGAGCCAATCCTAAAGCCTCTTTTATTCGGGGGTGGTACAGGGGGTGGTGAGGAAGGGACAACCAATGGGATTCAGCCTGGGCATGAACTAGGGAGTGAGGGGCAGACACAGGGACCACTCACAGGGTAAAGGGAGGGACTTCCCCTGGACCTGACCTATCATACAACACCCTCCACAGAACTTTCTAGTCCTAAGGCAGGGCCCCGAGGTATTGGACAGGCTCCAAGGAGGGAGGGGAAAGGGATTGATATGTAACTGAAAGCAGGGGATTTCCAGGGACAAACCACTTAGAAGGTAGAACAGGGGTACATAGAACCAACCATTGTACAGAGAACTTATTTAAACTTACATAAACCTAAACTAACAGAAATCTGCACCACTACACATCAGAACATGCCCACTGCCTTGACTGCTTTCAGATATGCAAATGAACTTTTTGATATACAAAGTTATGGTCACAGAATCACAGAACAATTCAGAAAGAAACCTCAGGAGGTCTCCAGTGCAACCTCTGACACAAAGCAAGGCTCTCACTCAGATCCGACCAGGTTATTCAGGGCTTCATCCAGATTAGTTTCAAAAATCTCCAGGGATGCAGACCCCACAATTGTTTAAATAAAGCTTTTGATAGTGTTTTCATAAGTAATCTAATTAGAAGAAACAAGGATATCTTAGTGCAGGGAAGACTGGCATTGGGAAAGTGTCTGGCAAAATGGACTTGACATCTTTTCCCTATTTTGTTGCTCAAAACATCCATTTCTATTACTCCTTCCTTTTGTCTTCCTCTTGTGCAGACTTCTCTTCCATTACATACAAAATTCTGTGAAGGGCCATGGCATGAGGCATGCATCAGTTGGCAAACACCTGGCAGGCTTTATTTGTTATGAACTGTAGGACATCTCCCCTGTTGTACAGACCAGCCTTTTGGTTTCTTTGGAAGTAATGGTTAAAAATTTTTATTTTACCTAAAGTTGTTTTGCCAATCCCAATGAAAAATGTGGTAAGTCACACTCCCAAACACTTGTTGGAGTTTCTGCCCACTGTGTGTTTTGGTGATGTTTTATTACATTTTTTTTAGATTTGAGGAAGAAAATGTTTATTATGAGGGTGGTGAGACATGGGAACAGATTTCCCAGAGAGTTTGTGGATGTTTTATCCTTGGAAGTGTTCAAGGCCTTGTTGAAATGAGCTTAGAACAACCTAGTCTAGTGGAACATATCTCTGCCCATGGAAGTGAAGTCAGAATTAGATGACCTTTTAGGTCCTTTTCAACACAAAGTGTTCTTTTCTATTATTCTATAACTGTTATCAGTGAGATATATTTTTCAGAACCAAACCAAGTCCCTAGATATTAATCTGTTTTATTATGGTGTTATTAAAGAACTCTCTCCCACAATTTCAGGGTTTGTCTCACTTTTCTGTAGATTTCCCTCCTTATGGTCCTGAATGGGCTTCTCTCCTGCCTAATTAGCTACCTCCTTCTCATCTCTGAATGCAATTTCCAGTCACTGACTGCCTTGTCCTCGCTAAGCGGTATGGTTAAAGATGGTGTACATAGCCAAAAGGAACACAGAGGGTCAAAGCACAGCAGCGTTGGCTGCAGGGAACCAGGAGAGGCATGAATCTCTCTTTCTCTCTCTTTCTGTCTGAGAGAGAGAGAGATATGTACATTTTGACTATTGGTATTCCTTTCTTCTCAGTCAGAGGTGGGACCAGGACAAAGCTGTTGTGCTGCATGTGTTTGTGTAAGTGTTGTGTGCGTTATCTGAATGGCCAGGTGCATACATTTCATAATGTGTACAATGCATACATGTGTTCTCTATATGGCTGCTAAGAACCCAAGCTCAGCCTTGTTACTGGCTGAACAGGGGTTTTGCTCATGCAGGATCCTCACAGCCTTTGATCTGCTGAATCTGGCCTGATTTCTCCCAACATTCCACCTTTTACTCTGGGCTTAGCTTGGGAGCTGATAACTGTGCATTTCTCCAAGAACTCTCTCATTCCTTCATTGTGATGATGTGTTTAAAATTCTTTAAAATGTGGGTCTTTCGCCCTTGCTAACTATAAATAGAACTAGCCCTGACATAAAAAAGAAAAAGTCTGATTTAGGAACATTTATAATCTCTGCCTTCTCTGCCACCACTCCCACCCCCTCCATTAGAAGCAATTACCTACTGCTTTTCTCTCTCTATTTATCTATCCATCTATCTGTGAATCCTTAGCGAGTAATTAAGACCCTGTTCTGTCATGTCAGATTGCAGCCCAAGGTAGAAAAAAAAATAGTAGAAAAGATAAATTCACTTTTAAAACTACTAAGAAACATTCTAGTTCTTATTCATGAGTTTTAGTGGGTATTCACACTGTCCTAGTCAGATGTTAGGAGGGAATATTTAAAAAAAAAATTTAAAAAGTAGAAATAATACTTGTCTGCTATGAAAATAGGCTGTGAAATGTGGAAATGCTGTTTCCAGCAATGGAAAACCAAAAAATACAAGCTTGCCCAAAAGTCTCTGAAAACAAACACTTTTATCTGACTGAGCAGTCAGCTTTGCAGGTCGTCTGTATCTGGTGGGGTTTGGTCGAAAATTTTACATTTATTTGATTCATACCTGAAAAAGAAATTGACATTCTTTTGACATTCTCTGCACTCAAATAAAGGTTCAACGCTTCATGTCGTGCATGCCATACAGGGTGGTGTGATGGATAGCATTCCTACAGCTTCATCTTCCAATGTAAACAAGGGTGTATGATCTTCTTGCTGAAACTCTCCAGTTACTGAGCCAGCTGATAAAGTCTGTTATTTCTTGTAGGAAACTTCACTCTTCTCAAGTGTCACAAATGAGCTAAGTTTCTTCTGTGAGAATGCATCCTTTGTTTATGGTACCCTGGGAGTGAGGTAGCATTAAAAAAAGCAGAAATCAGCTGAAGTATGATTTCAACTGATATGGTTTTGGAGCTGATTTAGAATAGCTTCCTGATAACAGACTGTATTTTTATCTGTATCTTGCATATTTTAAGAATTATGCATATTATCAAGTATCAGGTCCTAAAAGCAGCACATCAATTTATGCTCATATATGTATCAGTGAATAAATCATGCGCTGAACTAAATCTAGTCAGTAATGTCTAGTTGCACTTTTTCAAAGGCAGATTAATTTATATACTACAGTCACAGAATTATTAAGAAAAGCTGTAAGAAATAAGGATTTAGGTGGAGAAGTAGGCTGTTTCAGTTTTAATTTCCCCAGCTATTAGTTTGCTGGTAATATGAAAGAATTTAGTCTAGATTTTTTTTTTTTTTTTAAACCAACTGTCAAGGAAAAGACCTACTCAGCTGAGGCGTGAAGATTGTGACAGACCATAGAGTAGCAATGACAGATTGGATTTTGACTTCCCTTTTGATTTTTTCCAACCTAAACATACTCTGTTCTTTTATTTACTTAAATCTTTCTGAAAGTTTGCTGCCGGAAACTGAACTCCAGTGGCTTCCACTCTAGTGCCTTGGACAGCAGGATGGTTGCCTTCAATTTCTTATACACTAAACTTTTAATAATATAACTTTTCTTTGCAAGGGCAGCACACCATTGACTTGTATCCAGTTTTACAGCCTTTATATATCTCAGATCCTTTTCTGCAGTGTAGGTATCTAGTTACTTGTTTGCCTTGTTAGATGTATGCACTTGAGTTTCCTGCAGTACTTTATAGGTGTTGTTATTGAATTTTGTTGTACTGATCTGAGTCCATTTCACCAATTGATCAAAATTATTTTGAATTCTAAACCTACACTTCAAAGGGTTTTCAGTCCCCCTCAGCTTAATTATCTACAAAAATGGATAAGGAGTTTTCCACTATTAATATTGCTCATGAAAACATGACTAGAATCATGTGTAGTGCAGCCTTACCTGTTCCCATCAAATATGATATTGCGGTGTGATGCAAACTAGTAACAATTATGTTAAAACTGGCTCTTTTACCTGCAAGGCAGCTGTGTTCAGCCAGAACAAAAATACCAGACACAACTTTTTCTCCTGAGAGTGACTGTGTCAAAAACATTTCCCAGTTTCATCACAGTTCGGCCTGCGCTTCTACTCTGAGGGAGTTTACTGAGGGAGAGACAGCCAGTAATGACAAACAGGTTGGTCACTGAAAAGGTTTTGTTTAAAGAAATGGATAGTGGATGCTTAAAGCTACTTCATTGCTTTTAGGAGCTTATAAATTGATTATTTAATCATTTATTTCAGTATCATTCTGCAAAGATAAAGTTATGTTTACTGATTTCTAATTCCCCAGGTGTTTATTTTTCCTTTTCTTAAAGTTAAGATCAATATTTATTCTTCTCCATCCATTTCAGATTTCATCTATTCTCCGTGAAGTCTAGAAGATAATCACCAACAATTCAAAGATTGATTTGCTTTACCATAAATTTTCTCAAGCCTTGTGACTTGAATATATAACTTTCTGGAATACCTAAATATTCTCTGATTTATTTTTATTCTAGTCTGGCCTATGTTCACATCCCTTTGTTGTTTACAGAAATCTTATAAATCATCTGATCACTACTAACCTTCTCATGAAAAAGGAAGTGAAAAACCCTGGGATATTTCTGCCTCTGATATGTTATCTGTAAATATCTCATTTTCTCCATGAGTCTCAAGACATTTTATTTCATTTTGCCACGCCCTCTAAAGCTTTTATATATTGTGTCTTCCTTTTTTTTTTTTTTTTGGGCTATCATTCGCAAGCTTATTACTCATTGTTGGATTTTACACATTTACACTTCTTGTTTTGTCTGTTTGTACTTCTGTACTGCTTTCTCAATAATTCTAAGAAATTTTCCCCCATTGTAATTTTGGACAATCCTTATTTGATTCTGAGGTACTCAGAAAGCTCCATGCAAGCCCAAGGTAGTCTTACCACATTTCCTATGCAGAATTGTTTAACTTTGCTATTGTTTGGTTTTGCACTGGTTACAGTACCAAAATAATTTTCCCCATTATTTCCTTGCCCAAGATTTTACCAAATACTGATTTAATCTGTCTGTTTTTATTTTAGGCTCATCAACAATAATTTCCTCCTCTTATTCTTGTCCACTGATCAATCAAGAATTCTAAAGAAATGAAAGCTAAAGTTCCTGTTGCAGGAACTATGGTTTTGAAAAAGCTGGGGTTTCTTTTTTCCTATGTTCCTGCTGGGGCATCATGCTGCTGAACAGGACTAATCTGCCGTGGTATTTTGTGATACCAAATACAAGAGAGAAAGAGGATATTTCACAATGTGATAGTCTGCTGAAAAGTACTAATTTTGCATTATAAAGAATGGACTGGAAAGGAGCTAATAATAAAAATGGCATTTTATTTACATGCTAGGGTTTTTTTTGGCATATGTTTTAGGAAGAATATTATTTCAGCTCCTATTGAAATGCAACCATTCCACTGCAGGCAGAATACAACAATACCACATATAATACTGAAAGCAGTAGAGCCATTATCAGGAAGGATGAAATCCTTTTTGTGAAAAAGCATTATTTGAAATTCACAGATTACTATCTTTGAAACTGACCAGGAATTCAGTTGCTCCTTCTGAAAATGGATATTATTTATTTATAATTTATATTAGAAAATTAGTTTTGCATTCATATCTTCCATAATTCTTAGATGTTGAAAGTAGTGTCACTTCCTCTAAATATAGAGGAAGAATTCATGGCTGAGTCTATAAATAGGGTACTACTGCTGGATGGGAATGTATGAGCTCCTGGAGACCTTACAGTGCTTCACTCTGGGAATGAAAGGCGTGTGTACCTTATGGCAGTCTGTGTGCATTAGAACCTGACCAGGATTTGTGTCTCACTATGCTCAAAATTCAGTTGTGAGCAAATAATATCATATATATGGAAATAAGAATTCATTGCTAGCCCAGTTAATGTTTTAACAGGCTAATAACGCAAACTAACACAGAGCTTCTTCATCAACAGTTTTAACATTTTTATACTTAACCTCCCTAATATTTCTCCATTGTTCAGTGGTGTTGTTCTCACCCTTTCAGTATACCTGTGAGTCCAAGCTTGACCATTCAGTATTTTCTCAAGAAGAATGGAAAAGGGAACTATAAAAGTCATCAGACTCCTGAGGTCTTTGTCAGATAGAGCATGATGTTCATGACACGGATTTCTTTAGCCTTGCATCTGCTTGGATTTACTTTTATATGTTTTATTCACACAGACTTCTTATATGCCTCTTATTTTAATAGTTTTTGGATTATTCAGATTTTCTGTTTGCTTTTTCCTTTACAACTAGTGCCACATTACTCACGAGGCTGCACTTGTATAGTGACCACTGCAGTGGTCACTTTAGTTGGATTCTTGTTTGTCGTGGGCACGGACAGATCTAGAGCCCAGTGGGGTTACAGACATGATACTGCAGAGGAGGTTACAAACTTGGGATAAACCATACACTTTCCAACGGTGAGCCAGAGCAAACCATTTCATTAAAATGCAATTCCACACTTGTTGATTGTCACTGGCCTTTGCAGTCTCGTACCTCAGATAAACCTTTCATTTTTTAATCTAGAGTTCTAGATTATTTAACCCACTTGTCATAAACAAAAACTAAGGTGAAGAAACTTATGACAATAGTTGCCTCACTTCTAGACAACTGATATCATGGCTAAGCCATGCCAAGACAATCCCTGTTAAGTTCTCAGACCCTTGCACTGTAAAGGCAATATGAAGCCTTTTGTTAATCAGCAAAATGTATTTGCTGGGCTACTCTCTATCTCAACAAAGGGAGTGCGGTGTGACTATACTTCTAGCTTGACCCAGTTAAATGCAGCTAAATTGATCTGTGTCACCATTTCTGGTTTTGTTATGGCTTCAATGTGATTCAGCATTTATGTTTTGTCTAATAGCATTTATGTTGCTCAATTTCCTCAGTTTAAAATGCAAATAATGTTATTTCCTGGACTGTCATTTGTAAAGTAATTTAATAGCCCTTGAGGATGTGCGTCTCATTAACTACACGTATTACCAAATTGTTAGTATAGGGAAGGTCCTAAAATAAGTTTGTTAATTCTGTTTTTGACAACTTAATTATTTGGTACAGTACTTAGAGACATTAATATAACCTTTCCCTTTCCAGCAGCTATTCATGTTTAAGGTACCAAACAACTAATGGAGCTCTGGGAAGCCCAGCATACATCGCAGCTGACTGATTTTATTTGGGAGTTCTGAAACAAGTAGAGTCTGTTGAATCACTTTGCCATACTGTATTAATTTATCTTGGGTAATGGAATTGCAAATTGTGGTTTGTGCTCTAATTTTTTGGCAGCTATAAAATGCATTTTATCCAAATACTTAGCAAAGAAAAGATGAGAAACCTTAAATCATCATCTACTGTGGAATTAGTTACTACTTCTCACCTTGCTTTTGGCCATGAAAATCAGCAGAGAGTCCGATGGGCACTGCTTTATTGCTGCAGCATATATTTCTGATGAAATGTTTTTTATACCTTTCAGTGGTGCCATGTGAATAGTTATGCAGGTATGCTATTGCCAAACAAGGGTTCATCAGCTGTGATGAGATCAAGGAGCTCTACCTGGAGCATACACCAGTATGAAAATCAGACTTAAAGAAAGGAAAAGGAAAACAGAAATCACGAGCAAGTGTAGAATGGGAGGGCATGGACTCATGGAGAGCCTGCTGTGCCTAGGGAGGACTGTGTACAACTGTCTCTGTGGTGACTTTTTTTGTGAGCTTCTGCAGATAGAGGAGGGGCCCTGTGACCTGATCCACATCTTGGCTGGAAGGTTTCACCAGAGAATATCTCAAAATTATAGAATAATTTGGGTTTGAAGGGACCTTAAATATCTGGCTCCAACCCCTCTGCCAAGGGCAGGGACAACTTCCACTAGACCAGTTTGTTCAAAGCCCCATCCAGTCTGGCCTTGAACACTGCCAGGGATGGCGTGTTCACAACTTTTCTGGTCAACCTCTTCTAATGCCTCACCACCCTCACGTTCTTCCTAATATCTAATTTAACCTGGCCTCCTTTTATTTTAAGCTATTCCTCCTCGTCCTATCACTGCACATCCTTGTAATATCTAAGGGACATGAATTTCTAAGGGAAGAGTGTTTCACTTTGTGTTTGTTTCTGCATCTGTTTTTCCTTCTGATCACTGACAAACCCAGAAATGAAGGGCTTTCAACAGCTAGAAGGCTGTTTCCAATGGTAAGGGCAGAGGACCTTACACAGGCTATAGGCTCAATTCTGGGTGAAGATAAAGCCTTTTTATACTTTTAAATCTTCAGGAGAAGAAACCCATGAGCACAATGACACAATTTACAGTTAGTATGCAACTGGATTGGGACCAAAACATGACTGATTTTATTTATGAAAGCAATCATATGAAATACTTTCATATTCTCTCTAGAAACAAATGGGTTTTTGTTGGGGACCACTAAAGGTTCCAAATTAGAGTCTGGCTTAGTGTTACAATATATATTGTTGTACATACTTACATATTATATTATTTAGTAGACACATGTTTACGAGCTATACCAGTTTTTTGTTGCACCTATAGTACCATACAGCTTCTAAATGATTGCATGGAGTAATTCTCTTCAGTGTGGCACATACACAAGTACAGTAACCTTTCTGAGAGTGAACACTTTTATATCAACATTTTTAATAAAAGAAGCAACCTGAAAAGGGCGCATGAAGACATTTAGAAACATGCTTGAAATCAGATGAAAAAGATACCACCTCTTTAGCAATGAATGCTGGCTGAAACATGGTGTGGTCTCCTTGTATCACTTCCTAGCCTCCCCTCCCCGATTATGAGGGCAGTGCTACTTACTCATTAAAAGAGAAGGGTTTAGCCTCTAATTTCACAATGGTAGTTTGTTAAAAAAGAAGGGCTCAGCTAGTGCTCTTATAGGAGTGTTTAATGAGCTGATATGTCTATAATCTGAGAAGAGAAAGGTACCAAATGTACCTGTAATGTCACATGAGTGAGTTATTTGCCATTTTTAACTACAGTGTTAGTATGTCAGAGTAGAATCAAGGAGATGGCATCCACTTAGCAGGAGGGCATTTATACAAAAAAAAAGCAGTCCTGAAATATAATTGGTAATAAAAAAAATCTATTAATGTCTTATAATATCTTAAGAGGATCTTAACACTGAGTTGCTGAATGATGTAAGTAGAAGGTAATAATTAAGAAGTCAGAGGTTAGAATATTATTAGCAGCTATGTGCACAGATATGGAATCCCCCCAAAAAAGTCTGACTGCTTGCCACAGACCTACACATGCTGACTCAATGTGAGAGGTAAATATTGTGTCATGTCATGAGCAATTTTAAAGAATATTTTCTGTTTTATTCTCTACTTGCTGCAGCAATAGAGCTGGAAATTTTAGCTCATGCTGCAGTTTTTGGTGGCAGCAAAATACATTTCTGAAATATTCACTAAAGAGAATATGATAAGAAACCCTGAATCTTAATTTACAAAGGAGTTTCTCATGACTTCTCATTTTGCCTTTGGCCATGAAAATCATCCAAGAATAAGATGGCTACTTTGCCATTTCCTATTCTAAATATTTCTACTATAATTCTTTTTCAAATAAATTGTATCCCATGCCGGGTCATGCAAAGCCCCTATCAGTTGGCACAGAGCTAATAAGAAACACTAATTCAGTGTACAGGGAGTTAACTCTCTAGTGGCTGCCATACCTTAGAGAGCTCTGTGGTGTCTGTAAGTGTCAGGATGACGTCCAGCAAAAGTCAGTGTTGCCACCATCTTAATCCATAATAACCTGAAGACTAAAGCAGATGGCCATAGGTGATACATTCACTCCTTAACAGCCACCAATTACACCCTGGGCTACACTGAAACCAGGATCACTGACAACCCTTGATTAAAACCAGAGTGCAGAGGAAGGGTTACTGCTGCTTTTTGAATTCACCATACACATTTTAATTGAGGAAAGAACACACTTCTCTCTTTTCTGCGTTTCTCTTGATCTTTCCAACTCTTTTTCTGGACAACATCTAGGACAGAACTAAATGAAGCTTCACAAATGGCAGGCTGAATTTGCCCTTTTGCCACCAGGGGAATCCTTCTGGTTTAACAGGTCAAAAATTAATGCCCTAGACTGGAAACAATTGTCACAATTGCAGTCAAGAACAAAAAATTAGTTCTTTGCCAATGTTGCTATCTAGTGAAGATGGTTAATAAAAACAAGCACAGCAACATTACTGGCTTCCTCAAACCACACTTTAGAGTTCTTCTGGGACACTCTTGGTTCTTGTCAGGCTGGGACAGAAGGCTTAATTGTGGGGAACATATTGCAAAAATAATCCACTTGACTTTCACTAAGCCACTAAAGCAGTCAGCCATAAATGAATGCTTTTTGAAATGTTGTCATATTTATAGTAACAAGCAATATATTTAAGTAGCAGAGAAGACATAAAGGAAGCTCAGTATTAAGAGTTTTGAAGCAGAAACTGAATTAGGCTTAACTAAATTCTTTCCTCCCATGATTTTTACATGACTCCCCATGACTGCCTCTTTTGTCCAAGGAATGCATCTCATTCTCAGGATTATATGAATTCACCTACATAATCAAAATCTTCCAAAAACAGTTCAGGAATGATCTCAAATTGCATCACAAACAATTATGTTGACTATATTCCCTAGTCCCTCACAGAAAAACTCTGAACGTGTATGACCAAAAAGGCCTTTTCCATCCATGTAATCCAGCTGGTGAAGATTTGAAAACTTAAGAGTTCTTTTCAAGTGCCAGGTGAATTTTTCCTTTAGGAAAAAGAAAAGGAGGAATTGTATCTGGATGCAGGCAGATTAATTCTGAAGTTACTGATATTGTGATCTATCATGTAATAGATTTAATTAACTATTCAGTTTTCTGCCATAGCCCTGTACTTTTTGACAGCCTTTTTCTTTTTTTTTTCTTTCCACCCTAAATTTCATCGCCGTCACTTTGTACTAATTTGTTTTCCCTCTGTTCTGCTAATACATATCATTATAAACTCTGTTGGGCTAAATAAGTCTCTTTTCCCCTCATCATCATAGTATCATGCTCTGCAACAGTTCTTGTTTGAGTGTATTTTTCTTGAGCACGACTGATTACAATTATACTGAGACTCCAGATTTCTATTTTAATTTAGTTTCCCTAATTAAAGTTTAACTAGCTCAATAAATCTAATCTTCTACAAGGTAATAATCCGGAGTCCTCCAAAATTTAGATCATGCAGCCTGAGAAACAGATCTTAAAGATACTTTCTTCAAGAAGCTCCAAGAATTTGCTTTGGGATATCTCAAAATGGTGTCACCTTAACTACTCAATGGCCTGCAGTTTCTGATAATTTGTGTGTATTTAAATATTTATGTAACTGATATATCTACCTCATTAATAAAGTTTTTTATTTTTAAATATATTATCTTCTGGATAAAAAAGAGAAATCTTTCTTTTTTAATAGCATCATATAACTTGAAACTTGGAAATGGCAGATGAAAAAAAGAGGAACCCCATGTTTTGGAATGATGTTAACTTATGGATTAATGGCTTAAATCAAAACTGTGCTTTCTATCACATCAGACTATGAAATGGAAACATTTCACTTTTTTTTGATGTAAACTAGGATGGTGTGTCTCAGTAGTATTTGCTGTAATTTTATTGCACCATGGTGACATAACCGAGTGGTAAGCTGAAGATTTAACTCTTGTTATGAAGAAATTTAAATTCAAAACCTTGACTGGGATGGACAATGACTGTTAAAATGAGTAAAAAGGGAGCTGGACAACTGTGTTAAAGACATGATGGGGTTTGGCCCAGGAAAGTGCTTGCTCTTATAAGCATTGAACCTCTAATTGAGAGCACTCAACAGTAGAGTCAGACAATGCTTTCTTTCCATAAGAGATACAGCTATGGATAATATAGATACACACACATATATATAATAAACCAAAAAGTTTAGATGTTATTATTTAATTACTATTTCTGATATTGTATATTATTATGCTAATTTACTTTTCTGTGTTTCCTCACTTGGAACTCATACTCCCAGCTATTAGACCACATGTTGGATCTGGTTTTGTAACATAAAATAGAACATTCATTCTTCATTCCTGCACTTCATACACTTTCCTCATGTCATCTGTGAATTCTGCCTTTGTACCTAGAATGGAATAGAGGAGATTCTCTCTTAGTCCTGACTAATTGGGAGAGAGTTATGACAAAATCTAGATGGGACTTTTTAGTGAAATGAGTCCCATAGGATAAGAAGCAGCCCAGACAGCTTTATTTGTTTAGGAGGAAAAGGTAAAGAGGGAAGACATATGCCTCTTCTTCATATGCAACTAGTCTAATCCTACCTTCCCTTCTGAGCAGGTGAATTTGCAGAACTTACAACTGCTGTAGTAATGACAACTCTGAGTCATTTAAACCAAGTAAAGAAATTAATATCCTCCATTATTTGAAACTGAATATCTGTAAAGAAGGTTTTTCTGACAAATAGGTGCAAAAAACAATTTGAAAAATTCTTGGAAGATAATTTGTACACTGAGAAACTTGTTGACCATTATACCATCTCCAGAAGCAACAAAACCATCCTGGGAGACATATTTTCTTTGTAATGAAATATCAAGATCTCTGTTTAGTGATTTTTGATCCTTTTAAAACAATTTTCTCTGAAAGTTGCCTCCTTAGGTGTAGAAGCAGCACAGCATATGCTTTGATGAATTGACAAATCAATAAAAAAATATAAAAGGTACCTTTGCTATATGATTTCAAAATCACCAAGATTGATACTGTAGGAAAGAATGAGAAAAAACAGTAGGATGTGTTTTGAAATAACAAGGAGTATTCTGCTAAAAGATTAATAGAAGTTGTTATTAAGGGTGAGATAATGAAGAGTAATCTTCATTGTTCTGGACAAATTGACTGGACTAAATAGAATTGAAGAAAGAAAGGAAGGAAAATAAGTGTGTGTGTGTGAAACAATTTTCCTTTCCTTCTTTTACATAGCCTCAGAATTTTCAGACTCAAACCTGATGGTGTTCCCCCTTGTGCTCCACCTTGTGTTTGGGCTTTACTGGGTTGGATGTCCACCCTTGTGGCTTTTGCTGGAATATTATTAATTCATAAAACAGAAATTCCTTGGATATGAATGTGTCTCTTGCAGTGCGTGGTCCCTGTTGAACTAAGTTGTGTGCTCGGTAAGTGCCTGATGGTGTGCAAAGGCACTTGGAGATGATAAATGCAGCACTTGAACAGATATTGACAAAGTCAATCTGTATCAGTTACTGAGAGAGTCTTCTCTGAAAAATATACCTCCACTGGCTCCAGAACAATAGTGGCAGTGCCTGTATCTTTGGAAAGGAATGTGAACCACAAGCCTGTATTGCTCCTAAAACTGAGTACTTCATCATTCAGCAATGCTCATGTCTTGCCACTTCCCAGTACAGAGGCCTGATTTCAGTGAGAAAGTAGGCAAGAAAATTTCTTCCTTCTCCTTCACAGCTCCAAGAAAGAGCCTCAGTCCTTAAAGAATTGAGACTCATGTTTTTGAAAACTGGTTTTCACTAGATAACAACTGGCAAAAGAAGCTATCTTATTGAGTTTCTTGATAAACTGTATACGTATTAACTGCTTTCTTTCATGTTTTATTGTTGTCACTAGATTTTTTTACCCAAATCACAGTTCAGGTAAAGTAATTTCTGCTGCTTTCTTCACTTGAATAAATTTTCCACAAAGAGCCTTTCCTCCCTGCATTTTCTTTCCTTTTCCTGCTTTTAGAAGACTGTAGTTTATAAAGACCATTACTCTGTGGCCCCCTAGATTAGTTGCAGGAACAAGGCAAAGCTGTCCAAACAGACTAGAAGGTCTACATTCCCCCTTTTGAGTTTGAAAGAAATTGTGTTTTGCTCTGGTTTTCCCCTCAACTTTTTAAAACTGAAGAAGAAAAATGGGGAAGGGAAATTTAGATTATGCAGGGGTCACATGCTGGTTGCTTTCTACAAGAGGAAAAAAGGGGAAACCTTGCACTGTTCAGAAATGCTAGAGGAATTATGCCTATAACTTGCTCTCCCTGTTGTTGTGGTTTGTTTGGGTTTTTTTTTATTGTTGTGGTGTGGTTTTGTTTTGTTTCTTTTTTTTTTTTTTTTTCTTTTTTTTCCCCTGAAGTTGTAACCACAGGATATAGGGATAAGGACTAACACAGCTTCAGACAAATTAATTGGCATCACTGAAGTGTATCCTGGAGTATGGCTCAAAGTGCCTACCCATAGCTGGTCAAAACTGAAACCAAGCTTACCCAAGGAGATAATGAATGGGGTGATGTGGAACTTAAATAAACTATGCTATCCTCTAGTGGAAAAAAAGCCACACAGCTTGTCAAAAAGCTAAAATGATAACAAGTCAGCAGAGGGCTTTTCAAGTTGCCACGGAGCAGCGTCTCCAGAAAAGTCATCAAACTCAAAAAGGCTGTGGGAAAGTCTCTGTGTTTAACAAACAGATATAATATGGATATATATGGTGAAAAACCACATTTAACAAGGTGGAGGTAAGTTTGCTCTGACCTTACTATTCATATTGTGCTTTTAAAAATGAATTAGCATGTTTTGTAGTAACCTAGGATCAAAGATAGAAATGTATTAGAGACTGTGAACGTTTTATTTTTTTCCAAAGTTGCACTGTGAAAGATGTGGCTATTTATCAAGGTTTGTGGTCCAACCTGGAAGATATTGAACTGGGGCACTGAAACAGTTACCACCATGGGAAGGGGACTAACAAAAGGAAGGTGAGGTGGGCCAGGACAGGAGGACTTCCGCTATGGCAATTAATTAGCCACATGTCTATCACATGCTCCCTCTGGAGAGCAAAACATGCAGCATTAGAGCTTCAGCATTCTTATCTTGTAGGAAATCTTCCTGCACAAGGGGCTAAGAGTCTGGAAGACTCTAAATGTAAATCCTGAAAATCTGCTTTAACTTTTTTTAAAAGTGCAGTTGATTTAGAAACTGCCTTTTAGTGTTACCCCTCCCTTGTGGAACTCCAAGTACTGTGTTTCTTTTGAGAAGCAGCTTAAAACTGAACTCCCTCTGCTGCCTGTCTACGGCAGTCTGTTGTTTT
The DNA here is from genome assembly GCF_021018805.1 of Prinia subflava. Taxonomy (NCBI): domain Eukaryota; kingdom Metazoa; phylum Chordata; class Aves; order Passeriformes; family Cisticolidae; genus Prinia; species Prinia subflava. The sequence continues at coordinate 41,800,415 of NC_086250.1, forward strand.
CCAGTGACTGACATATTAATACACTACTTAAAGTTGTTCCCCAAAGGACATTAATAAAATGATTGTTCGGTATATACCTATCATTTGTTTTGAGTATATGCCTCTGTGAATGTCAACAATTTATATCACTTAGATAGTTACAAGCTCAATCCACATCAGACACTTTTATGGTTTTTGCTGCCTTTATGTGAAAAAAATATTCTTGTTTTTATGAAGCTTAAACTTTGTCAGTTTGTGTAAGTGAACAGACCACATTACATGTTGCTATACTCAAAAATGTCATGGGAAGATGTCATGTTGTCATTCTCCTGTTCTAAAAGTTGGCTGAATTACAAGAAAGAATAAAATTCTGTAACTATTCGTTCTAACAGAATAAAATACATTTCTATTTGAAATAGAAAACACTAATTATTAACAGCAAGCAATTTCCTCCTTTAATATAATACTAGACAGGTTTTTTTCATTCTTACTCTTCTCTTTGAGTTTACTAAAATGAAAACAAATATTACACTTTTATATGTCACCTGTATAAGTACTGATATCAGGAAAGTGTACTGTAAATAAGATGCTTTTCTAGAAGGAAACAAAACTTTTACAGCCAATATTAATAACAGTCAGTTTTTCCAGGCTGCTGATTTTTCAGTTACATTCATTAGTGGCCTGTTAGTTTTATGTTACCTAACACTGAATTAAGTTATGGGATTAGTTTTCCTAAGGGCTACCACCAGTCGTGAAGAACACAATTGGAAAAAGCCAGCATGGATTCATCAAGGGCAAATCATGCTTGACAAACATGATCATCTTCTAGGACAAATAACCTGCTCAGCTGATGTTGGGTGAGGGTGGACAGTGTCTACCTGTATTTCCCCATGATTTTCAATACAGGAACCATAATCCAGGAGTGAAGCACAGACTGGGATCTGCCTGGCTGGGGAGCAGATCTGTGGGAAGGGAGCTAGGGGCCCTTGTGGACAACCAGCTCGGTATGAGTGAGCAGTGTGCTCTGCAGCAGAGAAACCCAACAGGATGCTGGGCTGCATTAATAAGGATATCACCAAGAGATAAAGGCGTTATCCCACTCAGCAACTATCAGGCCTCACAGTGTTAATTTTGGTCTCTGCTATGCTAAAAAAGTGTGGACCGGCTGGAGACAGTTCAGGCACAAACATGATCAACGGGCTAGAAAGACTGCCATACGAGGAAAGGCTGAGAAAACAAGGTTTGTTCAGCTTGAAAAAAAGGCTTAAGGGAAACCTTATTACTATATTCCAGTATTTAAAGGATGTCTATAAAGAAGATGGAGAATCATGTAGAGTCACATGGAAAAGAGGAAGAGTAGTGGACACAATTTAATATTATCTAGAACATGATTTTACCAAGAAAAATTGGGCCAGAAAATGTTTGAGGTCCCTTCCAACCTGGGATTCTACGATTCCATGCATGATAGTGTTTACATAATGAAAACATGACAACTTTAATTAGAAAGTACTGTGTTATTATGCATGTAAGTTTGTTGTGCCTTTTAGTCATTTTTCCTGTAGAATAATTTACTATTTTCACTTATTTTTTTATGCTAAAGCAGCTCTATAAAAACATTCTGTGAGGACTAGCCAAATGATTTATGCTTGCAAATTCTGATTTTTAAAAATAGATAGTATTTTACACGGCTTCCAAAAAATGTGAATATGTTTATACTGATGACAGCTGATGCAACTGGTTAATTGCTTTTTTGAATTACATTAAAGTAGAAGTTCCTTGGACAGCCGTTTTTACTGGTTGTGATTTTGTCCTGCTTCTGCTAAGAAAGAGCAGGGGTATTTCCCTCTTTCCATCCATAAAACATCCCCCTCAGGGATGTTTCCTTCCCCCTTTCTCTCTTTTTTTAGCATCCAGATCTCTGATCCCCACTGTAGGAAATACTGCTTGTCAGACTGCACAGGCACCAGCCTATGCTCATCATTTCTCAGGGAAAAAACCCAAAAAACAAACAACTGCTGATGGGTAATGTGTCTTTTAGTAGACCTTTTATTTGATTTGTAGCCCTGCTAGGAAAGTTTCCCAAGTGCAACACAGCACGAAATCTTCTCTATATGGAATACCACAGTGTGATAGGAGAAAGTAAGTGTGAGAAACTGCACTTATCATGGGAAGTGTGAGACTTGATATGCCTGTAACACACTCCAGAAACCTGTGCAGAAAATATTAGTGGTGTTTGCAAATTAACACATTGATCTCTGTGCTTATGTGGTTTCCCACACCTTCCACTCTCTGAACCATCATGTTTTGCATGAACTAGAGATCTTTTAGGGAGGACTTGATCTTTGTTTGTAAAAATCTTTGACCTAATATCATCGTTCTGTAATGATAATAATGAATAACCTGAATATTAATGTAGAAATAACATGAATGTTTCTGACTGCCCTGACTTTATCTCATAATGCCTTTGTTTCCTAATTCTGTCATGCATGACCAAAACCACTGTTAGTTACTGACCTCTTTTTTAGTCTAGTTGTTTGCCGTCATGCTGCTTACATAGTTATCTTGAAATTCTACCACTGAAAATGTGGAAAAGTAACTAAATTTTAGTACTGCAGCGGTCTATCCCTTGCCAGGCTCCCAAAATTTTAGCTGTACGAAAAGCCCATGTGACTGAAATTCCTCTGTATCTCATTCACCAACATATGGCTCTTGAGTCACAGAAAGGATAGCCAAGACCTCTACCCACAAGCATCACATTAGAACAAATACAAACTGGTAAAAATGGTGTCACTGGAAACACAGTCATGTTGCCTAATTTAGGCAGTCACGTATGGGTGTTCCAAACAATGTCATTTAAAACTTAACAATAATACATAAATTCATTTCCTTTTCTTTTATGAGAGAAAGGATACTACCTTGAGGGTATTTGGTCAAGGACTTTTTCAATGCAAAAGGGGATAATTAGGAAAGGAAGAAGCCATAAAAAAGACACAAACCTGAGAGATGAAAATAAGGGAGGCAAAGAGCAGGACACGTCTCCTCAGACACAGTAATTGATAGACCATTATATTAATCCTTTCTTAACTATCTCTCTGTGTCGTCTCACTCTCCACCACATATGTCCTGCAAAGACTAGGTGCCAATTACTGGGGTGGTCAATGTGAGCAGATTTGGTGCCAGCTGGAGCCAGACTGGAGGTGTGCGTGCCCCACAGTCTGTGGTGTCAGCTACTGGAGCAGTGTCAGCTGCCTCAGTGCATGGGGTATTTCTACTTCTCTCCATTATGTATGTGTTCAGGGAAAACCCTGTTACTATGGGTCACCAATGCAAATGAGGTCACTGAGAGGCTCAGTGCTGGCAGCTGGAGTGGGGAAGCCCATGTGCCTCATGCCAGCTTTAGGGGAGCCAGTGTCTGCATCCTTCACAGACTGGGATGGGTGTGGTGTGACTGTGTCAGCAAACCTCAGGCTGGAGCAGCCAGCAATCATGGGGGCCTGCGTTTAGGCAGGGGTTCAGGCTGCTGGGGGGGTCTCTGCAGGTAGGAAGGAGATGTGAAAATCTCTGTGTGTGTGTATCTCCAGAGAATGGCTGTGCATGCCTTCATGCACGTGTCTGTGTGTGGGTGTGCCTGGGGTATGTGCTCACCATCACCACCTGCTGAACCTGAAAACCTGGGTGGAAACCCTGGGTCAACAGCCAAACCAGGCTGGGGTCCAGTGGTCAAGCAGAAAGAGTCCTGGTCCACAGTTGCTGGAGGGAGTAGTTCCTCCTAATATTCCTTAATAAGAACCACAAAAAAATCTTCAAAGTAAGGGGAAAATGTAGGACCATTCCAGCTCAGAAAAGGTGTATTGTGGAGGATTATAAACCTGTGGTTTAGAGAAGGTGAATGGGTGCTGATAACTTCATCATATAAGAAGCAAGGAGTTTGGTGAGGACAGGTGTCTGTCTTCACTTCTTTCATACAACTCATGATGAAGTTATTGCATTTGTTGTCACAAGAGTCTTTGGAGGCCAGGAGTAAAAATAGATTCAAAGACAGGTTAGACAAGCTCATGGAAGGCAGTTCTCCTGGTGGCAGCTATTAAATGTGATGGACAGATGCAATGTCCAGCTCATGAAATCCCTAAACACATATTGCTGGAAGGTGTGAGGCTGTGCTTGGATACTATTGCAACTCTTTCTGATATAACTTTCCCAAAGCATCTGTTAACAAACTACTGTTGGAAGCAAGACTGACCTAGTTTGGCAATTTTTATGCCCTTATGTTACTGAGGCCTGACCTTTAATCTTGACTTGCCCTGAGAACTGCTATGAAATCTTCAAATACTCCAGCACTGAAAACAGATGTGTCCTCCAGGTCTTTTGCGAGGGGGTAACGTTTACCTGGCTTGTGACATCCTGTGTTTAAACATCTTTCTTCACCATGTGCTGTATGTAAGGTTGAATACATTCCTTTACAGGCAGTGATTTAGGAGAAGAGAGGAAGGCTGTTTTTTTGCTTTGTCAGGTGGAGTCTTTAAAAGGCAGAAGACAAGAGCCTTTCTCTGGGCAAATGGGTATGGAGGAGAGCAGAGGGCACTTGCAGAGAGAAGGGCATACTCTGCAGGATGTTCCAGTGACAGCCAGACTGGAAGGTTACTGAAAAGCAAGGTAGACTGAAGCACAGCCAAAGCTGTGATGGAAAGTAGCTTTTTTTTTCCTGTGCACCAGAGGAAGATCCTAGAATCCTAGAACTGGGTTGGAAGGGACCTCTATGGGTCACCTAGCCCAAACCTCTGCAATGAACAGGGACATTTTCAGCTAAAACAGGTTGCCCAGAGCCCTCTCCAGCCTGGCCTTGAATGTTACCTGGGATGGGGCAATGTATTGTAGAAAGCTTTTGCAAATTGCTGAACTGAGAACAAAACTGATTTAGAAAGTACACAAGACTAAAGAGATTTAGTGGTGGTTTGTTGTTTTTGTTTTTGGGTGGTTTTTTTGTTTTTTTCTTTTTGTTTGTTTGTTTGTTTGTTTGTTTTCCTCCTCACTTAACAGATCAGTTTTTGTACTTTAAATGTTCAATTTTTCTCACTTGAGTTCAAGTAAAATGCATCTTTTAAGACTGAGATTTGTGAGACCTAAGTGTGTTTACTATAACGTGTAGGAAATTCATCTCGAAGCTTTGCTCCATCAGAGTCCTGTCACATGGTCCAATGTCATTTGGATATTATAAAAAAGATTTGCTGAAAGAATGAAAACTAGACCATAGTGAATATAAGAAATATGAGATTTATTAAAACTGCTGTTGTCTGATCTAATTTTCCTTTCCACTGGCCTGAGCTTCATTCACAGCACTATCTTTTTATAGTAAATGACTGTTCAAGATACATTACTGTTAAACTATGAATGACAGGCTCTTGGTGGTGGCATAATATCATTTAGCTCAGCTTGGTAGGTAAATTCAAAAATAACATTTCTTTGGAGACAAAATCCAACTTGTTTTTGCCTTTGTAGTCTTAATTTCTATCAAGAATGGGACTAGAAATGTATCTTTTTTGTACTCAGTAGTGACTTAAAGTAGGAAAAAGCTCTAGAAGGTAGATTTTGGAAAAGGAAGATAAAGCTAGTATGTTCGTGCATTGGTTGAATACTGTCTGCAATTACAGCAAATCATGCTCATACTAGGGAGTCAGTTTAGATTAGGAGACCTTTTCTTTGATTAGTCTGCATGTATATGAAATGTAGGAACAGTCAGTCAAAGGAGACTCACAGCAGTGGGGAGAGAGGTGTGAGAGAAAACAGCAGCTACAAACAGAACAAGCCTGCATCAATGGAGGAATGATACTTTGGAAAAGACAGATTTCTGGACAGAAAGTCCCACATACATTTTTAAAACAATGGAAGCAAAAACTCCATCAATTTTTGGAACTGACTCTTGGAAATACAGAAGAGAAGAGAATAAAAACAAGTTATTGTGGCAGGGACAATGCTGCTGCTGTGGGAAAGGCTGATAGCAGCGTATTGGAATGAGACTGGCGAGAAAGGGAGGTTACTTTGATTTTCATTTATTTTAATCTGAAACCTGGAAGTAGAATAATGAACGAATGCATTAGAGAACTAAGCATTCTGGCATATCTAACTGCTCTGAAACCTCCTACTCTGTAATTCCCTAATTAGAAAGAGGCTCAATTGTGGAAAACTGCATAAAGGTATAGAGCTAAACCTGGGGATCTGACTCCAAGTAGGTTTTTTTAACTGCTCAGTGAAAGGATTAGGGCAATGATAGCCAGGAGTGGAGATCCCTGGGTCTCTTGAAAGAAACCTTGGATTCAGAGCAGGGAAAGACTGTGATAATGTTATTACTGCAGTTTTTTCAAGAAAGGAACAAAGAGGAATACCGTTGCCAGGATTATGTGATATAAACTCTCTTTTATTTTATTCTCCCAATATTACAGCAACTTCATCAGGAATAGAGGAAACTGATGTAATAACTGAGACAATGGCTTTTTTCACTGGAATTCTGTAGCTGCAGGGTGACTTGACAGATCCAAAGACTCATGAAATATCTGTAAGGCAAGAGAATTCTTCTGGCCTTTATGATATATTCATATGGCTCTTGATCTGCATTTTAAAAGTCCTACTGAGAAGCTGAACTATGTGGATTTGCTGACTGTCCATTAACTTTGGAATATTTGCACTGAGCTCTGCTGTGTGGTGCACACACACCCTGGAGCCTCCTGGGTGGTGAAAAAAATCTTTATAGAGGAAGTAATTTTAATCTTTCAGAAAATAAGCTACTAATTAAAGGATAGAGGCAGGAAAATGAATAAAAACACAAGTGGGCTTATTTTTATTTAGTGGTAAGGATAACTTTTTCTGGGATATGATGGTTTATCATGGAAAATTTTCAGATCAAAATTCAACATCTTTCTGAAGGTAAAGGCACCAGCTGTAAAGATACAGGCACCAGCTTGCCTGGGGTTTCTGATTTGATGCAGGAAAGGATGGGTGGAATTCAGTGACATATATTATGCAGGTCAGATTATGTTAGCCCATTAATGCCTGTTGGCTTTAATACCCATGAATCTATAGAACTTTGTGCACTAGAGTAGCTAACAATGCTGACATTTTAAATTGTCATCTTCAGATTTCAGAGCTGGAAAAAATGGAGCAGTTCATCCGTGTGTTTGCTGTTTTCTTAGCAAGCATGAAGGTCAGAAACTTTTCTTCTCAAATATAAAACATTTCTTAGCAAAAGGTCCTTGTTCTAGGACAAGGGAGGAATTCTTACCCTGGTATTCTTAAGACTGATATGATGAAAAAATTCATCCTTTTTTGGGTGGAATAAGACTTTTATGAGAGTACTGCTTGTCAGTTGTGCAAAAGTCAATTAAGCCTGTAGTGGCTACTGTCTATTAGGGTTTTGTAACAAGGTAAGTCCATCTTGGAATGCAATAAGCTGTTGAATGTGGCTCTGAACTGGTGAAGTACCTGTGTAACTATGGGGCTCTTACCCAAAAAGCATGTGGCCCTGGGCAGTGGTAATTCCCTTACCTGTGATGAATCATTGGAAGGAAATAAAGACACCAACTGGAGATCAAATTGTTCCAGCCAATCTCATTGTGAACATATCTACTGAGGGCTTGGTAGTTAGAAACAGAGAGGAACACTCCAACACGTCAGTCCTTTGTGCATCAAGGGCAACAGAAGCCAGAGTGCTTTAGCCAGGCCAGCAGGGTGGGCTGGGTAAGGCTGTGCTTTTCAAATGTGGCACTTAAGCAAGACAAAGCAGAGGAAGCATAGAATTAAATTTAAGAAAGGAACATGAACTTCAACTGATTCTCCATTGGAAAACCCCCTCATACACTTCAGTTTAAATCAACTAAACTAAATATCCTTTCAAAATTATGGAGATTGTACATTACCCTAAAAATCACATACAATATGCCTTCTCAAAGTGTGCTCTCTCGTGCCTCTTCATACAGATATAAAGATCATTGTGCTTGTTTTGGGGCCCTTGTTTCCATTTGAACATAGTTTGACCATGATTGAAAGTGATTGAATAAGTGTGGCTTTAGTAAGTCAGCTGAGCCTATGCAACTGGCGGTGAGCCTGTTGTTACAAAGCACCTGCTGGGCTTGTAAAATAGAACCTGCTAAGTTTAGACATCTTCTTTGTTTACATGATTACTACTGGAACTCTGGAAAAATAGGCTTTCTGTTCAAACAGGCATTGACCCCCAGGCAGGCATTACATTTCACCTGAGGCCGTGGAACAGACTCCCGAAATTGAGTGACAACACTGGGGTTGTAGGTGTGTAGTTTGAATAGAAGTGTGTGATATCACAGAATGAAAAAAGAGTTTAAGATTTTAATATATAGTGATGTGTATAAAGCAATATGGAGGACTTAGGGGGTTGGCCAAGTCCTTCTTCTTCACCTTCTTCTCCATGGTTTTGGGTGTTTTTTTCTTATTGGGTGAAAAGGTCCACATTGCAGACCTTGGTTTTTGGTTATTGTGTTAAAAGTATAAATAATGTAGGCATCATCTCCTTATTAGATAATTGGCACTTAAAGGACCTTAGAAAGAATTAGAGCCCTTTTCTACCTTGTTAGCTGGAACTCACAACTGGTGAGACTGTACTTCAGGTAAGAATTAATATCTAAATCTGAACATGAAACTGTGACTCCCGTGTATTAATCCTGGCTCTAACATAAAAAAAGAAGATAAAAAACCAGCAGATTAGGACTGGAGGAGAAAGGAAGGATTGAAATGTGCTTAACTCTGTAGAAATTTGTTTGACTTTGGCATTTTTACTGCATGTATTTTCTTTTAATATTTCCTTGTTTAGAGTATGAATGTTTGATTGTTACTAATGAACTCCTGCTAACTTTGTTTGCATCCTAAACTGCAATGAAAATTATAAGGGATTCAACCATGCAGGTGGTTTGGTGTAAATGTCTTGACTTTATATTCAGAAAAATGTGGGTTTGCTAGTTTCTAAACATAAAACATCTTAATTTACGTTGAGCTACAAATGCAATGATTGCACAATATTAATTAAACACATAATCAAACACATATTTTATGATTATAATGTACCTGAACAGTATCTTCTTACCTTAAACTTTTACTTATTGCAGTAGACATGCAATAGTTTTATTATTCAAAGCACCATTTCTGACATGAGAAATGGAAACAATGTAACAAAAGCACATTCTGGAAGTTTTTAAATTGCAAGGTATTATTAAAAATTGAAATAATAGGGTGTTTCTGGAATTGGACCCATAGACTACCTTATGGAAAATTTTTAAAAAAGAAGAAAAAGGGTTTTTTTCTGCTCAAAGATCAATCTTGGATCAGCATGATGAGTTTGTGATCTTTTTGTCAAGTCAGTCTGTAGTCTGTAGTATGGATGTCTGTACTCTGATGTAAAATAGTGTTGCAAAAAAGTGACGAAAGAGGTAGTTTCATATTTAAAGAGAACCAAACCAAAGCAGCTTTCAAGGGTAGTAATTTTCAAGATACATATAAGGAGCCAAAGAGTCAGGCTACTTAAATTACTTTTTAGAGTAAGTAAGCCGAAGACCTTTGAACTCAATGGACATTACTAGATATTTGCAAATTTAGTGCTTTTGCTAGACATTCAGTTACTTCCACTTCCTTCCCTCAGGGTTTTCTACTTGGCTGTCTTTCCTTGCTTTCCTTTTTTTTTGAAGGCTGTGCAGAAACTGCTCAGTGTGGGTGGATTTAGATATGAGGTAACAAACAATTAACATCTTGGCAAAGGTAAGATGGCCTTCAACAATTTATTTTCTAAACTTCAGAAAGAGTTTCCCAAAAAACACAACTTGAAAGATCTCATTTCTTCCAAAAATTCTTTTAAACACTTGCTACCCAACCTACTTATTTTGCTTAGTTTGACCTCAATAAGTTCTCAACTCATTTAACGTATTTAGGCATTTTCTCTTAATCAATCTATAGATATTTCATGCTCTAAGTATTTTCTGTTAAATTGTTCTTTCCACACACTCTTATTGCCTTCATGCTTTTGGTTCCCTCAGCATTTCAATGTCTATTGGGCTGTGCTTAGAATTGAATACATTAGTCTAAATTCTACTAACTTTGTAGAACGAAGTATTTTTTTTTTCCTATAATTTAAGGTAGTTCTGTACATGCTGTTCAAAGTCACACTGTCCTTTCTGGGGGAGCAGTATGCTATTGTGTAATTCACACTTTACTGTACTGAAGTAATATTGGTGGTCCAGTTTCTTTTCTTATGTTTTGAAAAAAAACTTTATCTAGTTTCTTCATCTTCTACATATTTAGTAGAACCTAAGGAAATTCTAGATTGCATTTCTGTGCCTTTGCTGTAGAAAGGTCATTTACTATTCTTCCCAATTTATTATCATCTGCTAATTTAATTATTGTGCTGTTTAACCTCTTCCTGATTGCTAATGAAGATGAATGTTTGACATTTTCTCCATTTTCAATGCCAGTAAAAAATGGTATGTTAAAAGAGTACAAATCCAACACTTACAGATCTTGCAAAAAACCCCTCTAGTTCATTTTACTGCTATTTATTATTATATTATTACTTTTTTGATTGTGTTTTCTTCACTTGCTTTTCTGATAATGATCTGTTTATTTCCAGGACAGATTGGTTGAAGATCAACCGATAGCCCAAAAATACTAGCAAAAATTTTGTAAAATTGAAGATTGCCTCCATATGTTTGTATTCCCATAACAGAGTTTTAATAAACCCAGAGTTTATTAAGTTCAGTTAATATCTGGAATACAGATATTTTTAGGTTGCCTACTTCATTTTCTCAACCTGCAGTGAAGTTTGCTAGGCAATAACTGTTGGGTTCATGTGTATATTTTTGAACAATTGTTCTCTGTTAGCTGTATGTCAGATTACTTAGCACCTGCACATTTCTACACATCCTCCAATACCAGCTAGTAGGATAGGGTTTTCATTTGCTAACTGGGTAACTCATGGATTTGCTAATTGATCACATTCCTATTATCTTGTATTCCTGTTCCTTATTTGTCAATATACTTATTTTGCTGTTCTGAGTTTTCTCTAAATAAGTAAGTCAAGGAGGACACTTAGAAGGTAGTTCAGCTTTTCTGTGGCAAAGCTCAGTTTTTGATTCACTCACCATGACAGTGCGTTTAGAGCATTTTGGTGATGTCAGTCCATGGCAGTGTGAGTTCTCTTGCAATAACAAATCACTACTCTGGAATGTTTCCTTTACGTCTTTATCCTCCCTCCTGTGAAACTTCCCCTTGCAGATTTCTTTCCCGAGAAAACCAGTGTACTAATTATATGTGCCAAAAAAGATGAGAAACAACTAGCCTAAATTCTCTGTTGGAACATAAAATATGAGAAACTAGAAGACTGTTCCTAAGCAGCCTGCTGCACACAGTGGACCTAGAGAGAAAAGATAAATGTAAATAGTTTGCTGTCTTTCTGTGAATCAGAGATAACAAAAGCTGATAAAAAATGCTTCGAAGCCATGCTTTTCCAAATTCATCTGGCCCATGCTGAGATTTGAGAAAATGTCCATTTCCTGCTAATACTTACCAGTCAAGGTTCCTGAGCTGAATGCCTGTTGTTCTAGTTATTTTGAAGGGATGCAGGTCATTACATATATTGTCTACGTTGATGTGTCTACCCTAGGCACTTTTAGTCTTAGGACAGAAAATCAAGCAGGTTTTTCACAGTGCTATTCAAAACCAGACCCTATCTAAAATGTTATCTTTAAAAAGCCCATTTTGTTTTATAATGGACATAAAGTCTAGCAGCTATAGTAAATGGTGTGGGCATTGCACTACACCTCTAGCAAACACTGGATTTTACAATATACCTAGATGCACAGTAAATTACTGAGATTTAAAAAAATATAATAAAAGATTAGCTCTCAGATTCAGTGTCATATGTAGATTCAGCTTATGAAAAAGTATGAGTATTAACTAGCTGTGGGAAGGCTTTCAGTTAAAGTAATCCAGAAAACAGAAAATGATAGTTGGATCTACAAATGGATTCACATCAGAAACAAAGTGATTAACTTCTTAATGCTGAAAAATGCAGTAACTTCAAGGATAAAGCCCGGAAGGACTGGTTTAATCAAATGTCACATTGATGCTGGCAGTAAAGATTGTTATCGAAATGCCTTACAGTGCTTCATTTATGAGGATAGAAGTTATAGAAGATCAGTGAAACCAAATGTTAAAAGGGGACATTGTGTCTGCTGCAGGTTGTTCATGGGCATCTCCACTCTTATTAGTACATTTGCTCTGGTGAAATTTTATACGGACTATGAGAAGTTAAATAGTGCCTCTCAGTGAGAACAGTATCTAGTGCCTGAGGTTTATGACTCATTAGGTTTTAGAAGTGAAGCTTGGTCCATTAACACCTAAGACATATGTAAGGATAACAGACCTGCAGATGTTTCAGAACCTAAGTCTAAAGACACCATTCTGTAGTAGGAAGACATGTATAATTTTCAAGTTTTGTCCGTTAATTCACCTGCAGTGTTGCAAAGAGTAGGGAGTAAAGTTACGGCAGCTTTAATTTTCCAAGTGCATATTTCTATTTGGATGATTTAACAGAAGCATTGTCTCTTTCCAAAAAGCATCCTCAACATCAGCTTTTACAAGTATAGAAGCATGTAATAGAATACGAAAAGCAGGGATTACTTGTATATTAGAGAAATGTCGATTACACTTCTGTTTAGAAAAGTAGGTAAGGATTAAGAGCAGATTTTTGTAAATGCTAAAGTAGGATTGAAAACACAATCTGATAGTCAATTAAAAGAAATTAGGTCATTTTGAGGAACTATCAAGTGTCACTGAAACTACATGCCTGACTGTTCTGTTAAAGCTTCCCCTTCAAACAGCTCACAAGATATGCCTTTTGAACAGACTTGGATATGCTAATAAGCATTTCAGATTAAAAGAGTTTGTCAGCAATTTTAAAATACTCCCAATTCAATTCATTGAAATGGCTTTCCTAAGATTTAGTAGCATGTTTGGGAGCATCCGTCACAAAGCTTTTCTACAAAGGATCACATAGTGTGGTAGCTTATTTTCAAGAGATAGTGTGGTAGCTCTATTTCAAGAGATAAAGAAATACAATAAATAGTATGAGGTGGGGTGATTTCACTTTCATTTCTGCTGCTGCTGTTTCTTCCTACAGAAAAAATTACTCTGGTATGCAGCAACAGAAAGCAATGGTCCAGCTCCCCAGTTCCTGTAAATTTGCAGAGATTCACTGACTGCAAATTTATTCACAATCCAGTGTAGTTCATGGAATCCTAAAGGTGTGATGCAGTAACAGGGTCCAGACAGTGAAACATATGCAGAACTTATTTTTAAGGTTTCCTCATAGTATTGTCCATCACAATATCTAACCTTACATTCACTGATTTTAATAGGTAACCAAAATTACTTATTGGTTTTGAAAAGTTTTGGAATTATATGGAAATGAAAACTATAATTTACCCTTCTCTGCACACAGGTTCAGATTAAAACCTGGAATGCAATTACCTTTTCAAAGTTTGTTCAGTCATTTCAAGTTGTAAGGAAAGAATCTAAGTACTGTAAGAATAGTAAAAATACTCATAAAAAGATACAAAAGAAAAATACTTCTCTTCCTGTCCCTTGCACTTCAGCAGAAATGTTTAGAGTGAATTTTAGCTGCTTCACATTTATTTGCAAATGGGATAACGATGTTAAGACCTGTACAGTAATTTATTTTATATTTCTAGAAGTCTGCCAACTGATCGTAGATACTAGAAAGTGAACTGGATGAATGGCAACTGAATGTGGGACCCGAAGTTATTTGTACTTTAATAATCAAACATTAAAGTAAAGACTAGTTGTCCTCTGCTGGGCTGAAACCATGGAAAGGTGGTGCCAGTTTGATGGTTAATGACACCCTGGTGTAGAGTAGTCTAAAAATAGAGTGTAGCTGGTTAACAGTGAAAGAAATAAGAGAGTGAAGAGCAATTCACTCCTATTCCAGTGTGGGAATCCCCTCTGCACAAAGGGGAGGGGGAACATGCATTTCTGTCCTTCATCTCTAATCCTCACAGTTAGTGCACTGTGTGTGTCTGTGATGGAGTCAAATTTCTTCATACAGTGCTGGTTTGGATTTGAGATTAAAACCACCTGGTGTTTGGCTGCTGCCAAACAGTACCTGCAGAGCATTGGAGGCTTTTTCTTTTTTCTTCTTTGTTCCCTCCCACCCCAATGAGTATCTGGGGTTGGGCAAGAAATTGGAAGGAAAAACAGCTGGAACAGGTGGTCCCAACTCCTGAATAGATGCTCCTTACCATAAGATTTCATGCTCAGCAGTAAAATGGGTAGCAAGAAAAATTGTGGAATTAATATTATAATTGTTGTTTAGAAACTGCCTGGACATTGATCTGCTTGTGGGTTGTGGAGCATTTCCTTTGCATCACTTTTTATTCACCCTCCTTTCTTTGCTTACTAAACTATCTTTGTCTCAACTAGTAAGTTTTCTTGCTCTTGTCCTTCCTATTCTCTTGGAATTCCTATTCTGGTCTTGCTGGGGGTAGGAAGTGCATTAACAGCTGAGTGCGTGCTTAGCTACCTGGGGTAAAACCTCAACAGACAGCAAGCTGCAATAATATTGAAAATGTTATTCTGACCTAGTTCATAATAATGCTGCTAAATGGGAAATGCCTAAAGAAACATGCTAGGATCCCTCCTCCCTCACCAACAGGTCTCAGACTATTGCACGTTCTCATCATGCTCTTTGTCTCTACTGTTTTATCAGCACAGATCTAGTTCTGAAAACTGCAGTCAATTCCTTTCATTTGTCTGAGCCCTGTTAAAAATCAATCTGTGTAAAAATACTTATCTTGAATATAGATATTTTCATGCAGTTTCTTTGCTGTGGTGAGAACAGACAATTGGGCTTGTGAATGGTCCCTACTGGTCTCAGCACAGGAAAATTTGGCTTTTACTTGCCTGGTTAGGAGGGAAATGATAGAGTAGCTTTGGTGGGTACCTGGCATCCAGCCAGGGTCAAGCTACCACAAGAGGTATCTGGTGTTAAAGGGAGGGTAGAGGAAGAAAAGGTAAACCAGATATAGATTATTCACATGGGAAACTTTTTTAAAAATCAAACTGTAAAGCACATGCCCAAGTGTGATGTCACCCTGTCCAATGATTGGTCTGAAGAGTTAGTTATAGACTTGTTACATGAGGGCTTTGCTTGTTTACTTTGCACTCTTTTAGGGATTTGCATTCAGACTCCCAAAGATGGATTTTTCATTGCAAGTGGTGCATACCAGAAAGTAAATTTCATTTTTTAAATGTAGTACTAGTTTTCATTAGCAGAGTCACTCATATGCCCCATTAAAATGTGGATTTATTATTCTTAGGTGCTTCTTGTGAGAGAATTTATTTCAGTGTTTTCGGGAACTCAGAATACCTGAGCAGGTGCATTAGAATCTGACACAGAAACAGATAAAGTGCTTTCAAATATGTGATTCCTGTTTCTGTCTTTCCCACTGTCTCTTTCTGCTCCTTCCCACTCCTGTACCTCAAATTCTATTTTTTTTGCTCACCTTGAACAGTGCTTGACACTCTACTTGATGTTTATTGGCCTGCTGAAGGTACAGGCCCTCATTGTGAGTGGAGTTCTCATAATACTTCTCTCTGTGTTGCAAGAGAAATTTTATTTATTAGGTTTTTGTGTGCCTTTTTTTTTTTTTTTTAATAGACTAAGAGGCATAATCTATATATGAAAAGTGCTAAAAATAGTATTTTTCTGCTTTCTCAGAATGAGGTTTGTGTAACAAAGTAAGTGGAACATTTGAAAGTGCTGACCTTTAATATGAAACATACTCCCGCTGTAACAGAGGACTAGTGTGCCCTTCAACATGAATCTTTGTCACCACCATGTAGACATATCTTTCTGTGAACACCAAACTGTTATGTACAAGCTCACCTTGAAATGTACAGACTGCCTTTGCTCCTGAGTTAATTCTGCAAGCTGCCCTGTGGTTTCTGAGATGTTGCCTGAATCTTAATCTGCTTATTTCTGCTTTATGCAAACTGTTTCTATCTGCCCCTGATTTTCATTTCCTGTAACTTTTTCCATCCTAATAAACTGAGAATGTCCAATCCATATGTTTTTAACTGAACTGAGAAATAAATCAGATTCTGGTCAACCTTTGGTATGGATCCTGTGGGTCTGTAATCTTTAAAGTAATAGGAGGGACCTGCATATATGTGAAAAGGTGCTTTCAGCTGGAAGAATTAGAATTTCTTCTCGGAAAGGACAAGAGATTAATCACTGTGTGAGATTAAAATTAGAGATTAAGACACTTAGAATTATGGGTATACAGATCAGTGAGGTCCAGAGTTCTGCTATGGCAAACAAATTCCCAGTCAAGCCAACCAGTGGAGTCAAGTCAATCAGGTCACCATACGCTAAATAAGAACTTTATGATGAGCTGAAGTGTTCCCCTTGTTGTATCCATTAAGTGGAAGTTTAGACATTGAATTTGTAGAGATTAACATGCAGATCTTTTAATTTGGAGCTATTTCAGCATATAGATATGTTGCCTAGATATAGAGTCTTAATGTCATTAGAGATGGCCCGAGGGAACCAAGGCATCTGCACAGCTCTGTCATGTCATTGTCCCCATGTCCACTACCTGCTACACTACACTGTATGTCTCTTTCCCTGCACAGTTGGCCAGTAAGTATTATTTAGTTTTCAATGGGATTTTCTTTTGTTCTGTTTGTTTTGTATTCACTCTGCAGCACAGCAAATAAGAAAAACTTTCAAATTCCTCCAAATCTTTGAAGTACTCTTCTCTTCTGGGAAACTGGAGGGATTGTTCTGTATCAAGGTAAATGTCACACTGTTTTCCCAGGAAAGTTTGGTGGTCTGAGGAGCCCATGATCCATTCTGCTTTTTTTTTTTTTTTTTTTTTTTTATGAAGTCATATAGAAGATATCAGAGCCTTCTGGCTAGGAACATATTTGACAGAGTGTGTATTCACAAAGCTAATGTTTTGAGGCTCTTTCTATATTATTACTTTCTTTATGACAGGGTCAGAGAGCCACCACTTCCACATTACTGGGCTTTGTAGCACACGGAAGGTAAATAGAAACAATGTTGCCTTGAAACCTTGCCTTCAGTGCAATGAAAATTACTTGTCAACAAGACATTTCTGAAAAGAAATTTTGGGCTTGATGGACACAATATTTGTATAAAATTGTTCTCCTTTGAAGTTCCCAGACACCTCTATTTCCACAGTAAGACAAATTTTCTCTATTTTAATACTCAGTTGACTGTAATTTTAAGAAAGAATCTAACTTGTGGTTATTACAGTCAAAAACAGTTATTACAGTGGAAGGAAATTTTAACAGACATGTAACATCACATTTGTTTTAAACTATTTTCATGTGCCTATGCAGGCTTTGCAGGTGAGCACTGCATCTTCTTACCTGCTAGAGAAAATAGCTCTAAATAAATTTTAGCCCTTTTTTCCCCCCTCTTGTGTAACCTTGGTGTAGTCCAAGAGAAAGATATGAGACAAGAATGGAAGAGAGTGTGTGAGGATTTGTGCGTCTCAAAGATTATCTTGCTAGGCCAGAATAAATGATTTTCTGTGTGCTGTTAACTTTCAAAAGCTTAGTAGACTGAGTATTTGGAACATTAATGAACAGTAAAGTCTTACTGTTGTCATAAGTAAAGCCCATCAGATATTTGAGTCTCAGAAGCTTTCCTCATTCCAGCAAAGTGCTGTGGTGGCAGTTCACTACGTCATTTGACTCAGCTCCTGGAATCATCAGTGCCTTTGATATCAAATATGCTAAACATTACAGCAGATCGCCTTGTGAACAGAAACTGAAAATGAAAATGGTATTAAGATAAAATCCTTGTGCCATTTTCAGACGGAAAGTAATTTTGTTATTTTTCTGCTTCCATAATTTTTGACTGCTTCCAGAAGATTAAATTAAAGGCAGTGGCCTAAATTTCAGAAGAGATTAGGAACTTGATGATATACTTCCAGGAGGACCAACTACTGCTACCCAGAACAGGATGTATTTCTGTAAGAGTACCTCCCTTCCCTTCAGTGTGTGACATTGGCTTTCACTAACATGGAATTCCTTTTAAACTGAACTTTTCTGGGAGCAAGAGTTGCTCATTTTTTGAGTGATTTCTACTTCAGGATCACTATACAACAAAACCAAATACCTGAACATACAAAATCACTGATGGACTAATTTAACACAATGTTCAAGAAATTCCTTGATGCTTAAATCCTTGGTTTTCCCTTTGATCTTGAACCATTCTGTCTACCCACTTAGAAACACAAACTGTGCCACTGATTGTTTCTTTTCCATGTTAGCCCATTACTGTAAATGTAGAAATGATTTCTGTGACGTTTTTGTCCTCATTCATCCCCAACAGCTGTAATGTCCCAGCATTTGAAAAATCCCCAAAATATGTAGTGCCAATCAGCAACGCACACTCTGTGCAGATGCCTGACTAGGAGTACGACATTAATGATTTACAGTATTTATCCCAGTTACTCCTTAGGCCCAAGAGCTGTAACTGGTACTAGGCAGTTGAAGTTCCTCTCTAGCAGATTCAGCTCAACAACACAGTTCTACATGGCCCCTGCTCAAGTTCTTCCAGCTCAGACAAGACTCCTGGTCTGTGAGAGTACATGGCTACAGGTGGGAGGGATGAACAAGAGTAGTGAGAAAGGTCACTTCAGAATTTCTGCAGGGAGATCTCAGTAGAGTGTGGAAAGTGGAAAAAGGTATGATGGTGAAAAGAGACTTATTAGAGAACTGCAATCAGGTAACAGAGGGTTGAAGCAGTTGAAGCTGTTGGTTTAATATTTGGAGATTTCTTTCACTAGCTTAGAACTAATGCATGGTTTCAAGAAGAAGAAATTTTAAGTGACTCACTTGCAATTAACCACAATGCTGGTAAAAACACTTGTAGGGCTGGTGTAGGATGCACCACAAGGTGCTCTGGGGCACTGGCTTCTAGAAAAGACTGCCAAAGTGCTCTATGCCAGTCAGCACACACCTCAGAGCACCCAGACCACTCATCCAAAACAGACTCACTGTGATACAAGGTAGTCACACCATGTCAGAGAAATTATAGAGAACCACAGACACAGGTTGTAAAAAAAAAAAAATAAAAAAAATTCTTGTATTTTCCAAGTGTCAGGAATAGAGAGTAAACAGTACAGTCCATAGTGACTATTTCTGTTGCCTCTGACAGGTTAGACAAGAGGATGCTTTGCTGTAGCTTCCAAGTCTCTAAAGGCATTTCAGAAGGGAGTCAGAGGAAAGGCAGGGAATGCTTAGCTAGTTGTAAATGGTATTTTCATTTCTTGGGCAACTATGCTTGTAGTATATGTCTCAATAAGAAAAAAATGCAGGAGCTGCCTAAATTCTTCTAAGATCAAAGACAGTAAGCTTTTTATGCATAATCTAACTAATCTGTGTCGTTTCTGATTTAACCCCTTCCTGAGAACGAAACTGTTCTTATCTGAACACATATGATGGATGTCCACAATGAAAATCTCACAGCTTCCTTTTATCCTCCTCTCTATCTATTCATACTTTTGTCTCCTTTTTAGCAAGCGTTTTGTTTTCATATATTCCAGGTAATTTTCAAAGTACTTAAAGAAAAGGAGTACTACAGGGTTTCAAAACTATACGGTGACAAAATGAGAGAAGATTATTGTGTTTCCAGCTGATATCTAGGACTTTATTTGGTTTAGAAATGTTTGCTGCTATGTGCCACTTGACTGACACCACCAAGGAAGCAGTATTTTCTAATTGCCAACTGCCTGTCCTAATTTGTGCTGATGTAAACTACTGCTGCTAATTATCTTATTATAAGAATTTTTCTCTCTCTCTCTCTCCAAATCCTTCCCTAATTAAGACCTGTTCTTGTTAAAATCCAGCCTACATCATTTATTTCCCTTGTTAGAAGCTTGCTATTCTCTCTTTTCTTCTGCAGTGCTCTTGAAACCTTTTTGTTGATGTTGACAGTATCTTAGGGTATAAGTTGTTTGGGGGCAGAGAGAGTAATTTTTTTGCTAGTATGCTGTAAAGGTGGTTTTCTTGGCTACAAGGACTTACAAGTATGGAAGGTTTTCAAAAATATGATTCTATGAATGACAACTATCATAAAATAATCAAATCCAAAAAATCTAGCTCTGTATGAACTCAGAATCTACAATGTGGAAAGACTAATTTCAGGAAGATCGCAGAAAAATATATCATGGATGTCATATGTCAGAAATATGTCATGTATGCTGTTTCTTCTACTAACTTAGTTTTGCTTGCACGCCAGCTGTCAAGCCCTTCTATACATGTGTCTTTTAGAAGTTTTAAATGAAAACATAGCATTGGAAATTCAAGAATAATATATATTTACATAAAGAGTAAAGAGATAATTATGTTATCCTTATGCACCAAAAAACACTAGTTAGAGATCTGCTTGGTATTGTGCAAATAAAGCTTAGTACCTTGTTCTTTCATCACGTAAATGTGCAGTACTTGAAACACAGCTTTAGTAGGTTCCTCTGAGAGGATGAGGAGGACCCAGACTATAGAGTACAACACTATGTGGAAAATACAAATTTAAAGTTTCTGTAATTTTGTGGACAAAACATTATTAGTTTGGGTGTCTCACTGTACAGAGATGGGAAATTAAAAGAACTTTCAGCCAGTCAATGAAGCAAATATAATCTTGAATGTGGAAACACAATGCATTATGATTACTTCTGTTATTCAGTCTAGGTGTTAAACAGAAGTCCATGTGTGACGTGCTTCTACTTTCAAGCACTGTTTCGAGCACAGAATCACAGAACAGTTTGGGTTGGGAGGGACCTTAGGGATTACCTGGTTTCAACCCCGCTGCTGTGGACAGAGACACCTTCCACTAGACCAAGTTGTTAAGAGTCTCATCCAACTTGGCCTTGAACACTTCCAGGGATGGAGCACCCCCAAGTTCTCTGGGTAACCTAAGTGCCTCACCCAACCTCTTTCAGTTTAAACACATTCCCTCTTGTCCTATCACTACATGCCCTTGTAAAAAGGCATGTTTATCTCCCTTGGAATTATAGGGAACAGGTCACCATTTGCTTAAAAAAATTCAAATTTAATCACTTGTAAACTGAGTGTGTTTTGTTTATGTAGTGAACTTTGAGTTGTAGTGTAGTTTTATGGGTTTATGTCTTCTGTCAGAAGACATTAGGAGCTGCCCCGAAGTAGGGCAGAGCCACTTTTGGTTGGTTCCAAAATGGTGGCATGTCTGTGATAATATTTAGGAAAGAAAAGGGTAAACATTATTGTGCAGCAGCTGTTATAGAGAGAAACAGCCCTGCAGGCACTAAGGTCAGAGAAAAAGGACGGGGTGCTCCAGGTGTTGGAGCAGAGCTTCCCCTACAGCCCATGGAGGACCCCATGCTACTGCAGCTATGGTACAAGCTCTTCCCAGAGCACATCTACTCTAAGCAGAATTTTCAAAACATAAGTAAATTTGCTTTGATGGAGCATGGTGTTTTGAAACACAACCTTTTTGTTTATTTAATTTTAAGAGTCAGTAATATTGTTTAGAAGTTGTAACTGTAACTTTCACCAGAGCTCAAGCATCAAGAGCATTATGTTGGTAGCAATTTGAGAAAGTGTTTGAAACACTTCTCTGGAAAGATGAAACTTGTGTCACAGAGCTAGTCCATATTTCTGCGAAAAAGAAAATATTATTTGAGTAGAAGTCTACTAGAAGCATAATCTAAGTTTGTTTCTTCTTATCCAGATAATTACTTTTATATAAAAATGGTTTGCCAGCCATAAAATTGCTGTCCTCAGACTCAAAAGACTTAAAACCACCAGTAGGAACAGACAAAGATACAAGACTTGGCAAGGAAGTGTATCATAGAATCATAGGATTTGCTGAGTTGGAAGGTGTGAGAGTCGGGATCCGAGGGTCCCTGGTTTAGCCTCATGACCATTCGTCAAGGACTCCTGTTGAGGAAGGGACTGTGTGCAAGGGGCTCGGGCCTAAGCCACAGTTTGCCAAGCATTGAACTGCAGGTGTGTCTTCTGGACTGGAGCTGGCTCCCATGGAACTTGTACAAAGACAACAGACAGCTGGACAGCCTGTGCCTACCAGCGACCGGGCCCAGACCTGCCTGGCCCAAACCTGCCTGATCTGAGTCTGAACAGTTGCACCAAGTTCCCAGAGCAATGGGCCCCACCACAGTGACTCTCGGGTGCTCCCCTGCACATCGGCCGGTGGCCCCCTGCTTCTTAAGTGACTATAAAAGCTACCCTTCTGCAACTCACACTTTGAGATCTCCCCACAGAGAGAAGACGGATCCATTGGCCAGACACCACGCCACGAGGACGTCATTCTGCCGTTGGTAGATATATCCCCCTGCCCCCCCTCTCCTTGCTCTGTATCCTATTTTTCCTTTCTCATTCCCTCTCTCGCAAGTGTTGTTGGCACTCAATAAAGGTGCATTAGTTGTATGATTAAACTATTGTCCCCTCGAGTACTTTCTGCACTCTGAGATCACAATGAACCTATCGCGATTCCTGCTTGGATTGTGACAGAAGGGACCCACAAGGATAATAGAGACTAACTCCTGGCTCTGTGCAGAACACACCGAGAGTCACACCAGGTGTGTCTGACAGCATTGTCAAAATGCTCACTGAACTCAGGACTTCGTGCTGTGACCACTTCCCTGGGGAGCCTGTTCCAGTGCCCAACCACCCTCTGAAATGTGCAAATACTTTTTTTTTTAACAACACTGAACTTTTGTTCTTTGGGCAAGTTCTTCCAACAAATAAACTTGAAATGAATTGTTAAACCACTCTCATCTTAGTAGGTTGTTTCTTAGTAGTAATACCATTCAGCAGTACCATTCATTTTTGTTGGGGTAGGTAACTTTTTTGAATAGAGGGAATATGTGTCACTTCGTTGGTACAAAGATTTTTTGAACCTAGTAAGAAAGAATGCTGTCTGAATGGTGTGTTCACCTTTTTTTTTTTTTTTAACATATTGTATAGAGTCTTCCAGAAAATGATCATAAGTACATCTTTTTCAACAGAAAACTTTATAAGCATTTTCCCGTAATTTTTGAGCTAGGTTTACTTGATGGCAGGATGAAGAGGCTAGTGATGCATATTTTCCTTGTGAAACTGGAGAAGTTAGTATCAGAAAATATGGCCTTTAGTCTCTTCAGTCAGTTTTGAAGATCTTGATATTTGATGCTATTTTTTTCACATTAGCATTTTAATATTTTATAGCCATTTTTAACTCTCCAACCATCTGTAACTAATTTTCTTTTGTAAAAAAAATCCTGCTAACATCTGTTTATATGCAATTGCAATTGGGGCATGTAGAATATTACCTCAGACTTAATATTTGACTAAAAGCTTGAGAATCTGGAATGATATTAAAATTAACTTCCAGTTTTATTATGCTTAGACATGAATTTAGAAAAATGTATTGCATTAAACATGTCAATATACTCTTGAAGACCCACTAGTGCCTTTAACTAACTTTAGACTTCTTAAGACACTTCTAAATATTAAAACATAGTCATACCAAAATTAATTCTGGTTATTCTAATTAAAAGTTACAAAAATTCTAAGATTTTTTCAATGTAAAACCTAGGTGAATTGTGATTAATCTCTCTAAAAACACAGGTATATTTTTGTAGTGTTTTAGTAATCTAAGAAAAAACTCATACAGCAAAATTTATGGTGAGTGAAAAAAATCCCGTAATTTTCTTTTGTTCTACAAAATAATTTATTTTATATTACTTAATCCATGTTTCAAGGGATAAAACTTCCAAACCAGTGACAGGTCTGTTCTAGAGTACAGAGATTACAAAGTGGAAGTCACCCATGAGTTTTTGTTCTCAAAAATAACTAAACTATAGAAACAATTCCTTTTTCTCCTCCACCCCTTCCCCCCTCATAATTTAGGTTTGTAGCCACAATGAAGATTCTTAGCAATGAATTTTCATTAGAGTATTCCTCTAAATTAACATTCCAGGTGACTACAAATATTCTCAGCTACTGGAAAATAGCGTATGAAGTGTCAAAAAGTAATTGATTGAAGGAAAACCCATTTCTGAGTTAAGGAAGAAGATAAAAATGGTGCTGGGGATTTTCTTGCCTATAAGATATGCAAAGATTATGACTAAGGTGTGGACATTCTCTCTAGTAACATTAGCACTTCTGTTTGTTTTGGTGACAGATGGAGCCTGCTTTGAATACATGGCATGGATGGAGGTATGAGACTATGAACATGGCGATGTTAACTCATGAAGTAGAAATTAAGTTAATTACTCCACTTTAATTTTACCATAATTTTGGGTTTTGTAATGACCCTGCTGATTCAGCTGTTACAAACGGGTTTTGTCTCAGCTTGGTAAGACAGTGATGACACAATGCTTAATTTTTGCCTGAAATTTAAAAAAGAGTTTGAACTCAGACTGTAACTAGGTGATTGACAGCTTGTGCATTTACAGTGTGATCAAGGCAATGCAATCATGAAAGCATACTTACTCTTGGATTAATAAATATGCTATACTGAAAATCCTTTTCTGCTCATCTACATAGTATATTCACCATTTGAACATCTGCTATCTATTTATTACTTCAAAAATACGTTCTTAGTTCAAAATTTCACAAAGAACAAGAATACTGACACTAGATGTTTGTTCTTCAACCCTGTAACTGGACTCAGTAGTGATTTTTGTAGTGGCTCTTCCCTAAAATATCAGTGATCAAACCATCCATAAATAGACATTCTGAATATTGTTCTTAATTATGAGAGAAGAAGACAAGAAACTATCCTGAATCTCTCCATGATTCTGTGCAGTAGTCTGTGATAATATTGAGTCTCTGAAATTTACTGATTTCTCATGCCTTCTTCAAAAATATTTCTTCCAATGTAATCCTATAGCATGTATTGCAAAGGATTTCACCCAGAGAGGTACAGAAGTATTGAATCTGCTGTACAGTAGCTGGGATTTGGGAACATCATACCTGTACTTCTCTCACAGAAGAGGAATTCTGCTGTATTTGGGATCTGTAAGAAGGAAGATAGGATGATAACGGAACAGATGACATATGTTTTGTGAAGAGAGAGAACATCTTCCCTGATCTGTTCCTTAACACAGGAAGAGAGACTTGAAAGGGATACAATAACTTGCTTTTCAAACATCAAAGGAGTTAAACAGTTCATCCTCCCAGCACTGAAGGTACTGTTATGTACCAGATTTGCCCAAGGCTTAACGAAGTTTAATGTTTAGACTCAAAATAAGAGGGCTTCTAATCAAAAGTTAAATGAGGTTCTGGCAGAGGCCAGAGAACTCAACACAAACAAGACCTTAACTTATGTTGAAACAGAGTTTTGTTGGAAGAAGACAATATGGGACGATCTCCCTCTCTTGGGGATTGTACCCAAAGCTAATGGAGGAGATCTATATGAGCTGCACTATTATGTTCTACCATGAGCTATGTCCTCATGTGAAAGGCTCATGGGAAATGAACTACTGCTCATAAATAATAAGTTACTGTTCATAATCAGTTTCAATGACAGCTCTTCAGTGACTGGCTATAAAGTAACTGAACATCTGCAGAAATGGATTTTTTTGGTGTTCTGCTTGCACACTTTTTGCTTAATATTAAAAGGCATGAATACTGTGGGATGAAGATTGGTCATAAAGGCAGAAGACATGTAAGTGTATTTAATTAATTTAATTTTACTGTGAGTGAGACTCTCTTATGAGTCACTGGAATTTGGGACCAGATATTCATGCAAGCAGGTCTTTTACTTTGATCAATCTCAGTTGGAGCATGTTAAATAAATCTTGAATTGGAGGGGGATGGGGAGGGGGAAATTCGAGCCAGCTTCCCTAGTGAATGACACTTAACACTTAATCCTTAAAGTGTCGATAATGCTTTCTTTTCTTGAGCCCTCCTTAGTATGCTTAGAAATAAAGCAGCTGCATGAAAAATGCTGCCAGGTTATTCTGTCTCTCTTGGAGTCCTTGGTGTTTTTTCAAAACAAAAGAAATATCTGAATTTACAAGTGCTGATCAGGAATTTTTGTAGTCTTGTTTTTTCAGTCTGAGAAAATTTTTTACTGACATTTCAAACATTTACTGACAGTTTCTTTGGAACTCCATCTGAAGTTGCTGTGTAGGCTCTTAAAATTGGCATAGCAATAGAATCTGAAAATGTTTGGGTTTTCTGTTTAAGTACCAAATTAAATGACTGGATGTCTTGGGTTGAAAAATTTAACCAAAAATGTGTATTCTATTTTCATCTGTTGAAATCGGTTGGGAGATATTGTTCTTTATCTCTTGCAGCTCTAGGGGGGAAAGAGGGCAGATGCCCTCTGTTAATGGGACACCTGATAACACCAGATAAGGCAGTGCCTTCTTATCTCTTCCTTCACCCATCCTCCTCCGAGGGACATCACCTGTGAATGGGCCATTTAAGGCCTCTCACATGACTGATAACATCACCTCATTCCATTGTGAGATGCTCCACCCAGTGGGAGGAGCCAAAGCCTTTCCACCAGGATAAAACCAGCAATCCCAAACACCAAGATAGCTGATGTTACACTGAATTCTTGGAGGAAGATGGGACCCATCTTGCCGTCACTGGACCCTTTTTTCAGGATCATCTCTATTCCACAGAACAACATCTGTTACTCCAGGAAGACTTATTCAGACTGCTTCCAACACCCTGACTACAGGGTGTCTGGTCATATCTCTGGCTCTGTCAGAGTTTTCTAGGACTTTTGTTTGTTTGCTTGTTTAGTTTTTTGTGTACTACTGCATTTATATATTTTTAAAATATTCCTAGTAAACAACTATTATTCCTATTCCCATAATTTTGCTTGAAAGCTCCTAATTGAAAAATTGTAATAATTTGGAGGGAGGGGTTTTTACATTCTCCATTCCAAGGGAAACTCGTTTTCCCTGATAGATACCTGTCTTTTCAAACCAAGACACTGGAGATTTCCATTGTTTATTTTTTATTTTTCAGATAAGGGTCTCATTCTCTGTATAATGTGATTCAAATCTTCCCCTTCTGCTGTCTTTTCTGTTTCTTCCTTTCACTTTCTGTCTTTTCTATTCCCATGAGGTCTGTGATAATTTATTTTTAATGGTTAATATTGAGAGTGATACAAATACTTCTTGAAGAATTCTACTCAGTGATTTCGATAATGATCTGACATTTTCAAATTGAAGTTTAAATCTAACCTCTAGTATTGCAGAGAACTCTCATGACTCATCTATATTCTTATTGATGAGTCATGTTATCACCTTTCATTGATTTGTATGACATTCTGTAAGCGATTTCAATGATGGAGTAATTTTAAATACGCTCCTATAAAATCTGGATTACTGAAACCCCAAAGGAGAATATGGATGACATTTGCTGTAATGTGGTCATAGTAGGGGAGGGGGCAAAGGAAAATAGCCATCCTTCATAGGCAGGATTTCTTCCTTGGCTACTGCGAAGATTCCCATGTCAGGGTTTCTTACTCACTGTTGGAAGCAAAAGAACTAGTCTAGTGACCTTAATAGAACTGAGTGCACATGCCTTAAAACACAATAAATACAGGAGTCTGCAATGAAAGAAGGCTGAGCTGAATTATGTGTCATTTGCCATAAACTAGGAGTGTGCATGTGAGTGCTAATACATAACAATGTATTCAGCTACAAGACCTGAGCCCTGGTACTGTGTATTCACATGAAAGGAACAAATTTTCAAGCACTCTGCACTTCCCATGTATGTCCCTCCTTGATATTTGTTATATTATGCTCGTAATGAAAATATCTAAATATACTTGTCTTCTCAAAACCCAATATTAATGCAAATTGTCTACTTCCAAAATACACCTGATATTATAGATACAAGGAGACGTGGACAGTAGTCTGCTATATCTGTAATTATTCTTAAAATAAGAGAATATAAAAGTAGATTTGTAATTTTGCTCAAATCTTGTAGATCCTCAGATGCACTAAAGCCTAACTGTGTTTCTACACTGAAATCAATGGGAATATATACCTTTTAAAAACTAACTCCAGCTACATAATGAAACCAGGTAATGGAGATCTATCATTAAGCTAATATTTCCATTTACCAAAATTACTCAGTCACGATAACAACTTCTTCATGCACATCAACAAAACCCCAATGCATGGAGAACTTCAGTGTTATGCTGATATGAAGCCTTACAGAAAAAGGTCCTGCTGCAGTAGTACATGTTCTTGAGTACATCGTTTGAGTTAAAAATCCAGGATCTGATTGTGTGCTGAGTCAAAGCCTTAGAAGTCAATGGAAGTATCAATCAGCTTGTATAAACTGACACAGTCTAGTTCTTCGCATGGTCCTTCAGACTTAATTAGGCATGAATTGAATTGCGATGGTGTCTGTATCCCCATTAGCTCCGCATGGTGCTCACTCTGCTTAGGATATCCTGCATAGGATATCTTACTAGGAGCACACCCAGCTGGGTGTGCTGGCTCTGTGTGGGGAAGAAGGGTATACCTTACATCTCTCTATATCTCCAGATATAGAGAAATGTAAGGAAGTTGAGGAAAATATGGACCTTAGCCCAATGGGTTCAATGATGAGTCAGGTTCCTATCATACCAATACCTGTTTGCTAATTTATTGAATCAGGTAGGCTGAATGGGGGTTTGACAAACCTAGCCTGCTGGAAGGTGTCCCTGCCCATGGCAGAGGGTGTTGGAACTAGATGATGATTAAGGTCCCTGCCAACCCAAACCATTCTCTAATTCTAGGTAAGAAAAAATTTCAGATCTAAGAGTGTTTGTATACCCTCACTTATTTCAATATGCTCTTTACATATTAATGCCTAATTTTTAATGTTTCTGAGTACATATTAGGTATATAAAGTCACATGAAAAAATCAATCTTTCTATTTCTTGATATAAGTGAACGTTTCCACTCCTTGCTGTATGTATGCTTCCTCTGATGTTTGTGAAGCCTTTTTGTCTCTTTGTTATTTATTGTAAGAAAGAGATTGTCAATTAAGGCTTCCTAGGTCAATTCAAAAGCTGTTATTTTGACTCCTGATTCCATTAGTGCTTACATCAGTTAAAAGTTCCTAGAAGATCATGATGAACAGTTCTCAAATCTGCAGTGTTTTCTTTGGAAAATTACTATGTGTAAATTCTGTTTTTCTTTTGTGATAATAATTTTAGGTAAAGGATAAAACATGAAAGAGGTTAATTAGTGAGGATGAGATAACATTGGCTGAACTTTATAGTGCTGTGAGAGAAGGGCCTATACTCTTACTTGGTAAAGTGTTCTGTGAGTGTACTATTTCTCAGAAAGGTATGGCATGTAGGCAGAATGCATGAACTCAAATGCAGTGAAAAGAATTTTGCATGTATATGAAAATGTAATTACTTTTCATGAATGTGGCAGGAGAAAGTAGAATACTGTGTGCTACATGAAGTCAATAGAACTAGCTTCAAGTAAGCTTAAACCTTCTTTTTTTTGTTCATGCTGGAAAAATCTGATGTCTATATATGTCACCAAAATACCTTCCTGTTAAAAAAAAAAAAAAAAAGGAAACTTTGAGTGTCTAATTGCAGTCACTAGATCTGCTATTCTACCTACTTACACTTCTTATTTAAAAAATCAAAAGTCCTGGTGAGTTCATCATGTCTTCTGATTAGAAAGCTCTAATTAAAAAAGAAGTCTTATAATGAGATTTTGGTGACCAGACACAGAGTTTGAATACTAAATTGCCCTGCTGATTTCTACTGAGCACCAAGCAATATGTCAGTCATTATCTGCTAAGTTCTATAAACCTGTGTATTTATTGGTTTCTGCAATTTCCACTCGAGCTTTTTCAGATTGACCACTAATCCTAAAAGTGCTCTTGCCAATAAGGCCTAAGGATACTTTTAAAAGTACAGCATTATAAGATGTTATATGGAGATCATCCCCTAATATCCTGACCAATAATATCTCATTGCTTCCTGTGATATCTCTTCCAGTTTTTAATAGTATTTATCTCTTACATTTAGTTGATGCAAGGACAGTGACTGTCTTTTAGGGTTTTTTCTGCAGTGTTTAACCAAGTACCATCCTGGTTCAAGAAGAAGAATATCCTGAATAAACTGTAATAAATAAGAATTAAGAATTTTCAGGGGTGAGCTAGTCCCTTGTTTTATAATACAACCTTTGGGAAAGGTGGGGGATTAAATTCAAAAAATTAATAAGGAAATTGTGTTAGTTTCAGTCAGCACTTGAACTGTATGTATTTATATACTGGTAACATCATGCTGGAGGTCACAAATGACTTCTGATAGTCATACTCCAGAGGGTTATTAAATTGTGAAATGTCCTCAGAATATTTGCTCCTGCACACATCACTGGATTGTCCCTTTAGGTTAGTAAAATCCTGTGAGTGAAGACCTGGTGACAACTCAGCTTGCTGCTCTGTGGGCAAGAGACAGACAACAAATCTTTTTGTCTGAGTCATTCTCTAATCTTCCTTGGAATTGCGCTCTGCTATGCTGCACGGGGAAAAAATATGAGATGCTAAATAATTCTTACGACCCATCCTATTGAAATGTAGCTTCTTATTATAAGATTGCTTTACCTATTGGCATGAGGAAGAGCCACATGAGACATGGAAATAGATCAATTACTAGTAATAGCATATTGCAATTACACCTGAAGAATTGCAGGAACAGAACCCTTGTTGGAGTGCACCCCCCCTGGGTTCCCCAGGGAGAGAGGAAGATGCAGGGGTTGAATTGAAGCCTTCAGAGAAACTAAAATATATTAAGCCATGTAAAAATGAAGTTGAAGTTTAGACTTCAGTTTTAAGTAAGTAAGTAAGTAAGTATACTCTAAGTTCCTTAAGAATTAGTCAGCCAGCACAAGGCCCAGAGTCCTGACAACCTAGCTTTAGACATAACAAAAACAAAGTAGAACATCACAATACTAGATAGAGCAGATACAATTTTTATGTGAATGAGACAGAACCTTTTATGTTAACAGATATAAGATACAGCTTTTTACGTTAATAGATAAGCTATATGTATAGGTTTTTGTGTAAGGATTGATACCAACTTTCGCAGTTTTTCATAGTTTCAGGTACTTTCATGTACTTAGATTGGTGTAGAAAGACTGTTTCAGAATTGTGCTCTTTGTTATTGGCCAACCTATAGATAGGGGCATGAATATGCATTTATGGTTTATGGATAAAAATCCCCTGGTTTGTGGGCAATGGTATCAATTCATCGATTCTTCAATGATCAATCCATCCTCCTGCCATCTACAACAAGAGAGAGTGGGGCTTTGCCAAGGAGCTGTGGCCAGGGAGCCATTGTCAGGACTTTATCAGGTCTTGTATCGCTTGGGGGGTGCTTCTGCCATCTCTGCTACTGCTGCTGCTTGGGGGGAGCATCTGTGGCCGCTGCTGCAGCTATGTCAGTAGCTCTGCTGTTGCGGCTGTGGGGAGTGCTGCTCAGGAAGGGGCACTGCTCAGCCGCTCTGGGCTGGGTGGGACTCTGGGCTGAGAATCTGTCCTTCCTTGTGGCTGGGACCCCTTGTCCATCTGCCTCTCCCCATGGCCAGGACTCCTTGTCCATCTGTCTTTCCCCCGTGGCTGAGACCCCTTGTCCATCTGCCTCTCCCCATGGCCAGGACTCCTTGTCCATCTGTCTTTCCCCCGTGGCTGAGACCCCTTGTCCATCTGCCTCTCCCCATGGCCAGGACCCCTTGTCCATCTGTCTTTCCCCCATGGCTGAGACCCCTTGTCAGTTTGTTCTTCCCCCATGGTTGCGACTCTCTGCCAATTTGCCGTTACACCCCATCAAGACTTCAAGCTTTATGACTTTTAGTTAAGACCACATGCTTAGAACTCTTGCCATTGAGACTGATGCATTTATATAATAAGCAACTTTGTAATAATCAGAAAATGCTCTTGGCCTTTTAAGACCCTAAACCCATGAACAGCTCAACAGTCTCTCTATTGTGTGTGTGTGGAGGGTGGGATTGTGAGTGTGTTTTTGGGTATGGTTATTTGATTTGGGTTTTTTTTGTTGTTGTTGTTGTTTTGTTTGTTTTTGTTTTTGTTTTGTTTTTCCCCACAGAAGACAAAATAGCATTAAAAATGTCTGGAGTAAGCATTTTTAGACTCTTACTGATCCGATACTTCCAGGAGCAACACTAAATTTCAGTATTCTGGTTTCTTTCTCAGAGGAATGAATATAATTTTAAACTGACTGGTACTATTGCTATATAGATAGTACCTTGCCTACACAGTTTGCATAATTTTGCATTTGAAAATTCTTTATTCAGCCTTTTCAAAATGTGAAATATTTAGCAGAACCAATTTATTTTAGTTCAGATATGCCAGTCAGAAACATGCAGATGTAATCAGCATTCCTTGTCTCCCTCTTTCTTCCCCTATTTTTCCAAAAAGGAGCAATGTGCTGTAGTCAGCCCTATCACAGCTCACTGGGGTCTGACCATTTAGAAGAATAAGAGTCTATCTTGCCTGCTGAAACCTCTCTGAGTGGTGCAATGGAACCTTATTGCCACACGGCTTTAATCTTCTTTGCTGAACATCCCAGTGTGTTAACCCCATCCTATATGTTGCAATTCTACTGGAGTTTCAGTTGGGAAAATTAAATGGATATGGTAATTTAAAGGTGTCTGAGAAAAGCTAAAAAGAGTCTATTCAGGCATGTCTTACTTTACAATGAAATACTGGCAAGTTTCAAAAAAGGATTCTTCTTCTATTAGAATGCAAATGAACACTGTTTTCCCCTAGAGATCCCCTGTCTAACTGTGGAATAATAATTCTAGACAAAAGCTGTATATTGTCATCTTTGACATTTTACCTTTATTACATGCTTAGTTTTTCCATGAATTATAACATTCTTCAAATATGATTAGATGTGTGCCGTGGTGAATCTGGAATTGTTAATCAAAATTGCTTTAAACAGTCACTCATGAAAACAGGCATCAGTCAAATATGGGAAAGGACATATTGAAGAGAGTATCTGTAGTCTAAAAGGTATCCTTTAGCAGGTTGCAATTTTAAACAAGATGCTGGAGAGGTAATGTGAGCATGTGTATTAAGCACTGTAGCAGAAATTGAGTTCATAATGATGTGAGCCTCAATGAGCTCACTTAAAGGTTGAAGAAGATGTAATAAGCCAAACTGGAAACTGAACTCTTTTCTCCTCCTTTTAACTGCAGTATGAGAAAGTGACAGGGAAGAACGAGAAGAAGGAAGAAGAGGGTTCAGAATATGGTTCAGAATGCTAAAAAGTGTGATTATAGTTACATTTCTTCAATCAGGCATTTTCATGCAAAATTCTTCATTAGCTTTATGTGTTCAGTGTGACAAGCATTGCACACTGACCCTAATTCAGTTGTGTGAGGATTTTAATTTCTTTCTGTTTGTCTGTGATATATTCAAATAGCATTCCCAGCAACTCTATTTCTTTGAAAAGGCGACTCTGGTTTGGTCTGTATGGATTTTCTGGTAAAGAATTTGTTTAAAGCCTGTCTCTGTGCCTCTATTATATTTAATATTGTGTTTATTTTTGTAGTGGCATATCTTACATCTTGTATATGTAGAGCAATCAAGAGGTTGCATTGTTGACACACTGGTTAACTTGTGATTCTGGATTCTGTCTTTCTGCTTTGCATGCACATGAAAATCCTATTTATGTGCTAAAGCAGACAGACTAGCATCTTTGAACTTATATTTATCCCTTGATAAGAGTTTAGTACACATAATTTTCCAACATTCCCCTAACAATAAATCTCAAACTCCAGCTGTAGGGAATTTTTCTCTAATATGTATCCTAGCAGTTCAAAGCCTAAAGTCTTCAGCTAAGATTTCCAAAAAGTTAGGACCTTAAAAGTTTGCAGATTTGAAATGAAGAGGCTATAATCATAATTTTATATATGCTAACAAATCCATGGTTTTTTATATTATGATATACATATATATATAAATTTAGCATAATATCTTAAATCAATATATTTAAAAAAGAATCCAGTAAAAGATGACTTTATTGTGTGTATGTGTATTTGATTTTACTTCTGTGAAGGTTTAGTATATATTTTCAGAATGAATAGCATTTTCTTCCCAATCTGCTACAAATTGGAACTTGGTGGTTGTCAACAGCCTTTAATGAAATTCAGTCCTGGGCTTAGGATCACTCCCGAGCGTATGCAAGCCCTCCAGCAGCTTTAAAGTGGGGGATTGGACCTGTGTTCTTAACTTCCTTAGCAGAAGTGAACTGAGTGCCAAATCAGCCTGCATATTTGGGAGAGCTTCGCAGTGAAAGCAGAAGTAGCTGATAAGTGGAGAAAGCAAAATATTCTTGACTGTTGCCAGAAAATTTAATCCACTTCACTGTCAATAGTAACAATGCTGGAATGAATCTGCTAAGGCTCTACTTAGACCGCAGGGCTTGAAAGTCAGGTTTTCAAGCAAAGAACTTGATCAATGTGTCCTTATTTTCATTTTGCAGAGGTTGGGTGTGCTCAACTGTCAGATACTAAAAGAGAGCATAAATATGTTGACTTCTCTAAACTTATTAGAAAATAAACACCCTAATACAAAGTTTATCTTCATCTTAATGTTTACCCTGTAGCAGATCACACTGTAAAAATGGTGCAGAAGCTGGTTGTTTTCATTTAGAACAAGATTTTAATCACAGGGTTCGATATTTCTCTGCCGTCATGCGTGCATTTCTCAGTCCATGTAAATACCTCGGACAGGGTCAGGATGAGGTATTTTAAGGCTTTTCATGGCAGCCCTTCTATCTTCCTGGGAGACCAATAGACTTTTGCTGTCTCACGTGTGAATGAAGTATTGATTCTGAGGGGATCAAACCTCCATGGTGCTTTGTAAATCAGGAAAACATCAATGAATCAACAAGGATTTCATGGCTGGAAGACCGAAAAAAGAAGTTACTCACTTTCCATGAGCGTATTCTAAGGAAGTAAGTGTATTTCCAATCTTAATAAAATCTAAGGACTGCGGGTGAAACTGTTGTTCAGTCACCACTGTTGTCACTGCCAAGAACTGACCTGTGTGACAGCCTTGATGATGGCACCCACCTGGTAAGATTTGATTCAATCTGCTCTTTGGGTTCCCCATGGTCATTCAGAATTGTCACTGACCCCCTTAAGTAGGAGTATTAATATAATTACGGTTTATTTCATTATTGTTGTCATTACTGGTGATTCATTTATGCTTCATACAAAATGTTGCCTGAGTTCTTTCAAACTGTGATGCAAGTCCCTTAGGAAACTTGCATATAACATTTGAATGTCAAATTTCAGGTGTATAAGGCTGAGAGTAACAAGTTCCATTAGGCATATTTTTAAGGTCTGCACAACTTGATTATTTGGCATAGTTCTCTTACATAATTCTTGTAACTGTACCTTAAAATCCCAGCTAGAAACTAAATATTAATTGGGATGCTGACATTTTACATACTGGCAGGCAAAAGAATGTTTAGGAGGATGTAGATGCCTCGAGTCTCTAGAACCTTAATTAACTGATGATTTCCATTCCACCAAAGTGCTGTAACACTACCCCTGATGATTAAAAAAGTACTTACAAGGAAGGCCAGAAATGAGTGTTATTTCTTCCTACACCATGAGAGGAGCTTCGTTAGAAGGCAGACACCTGCTAGGGGAGCAGAAGGATTACTGCTCTTCAAGTGCACTGATGAGTTGTCTGTCATTAAGAAAGCATGTAAGACTGTGGAGCAGGCTCCACTTTTGCTTTAGTGTAAGTTAAATACACAATTAAGGCTGGAATGCAAATTTCTTCTCAACTGGAAGTTTATTACATTTGTTGGATAATCCTTTCCAACACACCATTTACTTCAGTCATTAAATAGTTGGAAATAACAGATTGCTGTTTTCTCTCCGGTCACATTCCTAGTCCAGTCCTCATCTTCCTATATGCAGTCTGACCAGTGGTACACACTGTTGAATTTCTTATTAGCCATCCTGCCTTGGTAAGTGCATTTGAGAGACTATTTTGCTTTGAATCAAAGTAGTGGTTTGCGGCTTCGGAGTGCTAGGGGGAGAGGCAAACTCTCCCCCTAGCTGATAATAGACAATCCATGAGTATTTTAGGACAGTTTCAAGGCAATATAAAGAAGCAGACTCTGCCAACAGGAAGGAAGTATTAGGGATCTGGGACTGTGAGCATGAATGGTATTATTATCAATGCATGTTTTTCTTTCTCAGTATAGATATATTACATTCTGTTCTCATTCATCCCAAACACTGACTTTGATTTCAACTCTTCTCTGAATTTATTCACGTAACTTGTCTGCTGAAATGTTATAATAATCTAGGCAGAGAAGAAGAATGTACCAAATGACTGATATATCCAATTAAGCCTTCTCTGTGGATATATGAGATATTCAAAGTGTGATGTTGGTAATCAATACATGGGGCAGAACATAGTTGTATGAAATATTATTTTAATAAATGAATTCATCTAGGGAACCTGTGATCTGCTGACAAACTTGTTTTTGTCAACATGAAGTAAGTTTGAAAAACATCATTCCTACTTAATACATTCTCATACATGCTTTGTTGGTCTTAAAATAATAGCTTTTATAATTTTTTTCTTCTATGAACTTAATTTCCCTCTGAGTTGTTGCTTCCTTTTACTCATGCTCCATAGCTTTTAATTTCGATACAAAAAGAAGTGAACCTTCTCCGTTTCTACATGTCCTCTAAAGACAGGCTTGCTCTGTCCTTGCACTGTCTGTGGAAAATGTCTTAACGATCATAGATAATTCCTTGAGTATTCATTTGTGTTGGGTAGGTATGTGTGTGAGCAATTAAATGCTGTGGAGAGGGTGAAATTTAATTTCTACATTGCAGGGAAATTAGACCTTGAAAAATCTTTTATTCTGATTCTTAAGGAAAATTACTCTCCTCAGCCACAAAAAAAATTGAGACATTAAAAGCATATTAGATAAACACCTGTATTTACCTTTTAACAAAAAAGGGGGAAAAAAGAGCTTCCTGTGGAATGTCTGATCAGTCACCAAAGATCCCCAAAGACTAGGCTGCCTCAAATTCATAGCAAATGCCCCAAAGCAAGGGACAGCTATAGGTATGCATCTAGGACTTTATGTACCTTAAAGAACAGTTTTAAGACCCCAGTCCAGGACTGCTAAATCCTTGTTCTGTGTGGGATCCTGCATCCTTAGAAGGGCGCACTCAAAGTCCAAGCCTCAGCACACAAAGCTAAGGGCTGCCATATATCGTGCCCGTCCTGTTGTATGAGCACTGCTGAGTTTGCTGCTAGCTCCAAGCTCAAGCTGTCAAAGTTGCAGAGCTTGTATTTGTGAAAGAAAATCTTAATGTCAAAGAATTCTGGAGTTCTGAGGCAATCCTCTTACTGAGATTGCGGACTGTAAGTGATTAGAATTTTGAATGCTTTTCTGGTTAATCAGGTTCAAGCTCATTTTTCAGGACCTAGGCCACCAAGGGCAGCTCAATGCCCAAAACTACACTAAAAAAGTCTCAAAACTTCCTGAAATACCTCAGTGTGGACCTCAGTCCTTTAGTATCCATGATTCTGATTTAGCCAATAATACAATCAGGCATGACTCAACTGGGTTACAAATTATAATTACATTCCTTTGGTACACTAAATTCCTTGGTAAATTGCTAAACAGCACTGACGCAGTGCATTTTAGGGTACAATACCCTCAGCTCTGCCAGCTCCCACTGCCGGCACCACGCCCAGCAGGGCCCTGCCCCGGAGCAGCCCGGCAGCGCCTCTGTGGAGCCAGAGCCCACAGCAGCAGAGCCCTGCGTCCAGGCGGAGGCACAGAATGACAGCAGGCCCAAGGGCTTTAACATCCAGGAGAGTCCATCAAGTAGAAAGGTTCAAGGTTCCAAGAATGCCGACAAAGGAATTCCTTGGGCTTAAATTGGGGGGAAGACCCTAGGGAGGAGACAGAGCATTGCCCAATGGGAAGGAGGTGAGGGAGGACCCACAGAGGTGAGTGACACAACCAAAACCAATAAAGAACAGAAAGGGGCGGGAACAACCCCGAGAAACCAATGACAATTACAACTGCATTCAGGCTTGGACTTTTCCAGAACCAAGGGAGGGTGGAAGAGGGATTGACAGGGAAGGCAGGAGGCACACTTACAGATTGATGAGGAAGGTTCGGGAAACAGGGGAGGAGGCAGGGAGATTGACAGCTCAGGGGGCAGGGACAGCTGGGGAGGAACCATTGTAACCAGGGGGAGCAATGGGACAAACCATCCTGAGTGAAAACCGAACTACAGCGCACCACCACTACAAGGTCCCTTTTGCAGAGTGTCAGAAGTAATAAGTATGTTGTGATTGCAATTTTAGGGATTATAGAAGGAGCAAATGTTGTAGATACATGTCCTGAGTACACAGACTACAGAGTTTACAGTGGTAGGAGGATTTGAGATTGTGATGTTTTCCTTATAATTTTAACACTATAAGTGTCAGGTAATAAACTATAAAAAGTCAGGTAATCTGGCTGTGTAATCTGAACCAGCAATCCCACTTCATAGACAGACACCTTCAGAAAATGTCAAGGTTTATTTTATCTCATCCTTGTTTAGGTTAATTGTCACCTTTCAGTTCAAAACAATGTTGATTTCTATAAATAATTTAGATTATTGATATTGATGCAGATATTTATGTAAAAAAAAAAATTAAAAAAAATAAAAAAGGCAAACAAACCCACAATGAACCAAAAACTCAAAACTGAACACCAACAAAATAATAAATGTATAACCATGGGGAACAGAAGTGTTGACACAAACGATGATCCTTTTCACCATGAATATATTGTTAGATAGCTGCTGTTTAGTTCCAAAACCAGATTTGTTACCTCACAGAAAAAGTTAAAAAGTGGACAGATGTTTATTTGACAGGAGATGGTCTCCGAAGTAGTCTCTTGACATCTGGCTGTCGTTAGTAGCCTTCTCTTTAAATTTTTCCTTAAATTTCCCTCTTGCTCTTCAGGACACACAACATTTACTTGTGATACTTGCCAATATACTTTCTTATATATTTATGAAATGCTGTGTATATTGGACATTAGGTATTTTACTGTCACTTTGTATATCTTCAAGAAGATTATTTCCCTGAATTGCTATTATTCTCCTTACCCTCTCTAGCTGTACTGTCTATAGTAATGTACTTGTCTACTTTCTCCCCATCCATGCACTTACTTACTTTCAATTTAATGTGAAAAAAGAGAAATAAAAAGCACATGAAGTTGACTGTGCCTGCCTTTGTCGATAATTCAAAAATAGGATGTGATGGTTAGATAATAATTCACGACTTCATTCATTTATCACAGCACTCTGACACAGGGGCTGTTGATGAAAAATCCTTAACTCCGTCCATCACCTATCACTTTTTGTACATTACTGTTCTGAATATAATGGACCTAGGCTGAAAATCCTATTATCGGATTTGTATCTGATTACACAGCATTTGCTATTCTGACTTAGAAATTGGAACTGGTATTGCTTGCCTGGGCAGCTCATGAGTATCTGTGTAAAAAACATTTAAATCTTAAAAAAAAAATCTTAAGAAAATAAAAATTTTGAAAAATGCTTAGTAGGGCACTTATTTGGTTTTGAGGTTGCATTTAAATATAATCTATTTAATACAGCATGTCTATAAGGTAAGTGTTGAAATTCTATTACTCTAAATTCTTTATTTGTGATATAAATACATGTTGCATTTCCAGGGAAACAGGAACTGGGGCCTCTATTTATTTAAGGATATTTTTGTAGCTGTTTCTAAACTATGTTAGCTGATCATTACTTTTATTATTTGGATGCCATGTTGGTTGTACTGTAAGAATTGTGCTTCCCCAATTTCACTGGCAGAATGCCTTTGTCTCAGAAACATGCATGCAGCACAAGGAGTCACTGGTATCCCATCTTAGCAGAGAAACTTTTAAACGTGTGATATGAAATGCACCTTCTCTTCGTTGCCTCTCCTGCCTCAAGGTACATAAAATTTTTGAAATCTGCAGTAACAGTTAACTATCAGAAGAAATTCCTTGATATTTGCTTATAAACATGAAATCTAAGTAGATAACTAAGGCTGTTTTCAGAGCTATAATGTCTGGATGACTTGTTCTTTTTTCCCATCTTCTCCCAATGTTCCTGTTTTCATTGTTAGTTTTTTATCCAAACTTCTATTTATCCTCTTTCACTAAGTTACATTTCTCTGTCTGTTCTGCCTTCTGTATGGCCGATACGCAATTTTCTCTATTATATTGATTTGGGAATTAAACCAATATTGTTCTCTGATTAAAAATATCACAGTGAAAAATGATAAGGCAAAATGACAACAGGTTACTTTTATAATCAGGGGAACATTTTATGAGTTATTTTATGAGCAGAAGCATCTTTCTTGAGGAAGTTCTTGACAACTCTTCTCAGATATTGGTAGTAGGAGATTTTTTGGTAAAATATCAAATGAAGATGACGTATATATAGAACATCATTTGCATATATAGCACTCATTTGCTTTACTTTTTAATTTTAGTGCAAGATAAAATATAATCAATATTATGATGATGTGAATAAAAAAGCAAAAACCCAACCCAGATGTATATTATGTTTGTTCGACAGTATTTTGTTTGCATCCAACTCTTACTGCAAAATTTTAGTATGACTTTTTTGTCCAAGCTTTTCTATATTCTTTCTTTTTAACCTCATTCCTCCAATTGTCAGATTTGTATTTTACATTAATATTTTCTGTTAATCACTTTCTTTGTTTGTAGATTAAATTCTGTTTTACCATATTTTAACCATTTTTTCTATACACCTGTTTTTCTTACATTTACTAACATCTCTATTTTGTCCATGATATTCATCATATCTATTTATAAAACATCCTTTTGTCTTCTGTTCCACTTTTGCACAAGAGGAGAAGCTGTTCCTTTATTTGCACCAATTCGTGACATAAATTGAACATATCAACACAATAATTTGAAAAAAAAGAAATAACAGGTATTTTGACTTTAATCAGAACATTGTCTGAGCTCCTAATTTATCATGAATACACTTTTGTAAAATTATTTTCTCTATTTTTCTTAGAACAGCCTTTGTCTTTCTAGTAGTTATGGAAAATGGCTGTTTATAATTGTAAATTAATACTTTTTGGCTGGAGATCTCAGAATGCAGAATAGATTTCTGAATGCATACCTGAGGTGAATATGATCTAAAAGTTTGTGTCAGTCTTCACTGTGGATGACTGTAGTAGGATGTTCTGATTAAGTAGGAGGTAAAACAGCTTGAACTTTACCCAATTTTCAAAAGTTATCAGTGGTACATATTAAAAAAAGGGTAACTCATCTTTTGGTGTTAAAGAATGCTGAGACAAGCCTGATTCATCAGTCCCAACGTTAAAAATTCTAAGGATGTGAAGAAAAGAAACTTGCATGGGTGAGGATGTGTCAG
The DNA here is from genome assembly GCF_021018805.1 of Prinia subflava. NCBI lineage: Eukaryota > Metazoa > Chordata > Aves > Passeriformes > Cisticolidae > Prinia > Prinia subflava. The sequence continues at coordinate 41,841,979 of NC_086250.1, forward strand.
ACAAAGTTCCTCATAAAGGAACCAGCAAATGATAGAACTGACAGCTTGTCTAGAGCTGCCGAATTGGGAGGGCTAGCCTAGTCACATGTCTCTGGACAGCCATGTGACTGTCACTCACTGTCACATGTGAGTGACAGTCAATCACTATGTACTGTAAAAGCCCAGTCTCACTTTTTAACTGCAGGAACCTCTAACACACCCATTCTACGAATAGCTGGAGATTTCTCTCTTGAGTGGGGCACCCCTCAAGGTTACTCTTCAAACTAAGCAAAAGAGTTCTTCCCATGGCCATTGGTGTTAGTGAGCAGCAACAATCTCTACTAGATAATTATTTTACTAGCTCTACTACTTTTGCCACAAATAGCTTAAAAAATAGTGCACTAAAAATAGTTATAGCTATCTATATTGAGTAGAAATGCTTCTGATTAAGATACTTTATTTTAATCATTTATTCTATTTCATCTGTTAAAACCAGCTGGGGAGATGGTTTTTTTTTCCCTTTATCTCTTGTAACTCCAGGGGGGAAGGGGGCGGATGCCTTCTGATAATAGGCCAGCTGTTGAAACCAGGTGGGGCAGTGTTTCTTATCTCTTCCACCACTGTCCACCCTCCAGGGGATATCTTCTGTTAATGGGCCATTAAGGCTCACCAGTGACATGACACCTTACATCATCCCATTGTGAGATGCACCACTCAGTGAGGGGAGAGCCAACCATTTCTACTAAGATAAAAACTGAGATGTAGAAGCACCAAGCATCCACTTTTCCACTGGATTCTCAGAGGAAGACCGGACTAATCTCACCACCACTACAGGATCATCTCTACTCCAACAGAACCACATCTGTCACTCCAGGAGGACTTATTTGGACTGCTTCCAACACCCTGGCCGACAGGGTGTCAGGTCCTATTCCTGACTTCCTCTGCAGCCTTTTTAAGCTTTTGCATGGGAGCTTCCATAGCACAGAGTAAACCACAAGCCACAGAGTACCCTGTGGTACCAGCTTCCCATGAAAGGGTTTTAACCAGGCTGCTCAGCACCATTTCGGAGGACTGTATTTACAAATTTCACCTTTCATGGTTATTTTTTCTTCTAGTTTTAGGAAACATTTTGTCTATATTTGCACCTTGACTTACATCCATAATTCTCTTTAAAGCCTAGATACCCTGCACATCTCTACCACATAGAGCTACACTGCTAAGTTGTTGCCCAAGATATTGTAATATTAATTACTATATATATAATATATATTATTATTGTAATTCTGTATTATATAATATTCAACATTGTATGTCACTGCTTTTGTCTTGCAATCTTATATCCTGGTACAGTAATTGTATAGCCAGTAGAGGTCCTGGTGAAAGAGAAGAAGAAATTTTCTGCATCTGGCTTTGTTGCTGTAGATCTACATAAGAGTCAGTTAAATACATTACTCTTTTGTTTGACTGATTAATATAAAAAAATAAAATAACTCATTCAAAATAAACATTATGATGAATTTCCTAATGAGCTGTGTTAATTGTTCACATTATTAGTTACATTTAGGTAGAAAAAAATCTTATTTATTCTGTGACATGTTCAGGAATTCTGATTCAAGAATTCTGAGTTCTAAATATCTTCAGTTTTTGTTTTCAGGTATAATATTTCTAGATGGTATATTGCATCATTTATAATGACAGCTGGGTTAGATCTTTATTAGAAACATCTTAAATTAGTGTGTATTATCAACAAAATCCTTCTGATGATGGTGAAATATGGAGCTTTTCTTTATCTTTCATTCTTTAGGAGCATTCTTTAGGACTAAAGTATCCTAGTATATTCAAACTAAACTTCTGATCTTACATTTCTCATGTTATGTCTTAACTAAAGTTTGACATGAGGCTTAGCTAATGTATTTGATCCAAATTTCTCAACAATCATCTCAAGCATGTACGTATTTTTCATCATTAAAAATACAGGTTGACATTGCTTCCTCTCATCTGTCTCTTTGCAGGATGGAGAACCCAGATTTGTATGTATGTCCACAACTAAATTATCACAAGTCATTTTAGAATTGCTATTTTGATTCACAGCTACCTTTAATGTACTCTGAAGCCCAGCTTGCTTCCCTATTCTAGTTTACCAAATATTGCTGCCAGGATTACCTCTTCTCCTTTTTTACTGAACATATCTCTTCATGTTTTTTAAATTTCTTTGTTGGCTTTCAGTTTCCTTTTACATCAAGCTCAATCTCATCCTTTGCCTTCATCTTTAATATTTCACCTACTTTTTTTCTCAGATTATTAACCTCTCTCTCACCTGTAGCTCTTTGTACTGAAAAGCCTAAATGCTTCTTAGGTAAGCAAGATCTGTGTAATGTGCAAGCGGGGAATGATTAAAGCTTCTCGCATGGTTTCACTTTATGTTTGCACTATAATGCTGGTAGTAATGATTCTCAGTTTAAAAAGTGCATTGAAATCTAAATATGAAAAGGACTGTAACACTCACCCATTATTTAAATTTAATTTTAATTGCAGATTCTTCATCAGAGCAGTAATTAGAAGATCTAATATTAGGCTTGTTTTATTCAGGGTTATATAGAAAGACACCCAGATGAGAGCTGAATCCCTTACTCAGTGAATTTCATTATATTTTGGTTTTTCAAGTTGATTTTTTCTGTCTTGTAGTGGGCAGCTGTCATAGCAAATGATCAGTGAACACTTGGACACTGGGAGTACTGAGGTTTTCCAAAATGAGAAGGCTCAATAGAGAACTATACATAATCCACATAATATCTTTGAGAGAGGAGGTCACTCTCCATTATCTACATCTGACAGGAGCCTGGCTGTATAGAGGATCATTCCTCCATGAAGAAATAATCAGGAACTTAATCCAGGGTTTTGTAGATCATAATGGTCTTGTATTATGACATCTGTTTCCCTCAAAAGACTTGGAATTCTGAATATTTGTAGTGACATTCTTGCAGTAAGAATTCTCAACACCTGTGCTATGGTAACTGGGATTTGCAATACTGCTAGACAGTTGAGTCTTGTATCATTTCAAAAAATTGGGAAATTCATTTTATAAAGTCCAACTACTTGATTTCAAGGCTTGGCATGCTTAGCTATGCAAGGCTCCCCTGAAATCAGCCCTTTACCAGGACAAGGTACTATTTTCCTCTTTTGGATAATGCAAGGTTTTATTTAATGTGTTAAATTTAATTTATGATCTCAGAGGAAAGTGCATGTTTTTATAAAATATGGTTAGGGGATCACTAAGTGGAAAAAACGAAGTACATTCCCTTCCTCTTAAAAAAAAAAAAGCTATTTTGTGAGGAGTTTTAAATGTAAAAATGCTTTTGTTCCCATGTGAGATATCTGCTATGCTCTGCTTGCCAGTTTCTTTAGACTGAAAGTTTGTGGCACTAAAGGACCTATTCAGATACAGCTCTGATCCTAAGGTCATTATATACAAAGACTAAATTAAAGGGAAAAAAAAAAAAAAGAGAGGAAGAGCATTTGCACTGAACTAATTGCATGATATAAAAGAAAAGAGAACTGGGTTTTTTCCTATTTTTCTAAACTGAGAAAGATATTTCATAGCAATAATCTTTGCAATTTTCAATCTTATTTTTTAATATTTTATGGTTTTTTTCTAGTATGCAATCAATACTAAATGCTTAGAAGTTTTTTATGTATAGTTAAAATTTACTGTTTCCAGTTTCCTCTGCATGTTATATGTTTTACAAGTATGCTTTTCTTTAAAAGGTATTAATCTTCAGCGACTTTTTGTTGTTTTCTACACTGAAATGGCTTGACAAATTCAATACCATGTGGGCCTTAAGTCTCCAGGGAGGTGACATATCTCAAGTCCATATTATGTAGGCTAAACATTTACACAATTGACTAAAATGATTCTTTTAGTTCTTTTAGTTTATGGCATCTTGAAAACCTTTTGCTGCATGTCTACACAGCTGGTCAAAGCACCTCTGAAGCTAGTGTTGTTAACTGAGTCAATAATTACTATTTCAAAAAGTCATTAAGTAAAAGCTATCTGAGCTTTCAAGGCAATTAGATTTTATCCCTTGTATGTAAGTTCTACAGGAGACTTTGAGCAGCACGAGCCTTCATAATAGTTATTAGTATTGCATTTGATTTACTACCATAGAAAAATATGTGGTGCATCCTTGAACAAACCCAGTGATGTTTTTGCCAGTGGTGAGTGATTCATGCAATTGCTGAAGTAAATGTTGTAAAGAGCTTCTTGACTGTCTTTGCTTAACATAAGCTGACCAATGTACATCATGTGGATGACATTTAATAGAGATGGACATCTGGAGTTCTCTCCTTGTAAAAGATTGAAAAAATTGGGAAAAATTGAAAACTGAGTTGAATGCACTTTAGCTTATCTTATTGTTTTAGAGAATTATTTCCTTGAGCTAGAATTGCTGTTTTATATTACACTGTATAATTACACTGCAAGGTCATCACTGACCTAAATATTTATTTTATAGATGTTAGTGTTGATACCAGGTTCAGAAACAGAAATTCTGAAAACTTTGAACATATTTAACTAGCTTACAAAAATTATGCAATTTATAATATATTTGTGAACTACATAATGGAACTTGTAATTCCATTGTAACAATTCCTTGTAACATTCATACCCCAAGGTATATTTCTCTAGCAGTTTTTCAAGTAATCAGTACTTCGAAACACTAGAGTTAGATCTGAGCAGCATAAAATCATGACTCTTGTGCATATGCAGACTTTCTGTTTTTTTTTTTTTCCTTGACTGAAGCACCTTTTTTTTAATTGAGTTTTATCTATATTGTACAAATTTTTAAAGAAAATTCCTTTTTAAACTGCATTTTTTTAACATCTTTCTTCCTTTAGGTCCAAAGTTCTGCGTGTTGTCATTTCATTTGGGGACAGTATTAAGTATACTTAAATCAGAAATATGATTTGCTTTAGAAAAGAATATAGATATGAAAATATTTAATTTTCTTTCTGTAGCTATTTGTCATACATAGCATGAACAGGTTTGACTTCATTAGCATAAACAGGGTGTGAGAAGTAGTATGCACTGTTTCTGGTGAACTATTGCTTCCAGTATGTTTTCACACTAAGGGAAAAAAGTTTTTTTTCATCAGAAACAATGATTAAATATGTATGGAGATGACAAAAAAGAAATGGAAACAGTGAAATCACAAAGCCTTAGTTTTGGAGTTCTACAATACAGTAACAGATATTTTTTATTTGACAGTTCTCAATTTATATATGTAGTTCACTAAAGAAATTCCTGATAGCACATACAGATGTAATGTATTTACTTGTAAATAGGAGAATATAGTGCTGAATTTGTAACTTGCCACAAAGCAAGATGATCCTTGCTATCCCTTAGAACTCTAATAATATTGTGAGGTGTTGAATGCTGCATGCATGTAATTTGTTAGTTTTTATAATGGGATAACTCATTAATGTTATTACAACTACTACAATACTGAGGACTCAATTCAATTTATGATGGTTAAGCAGTGGACATCATCTCCAGGTCTGGATAAGGAACATATTTTTATAAACTTTTTGCAGAAAACCAGAAATGTATGAATAATCAGTTTAGAGCCAACCAAACAAATAGAATTAAACCCCAATGATAAAAAGAGAGCCTTGTATAGTAGTTACTGGTTTTTTCCTTCCTCATTGCTCTTCATCTGAAAGTTTCATCTAACCATTGTGTTTATCTTGTTAGGGTTGTTTTAATAACCACTTTCTTTTCACCTTAAGCAATTTGTAGCTTCTCAGTTTGAAGTAGCATTGTTTATTTAAGAGTTCAAATTTTAAAATGGCCGAGGAAAAAAATTTCAAAGATTCCTAAAACTGTTGTTTTGCTTAAGAAATGTCAGCAAACAACAGCTTTTAAACGTCTCCTTCTATCCTGTCACTTCCTTTCAAACAAAACCACTAGAAAGGCCTTTCCAGAGCACAGGATTGTGTCCAGGCAGTTCCTGAATATCTCCTCTACAACCTCTCTGGACAAGTCTGTTGCAGTGCTCAGTCACCCACACAGTAAAGAAGTTCTTCCTCATGTTCAGGTGGGACTTTGTGTGTGTCAGTCTCTGCCCACTGCCTCTTGTCTATTGCTGGGTACCACCAAGAAGAGCCTGGATCCATCCTCCTGACATCCTCCCTTCAGATAATCATAGATATTGGTGAGGTCCCCTCTCAGTCATCTCTTTTTGAGGCTGAACAGCTCCAGCTCTTCATCCTATCTTTGTAAGAGAATGCTCCACATATGAAAAGCCAAATAATATACAGAAGCATTTTAAAAGCAGGAAAAGTCCTGTCAGAATCATACCTATTGAAAAAAAGCTTGTTCTGAGAATGTATTGAGTTTCTGGCAACCACTTCTCTCTATCTTTCTTGCACACTGATTTTTAGTGTCAGAAGTTATACTGACATATACTTCTGCCTGTGCATAACTTAAAAGAACTGCAAAGATCTTTCAAGTAACCAATACCAACAAATCAACTAAAATAGGATCCTACAATCATGAAGAATATCTTCTAAAAACTTATTGGTATACATGCTAATTCACTTTTTATGGTGCCTTCAAAATTGTGTTTGGAGCACAACTAGCACTACAGCTCTTATTTCTTTTTATGCTCAAAGTTGATTTATGTGATTGCCATATGTAGCATACTTACAGAGCTGAAATGAAAATTTTCAAGATTTTTTTATCAATTAAATCACTTTGTAGTTCAAGAAAAAATGAGAACTAGGCTATATTTTATGCAAATTTAGTTTAATTCAGCTGACCTACTTGTTTTTATTCTCCTTGAAGTCAGGAACATTAGAAATTGCTGTTTGAGGAGGGGATAGTAGGAAATTAAACAGGCGGACATTCAGCACTTCCAGCGTGAATATTAGGTCCTTAGAAAAAATCAGTGGGTGGATTAAACATGGAAAGAACCACTCTAGGTATTTTTTTCCCCTGTGTACAGAGAATAGACCTTAGTCTTTTCCATTTGACAACCTCTGCAAGATCCTCAGCACACCAAACCAAGGGTGAATAAAGGTTTTGCTGTAGATGAGGAAGCTACAGGGCAGACAGCAGTTTCCAAAGGAGCTGTACCGATTGTAGTAGAAGCATGCAGCAAGTGTAGCACTGAGACAGTTTGAGTTTGCCTTAATAACTAGATTTAAAAGAGGCATAATGAGCGGTGGGAAAGCCCCAGAATGTGGGTTTGGGCTTTCATCCTTTATTTGCGCATGTTTTTCCTGTTGTGTAAACAGTGTCCTCTAAGATCAGATCCTTTGTGGGCAGAATCCCAAACCACAGAGGCTCAGGAGTTCTGTAGCTCTCATCGTCTGCCCACTTGTGCCATGCTCTGGGTGCTGCTGTGATGCTTTTCAGGCAGTAGGACTCTCAACAGCAAGACTTTGACCACAGTAGTGTGTGCACATATGTAACACAACAGATGTCTAAGAGAGCAATGTTACATGAACAAGAAGGACCTTTGCAATATATGGTGGTATTCATGGTACATTTTTTTTGTAATCAAGATAATACTGTCAAGAGGCACATAAGTGGAAAATGCTGCAGAACAGAAAGAAAATGTAATTTTTTTTCTCAGAAACCTTGAAACATTCTCCTTGATGCCCTTATAGTACAGAACATAAAAATATGATAAGTCTAAAAAATTAGATTTCTTTTTTCTTTTTTTTTTTTTTTTTGCTAGCACATTGTTTGTGTCTGCTTGAAGTAGTAATACTTAGGAATCCAGAAATGAAATAAATGGATTTCTTAAAGACTGCACTGAAATGTGCTTATGCGTAATAACCACTTTGAGCTATAATTTGTACTTAATGGAACTTTATCTTAGTTCTAGTATAGATGGACCTGGGCCATTGGTTATGATTGCTCCAGAGAAATCTTTAGTTTGTAGATTTGTGGCTCAGTGCAGGGTCAAATGATACCATGCTGAAACTGCAAAATGGAAAACAAAAGCACATGGTCAACAGCATACTGCCCTTGACTGACATTATGCAGAGCCAGATACTTTTGCACAGCTCCAGAGGTCTTGACCTACGAAAGACTGAATTTGTAATGCTTTAGTTACTGAGCTAGTACCAAAATAATAGCTCTCCTTAAGATGAAAAATAATCATGCCAGATTAATCCTGAACACCTATGTCAAAAATTTGCTGGCTAGTGGAAGATTTATGTCATTAAGTATTGAAACCTAAAGAAGTAGACCTAATGAATAGAAGACCTTGCATTTGCTGAGATATTTTTGCTGTCTTCTAAACCTATAAGGCAAACACTAACCCAGTTATGATACAGACTTTTAATAGGTCAGGACTTCTTGAAAAACCTCAAAGTTTTGAGGCTCAAGAAAGATTTCTAAATATGAATTAAATCCGTGAAATTTAAAGTCTGGCAGTTCAAGGGAAATGCTTACTACCTACTCATCTAGACACATGAAGAAATTACATTCTTCCATGTACAGTTTAAATGCAAAATGTTTGAAAGCTATCTACCATAAAGAAAACTTCCAGCTTTTCTTGAAAAAGCATTATCTTAAAAAAAAACTGGGGAAGAAATCTATATGGATGAAAATGAAACTGAATGACAGTCTCTCTTTTAGTTTTTTAGGTGTTTGGAGATAAAATAATAGTTAAAAAAATCAGGAAATGTTGACTTTCTATTCTCATAAAGAAATGAAATTAGTAAGTAAATTCATCTTAGATAAACACTATTGAGCATGTAAATTATGAGCGTAAAGGTAAGTACAAAGATGACAGGCCAGAGGTTAGAGACGTAGGCAAGTTAGAGCCATAGAATAAAATTACTACTTCTGTTTTCAGTACAGACACTGACTTTGGGCATGAAAGTGAAAACAGAGCTAATGAGAACAAAGGACAGACAAAAGTGAGTAACACATGAAAAGAAAAGCTCTGAGAGCTTGACACAAGAAGAATTGAGGATCTGGCTCACACAGTGAATCAAATTGTAGGTCAGTCAGAACTTTTAACAAATCTATGAGCTTATGAATAACTTTTGTTGAAAATGAATCTCTAATAGAACTGCATCTGCTGGAAAAGGAAGCTGGAGTGACTCAGCAGTTCATTTTCAAAAGAGAGTGTGCATTTTTAAAGAACTCTTTCTCAGGAAAGCAGACTGATGACACGGATGTGAAAGGAAAGCCTAGTACAACTAAGCATAGCTCATCAAAGATGACTCATGTCTGAATAATATATTATCCTTCTTTAATGAAAATAAATAATTCCTTACGTAAAAGGAGGTAGTAAATCTGTCTGCCATAAAATGTTTGATCTGTGTCTTCACTGGAAAATGTTAGTCAAATTAGAAGAGGAACTCAGCAAAATACATAGTAGAGAAGATAATGCAGCTCTTGCTGTGACAAAAGGCGAAATCTCAGGCTTAAAAGAAGTTGCCAGGGACTACTTTAAGGATTGGTCTCAGAATCAATTTCAATCGATATTTTGACAGTTGTACTAAAATTTAAAATGTTATGAAGTTTTCTGATTTAGAAACATTTGATTCATTGTCAATGGAAATAAAATTTTAACTAGAAATAAAAAGTTATGATAGCAAATGGCAAAACAAAACAAAACAAAAAACCAAGGGCCTGATATGAGTTTAAGCTAGTGAAGGAAGTCAAGTGAAAGGTAATGTCCAAACATATAACCCTAACCTCACAGTGGGTACAATTCTAGCTGCAGAAATGCTTTAACTACCTCATTATTTCATAGCAGGATCTTGCCATTCCCTAGGGTGCCTTCTTTTTGCTTGTGCTGAGCATCTTTGTGTCCACTTTGTGAAAGAAGCACCATTAAATAAACATGCAGTAATTCCTTTACTGAAACATTTCTACCTCATATGTGTTATGACTCACTGATAAAAGCAATTTACATAAATAGTAAATTTGATTATTTATTTTTTTAAATATAAAGCATAGAAACCATACAGGGAGCAGGGTCTATATTAATTTCCTGGGGAATGCCACTTTGTATCATATCATGTTCTTACTTTCCTTATGTACCTGCTTTTCCTCTCTGACTGGCAGAGCTGAGAACACCTTGCTGCACAGTTCTACAGAAGTGCTGGGTACTGGGTTAAGCCTCATTATAGTCTTGCTAGCAAGGGCATTCTCCTGGGAGAGGAGCGGTGGATGTCTGAGTTTGCTCAACAGGAGCAGGACAATGCATCCTTTCTTGGCTCTCAGAATAGTGAGCACTGTCATACCCTTCTCACATAGCTGTGCTTCAGCTGACTGAATGTCACTTAGCTCTTTAGAAGAACATTATAAGCATCATTCCTAGGAAGAGATTCCAGGTCAATGCTTTACAGCTGGACAACAACACCTCCCAGCACCCCCGCAGGAGGACTGTCAGATTTGAAAAAAAAACACCCCTTTTCTCAGCAGTTCTTACTTGTGTCTCAGACTTTGGCTCTCATTTTAATAATTTTATCAACTCCCTGGTGTTAACTAAGGAATCTAGCCATTTAACCAGGAGTTGTGGTTCACTGCAGGCTGCTTTTAGATGCTTCTGTCTTTTCTTGAATTTAATCTTTATAAAAGATTAACTATAATATGGACAGGTTTGGGAAATGGCAGGGAAGAAGTTCTGGATATTATTGATTGGTAAATGTAGTATTGAACTACTAGCATGATATAAAAATATAGATACAGTTTTAAATATTATTATTACATGGTATTTCTGCTAGAAAAAGTAGTATAGGAACAATAATTCATTTATTACTTTGCACTGATAATATTGCATTCAAGACAGGTACAATTGTCATGTTTCAAAAGCTTTTCAGATGGAGCATCACCATTAAGTGAAAATTTTTCTGTGCATGTGTATCTCTCATCCCAGGGACAGAACAGAGCAGCTGTTTTCTACAATTCTCTAAAACTTGTTTCAAATGTGGTCAGAATCATTTATCTGTTTCACTTGCTTGGGTAATGCAATGAAGCTCTTATTCTTATTAATTTTGGTGTTCATTGTAAGCTTGAAAATTATTTGGGAAGTAGAGCCCTTCGGGAAAGAGGTTTAAACATGTCCTCCTAGAACCAAAACTTCCTCGGTCCACAGGAAATGTTCTAACAACTAGGTGAGTCTCTAGTAATGTGGGGAAGTGACACTTTGTCAAGTGAAAGAAAGGTATTATATTACAGGTGGACTTGATGATCTTAAAGTCCATTTCCAGCATAAGGGATTCTGTGATTCTAATTGATTCCTTGGTTCTAATGCTAAAAAAGCTGCAAAATCACAAAGGAAAAATAAAGTTCAATATCACCACTGCAGAACTGAAACTAAGCCAAAGTTTTTCTATTTTTCTATTTTTATTTCTATTTAAGTTTTGAGAGTAAAAGAATATTTTTCTAATAACAACATAAGGTTTTAGGTACTTGGAACATTATAGACACATTAGTGCAACTAATAGAATGAATCTGAGAATTACTAAATTAGAGAAAAGTAGATGAAATTTGCTTAATTAGTCTACAAAGTTTTGATTAAACTTTCCAGTGGCCCAATTGTGGTTCAGAAGATATCCTTAAAATAAAACAATGAATTACTTTTAGTTGAATATCAGTTGACACCACCAAGTAATTAGTTTTATTCCCAATATAACAATCCAAATTAGAAACATCAAATATGTGGGGGAAGAAAGAATAAGCAAAATGTTCTGAAAGTAGCTTTGAATAAAAGAAAATATCACAAGTTTCTCCAGCTGGATAGAGGCACACTAAAGACCGATAGAAAGAGATTATTTTAGGAAGATACTTACAGGAGAATAATAGTAAAGTCTACTAAATTTGGAAATGAATCAGCATGTTACCTATTCCCATGCTGAGGAGATGATGTCAATGTTTTGTGGCTACCAGAGATATTTAAACTTTGATTTCTTGAAGCATAAGACAGTTCTAACAATGTTTCTGAACTCTGGCCTTGTGGTCAAACTCTCTTTAGTTTGCTGCTGCAGACTAAAATAACTCAAATGGATTTATTTTGGAGGTACTCTTGGGAAAGTGAGCATTTCTAACCCTGAGTGTCAGGTAGCCTGACATGATTACTTCTTAAAAATTTTTGATCTCCACCACTTCTTTTCTTTTGGATGTAATGATTGTAGGTTTTAGTAATTGAATTTGTTATGAATCTATTTTATGTGATTGGAAAAAAATTCCTTTGTTAAGCAGTCAGTTGAAACTTATGGAGGTTCAAGTTGAAACAGAATGGAGGGTCAGATAAACTTTCTGCATTAAATATCTATTTCAAAATAGGCTACATCTCTGGAAAACTGGACTCATGTCCCAGCAGCCTACTTATGTAACATCTACCTCAGAACTAATATGGCAAGGCTAACATCCTTACAGTGAAATAGTAATAGTTACTAATAATAGAACTAAGGTAAAAGAAAAAAAATGTTTTGGAACTGGATGCAAGGTGTTTGTAAGTCTTCTGGGTACTCAAAACTATTGAAAATTTTATTGCTATTATGTTTCTATATTTGGATCCAATTTTTTAGTTGAAATTTGAAGTTGAAATTTTTTCAATTAACTTATAGACTGGATTTCTTCATGCTAGAAAAAGAAAGAAAGAAAGAAACAAATAGAGAAAGAAATAAATAAAAAAGTGTCAGGAGCTACAGACCAAGGAAAGCAGGGCTATAGAATTAGGAAGCAGACCTATTCTGAGATTAATGATTTGACATTATATTTTCATGTTCTGGAATTTGTTGTTGTTATTGTTGTTGTATCTGATGAGTTCTGTCTCAAAAGGACTGAGAAATGCAATTTCATTGGAAATTAAATATTTTATGAGGTCAGGAATATTTTAAAAATATTTGTAACAAAATGAAATAGTTTTTTGGTGGTGGTGGGTTTTTGTTTGTTTGTTTGTTTTTATAAGAGATAGAGGTTTCTGCATTTACTTTTGATAAACTCAGTCCTGGACAGCCACAAAAAAATTTCGTGGTTGCTTTTAAAAAAATGTTCCCCACAGACTGAATTATTAAAAGGTATGAGTTTGAAGAAAATATTGTGGGAAATACAAAAGATGATAAGGCTTTTAGAAATCAGTGAAAGCAGGCCCTAGAAACAGAAAGAGCTGAAGAATTTAGAATCAGCTGTAGCTGCAGAATTTAAAAGTAGTAAAAGTTACAATAGTAGAGCAATTACAATACAACAGTACACTCCCCCACAAGTCAAGCAATTATTAAAAGGACACATTGCACTCTAAAATGTATTCTAGATCTACAGAAGGGGGGAGTAGGGGCCACACCACTGATGAGATTGAGCAAAGCTCTGTATGTTCTGAACTTTTTGAACAGCTCTTTGGCAGAACCTGATCCACTAATTTTTAGGCATTTTTCAAATAACACACAGGCGAAACTGAAAGAAAATCCTCCTGTTTTAATTAGGAACCCTGAGACAGGACAAATTGCAGGTCCTTTCCGACTAATAGCAGGGCAAAGGTATGCTTTTATTTTTACAGGTGCAGGACTTAAGTGGGTTACAGTGAAGAACGTCAAACCATATCGCACACAAGAATGCACTGACAAGTCCAAGAACAGAGAAACAGGCACCCAAATGTGAGCTGAACAGAGAGATTCACATTATTGTTCATCCATGGAATCTGCAAACCTTGATTTTACATTAATTGTAAGTGTGTGACTTGTTGGTTTCATAGAGCTCTTTTGGCAAAAGCCTGGTTTCCATTGTCTTGGTTTATATAGTCAGAAATAGTGTATTTCCCCACTGGATTTTCTAAGGCGAAATTACCCCTTTTTAATACAGTCATTTAATCCCCAGGTAACTTTGAGAAGGAAAAAAAGCAGAATTTGTAAGCTGAAATACATAGGAGAGTCTTTTGCCAAAAAGTAGCTCAAGAAAGGTGTGGAGCGAAATTGAATGCTGTACTGGTGTTTGCTAGCTTTGCTTGCTTCTTGCAGAGCAGATTTGCTTGTGGAAAAAAAAAAACCAAATGTTTGGGTGACCTTAGCCGAGGCTGCAGGTTCGGACACCATTTGTCTGTCCAGTTGGAACCCAGAAAAGCCTTTTTCAACCTGTCTAGTTGGTATGCCAGTAAAAGATTGGCCACTACCCATATATTATGATCCCTTGACTTAAAAGCAACTTAACAATAAACCAGGTGGGGTTGCCAATGGGAGCAATCCTATAGCTGATTGGGACATTTGGACCAAAGAACTTTCTAAAACACCTTCTGACCCCCAGGAATTGGAAATTCTTGGTTCCTTAACCATGGATTTCTGTCTTATATTTTCAGATAGCAATTGGCAGGAGAATGATCCTCTGAGGTACAGTGTCACTCCCAATTATCCTGCTTATAAGAACTCGAGTTTTTGGTGTAATGACTCAGATAGTTGGGACAGACTTTCCAGGGCTGACCAATATCCACTTCAATTCCAAAAAGGATATTGGTTCATTTGTGGAGATAGGGCTTGGTGAGGTATTCCATCATACCTTGAAGGTGGTCCATGCAGTATTGGAGAACATACAGTGCTAGCATCTAGTGCTAAAACAGTCATTAAGAAAAAAGCATAGAGGAAAAAGATTTACCCATCAATATGAAGAAAGTTGTAATAGTGATTTTGTGCCCTGGAAAGCTGCAAAAAGGGTTTCAGCAGGTGTATTACTACCCCAACTTCTGCCATAGCATTGAAACAGATTATGTTGGCTGAGTAAACAAACCAATGTCACATCCACTGCAATTAGTGATATGCTGACAAACGTCAATAGTGTTAGACATCTACCCTTCAAAATTGAGTAGTGATTGATTTCCTTTTAGTGGCACATGGACATGGTTGTGTAGAATTTGAAGGATTGTGTGGTATGAACCTGTCTGATCATGCTGAGTCCATTCACAGAACCATACAAAAGCTGAAAGATTTAACACCTCAAATCAAGGAAGATGATGGATGATTTGTTCAAAGGATGGAACTCTGCATGTTGGTTGAGGGAACTTAACAAAGTAGGTTTATGTATGTCAGTCATTTTGGTATAATAGTGGTGGGGCCCTGTATACTTCCATGTGTTCAACTAAAGATGAATAAAAGTTGTGCTCTTCTCCTTGCTGGATCCCTGTCCTGGTTCATCCCTTGCCCTGTCTGGGGAAACTGATGGATATTCGTAGCCCCTGATTCTCTCTACCATGCTTAGTGCCCACAGGATGGAAACACTTGGCAAGGGCATGGCTGGTATCAGGGTTGCTCCCAGCTTCAGGTTTCCCTGAGTCAAGGGAGTAGCTGGCCCTCACGGTGTTTTGGGTTGTAACTGGTCTGTGGGAAATTCTGGTGTGCAGGACAGAAAGCGGAGTTTAAAAAAAGATTGATATATGAAAGCACACATTCAAAAGCAAAGCACAGATGTTGGAATTTGAGTCATGAAATGTGAAGGCCTGTGCAGTAGCCAAAGACTGAGCTAAGAGGCTGGAAGGAGCAGAGCAGGTTCAGCACATGGAAAAAAGATCAGCAGTATGCTCATTAATTGGTTAACTTCTTCAGAGCTGCACAAAATCCTTTATGGTAGACCTAGTGAAATTCTATTAGTTAAGTTAAATTCTATTAGTTAAGTTAAATTCTATTAGTTAGCAGCTGAGTTTTGCTTTGCCTTGTGATAGACCATCAGCTGCTGGTCCCAAGGGTGACAACTGTGGCCTGTGTATGCATTTCTTGAGGGACAGCTGTAAGCTTGTGAGCTCCTCACTGGAGAGCAAAAGGCAGTATAACTCTATCAAAGACCACCCAACAAAAAATACTGGATTTTCCTACAAACAGTTAGCAGAAATTTATGCCACTGACTTCATTACAATAAAGACTTCTCAATATGTTAATATCTATTCAGAAAAGATCACAGTGAAAACATTATCTGTCCAGGCAGCAGATGTACAGTCTTACACCTCCTACTGTAAACCGAATTGCTTATGTAATTTTTCTATCAGAAAATTAGAATCAAATTGCAAATATTTGTGTTAGCTAGTAGAAAGGAAGAATAAAGGCAGTATAAAAATATTTAGGACAGTTACTAGGATACTCTGTCTTTTTGTAAGTTGATCTAACAGACCTAATATAATGTTACTTTTTAGAATTATAGAATATCCTGAGCAGGAAGGGACCCATCAGGGTAATCAAGTTCCTGTGCATCACAGCCCAGGAATCACACCAAGATGATAATTTGGAATAAATTCTCATATATTAAGAACTTTTGAAATAGCTATGATAAAAGAGCATTACATGAGAATGGTAGCATGGTAAGAGAATGAAAGGAGCAATCTTTCAGCTGAGGTCGTTTAAGATCTGCAAAGATGGTCCTGCACTGAGATTTCCATCCATGCAACCCTCCTTGTAGGGTTAATTAATATTGCCTAGGACTGTGGGTCATATCAGCTAGTAGAAACTTGTAGGTTTTTCCTAGAGGTTTAAATCCAAATAGTATAAATCTATTTTATAAGTTTATTGTGTACACATGATAACAATCTCAGATTTTAATTGAATCTGTTACATGCTAATATTATTAGATTAATGGAATAGCCTTGAGTACCTTTTTGAGAGGATGACATCATTAGTCAATGCCTTGTTCATCAAGATGCCAGTGAATGTTGAGATACAAGATTTTGGCAAATGGAGTTGTGTGAAGCTGTGCTGAAACTCAGCTATTCCATGTTAAACATGTTTCTCCATGCTTCATGATGTGTTTCAAAACTGGAATCTATCAGGAAATGCAGAAAATTTCTTGCCAGAGACCTACCAGAAGGCTTCCTCTGAACTTGCCAAGGAATTTACCATACTAATGAAATGTCAGCATCGCTAAAATAATGTTATTATCCAAGAATTATACACTTTTCTTTTTACAATATAAACTCAAATTTAATTTCAATACAAGTTATGCAGTACCAACCATAAAGCAGTAAACAAAGAATTAATTTGTGTTCCTTCTGCACTTATCAGTCATTGACTAATTAGTTTCTCTCTCAGGTTCTGAGTGACTCTTAGAAAGAGGAATCTCTTGAGGATACAAAGGTTAATTTTGAAGTGATTACAAATATTCAGCTAACATTATAATTAATGGCAATACTTAAAGCACAGCAGTCATCTCTCATCCCTGTAAGGAGCATTTTCTAATTAGAGAGACTATTGGAATTTTTCAGGATATTTAACTTTTCACTCTTCAATCAAGTGAGCTCATGAAGCTGGGAGAAATTCAAATTCTTAAGCATCTAAACAAATAAATCTTATGTAGTTAATTTTATCCCAATAGCTCCTCAAACACTTTTTAAAATACTGGGCAGATTATGCCATTACATACATATAAATCTTCCATGGATTCACAAAAATTTTTATGCTAGTAACAAAACTAAAATTACTTCTAGGCCTATAGATTGCGAAGAATAATTTATCCACCAGAAAAATTAATTTCTGTTCTGATTTGAGGTGGGATAAATTTAAATTTCTTCATAGTTGTTATTATGGGGCTCTGTTTTGGGTTTCTGCTGAAAACAGTGTTCATAACACAGAAATGTTTCTAACTGCTGAGCAGTGCTTCCACAGAGTCAGGATCTTTCCTTTGCCTCATTCCAGCTCACCAGCAAGGAGACTGAGGATGCACAGGGTGTTGGGAGGAGACATAGCCAAGACAGCTGACCTCAACTGTGCATATGTGGGATTGCATTTTATGGAAATGGTTTGCTCTGGCTCACCCTTGGAAAATGTATGGTTTATCCCAAGTCTGTATCCTCCCTGCAGTATCCTGTATCTGTAACCTCATTGGCTGGAGAATGTTACCGCGCCCCTTTGAACCTCTGTGATAAGAATGCCAAGGCAGAAGGCTCTGCCCCTCTTGCCCCTCTACCCCTGGAGGCCTCCTGATGCTCCCTTTCCCTCTCCTCCCTTCCCCCCCCCTTCCCTTCCCCTCTCCCTCAGTGAATAAACCCTCACCTCATCAGCATCCCACCGGCATCTGAGTCTCCTTGCCTGCCAGCACGGGAACACCACGACCCCAAAAGACCCCGGGGGTCTCCGGGGGGCACTCCCCGGGGACCCCCCATAAATTTAAACAACAACATGCATAGGGATATCCTAGACCACTGGAGCCATGCTCAGCAATAAAGCTGGGGGAAGAAGAAAGAAGGGCTCGGCAGATGGAGTAATGGTGTCACTGCATGTGATCGAACCACCTGCCTGCTCATGAAAAGTGGTGAAAGGGTTCCTTGGTTTTATTTCCTTGCATGTGTAGCTTTTGCTTTACCTGTAAAATTGTCTTTATTCCAACCCATGAGTTTTCTCAGTTTTACCCTTCTGATTCTCTCCCCAGATCAGCTGGAAGGCGAGTAAGTGAGTAAGTGGCTGGGTGGTGCTTAGACTGTCATTGGATTTAAACCATGACATTTTCTTACTAGCAACAGAAATGAGTACAAAGTAAAACAAATTGTCATTTTAGGCCTAGTATAACATAAAATATACTCAATATTTCAAAATGGAAAATTTTATATCCAAATGAAATGAGTTGCAGAATTGAAGAAATTAGCTTATTTATTGTAGTTCATAAAATGGGAATTTCTGACCATCGTCAGGTTAGGATACAACGTATTCTATTCGAATCTAGTATAGTTGTATTGAACTTAAAACACACATAAGATGGGAAATATCTTTCTTTCTTTTTGAAATGCAAAAGTCTTTTAAATGAATGCAGGTAACCCCAAAGATGAACTCTGCTCTGAGAGCTGTTAGTAATTCAGCTTTAGGTGATCAAGTCTTTTGCAAACAAAAGCATTCCAAATTTTCATTCCAAATTAGGACTCTCGAGAAAGAAAAACCTTTAACATTGACATATTTCTGGCAATTGTTAGTCCACATTCCTTATTGAAGAGGGGCTTGTGATGCACCTGTTTGGACTGACAGACATATAACAGTAAAGCAGACAGGAGATGTAGCCATGATTTGTTGGTAGTTTATTAACGAACAGCATTTTGCACAGAACTTGGTTTGTCGCCATCCACCTCCCCTTCTTGCAGACTGTCTTTATTAAAAATACACAGTTATTTATAGTTACATGCCACTATTTCAATAACTAGTTCAAACTGTGTCATTATTTTTTATTGTCTGGAAAAAAAACATAAAAAGAGTGAGTGTCAGAGGTTGTTTGCAATGGTCTTTTTTGCATATTTTATGTCCTTGGCAGAGTAAGAAATAGGCATGAAATGTGTGCATGCTTGACTAATACGTGTTTTATCAGAACCTTTGTGTGGAAAGGTCTTTTTCTGATTAATAGCAAATCAATTTGAAAAGGTAATAATCTTTTTTAATGTCAAATAGAAAGACAAAGCTTGAAATACATATTTTTTTGTAACATCTTAAAGTTCAACCACAAACTCCGAATACAAAAAGGAGTGCTCAAAACATAATTTCTGACATTAATATTTGATTTTTTTTTCTGGATTCATAGAATATATCTGGTCTTGTTTTTAGCAAGTGATTTTTTAAACAGTTTTAAATTCTGAGAACTGAGTAAAAATTTACATAATATCAAAGCTGAATTTAAATTTGCTCATAGAGAAATGATGGTGTTGTTATACTAATTATTTTGAATGTTGCATGCATATTGAAGACATCTTCTGAAATCTGACCTTTTTTGTAAACCCTGTATTATATGATGCCTCTAAAACTTACTGTATTGTTTGTTAATAGTAAAAAAATCTATCATCTATCTATCTATCTATCTATCTATCTATCTATCTATCTATCTATCTATCTATCTATCTATCTATCTATCTTATTATTTCCATGGGGAATTAATAGTTAGTCTCAGGAATGAAGTATATCATTAAATTATAACTACTGAAATATCTCTTTTATTAGTTTGGAATTGCAACATATGATGTCTTTTTTCCTGAACTGTAGGGCCTACTCTGAAGCATGCGAGATCAATACCCTTTATTTGGTCTTTAGATTTCAAGAAACATAAGAAAGAAACTACTATTCAAATGAAGACCAAATATCAGACTCTTTGCACTGCTTGTATGGGACAGAAAATGTATTTTCTGTGTTTTCTGTGTTGGGCATTACTAGATCATCCTATTTTTAATCTTTCACTAATAAATATTTTTCTTCATATAGACTGAAACATTTAGTCTAGAACACTTTTGTCCCAGTTACAAGCATGAAGAAATTTGTACTAATGTTTCAGGAAGAGGTAGAATCTTACCTGGGCAGAGCTGTATGGCTAAATGGGAAAGAAATGGATCTAAGATACTTCAAGCAGAAAGTCCAGGACTGTCGTTAAAAATTTCTGATTTAGTTGCCTCTTGCAATTCTGCAGCACAGAATGGCTTGGCTAACCAAATGTCCTGTCAATAGCTAATGCCTGGAAATACCCAGAAAACCAACAAAGCAGGAATTACCTGCACAGAGATCCTGCCCAAGAGATATCTGTGACTGGATGTTATAATTAAGATTGTCATGTCACATGGCAAAGCAATTTTTTCTAATTACTTTACCTTTTGATTTTTTTCTTTACTTGTTCATTAATTTAAATCTGGGCATATTATTTCATCCAGCCTGCTATTGCTCCATAAATCATGTTCTATTTTGCCTTTAATGGTTTGCAGAAATTGATTTATTGAAGATCACAGAAACAAAGTAGTCAGGGTGGCAACGTTTTTCTGAGGAAACATGGTTCAGAACTCTAAGGCCAAGATGAGATGATTTTCAGAGTGGCTGAGAAGAGGAACAGGAATTGTTTGCTTTGAAGTAAAGAGAGGGAAAAATATTCTGCTGCATAAGCTGACATTGTGTTTATTGGGCCAGATTGCTGTATATATTTATGGAGCCCACAAGCAATATGAAACATGTTCCAATGAAGAATTTGGAGCACCTAGAGTGAATATATCATATAGAATATGGATAATAAGCAAGGTGAGTTTTTCAAAATTTAACACAGTAGGTTCAAATGTCACACCAAAGGAATAAGAGTATTGTATTAGGCTGTGTTGGGCTGACAGTAACAGTAACCATGAGAAGTAAGGGAAATTTGGAGTGTAGTTAAGGCAGAAAAAAATTTAATTGTACCAGGAGATTTTGTATATTCCTATGCTGACTCTGTAACAAAAAATGCATAACATAAACTCTATATTTTAAATCTCTTGAATGCTTACTTCTTGGAAAAATTTGGTCAGTTAGTGAGCAAGAGGGGACGAGTCTTGATTTGCCATTTTGTTGTGCACAGGACTCATGTCTAGAATTTCTTCATGCAACTTTTGGGGAATCAGAGTTGTAAAACCTGAGTAGGAATGTAAAAGTACATAAAACTAAAGGAGCAAATTTAATACAGAAATGGAAAATTATAGGAAAATATTTGTATGAATTACTTAAAAACATAAGAGAACAGGTTAAATAGCTGAGAAGGAAAATCATTCACAGACCATATACAGTTTATTCAAAAATTCTCCTTTATAGACATGGTAAAAATATATAGTGATCAATAGACTCTCTCAGGAAGAAAAGTGTTTACTGGGTTAACAGCAGAGCCAAAATATTTTGCTTCCCTTGAAAAGTGCAAATCGTGTCTAATTTGAAAGAGTACAAATTTTGACAGGTTAAAAAAAGTTTTTGTTTTAATCAAGACAAATTTGAGCTGGATCTAAATGTGGGGTTTTTTTAAGTGTAAAAATAATTTAAAAGTATTTTAAATTATAGGGAAACTATATGTATAAATTAAGATGCTGCTGCACTAGAACCATACTGTGCAGAAAATTGATATCAACAATAACATTAAATTAATCTTACATAAGAGATTTTAGAAAGAATCAATACAATGATTGGTAGGAAAGCACTAAGAGTGGATAACATGCAAGCTAAAGAGAACCAATTATGAAAATGCTGAACTACTAATTTTATGTACATCCTGCTGTCTAAATCAGCATTAACAGAATGCAGAATCTTCTTCAAAAACATGAGGTCAAAATTCATCTGCGCCTCAAAAATCTAATACAGTGTCAGGAATCATTAGGAAAATAATTACGCGGAAAGAACAGTTCTGAAAATTGGTTTATAAGACAACGATGCACTCAAATGTAAAATATTGAGTGATGCATTGGTCAATCCATCACAAAATTGATTTAGTAAACTTGAAAAAGTTTGAAAGAATGGTTCTTATCCAAAGTGAGATCACAGACTAGAACTGTGAAAATAGTGAAAAGGAAAATAATGGAAGTCAAAATATTTAGCTTTGAAATTTTCTGGATAAAACTTTGAGTTTTTTTCTTTCAGCTTCAGAATTACAAATTTTGAAGCCATAGAGCAAAAGAGTTAAATATTTTAGTTTTTATTTAGGATATTTTTATTTGAGCCTATAATTATGCAAGTTTTTCTAAATTGAATTAACTTATCATTTAATTTTTTTTTATTAATTGGAAACAAGCACTTTTTAAAAAATGCAATATATGCTCAGTTGTTTAGGAAAACAAGACATTTTGTTGGTTATGAACCACTTTTACTGAACTTCTTCTGATGACATTTTGTCAAAAGTGGGAGTGCCTGAAGAAGGAGAAATCAGATGTTTTGTTGAAATCTGTATTCTACAGATGTGCTATCATGCTGAATTTTTCTCACCCCTAGTTTTGAAAAGTTTCCCGTCTGCCCAGTGCTCATTTGTATTGTGAGTTGTACATTTATAATGTTTTGTGTTCATCCAGATGAAAAGTTTTGTGTTTGCACAAGTCCAGTTTCTATATTTATTGTCACCTTTTGACCTTCATCAATTTAACCTGAAAATTATTTATGTGTAAGAGAAAGCAGGGGAAAATACTCATTATATCTCCATGCAAAAGCAAAGAAACATGGGATATTTGGCCATTCCTGAAAGACTGGAAGGGACATATGAGGAAAAATTACTGGCAAAGCTGCTTGTACTCACTGCCATGCCCTGGTTGTCTTCTTCTCAATTTCATATCTTTTAGAGTGATGGTGGAATTTAATTGATCTAATAAAAGAAATTTCTCCTGTGAAAACAGGAGACAATTATTTGCTACAAGGTGCAAATTCCTATTATTAAAGCAACTTCCAGATGTCTGTAGGGAGGGAAGAATAGTAGACTGCTAATGTTTTGTGTGTTTGACTGTTAGGATCAGCTTGTCATGTTATGGCCTGAGATTACAGCAGGCTTCAGACAGCAGTGAAACAACACCCTGTTTTCTCCTGGAAATGGAGGATACACTTACATAATGTCAGGTATTAAACAGCAATGATAATTTGTTATTGGAGACATTCGGGAAGAGTATATGTAAGTTTCTTTACAGGAATATTATGGTGTAAAAATTGCCTGTTGGCACAGGGAAGCTTTGATATCAGTGGGAAAAATAACTCTCTAAAAATGGGAAATTCTCATCTTGAGCTAAACGGAAAATAAAATAAGACAGTTCTCAAAGGAATTTCAGAAAGTAATAAGTGTCATAGGCAACCAGCCTGCCAGAGCAACCACAGTGTTTGTTTTTCCTGTTTTTTTCTCCTAGCTGACCAGAGGAATCAGTTTAAATGCAGGCTGCCTGTCTGAGGAATCATCTCTGAAATGACTTCTGTGAAGGTGGGCTGATACAGGTTAGACTCAGCCAATTAGGACTATGAAAAATGCTTTGTGACTTGGTCCATTTGACATCTACTAACGTGACAATCTCAGAGGTAAAAAATACTAAGAACATCAGCCTGAAAAATTTATTTTGCAATGCACGTAGCAGGAAAGAGTGAGGGAGAGACAGAGAGAGGGAAAGCGAGGGAGAGCACTTGTCTGTGGGAAGGCTGAGGTGCAAAAGCTAAAGGCAATTTCTGTGAGAAAAAAAAATCAGAGAGGAACTCTCATGCTATCTTGGATAAAATTCAGGCTTGAACCAGACCTAGCTGAGAATACATCTAGGGTATACATTTATCTCATTTGTTGTTTGCTGTGGAGAGAATATGTATAGCATGTGCTAATGCAGCATGCAATGTTTGCATTTTGGAGTTTATTGAAATACGCAGGATTGATCAAAAAAGTTACCCATGCTAAAAATAATATTAATAAAAAATTCTTCAACTTTGTGGGTCTTTCCCCAACATACTAGTGCCTAGTTGTTTATATAAATACTCACCTTCACTGTAGTATTCCAGTTATCTGCTCCTCCACCTATCCCGCAGTTTCATGTCTTCATTCTTCCTGAATTTCTTTTTTTATGCTCTTAGTTTCACCTTTACAATACTTTCATCTGTTAACATTTTTTAATGCTGCTGAGGGGACGACAGATAATAAACTTTGGCTTTATAGTATTGGATGATTTTTGATAACATTTTTTCATACGCATTTCCTTCAATGTTTTTGGGAACTAAAAAAAATTAATTATTCCTTAAAGTCTTTTAGAAATATTTAGGTAATTGCTATGAACTAATCAATGTATGCATTTGTAATCTATTCAGTTCTCAAAGAAGTAATATTAGTAGGAAGAGTGGTATGATTTTATATCACATGAATTAGTTTCAGTGAATGATATTTTACACAATAAACTTTAAAAATTACTGAAAAAAGCCTGTGTATGATCTAGTTTGATCTAATATTTCTTTAGTTTGATCTAATATTAAATACTCTGTCTTGAAAGGAGAAAGTTTCCAGGGAAAAAATATAGAAAGATTCAAATATAGATGAGTTAATTTTTCTCCATTGTATTTTTTTATTTTCCTCTGTGATTCCTAGCAAAAAGTAGATTGCCTCTTCCTTATTCTTGCTTTCTATTCAAAAAACAAGAACATTTTTCAAATTCAGAAGAAAATAAATGCATTTTGATGATGTCTGAATGATCTCCTATGAAAGCTAACTTTAGTGCAACTAAAATTTCCTGTCACCTTAAGAATGGATGTCATCATGATAAATCATTTTGTATTTGCAAAATATTTAAAGTATTTCATATTACAGAATATTACAGCCTGCCTTTTTTTGTTAGTTACCCATATTTAGGTAAAAGCAGTTTCCATTTTAAAATTTTACACTGTCTGGAGGCTTAAGCAGCTTCTTTTGAGTTCTTATTGGCATGATGAATGTATTGCTCTATACATTATGCTCCTTTTGTCTGTTGCTTCAGGTGGTGTGGCAAAGGCTCACACACAACGAAGCCAAGGCAGAAATTAGCTCAAACCACTGATGATGGACTCTTCTTGGTCCCAGAAGCACAGCCAGTGGAGATGGATGGGGTGGCTGCTTGACATAAGAGATGGCAGCAGTGACCAAGAGCTATGGAACAGATAACTGGAAGAGATGCACCTTTGCTGTGGCTGGTTTTATGTAATGTAGTTATAGGTGAAGGAAGTGAAAGTGAATTAAATTTTGTGTCTTTTACAGTCTTGACAGAAAGTCCATTGCCTCTATGTTCAGAAATGCATTTTCAATAAAGAGAAGCAGTTTACAGATTGTCAAATATCATACATCTTTCAGCCAGTTTACCTAAGTTCTAATTAAGGTAGAAAGTTCTATTTTGTGATTGCACTTTAAATTATCATGACATTTGGATCAGATCTCATGGATGTGAACATCTGGGGAACACCTAGGGGAAAGGTTAGATTAATACTGCAGTGAAGATATGTTTGTAGAAAATGGTGGATTAGCTAAAGATGTTTTATTACAATGAAAGACATTGCACAAACCCATGTTGTCACTCAACCAGTACAGCACAAAGAGAAGCAGGCCATGTGGTAAATCAGTCTAGCCATACGGATGGGTAAGCACTGCCTGCATTTGTTGTTTTAGAATATGGTTTCGTCTGTTCCTGGGACTGTGATTTCAAAGGTAGCTGAGGAAATGATACAAAACTTCAATTAATAAGTGGTTTTAAGATGGTCTAAGTATTTTATAATAGCTTAAATCTGAGATGAACAATTTGCAGAGGAATATGATACTATTCAATTTTAAACACAAATGTCACAATGTGATAGAGTAATATAACAAATGTTCTATTACTTTTCTCAGCAAGGGCTTAAAACCAGCTGTAAATTATATATACCATGAAGCTATGACAAATTAACTTCCTCAGCCAGATATCTTGGCAATATTTGTATGTCCTACAGGTATTCTCTGTTTTGGTTCAGGCCATGTTTGAATTGAGCTCCATGTTTTTCCCATATCCTCAGCATGACTAGAAACTTTTGGAAATAATGAACTTCATCACCTAAATAATGCAAACCAGAAATCCACAATGTGCTGTCAGTCCTGTTTCACAAAGGCTTACAGCAGCTTCATGAGCATAATGAGAAGACATGTTTGAAGGCAGGGCTGGGGAGTTTTTCATTGACGTGACCAATTTCTTTTAGATATGGCTTAAAGTATTTTAAAGCAGTGAAAAAATGTCATTTGAAGTAATCAAAATCCTTAGTTTGACCTGTGGGTGTAAATTAAGAATTTAAACTTCCTGTTAAGTACAGTAAACACTTGATTATTTTTCTAACCTGACCTAGAACCTTTTAATACAGGTGAATTACATGTCATTTCAAAGGGGTAATGATATAAGCAAAGCAATGACAGCAGTATGAAATAATGGAAATTATTTAAAGCCAATGACAGTTTATTTAATGCAATTCTTTAAAGAGAGAGAAGCCAGTCCATTCCTTTGACTTTGTTATTGTATCCATAAACACAGTATCTAAATGGTTTACAATTAAAATATTCTGCAGCCTGAAATACTGTTGCACACTCTGTCTTCTTAAGAAGAATAGTTACACATTCTGTTACTTACTACTAAAAAGTGTTGGTAAGTGAGCCTTATCTGATGCTTACTCTTCTAGATCAAACACAAACAGGGGGAAAAATTATTTTGTAATACTTGCTTTTGTACAGTAATCTTTCCTGTCTTAATGGGAAGTTAGTTATGTCTATATTGGTTCAATAGATATTTTAGGCAACTATACTACTAAAGATAAAGGGGCTATATTATAAAAATAAGCCCTCACTGTTCTTCGACAAAGCTGTTCCAAGTTGCTCTTTCCCTTCAAATTATGTTCCTTTATTTCATTATGTTCCCTTTTCATTGTGTTTCGTTGTTGTGCACCTTTCTGAGATTTTGAACTCTGTAGACACGTGTCTCCTTCACATAGAAGACTGTCTTTTATGTGTAGGAACATATGATAGCTGCTTTGTGGCTGTCACATCTTGCAGGGCCTCTGGAATCCACCACAATGTTAGTAATAATAATCAGTGATGACATTATTAGCAGTAGATGTATATTACATTCACCTTATGAATTGGAAAGAATAATACTTTTTAGATGTTGTTTTTCTATTTTGTGCGTAATGTACAATTTTGACTATAGTGTATATCAAATTAGATAGAAAACACAAGTTTCATAAAAGTCTGATAAGAAATTTAAGCTACTAGGAAAAATTTTTGGCCCTAGTTTATAGTCCTTTTCTTGCCTTGTCTGCGGGACACAGTTTGGTAACCAGAGAACATCTTGTTAAGGACTGTCAACATTTGGAACACTAGCATTAGCACCTGTTCACATATTTTGTAAATATATTTGACATAATTATAATATCATATGTTAAAAATGGTTGACAAAATTTGATTAATACACATTAGTAGCTCACAGTACTTCTCATGCCACTTAAGTGTTACACAGTAGTTAGCATTTCCCTAAACACTGACAAAATCTATTTTTTGGCTTCTTAGTCATGTAAAAATTGAAATTAAAAATAGAGGAGGAGTATTTATTGGAACAGATGTTTCAAATAGACTTTTTACAAAATCCTTTTTATTTCTACATATTTGGGAGACAGCATTTTCTCATTATCAAATCTCTCACATACATGTACATCATATTTGCATGTTTCTGAATTGTTATGTAGTAGCAACAGAAACAAGATGCAAGCGACTGCAAGCTAACATGCTATGTATTTATTTTTCTCGTCTCTCATCCAACTGTTGTTATGTTTGTTTACCTGTGGAGTTTTTACACTTATACTGCAGTAATAGCTTATCCCTATTTAATTATAATCATGGGGTCTTGATCCTGCTGGCATCTATAATACTACATGTTATAAAAGAGTTCCTAAGCAGTGTTTGAAATGAAAATTGAGAAGTTTTGTCAGGAGACCCCTTCTGCAACCTATTAATTGTTTCCTTGAGGGAAAAAGTGACTGTGTATATCTGTTGCACTCACACAATTACCAGCCAAGTACAGGTCCATTTTTTGTCATGCCACAAAGGGCAGTATGAATCTTAGTCTGCTTGTGAGTAAATAAAACAAAAGAGTAGGAATATATGAAAAAAATTGTGGAAGAGGGAGCCATGTCAAACTTCTAGGAATGCTCTAGTGCAAATTCAATGTGTTTGTCTAAACATGGTCAATAGACCATTTTAAATCAATTTTATGATGTTTCTTGTGGACAAACTGTATTTGTGAAAGCATTTATAGATTAAAGCAAAGAGGGAGATATTATAGAGAATTAATATTTTAGGGCTTTTGTTTAACACATGAAACAAATGGATGTATTTGGATGTATTTGTTAGATATAGAACTTCATGTAAATATTATTTTAAGGAAAAGGAAGTGATTTCAGTAGACTATTCCTGTGCTGTTCTGTAACATGAAGAATGTCTTCAAGGATGCACATAAGTTAGAGGTATGTTGAGGTTTGAAAAGCAGCAACTATTTCAGTTCAACATTTTTAATATGTCTAGATTAGCGTGCGTGCCCTGAATAAGGACACAGAACTGTAAATAAAACTCACCAGCTTTTATCTTGACATGAAATGAAAGTTTTCCTTAGAAGCCTTTAATCTGACTGTCATCTTTTTTCATTCACAGCAGTGAGCCTGTAAAGAGCTCTGCTTCTGCAGTGAAGTACCACCGTAGAGAAAGGGGGTTGTCAAAAAGCTACTCTTGTTTGTTTATTGAAATCCCTACCAACAGAAGGTCAGTGCTTTTGAAAATGAAACATTTTTAGTCTGAATCCTGTGTCTGAGCAAATTGTTTCTGTTGGATTTGGAAATGATAGCATCTACTGTAATAAGTCTTTGTGCATGTTTTCCCCCAAAGGATAGAGAATTCTGCAAAAATAA
This sequence comes from Prinia subflava, assembly GCF_021018805.1. Taxonomy (NCBI): domain Eukaryota; kingdom Metazoa; phylum Chordata; class Aves; order Passeriformes; family Cisticolidae; genus Prinia; species Prinia subflava. The sequence goes on from NC_086250.1 coordinate 41,871,073, forward strand.
ATTAAAAATATAAACTTGCCGAACTACCGCTACGAAGTCTGCTTTAAGAAAATCGATCTTGTAATATTCACCAAATTCCCCATCAAAACCACCTGAGTGTGGGCCTGACATTGGTCTGAATTTAGGCTTCAGGCTCTGCTAGTGTCTGTGTGAAAGGCAAGCGAGCAACTTTCTCATGTTAGCCTGAGAAATCTTAAGGAGGAATTCAAACAAACCTTGGGAAGTGAGAAACTATCTGCAGGTGGTGTTTTTCCAACGTGTTTACTGGAAAGAAATGTTTACTAAAGGGTGTAGACGCTGAATAACCAATCATGTTCTTTGTACCGAACTACTCTATAAAAGTAGAATTTAGAAGAATAAAGTTTGCTCTCATCTTTACCATCATGGAGAGTCATGTTGTTATTTCTGTGCCGTCCGAAAACCATAGCAACATCTGGTGACCTGACGTTTCGAAGAAGTTCAGCGCAGCCGGGACTGATTCATGCAGCAAAGCTTGAAAAATTGCTACCTGCCTCCTCAGAGAGGTAAGCGAAATATCTCCACATTTTTTCTAAAGAATGCTGGTCCTGCTGACCATGTCAATCCTGCCAAAAGACAGCAGGTCGGACGGCACCCAGCACAGCTGGACTTTAATTTCTAGAAAAGACAGCCGGGCAGAGGTTCCAGAAAAACCTGGGGAACCCCTCTCCTGAGAGAGGACAGCTTGTGCCTTTCCTGACAAGAGCAGCTGGAATTCTTCGCTGCCGACAGCTTGCCCAGCACTCCCCCGACCTCTTTCGGTTCTATCTGGCCGAGATCAAAGCGAGCGTCTGTAAGCCTCTCCCGGCCGGCAGAGACGGCGCTTCCTTGGCTTTTCCTTCTCCTTTCTTCATACCACGGATGGCTGGCAGTGGTTCCTGCGCTATCATCCACTGCGACTAGTCTGTACCGTGACTTTAAAAGATGCTAGCCCGTCCAAGATACAGCTGGTCAGATTCCGACCCAGAGTGTGACACAACGATCCTTTCCTCGTCGGCGTGGCCCAGCATCTGGCCTGCGGACGGGACCGGGATCGAAAACCTTTGATCCCTCTGTATCCTTCTGTGTGTTCAGGGCGAAAAGTTCACTTTATGAGTGTTTTATGCTTTTAACGTTACCTGTGCTTGTTTTTATGATTGCCTGTGTGAGTTTAGGGCTTGTCTTTCTTTGTGTCTCTGTGTTTTAACTTTGTTCTTTTCCTTCCGCGGGGGTGGGGGTGCGGTCGAGACAGAGGCATGGCAGCACGGATGCGATCTCCCTGCCTTCTCTCTCTCTCGCTCGGTTTTTCTCCCGCCCTGCTCCAGGGCGCTGCAGCGGCTGCAAAATCTCTCTCTCTCTCTCGTTTTTCCGTACTCGGTTTCCCCCCCTCCCCGCGGGCGCGCAGGTCCCTTCCCCGCGCGGTGCCGCTGAGACGGGCGGCTTGGAGCAGCTTTGCCTCTTCGTCCCCCCCCCTTCCCCCCAGGGCGGGGAGGGGGGGCCACCGGCTCTCCGCTTGAGACAGGCGGCGGCAGGGTGGCGGCGGGCTGAGCCCCGCCAAGCCCCGCTCCGTTGTCCCCTCTCCGTATCCCCTCCATTTCCTTCCCGCGTGAATTTGCACAGCAAGTCGTCATAGGAACGGAGGAGCGGTCTCCTCGCTCCTTTTCCCCCTTCCCCCCGCCATGAGCGGCGGGGTTCGCTCCCCCACTCCTTCCCTGCGGGCCAAGCGGCTGGCTGCGAATAGGGCATGAGGAACTTGCCGTTCCTCTAGACAGCGGATAATGCTGTGGGAGTTGCTTCGCTTGAATTTTTTTTTTTACATAGAAATGGGGGCCACGTTTGTTTGGATTTCCCCCAGCTCTGCGGAGCGGCCCTGGGGCCATTGAGCCCCTAAAGCCCCACTCAGGGCAGGGCCAAATAGCTTCGTCGCCTTTGAGGTGAGCAGAAGCTTTTTCCTTTACAGAAAAATGGGGGCCACGTTTGTTTGGATTTCCCCCAGCTCCGCGGGGCGGCCCTGGGGCCCTTGAGCCCCCAAAGCCCCACTGAGGGAGGGCCAAATAGCTTCGTCGCCTTTGAGGTGAGCAGAAGCTTTTCCTTTTAGAGGGACAGTTGATTTTTGTTTGGGTTTATCCCTTCCCCCCTCCCTCAAAACATTTCTTCTCAAGGCGTCTCTGTGAACAGAATTGGAGCCTTAAATGCCTGTTCATAATACAAGAAAAATGACAAGAAATACAAAAAACAAATAAGCAACCTTTGTTGCCTTTCACAGATAACACAAGTATTATTAATAATTCTACAGTATAACCATCAGTTATGAGTTTTAAGTGTTATCTCAGTTTTTAAGATATTTGATGTGAATTCACAGATATGATAAAGTTATCACAGTTCTACAGCCGGCTGCTGCTACTGCTGCTGCTTCTGCTTCTTCTTCTCATGTACTTTGCTATTTGTCTATAATTGCCTGTAAGACACGTGTCACCCAAGAATTTTTCCTTGTTTTCTAGCTGTCTATGCTAGCTTTGCATTCATGATTTTCTAAATATTTTCAGATTTCCAGATAAGGTTATCTGAGTTTGTAAGAATGCCTCCTCTGTCCTGACGGTTTGGGATGCAGTTCCAATCCTGGTCACAGACCATCTCAAGAGCCTGCTGAGCTCAGAGCATCTCTACCCTGACAAATTTAGGAGGTGTCAATTATTATATTAGTTTCTTATTATAAGATTTTTAAGAAGTTTGTTTTTAAAATTGGTGTAAGGAATTCCTCTGCAGTTAGAGCTGGGCACTGGCCATGCCTTGGCTCTCTCTGGATGGGAATTGCCTGTTTGCCCAGATTTTTAACAAAAAATTACATATGAGTTATTTGACTCAACAATTTGGCCTTTAAATATAATAGCTGAATTGATCTTTGAGGTGAACCTGGAATTCCTGCCCGGGAAGGATGAACAGGTTGTCACTGGAAAAGAAGCACTTCAGCTTTTGCAGTTCCTGGGCTGATCAAAATTATTATTAAAAAGATAACTTGCAACAATGTAACATTTATGTTATGAACCTGAAGAAAGAGTAAATATGAAACCTGGATGTTGAATTTAGACAATGGAGCCTGACAAGTTTGTTAACTTAAGGAGAAGATGTGCCTGTGTTTTATCATTAGCAGGTTCAGCAGTCGTGTTACACATCACCTTTGAGGAGTGAAAAGGGACATTGCATAGCCTTAGTGGCTGTCACATAGACTGCAAAGATGACCATGTGGTTGGAAGTTATGGAGACAACAGAAGTCCTGTGTCAGCAGCATGGTCCTGTTTTCATCGATCATCCTCGAGTCACTCCCTGCTCCAGGCTTCAAGAAGACATCCAGTGATGCTAAGGATCAACATCTTGTCTCAATGGACTTTTTCTTTTCATGTGTTTTAATTTTATAGTAGATGTTGTTTCATTTAAGTTTCCTACATAGATGTAGTTGTATTTTAGGTAATATTTCACGTGCCTTCGGTGTATGTTTTGTAGTTATTAAGGGCTGTTATTTCACTTTGTGGTTTTTGCCTTTCTGGTCTTTGGGATCATGTAGATTTTTTTTGGAGTCAGATATCTTTTTATTGATATTTTTATTAATTTTATTATTCTTTTTTTTCTTTCTAGGTGACATCCTACAGATATCATGGGCCAATTGAGTGAACGATGGTCCAATACTGCACATCCTGCAATGGGTCTTTGCCCTTTCAAACATCGCATGCATTTTTGCATTTAAAACAAAAAAAACAAAACAAAACAAAACAAAACAAAACAAAACAAAAAAAAAAAAAAAAAAAAAAAAAAAAAAAAAAAAAAGGGTCAACTCAGGTTGTCCAAATAATTGGAAAATTAAATCAGTTTGTGGTTGCAGGTATGATGCAAGGACCACTGTCCTTTGCTAAAAGGCAGAAAAGCCCTTGTTATCTGAAAGGATGATTCCTAGAGTGATAGATCTTGACAAATTAGACTGCCATTTTTGAGCAGGCTAATGATGTTTTGTTCTTTTCTGTATTAGAATTAGTAAATAGCTAAGCTTGACGCTGGTGCATGGACATGGTTATGAAGGGTCAACACCAGATGCCACAGAACTTCCCTGACCATTTAAGTTGGTGCCCAATGAAAGTTCTATTTAGTGATTGGTTGATTACTAAAGGGACTTCTGGTGTCATGTTTGTCTTTTTCTCTTGCAAGGGCCCTGCAGGAGAGGACACAGACACAGACGCCACCCTCAGCAAAAACTAAAAGGGGGAGATGTGGGCCTGACATTGGTCTGAATTTAGGCTTCAGGCTCTGCTAGTGTCTGTGTGAAAGGCAAGCGAGCAACTTTCTCATGTTAGCCTGAGAAATCTTAAGGAGGAATTCAAACAAACCTTGGGAAGTGAGAAACTATCTGCAGGTGGTGTTTTTCCAACGTGTTTACTGGAAAGAAATGTTTACTAAAGGGTGTAGACGCTGAATAACCAATCATGTTCTTTGTACCGAACTACTCTATAAAAGTAGAATTTAGAAGAATAAAGTTTGCTCTCATCTTTACCATCATGGAGAGTCATGTTGTTATTTCTGTGCCGTCCGAAAACCATAGATACACCTGAGAATATTTTTGTCTATTAAATTATGCATTATATATGCTAAGAGTCATCCTTTATAACATGTTTTACATTTTAAAAATCACAAGTACATAAAGACCAACTTCTGAGAATAGTCATTGAGAATATCTCATTACAGGTAATCATAAGGACAAAAAACGCCTTGCTCTTTTTCAGCTTTCTCTGTCAATTCCAACTGAACACAAACACATGGGTGGGGGAATAGATGTTAAATATGTTTAAACTGACAAAACCTGCTTACAGTCCAATGCACTGGAGAGAGATTTACATGCCTGACAAAACCAAAACCCTGTGAACAAAAAACTTGTTGTCACAAGAAGAACGTTTCATGAAACACATTGATTTTCACATATACCTTAGGGAAGAGGAACAATATTGTCCTGTTTGTGGAACCACATGGAAATAAACATCTTCCTTAAACAGCATTTTCTTTATGCCTCTTTATGCCTCTGAACTGGTCTCATAGGTTGCTCAGGTGAACATTTTCTTTGCTTTCAAGTGGAGTTGCTCAAGTTTCTTGTTTCAAGGCAAGATTCTGTGTTCATTCCTCAGTGTTTCAGGAATAGTTTCCTAGTAATTTTTAAAATGGTATTTGTTTATACTCCAAATGCAACTCCACCTGGCTTTGAAATTTGTAGTCTCCTAACCTCAGAAAAATTAGATGAGAAAGATATTTGGGGTCTCATATCCCTGATGTAGGCATTTTTGTATCTGCAGTTTAATCATTCAGTATTCAGAGGAAGGAAAAGATGATTTTGTCCTTCTTAGATCAAGTCTCCGTGTTTACAGTACTCAGTCCAGTCCATGGGGATAGATGCCTATGAAAATCCCAAGCTGTCCCTCTGAGAATCCATTTCGTGGGTAGAAAACACAGATACTGGTTAAAGATTGCTATTCTATATGTTATTCTAGTGCAATAAAAAAAGAGAAATAATAGAAGTTTGCATATGCTATGGGTTCAGTCATGAAGAAAAGAATAAGGTCAGGCTCCTAAAACAGGAATATGGTTACAATGTCTATCATGCACTATTCAAACCAGTGCCATGGATCAGGCATCCAGCAGAAAGGATGCTGAATCTTGTTGGGACACTTTGAATTAAATCTGTAGCTTTGAGGTTGAAGGCAGAGACTTGCAGATGGAAAGTGAGGAATCAGGCCTGGATGTCTGCAAAATATTTTAAAATTTGTATAACCTAAGACTTAATAAAGATTTCTTAGGTTTTATTACAGTGGGAAATATTGAAAGATAAAATGCAACACTTTCTATTTGATATATGGTCTAGGTGATGAAAATGGAAGGCTTATTTAATTTTTAGAAATTGCAACATTTTCTTAACAAGATGTTTCTCTGTCATCCTATTCCCATTTTAAGGATAAAATCTATGAAAGGAGAAAGGCTTAGATAGATTGCCTAATTTTCTTGTTTGTTAAATTACTTGCTGTGTTTCTTTTTCATGTGGACAGAACTCCCCAAAATAGAAACCAGAACTATGTGTCAAGAGAACATTGCAATGACTGTGCTATGAGACTAATTATTTTACGGGAATTTTTTTCTTCTCTTTTTCTTTACATATTGCATAACTGATTGTATTACAGAGATGTCAAAAATAGAAAACATACCATATTTGTTCTTTGCTTCCAAATAGAATTCAATGCAAAGAATTCAACAATATGTGTATTTAAATATTTATTTCTGCTTTGGTAAATGTATTAAGATCGTGTTAAATGAATGAAAAAAACTGTGCAATTTTTTTTAAGGAAGGGGTAGGAACCATACATAGAATAACCTTTTTGATTTAAAATATTGTTTTAAATGGAATTTTAGAAAAGAGTAAAAATTGCTTCAAAAGTTACCCTCTTCAAGTAATATTCACTGCTAGTGTAACTTATTCGGCTGGATGGATAATATTATATTTTCATCAGGGTAACACTATGACAATATTTTTTCCAGAAATATGTAGTTTCACTTTCATATATATAAATTATTTTGAAAAATATAAAATTTAATTTCTTAGTCCATTACAGAAAGTTAAAATGGGAGTTTAGACAATTAATTTTTTATACTGCAAACTCCGTTCTTTTGAGTGATCAAATCTCCAGCCTTCTGTGTCTTTGAACTTTTTTTCCCTTGTGAATATTAGAAGGATTTAGATAAACTTCAGATTTATGTCAGGTGATTTGGTTTGGAATTTAATGTAGAGCACATTTAGCAGGCCTTGGTCACCTAAAATGAGAACTTTTAAGGTCACCAGATTTCAAGTTCACGTTTATTCTTGACAATTTCTGCAGAATTCTGTATCTCCCACACTTTCAAAATTTCACCCAAGTGAGTCCTTGAAGGAAGTTAAGGACAAGGGATTAGATAAAACAAAATTAAGCTCAGAAAACACAGAGTGACACATTTTTTCTCTTCTCAGTTTGGCAAGAAAACTAGTTTTGTTTCTCTTCCCTGTATATATATGTATGTATATTTTCATGTTTTGTTGTCAGCTTTCATTGTCTACCAGCCTGTTTTTGTCTTTGAAGTGATTGAGGTCCTTTATATCTTGAATAATGATCTCAGCATCAATAGCCAAATCAAGCATGCTCATCTTTTTATTGGTGAAACCAGGCAGATGTTTGTCCACTTGCTGTCCATTTTGCAACTCTGTTTGTCATTGCTAGATAATAGCATATTGCACTGTGGCTGTCTTGTTATTTATCAAGATAATGATTTTCTAATTTCTAACAAAACTGTTCAGTTATGAGCTTTATCAAAACTGATCCATTGTTTCTTCTAATAAGGATCATAGTGGTTTATAATTGTACATCCTCTGTAGCTCTTGGAGCATTGATTACTCTGTAAAACAAATTAAAGATAAATGTTGGCATAAAACTATTATTATCAACAAAAATAAATGGGAAGTCTGTAGCCTCTCTATAATTTTAATGGGTATTAAAAAATGTATTTTATTCTGTGTGGTCCACTTGTTGGAAAGCATAGGGGGAGAAAGGCAGCATGTAATGTTCTCATACTATTTCTAGCTACCTGTACCTGAATTATCTCATTCACACATTCAGCTGTTCATTGTAATTTTACTATTCTTTCTAAAGTCCTGGTGTGGTCCTCTCAGCTTCAGCTGTGTCTGCTAATCCCTTCAACAGATTTTGAAAACAGTTTCTCTCCCCACCAGCCAGTGCCTCTGCGGCTTCTCTGACTGACATGCAAGTTTAAGACTGCTGCTGTCATTACCTTTCACAGCCTCCACTCCAGTCTGAAAGGGTGCTCAGGGCAATCTCCCTTGCACTGCTGCAGAATGCCTTCTGGTTTTCTTCTTCATGGGAAATTGCAGTCCCTACTGCTCTCCCTTCTGCTGCCTCACCAGACCCTTTAAGACAAATGTGTGGTCCTAATACGTCTCTAACCTGCTTCTGTCCTTTCTGCCATTCTGTCTGGAGCCAGTCCTGACATTTTAGTCCTTTCCCTGCTTGCTCAATAGGTATATTCAAGCTCAGTCTGTTTAAAGATGTGCATCTGTAGATTCATTTGCTTATTCTGTTTTATGTGATAAATTCACTTTCATGTTTTTAGAACTCTGAATGCTCTCTTGAAAACATGCCCTCTGATCTATATTGTTTGCCTCTCTGCCTCTTCATATTTTTCCTTTATTTTTTCCCTAGCAGTGGAGTTTTCCCTGTCTTTATCTTAATGTCAGCTTTGCTCATCTTCCCCTGCTGCAGTCAGCAAAAGTCACTGGCCATGCTCAGCTCAGTAGCATTAGATTGTATTACAAGCATCCTGACATTTTATGTAAATAATGTAAGCAATGTGGTGTCCTAGAGCACAGGATTTATTTCAAAAATCTTTTTACACCCTTGCTGTGAAACTGTAATTTCAGCCAGCTCTCCTGTCACATGCCCTCTCAATTCTAATAGAAACCAGTTCCAAACAATGCCTTACAGAGGGAGGGGAGCACCTTATCTAACAGGGAAAAAGTCACCTCAGTAACCTAATGCTGTTATACCTAATTAAGTCACACACTTCTTAACAAATTTATGAGGACAATGGGTATAATTACTTGTTATAGTGTTGCAACTTTGGGGTCAATATCCATAATTTAATTTTTAAAATGTTCGTGTTTAGATGATTTGATCCAAAACTCATATTCTCACTCTTTTGACCCCAGATTCTAAAATCTGTTTGCTAAGGTTGTGATTACAGGAAATTGCTAACCCAACTGCAACCTCCTTTATCCAACTCCCTTTCTCCTTTAATTCATGTTTTTATAAGGCTAATTTATGGCAAGTTCGTCTGTCTGTGTCATTGATAATGTGCCATGCACATAGGGATCAGCAGGAATTCTCATGAGACCAAAACTCTTACAGCTTACTGCAAAATTGTGCCTCTAGAGTTGGCAACCTCAGATCCGTGAATAAATGAGGTTTATGTTACTGAGTTCAAGAGGTCTTATTTATAGGTTCTTAGAGGTTATGATTTTTATTGTCTACCATGTTATAAGCTGCTAGTCACTACAGTAGTGCAGCAAAAAAATCAGCCCGCCCAATCCATGTATATATAGAACTTTAAATAAAATGTGTGGAACTAGCAAAAATTTGATGATAATGGACTTAATGAATCTGCAAGAAAAAATGGTGCTAATCACTAAGAAAAGCTCAACAAAATGTGCATCTGTGTCTGCTGTCTTTTACATCAGTAATTAATAAGAGCTGTGCCTGGTAAGATGAAGCTTTTTTGTAACGGGGCCCCAGCCTTTTTTATCGAGCTCTCATATATTCATTTTCATGTATTCTCCACACTCTTTTGCTATATGCCTATGATTTCTGTTGGGAAAAGCAAATGTACTTTCTACAGGTAATGTCTGTGAATGCACCAGTGCACAAACTGAGGCAGCACAGAACCCTGGGCAACCTCTGTTCCACTTGAATGGCAGATGGATTTCATCCTGGTCCTGTCATATTGTTATCTTCTCTGGTTTTCTTAGCAAATAATAAACTACTTTCCTGGAATAGTTCAGCCATACGCCTGGAAAGAAAAGTTACTGCTTAAGAACAATCTCTACTTGTCCACTGATGAGATTTTTCAAACAGCTTTCATGAAAATTTGAAAACATTATCATATTTAGCACCTCAGGCTTCAAACCAGGGCAATTTAATTGAATATGGTTAAGCACAGAAGAGATATATCCCTAGAAGCAGAATCTCTAACAGTATCTGTTTTCTAAAAGTTATAAAATATTGAATGTTTGCTCCAGAATTTCAGAGGCTCTATGAAATGACAATTTGAGTTTCAAGGCTCCCATGCTGATCTTGTGGAATATTGCAACTTTTAGACGAAAAATAGTAGAGGATGTTTGTACAGGATGGAGTACAGGATGGCTGAGCCTGTATGGAAGTTGCAGATGTGGTGAAAAGACAGAGAAGTTTTCTCTTGCTGTAGAAACAAGACACTTGCCCTGGAGAATGAACACATTACTCATTCCTGGAATGAATTATTTTGGCAATTGGATTTGTTGTTGGAAAATCCAGTTCTGGATAGATTGAAATCTAGATGAAGTCATGTAAACACAGACATAATTGCACTGTTTTTGCCATGATGATAACAAAAAGCCACAGCACACTGTCTGGTTGCTACATCCTAATGTCCCATAAAAGATTATATTACAAAGGTTTAAAGCACTTCTTGTCACTTCACCTGCTGCATTTCCTCTATTCTGTGTTCTCTTTCTGCCTGAAACTGTATGTTTCCAGTCCATGGGCTCTAAATGTGTAATATCATAATTAATTACTAATATTTGAACAATGTCCTTACAGAGACTAATTTGGCCATAACTCAGGGTTGTTGAACCTGCCTCAAATTGGACTGATGATGAATCCCAGTTTACCATTTTAGCTCTGCCTGATTCTCACTACTCCTTTTTATATTATGCTCATCTTTGGAAATAGAAAATTTCCATAGATTTAAAAATACTACAGAGTAGAGCAACCCAGAGTATGCATGTTCAGGTCATTAAGGATATTACCATTACCTTGTTATTCTGCAGTCTATATTCTATCATCTGTTTCATAAGGACAATGATAATAGTGTTTGGAAAGATGGAGTTAACACACTTCAGAAAAATGAACAACCTGAAGAAAAAAAGAAGGGAAAAAAAAGAGAATTTCACAAGTGATCATCCTGTTTCTCTGAGATTTTATCAGATGAGAATTTCACTTGAGAACTTAGCTAGATCACAATGGATCACTCTGCCTTAGAAAGCTGGAATAATTTTTTTTCATCGGTATTATTTTCTGTGGTTGCAATGGAGGCATAGCAGGATAAAATGGAAGACATTATAATAATTGAAAGGCATTTATATGCAATAAAATAGCTGTGATGTTATCTAGAACTATAAACATTTGGGTACTATGACTGGATAGTATTCAGTGGTACTGCAGCTGTTACTGCTTCAGGCTTTAAGCAGTGTCTTTACCTGAGCGAGTGACTTGAGTGTTAGAGACTAAAATATGAAAATTAATGACTGATGAATAAATTTTAAATGGAAGTTGAAACCACAGAATTTTTAAGTACATATGTAACTCCTCATTCCTATTTTTATACCTTTGACAGCAGTTCAATTAGCCAGATACTTGTCTGTTGGTGGGAAAAAAAAAGTTGGACTTTTATCTCTCAATGGATCTGTTGAAATCCTGAGAAATATTTTAAAGCTGAGAATAGAATAACAGAATAAATTGTGAAAAGAATAGAATACCAGAGTGTTCACATTAAAATTGTGCTAGAAAGCTAACATAATGGAATATTTAATCTCTTTAAGTGAAAAACTTTTTGTGTATCCACTCAAGATGGTGATCATGTAGTAGGAAAGTCCTCTAAAAGAGATCTACTATGACAAGAAAAAAAGCCAAATCATTTAGGTTTGAAAGAATAGCAGTTGAATAATTGTGTTCTGCAATTTGAGAAGTAAAGAAGCTGATAAAAGCAGGAAAAAATGAAGTTGTAACAATCTCCTCTGAGATTTGAGGCTAACATTCACATCTGAATAAGTCTTCCAATACACTGATAATTCTACAGATAATATTAAATTGTAAAAGAATTGTTTGAAAATAAAAAGTTTCCTGTCATGTTACAACTACAAACCACATTGCTTTTCTTCTGAATAGTACCATTTCAGTAATGTTTAAAAATATATAGCATATTGAGGCAGTCAGTGAGTTTTTGATTCAACCTTTAACCAGTGTCAGAACCAAACTCTCATATTTAATTAGTAATTACTAGTTCATCTACCTTTCAGTTCTGAAACTGTGAAAAGCAGTGATAATTTTGATTAAATAATAGAAATTCATTCTAGTTTATTTGTAAAGGAGCTGGTATTCATGCACATTTTACTTTTAAGACCTGAGGGAAAATGATTTGTTGTCATTTATTGTGAACATATGAATGCTGCATTTGAGGTTCTCTTAGAAGATTTGTCTAAAGTCTGTCATACCCAGTGTTAAATAGCAGCTGACTTCAACTGTAGAATTTTTAACTCACATAAACAGATCTAAAGTTTTATTCCTCACTATTTGCCTTTTGATCAAAACCAAGGAGAACAGATTGACTTCTGAAAGATTCAAGATTGAAACTATTTTGAAATTCTGCCTTTTTCACTTGAAAATTATTGATTGATTGATAATAGGATCATACAGGAGAGAAAATGGGTTAGTCTTCTACTGATGTGCAGAATAACAATAGGCAAAATAAGTTAAATAAAATTAGGTTTTACTCTGATGGCATCGTAAATTGAATCTAATCGATGGAACTGGCAATTCCATTCAAGATTTTCTGTTAACCTCCTATAGAACTCTTTTATTCAGAAAGCAGTTTAGATGTTATCCTTTATAGCTGAGCAACTACAATGGGTTTGGAGGCCATTTTAAAGATTTTAGTTGATTGCTTTAAAAAAAAAAAAAATTGCCTTTTTTCTCTGTGAGTCAAAATGCACAGGTCTGAAAACCTCTTTTTAGCATTGTTCTTTAGATGATGGTGTCAGTGCTATATCTTCATTAAAGTGTGCTTTGTTTCAGAACTATGAGCCAGACGAGGAAATATGAATTCTGCGGGAAAGTGGTATGTAAAAAGACCAAACACAGGGTGGAAAGAAAATGTATGGAATGGATGCCTACACCTCATAGGCTGGAATGCAAGTAATTTTTTTTGACTCTGACTGTTGGCCTGCCAAAATTAACATAGCAGTTCCATTTTTTCACCTGCTACTTGCCTTTATCGTCTTGATGACCGAGGGCTTGTTCTCTTCAATTTATCTATCAGTAAAATTTCTACTGTGACCTGACCTTATCAAATGTATATGTATACGGAACCAGTGCTTTGAGTACTGTCAAAATGCTTTGTTGTACCAAAGATTTAATAGTGCACTATGCTGAAGATAATGTACTGGGTTTCTTTCACTGGGAAATGAATTTATACACAGCTATGGGGATGCAGGGTCTGGGTATCCCACAGCACAAATCTCTCTGTGCTGGGGAGAACAATCTACAGAGGGTTTTTCAACTTTTTCAACTTGTGAGAAATTAAACTTAAACCAATGTTTCACGTTAAATCTGGCAGCTGTAATCTATTAGCATGCTGTGTATCTAAACGAAAATGTAAATTGTATTTTCTTCCAATGGATAGTTTAGATCTAACCAGAGCAGGTTGCTCGCAAGTGAACTGTTAGAGACTTGCCATAGTAAACTTAGCAATCCAACAGACCTGGCAACATGAATAAGTGAAGACAGGTGGAAAAGAAGTCACCTGGAGAATAAAATCCTATTTCTCAATATCTTAATATAAATAACTTCTAGAAATTAACTTAACATCCAAAGTTGTATGCTAATTGTAGGCTGAACTGAAACAGAAATAAAATGAAGTGAAAATCCTTACTGCTTATACACTGAATTAAGTCTAGGCTCCTAATGTTGACTCTTCATTACCAGACTCTGCACCAAGGGTAGCATTTCAGGACAAAAATCTATCACAAAGTCTACTTCACTCTTAAATGCTTAACACTTAAGTGTTATTTGCCTGCCAGAAAATGAAGCAGCAGGATGAATTAGCCCACGTTGCTGAGTAGACCGTAAAAGAAATATTCCTTACCTAAATATGTCATCTTTATCATTGATAAACTATGCAAGAAAATACTTATTGACTGCAAAAGCAAAGCAGTACATAAAACCATTTCCTTGGGCCTAGAAATTATTTACAAAAATGTAACATTGACAAATATCTCTGATAAGACCATTTTTTCGTGACATGGAAATTTCCCTTTAACTAAGGCTGTCTTTTAAATTCTCTCTTCCCCAGGTCCCATGCAAAGACTAAATTAGCTCTGGCTGATCTTGATTGCTTCTGGTACATGAGCCAGCTTGTTAAGCATGTTCATACACAAAAGTGTATACTACATTTCTGCCTACCCTTAAGTGAGTCAGAAAAAGCTATTTAGATTTTTTCCCCGCAGGATCAACTTCTGTAAATGTTGTCAGTGTTCTGGTTGCTTGGTTTTTTTCATCTCCAACAGCCAGGGCCCAAGGTAAAAAGAGTTCAGAAAAGAAAAGTTGGAAAAATTCATCATGGAACAAAGGAAAGAATGAAAATAAAATAATAATTTTTACCTATCTTTTCACTGCCTTCTTTCTACTATCTACAGCCAAAATCAGAAAATTTCTGTTTCTTAAGCTTTTTCTCTATTTGTCTCTCCCTAGAGAGAGACTTTCAAGTCCTTACAAGTCACTCTTCTGCATTTCTCTATATAAGGTGCTCTCTATCATCCTGCTTATAATATTTGCTGCTCTTTCTCTGTTAAATGCATCAGTATATTCCTACTATACCTCAAGAAATTTCCTACCACCTATTCCAGAAACAGGTTTTGGTATGGCTTTTCCTCCATTTTTTTCCCCAAATTATTTTTACTTCATTGTGGGGTTTTTTTTTGGCAGTGATCTTGCAGTAGTTGCTGGCATTTCACAGAAAATGTTTGTTCCGAGAGCTGACAGGGTATGTCCTCACAAAACATGTAAAAGTTTATAGGTCCAGATCCATCTTGTGCGTCATCAGACACAGAACTGAGTGGCCTATGCTCTGAACAGAGCTGTCCTATGGACTCTAGCAGCAGACAGAAAAAGAGGCACCTTCTTTAGGAACTGATTTACCATATGAAGGTGTCTGTGTCATTGCACTGGCAACAGGCATACTGTAGTTAGTTACTTTGTTTAGATCCCTAAAGTGAGACAGAATGAGATAGAATGTCTAGGTCTGCTCTTGACATATTAATGTGTGGTAAATAACTACATTATTGCACTGAGCTAGTCAATTCTCTTAAAATAGTCTCAATATTATTGAGATCATATATAACACTAATACAGTTCAGTATGAAGCTCATTACAAGGAAGAAGGAAGAGAGGTATTTTCCTAGGCAAGGATTAAACATAGATATATATAATTTGAAATATTAGCAAGATGGTTGTTTGGAGGAGGCATATTCCAAATTGTTCAAAGTAACAAGTGAAGTTAGAGTTTCCCACAGTGAAATAAATGCTATCTGCATTACCCATATGTCATGGTCGATTTTTTCCCCATTAAAATATGTGTGAAAATTTCGCTTACAGACATTCTAAATGTCACCTAGAAACAACAGTGCTGTGAGTGAGATAGAGGCAGAAAGGGCAGGTTAAATACATGGAGAAGATAGCCAGAGGATGAAGTCCTAGCAAACAAAGAAAACATCTAAATAAATTAATTTAAAAATTTTCTTTCAGTTTTTCAAGTCTTCCCTGTCTTCACCTAAGATTTTATTATTACTACTAAGTTAAACAGCTCTAAAAATAGCACAATTCAATAGATATCAGCATTCTCTTCTGCTACAAGTGCTTTCCATATAATTAGGCAAGTTTTCCAGGAGATATCTGAAAAAATGACTTGGGATTAAATTGATGCACAGGATCACAGAAGAGAGAGGGACAAGTAAACACATGTCTGTCTAGAGCATCATTCAGTGGTTCTGGATTCTACACTGTGTTTTCAATGTGCTTTTACTCCTCAGCTGCTTTTTACTCCTCTGACTTTACTGTTTACATAGGAATTCCCTGAGGAAGAAAAGAATATCTGTTTCTCATTTATACTAGATAAGGACTCTCAATATAAACTGTCATCTTAGAATGACCTGAAGTAGGGGAAGACACCAGCAGATTTATGGGAATTTACAGTGTCAGGTTCTTCTATGTCCACAGAATATTTAGGGGCTTGAAAGACCTTTAAAGTTTTGGAAAAAAAAAATCATTTTCCAACTAAAACCATGATGATCTAACTCAGATCTTGTTTGGCCATTGCCATTTCAGAGAGGAAAAATGGATATTCGTAGAGAATGTCTCCTGCTTTTTAGTTATTCTCAGTGTTATATATCCTTTGAATGATATAGTATGAAATACAGTATTGCAGGTCTGATACTGTGTTGGCCTTGAGATTTATTTGCACAGATCGATGAAAAGTGAATGTCAGAAAATCATCTGTCAGTCACAGCTTGAAATGTCTTTTAAAGGTTTTTTAAACCTTTTAGGTTGATGAGAACTTTACATTTCTCTCTCACAAGCTGACCTGTTACATGGATCTTTCTGATATCACGGTTGAATTGCTGCAGTACGCTTGATTGTGTGCTGCCAGAAATGTTCATCTATCACCTGCAGCTAGAGCAGATTTCAGCAGAGTGAGTGTTTGCAGGTGTGGAGTGGGGGATTCTGCTGCTCTTCAGGTTTGCTGTATGAACTCAGCAAAATGAGTTAAGTTTCTTTTTTTTCCAGCATAGTGTGTGCCTCTAAAATCTTCTCTGCAAAAGCATAAGGCTTCGAAAGTTTCCCCAGGTGTCAGATCCAGCAGAGTCGTAGGGGTGAATCCATGTAAGTCATAGCACTCCCTGGGAGCTGTGTGCCTCCCTTAGCTCAGTCTATCTGCAAACACTGCATGAGCACCTGGTGTGAATCTTACTAAACATTCTTTCAGAAAGAACTGAATCAAATATGCCCCTCTACCAACATTTTGCTTGTAATAGGTCTTGTATTTTCAACTCTTTCTATCAGAGTGACTATTTCTTTTAAAGAGGTTTGAGAGATCATTTGTAAGAGCTACCATTGGGAAAAAATATGCTCACTTTATGTAGTTTAAAACAAATAATGATAGAAGTGGTATATTGATTTATTAATGAGACAGAATCAACAAGGAATGAGCAAGATATAATTCAGGTCCAATATGAGCCATATAACATATAAACAACAATAGACATGTAAAAACTGTTAATGAACACCTTTTCAAATACCTTCTCTAATGAAAGGTCTCCAAAAGTCTACTACTCTCCACCATGTATTCAGCTAACTGCAGTGACCAGCCATGTGTGCCACTGGCCCCTTTTCCCCTTCAGGGAGTGCTCCCTGCAGCTGCAAACTCCTTTCCTGAAAGATGTGTGTGCTCAGGTTCTGTGCCTTGCCCCATCACTCCCAGCTATCCATGCACCAACCTGAGAGCGCCCTGTTGATTTCACAGGCAAAAAACTTGGGTCTTTGTGTGCTGCACCCTGCACTGCTGCTCCACTTTGCATGTAGACTACTTGTAGTGTGCATTGGAGAACAAAAAAATACTCTTTCATTAGCTAATAATTTTAATTTTAAACCCTTGATATTTGAGGATATTTCTTACTCTGAGGGACTCTACAACATGAGTCTCAAGTGTCTGAGCAGCCTTACTGTGAACCAGATTGTTCAGAATTCTCAGGAAACAAGCTACTTTCTATTATTATTGGGTAATTGTTTTCACAAAAAATGTTGTGAATTTAAATAATAAATGTCTAGAAAGACAGTCTTTAATAATCTGAAAATTAAGACTTTATTAATATGAAAATTAATTTAATATCCTGAATATATGCTTTGTGCTCCTGTTCCACTGAATGCAAAAATGCTTTCAATGGAACACCAAAAGAAACAGCCTTCCATGTCAGGTGAAATGTATATATTGCCCTTATTTATTTCTGATTAATAGAACATAATTAGCATGGCAAATTCTAATCTAACTAAGATTTTCTGCAAGCAAAACATGCTATAGTTTCTGGTAGTATAAATGTAGATAGCTCTGTTTTCTTTTGAATTGATTATTTGTATCAGTAGGAAACAGTTGTATCAATTTACTTCAGTCATATCCAATATACAGAAATCCAAATAGTATCTAATTCATTAAGCTTAAAACATGAAAAAAAATTCTGAGATTTATGGGCCAAATTAATCTGTTTTGAGGAAAATACACATATAGCTGCCCATGTATCAAAAGTGATAATAATTTGCATATTTTACTGGAGGTGTAAGATTACAATGAAGGGATATTGGAGCAAGTATAATAACTAACATAAGATGTGTAATTAATCTTTGTATGGCAGTATTTTGTAATATGGGGGAGTATTTTTCTGCCTCAATTTCTGGTGTATGCAGTCTGCTTCATCTCTGTGCAAAGCAGTTTCAGTTTATTCTCATGTTAAACTGGGATGAATTTACCCATTATTTACTACTTGCACTGTTTTTTAAACAACTTATTTATTATATATTTTTTTAATGTAAGAAAGGATTTTTCTTACCCTAGATATAAATACATGATGAAATCTATGAGATCTCCACTGAGCCATTGGAGACTGAATTTGACACACTGGACTAAGTTCAGAAGTGTCATAAATCAATTTGTAAATAAGTCACGTGTATAAACTGGTATAACAAATACACTAGAAGACATCTAGCATAGACATTTAGTACTTTCAGTAGAAAACAAGTCATCAAATATGTGCAAAATACAATTTAGGGAAGCAAGATATATTCACATATATATTAATATAGTTCTATTCCTTTCTTATCTCATTGTAACTGTTAAGTAATTTGTACATCCTGACTTTCCTCTTCCCAGAGAACAAGCCAAGTGATTTGAAGCAAAATTATCATTTGCTAGGAGACAAATATCGGGGAGACTGTGTTTGAAACAGATCAGAGAGAGGCCTCATGCTAAATTTTGATGAGCGAAGGTTAAACCCTATTGATCAAACATTATGGCTTGAGAGAGTGATTATGAAAAGGTTTTATATAATTAGTATTATATAAGCTCAGTAGAAAGCACTATTAGGAAGGAAGTTATCAGAAGTAATACTGGCAGGCTTTGCAAATGCTAAAGCAGATGCTTGATTTGCCTTTGCATGACTTTGTCCATCTCTGCAAAAGGGTTCTTTGATACTGAGAAGATACTGATTATGATATCCTTTCTAATTCTAAAACAGTTTTGAGAAAATGCTTGCAAATAATTCTTGTTCATAATGCACCATCTCATATGATGTTACAAAAACAATAATAAAATATATGTGTAGGATCAGATGTTAGAGGAAAATTTTGACATAAAAATCAGAGAATAATTGCCAATTAAAAGTGTAAACATTCCTGTATGGTATTTCTCTTAAGCTGTTCTATTTGAGGAATGTAAAACATGACTAACTACATCAGCAGGTGCGGTGTAGGTGTAGTGCAATTATACATTGACATTTTTGCTGAAGCCTACAAGGTATTATTTTGTACTGGCTATCATTATAGATCTAGACCTGATTAAAAATAATTGAGGGATCAGTTATGTGTTAAAAATACTTTTTCCTGTGACTAGAAATCTTAGCAAGGATTGATTGTTTAGACAGAAATATGAACTTCAATCTGGAAAGGAGTATTATACTAGTTTTAAGATTTTTATTTCTGTCTTATTCTACTGTTTTTTTGTTTTAATGACAAACATTTCTAAATTTCTTACCAGTTGTGGGTTTTTGTATGTTTCCTATCTGATATTAATTTTAAAAATTGTATGTAATTGATATTGTGAATACTATTAAGTCAGTGGCTGACTCATTTAGTGACTCATTTACCAGCAGTCTTTGACTATGTTGACTTGTAGTTGACTGGAAGTTAGCAAGTGTAGCATCCATATGCAAGAAAGGTTGTAAAGAGGATCTGGGGAAACTGAGAATGACCTCAGTGCCAGAAAGATCATGGCACAGATCATCCTGAGTGTCCTCCTGGAGTACAAATAGTACAGCCAGGGAACGGGCCCACACATCATGGTTTATGAAGGGTTTATGAAAGGCACATCTTGCTTGACCAACCTGATCTTCTTCTGTGAACAGGTGATCAAGAATGGATTGTAAGAGATGCAGCCGAACTAATTACCAAAGAGTGGAAACATCTTTGCCCTTAATAGGTCACAGCTATGTTCAGTAAGAATGGGTGTTATAAAAGAGTGGATTAACCATTCAGGAGTTAGTTGGAGTTTGCTGGCTGTGCTGTGAGGGGGAGGGGTCAGGTGGTTGTGCGGAAGGATGAGAGAAGGGGTCAGTGTTGTGTGGTGCTGTCTGTGGGAACTCACAGAGAGCAGGTATGAAGGTTTCACTGTAGGACAATAAACTGATGGTGTCAGTCAGTTTGCATCCGCTGTCCAGTGGTGCCAAGTACCAATGCTGAAAATTGGTGCCCTGTGGGAGGAGGAACCGCGAGCACCAACAGTGACCCACTTAGTGGGTGAGGGTGATGTTAAAGTTAACATGATAGGATGAGAAGTAATGGCCTTAAGTTGTATCAGAGGAGATTTAGTTGAATGTTAGAAAAAATTTCTTCACTAGAAGAGTAGACAGGTAATGGAACAGGGTACTTAAGGAACTGTGGTAATCATCATCCCTGGAAAGTTTTTCAAAAACATATGGATGTGGCATTTGGTTAGTGGTAAAGACAGCAGTGCTGAGTTAACAGCATGATAATCTTAGAGGTCTTACCACCCTAAATGATTTTGTTATTCTGTCAATTTATTTAGACAGGTTTAATGATTTTCCAGAAGCAAAGCATCTTAACCATTGGTGTCTTTGAATTCATAAAATCATAGAATACTTTGGATTGAAAGGGTCTGTAAAGTTTATCTCATTCCAATCTCCCCACCGTAGGCAGAGAAAACATACACTTGTACAGGTTGCTCAAAACCCCATCCAACCTGGTCTTAAACACTTCTAAGAATGGAAGATCCACAACTTCTCTGGGCAACCTATGCCAGTGCCTCGCCGCCTTCATGATGAAGAATTCCTTCCTTATGTCCAGTGTAATCCTCTTTCACTATGCACTATCAGCACAGGTCCCTCTCCAGCTCTTATAGGTTCCCTCTAGGGGCTGAAAGGCTCTGAGGTCTTCCCAAAGCCTCCTCTTCTGCAGGCTGGGCAACTCCAATGCTCTCAGCCTATCTTATAGGAGAGGTGCTCCTGCCCTTTGATCTTCTTCACAGTCCTCCTCTGGACTCACTCCAACAGGTCCATGTCTTCCTTATGTTGTGGCCTCAGAACTGGACATAGTTCTCCAGGTGCAGTCTCACGTGTCTGAACCTGCTGGTTATGTTTCTTTTGATGCAGCCCTGGACATGTTTGGCTTTTTGGGCTGCAAACCCACTTTGTTGGGTCGTGTTGTGCTTCTTGTCACCCAACACCCTCATGTCTTTCTCTTTGGGGCTATTCTTGATCCATTCCCTGTCCAGCCTGTATTTGTGCTTGGGATTGCCCTGATACATTTGCAGAACCTCACACTTGCCCTTGCATTTAATGAGGTTCACACTTGCCCACCTTTCAAGTCTGTAAAGGTCTGTGTTGACTGCACCTACAGCTTGGCGTTGTTGGTGAACTTGCTGAGTTGTTATATTTTGTGTTAACATAAAGTTACATTACCAAAGTCCATTTGAAAAATATGTATAAAAAAGTTCTTCAAAATACTCCCAAATCAAAAAAGAACTTCTGCTGCCAAATATTATTAGGTTCTGCAGCTTTTGACTTTCTGTGCTTTACCACAGAAGTAATCTGTAGATATGAATGGATAACTTTAAGTAATTGATCACAGAATGTTAATGGTGGCAATTATGCAGCACAACCTATCACAGGTCTGGATATCATTAATAACAAGTGTTCTTATAACACAGAATGATAAAATAATTAAATATATTAATGAGAAAATTTCCATATTAATTTAGTATTCTTTGTTCACTTACTAAACAATCAACAATCAAATAAGTCTGTAAGCCATGCTGCAGTTAAATATTTTATTTCAAGAAAACTTCCCTTGCATATTTTTTCCTCAATTGAAAAAGTGAAAATTAACTCTTGACTAAGGAAGAATGTTATTTGTCAGCAGCAGTTTTGAAAACTTTTGAGAACTATAATTGACCTTGAAATAAGAAAGGACATTTTGAACAATAAAATTCATTTTTCTTTTACATGAAATGAAAGAAAGCATATAGAGGTGACAGCTGCAGACCCAGTTGTGTCAAAGGGCAGCAGAATAATATTTTCATGAGTGAATAATAGCTCTCTTGATGTGTCAGAGTCTAGAACATCCCTCTGGCCACCCTGGAGGGTTTGGAGACTGGACAGGGGGGTCTGGGATCTGTACAAGGGGGTCAGCCAGCCTCACACAGAGCCTAGGAGGACACTGCCTCTGCAGTGTCCATGGGAATGAATGCCCACATTGTATGAAGAATCACAAGCTGAGAGAATTCAAAATAAGTAGTAGTTAGTTTATCATAGAATGTAAATGTAGAATCTAGGATTTTTAGTATATGGGGTTGAAGAGACAAGAGGGAGGAATTGGGGAGTGGCCCCTGTGCTTCTTGTTCTTGCTCTCGTCCCCCATCTTGTGCTGAGTTGGATTTAGAGATTGGCTTAGAGTAGAACTGACATGTTAGCATAGGTAGTAGGTATTGGTAAAATTTTGTAAATAAAAAGTACGTGTTGGACAGTGGTTGGGTCAGGGGTACCGTACATAAGGTGCGGGGCTCTCTGATCCGCCCAGTCTGCCGCGTGTCCTGCTCTGCTGGGGATGCCTCGCAGAGCTGAGAAAGAACTAAGATAAGGTACCCTGCCAGGGAGGCCTGGCAGAGCTGAGAAAGAACTGAGATAATGAAGAATAAACAACCTTGGAAATGTGCACCGGTGGACTCAGCTTGTTGTCTCTGGCTCCGGTGTGAAACACTTAGGGCAAAGAGAAGACAAAAAACCTTATTACCTCAGGGAACAGCAACCCCGAGGAGACTCCCAGGGAACAGCAACCTTGGGAGAAAACCTTATTACCTTGGGGAACAGCAACCCCGAGGAGAATCTCAGGGAACAGCAACCCTGAGATTGATGGGTCTGAGACCCTTTCTGACTTTTATGCTCACACTCTAGCCACTGTTATGTGATGCAGGTTCAGTTTAACAACAAACATGAATAGCAGTGCCAGCATCAGTAGAGAACAAAACCACAGAAGCTGTCTAAATTGGTGATAATTGAATTATTAGTTGTGTAAGACAGTGTGCAGTCATGGGGACTTACAGTTAACTAGAACAAAGTTGGTCATGTGTAACTTATTTAATGGTCACTCGTCGAGTAACATACTTCTATAGAAGAGCAATGATGGAATACTATCATTATGTGGACTGGTATAGATTTTTGAGTGATGCCTGAAGTTTTAGCTTTCATGTTTTCAGATTCTGTAGTGCTTGGGGGTGTAGTTCTGTGTCACCCTGTTTTTGAAGACTTTTTTAAGCCTTCTGAATTGTTCTTCATATTGGAGTCAGAATTTTTATTTTATCACACTTTCTACTATAAGCAATAGCCTTCTTTTGTTAATTGTCCTTCATTGTTTATATATTTTTAGGTAGGAGGAGAAAGATGATTGACAGTTGGCTTGACCAATGCGGTTTGAGAGGTGGGATTCCATCCTCCAATCCACAGGCCCCATAGGAAATGTATAAAATTGAGTTTTGTAAATAAACTCGTCCCTTTTCCTGCTTTGCTCATCAGTGTGTCCTCTTGCAGTTCTTTTCGTGTTGACTGCGACAGTTCTGAGCCTCATATTAAGTGCTAGTAAGCTCTCTTCACAGAGTAGGTGAACTAAAATCCTTTTCCTGCTGAAGACCAAGGACAATGAGTACAAGTTTCAGGCCCAAAAGCATAAACAACATTGGACTGAAGAGAGAAACAAGAAGAATGAGACCTCATGACCTGAGGCTGTGGTTGGACAATTGGGCCCCAATATGCAAATGGACCAAAACGTATAAAAGTGTAGGACGGACGACACTGGTTGTCCATTCTGTGACCATTCTAAATTCACCTTGGGTGTAGCCTTGGTCAGGCACTTGTCCTGCCCAAGTTGTATGCTAAAGGCCTTTCAATAAATATCTACTTTATTCTCTAGCTCTGTCCAGTCTCTTGTTTCAGGTCAGCCTTCCCAAGACATCATAAGCTAGTCCAATATGGTGTAGGAGCACAGCTGAACAACCCTAAGTTGGGTTGTTTTCCTTTTCTTCCTTTGCTGGAACAATCACTTTCTGGAAATTATGTCAGTGGATTTTCAAGTCACAGCTGTGGTGGTTGTGAATTCATCAGGGTAATTTACCCTGGGTGATTTTGAACACAGATATAGCATTTATATTAATAATATTGGTGGTTACCTGAATGACAGAATATATGACAGTAGAGTAGGTAATGTACAGTTATATCTCCTGTTAAAAACTAACAAAATATATTTGCATATGAGGAATAGGAGACACAACACAAAGAGGCAGAAAGGTAGAACATGAGAGGATCTGTACCACAGAAGATGATGTGTTTTACTTGAATCTGTTTAATATCTATTTGGTAGTTTTACATTTCAATCCATGAGTAGGTTCTGTTATAAGAGACAATTTAAACAGAACCAAGATCTCTTTGTATGAAAACCTCATAAAAATCTTAACCCAGAAAAAGGCCTATTAGCAAGGTTTTCTAGAAAACTTCAGCTACCACGTACCGTGTAGGAATCATGACATGCAATGAGTATTTTATGATGGTTTGGTCACAGACCATCAAGATCATCTGCAATGACAGCTGGATATTCTAGTGAAATTATGTGCTGTGTGATGATGTGGTGGAAGTGTTTTGATCTGGGACAAGATGCTACTGGAAGGTGGATGTCAACCTCTTAATAGCATACTTATTTGAGAAAAACAGAATGGAAGGAAAAGCAAAATCAGAGTTGTGGGTTGATATTCCTGTACTGTCCTGTTAATATTCCCAAAACTGAACAAAGATAAAACATACAAATAAAACTGTACTTGTCAGACAGAGGGTCTATAACTGAGTTAAAGAGTGGGACTGGATTGATGGAAGGCATGAATTATGGGGAGACTATAGGTGGATTCAGTATAACCAAATGGTCAAAGATGAATCTTGTGAAGTGAATAATCTGGTACATTTTGGCCTGAGGAACAATGCAGTGTGGGCCTGCATTAGAATATCAAGGCCAAAACACAAGTGTGTGCATGTGCTTGTTCCACTAATATCCTTGCAAACTCATTTTCTAGAGTTTGTTTTGCCTGTGAAAGCTAACAGCATCCCAGAAGACACTCAGCTGTAGTCTGGGTTACTGTAACTTAAGAGTAATTTCCAGTGGTTTTGTTCCTGCTGTGTGGATGTGGCCTGTTCCTGTGGATGTGGATTGTTCCTGTTCCTCAGATGTGGCCATTTTCTTTTACAGAAGAAAGTTTAGGTGTGTGGATATGAGTCATACTGGGTCATGTGGCCTCTGGACCAGACAGTAATCACCCAAATCTTGCTCTTTATCACAATTCTTAACTGAACCAATGGATTTTGATATTTTCACAGCCATGGAATAGATGAGAGAGAGTGGTGGCTACACCCAAGACATAAATTATTCTGAGAGTATATATGTAAGGGTTATAAATAGTGGTCTGCTCTTTGGTGTCTATGCCTTCCTTTAACCTCAGTCAGTCAGTTAATAGAGAGTCAACCACTGGGCAATTAATTTCCTTAGCTGACATATATTTATTGTGGGTCTACTCAGCACACTCAGAACCATCCTTCTAAAAGAAGTTTGAGTTTCTGAAAGGTAATTGAAAGGCAAAGGAAAAAAATCTTTTTATACCTAGGGGTGACCCTGAATGAAAATTCTGAATCCAAAACCCCTTAAACTGTGCAGACTGATTACATGCATTCTTTTCAAAGGACGTTTCAACAGAAATATTGTCTTATCCTTGGAATGTCTCTCAGAGAAACATTTACCCTAAACAAATAATGTAGCACACTTGTTTATGTTGTCACACAATTTCAAAAAACATCTTGTTTGGTAATTAATGATTCAACTTCATTATAGCAAGAATAAAAATAATTAAAAAAATTAAACATTCTCTTATTTAGTAGTTATTTTTCCTGCCTGTGTTCTCAGAGCTTATAGTAAGCATTTACTGTTTTAAAAACTGACAGTTTAAATCTAGCACAAACCCAAGTAGCACTAACAAGCAAATTGTTTCCATTTGTGAAACCTATTGTAGTAATTGCTAGTGACTCCAGAGACATTCCCTAGGCAAGAGCAGTAATGATAATTTGGTAGCTTTCTTTTAAGTAGACTTCGTTTACAACAGCTAGCAGACATTTCTGCTTTCAGGGCTGAGGAGAGGTTTATGGACTACAGTAATAACTTCCCACTTTAAATTTTTCAGAAGTGGTTGCTTTAGTGGTGAGCAAAAACCACTATGTTTTCCAAATGGTATTTCTTAATTATCAACAACTCTTTATCAATCCTTACCCTTTATAAGGCTCCCAAAAACACACAAGACTAAACTCTTGTCAAAATTCCCAGAGATTATGAATTTTCATATTCGAAAATTATGGAATAATTTATCTTGGAAAAGTCCTTTAATCAAGTCCAGTTTTTAACCCAGCACTTTTAACAGATTATTTCTTGAAATCAGAGCAAGTATAGCAGGGATGCCAACCTCCTGCAGTGCTTTATGTAAAGCACATAAAATTTCTATGCACCTCCCTTGAAAGTCTAGTCTCTAGACCCTTTACCAGTTTAATTGCCCTTTTCTGAACATGCCCTACCACCTCAATGTCCTTTATTTGTGAGTGTCCCAAAGATGAGCACAAGATTCAAGGCGTAGCCTCATCAGTACCAAGTGCAGAGGGACAGTCATGGCCCTGGTCCTGCTGACCACACTACTGCTGATACAAATCAGGATGCCATTGGCCTGGGACTGCCCTATTTCCATTAGCAGGACTGTGTTTGATCATGTTGCAGCTGTTGATGACAACAACTTGTTACTTTATTATTCACGGCATAGACTGGAGTGTCAGAGAGTCTTATTTGAGGAGCAAGACCAAGTTGTAAAGTGCAGTGTAGAGCAAAAGTCTCTGAGTTGGATAGTTTATAAAGCAATACTAGGACCAGTAGACAGTTAGATGCTTTTACCCTCTTTCATTTTGATTTAAGAACTCATGTGTTAAGAGATTTAGACTTCTTAAAGATCCTAGTTTAGGCTGGTGATATAAAAAATTGTTCGATTGGCAAAGGATCTTAGCATAATGTGTAAATCTGTACCTGTTCATAAAAAAATGTGAATTTGAAATACGGCTTTTAGTTTTTACTTAAACCATTTTCAAAGTAGACAGAAAAACTCGAATATTACAATTACACAGGAGTTGTAGTCAATGATCTTTGTGAGTCCCTTCCAACTCAGGATATTGCAGGGTTCTATGATGGTGATATGCTCCTACACATTTTAGAAATCTGATCCTAGGTCATCTTTCCCACCCATAGGAGTTTTCACTGAGAAGATGGAATGTTGCAGTCAGTTGCCCATCCCTGCTGCAGTCTTCACTTACTACTGAAAACCAGATACAAGTATATATGCAAAACCTTTGTGAGGGCTAAACTTTGAGCTCCATTTTCTTGTGCTCATGTACTAATAAAGCAAATTAGAAACAGTTTTGTAAATAGCATAAAAAAAGATGTAAAACTGAAGAAAAATAAGAACAGGAATATAAAATTTAGTCTAGAATATGATCTGTTTATTTTATCAAAACAGTTGTATTAGAAATTTTGACACTGATTTATAAGAACCAAAGCAGTTGACAACTTACATTGCAAGAATTATTGATAAAAACAGTGCAGAGAGGAATCTTAAAGCCCCACCCTCCCCCCATTAAAAGAAGATTGTAGGAGACTCAAAAATGAGTGGAATGAGGCTCACAATAAGTAAATTAATTAATAGACCAATATAATTGCTAAATGTCATTTGCTCCTTTCTTTTTTTTCTTTTTTCATGATGCATATAAAGCAGAAACCACTTCCCAGCTCATTGTGTTTACTGGTGTTCTATTCTTATATACATAAACCCCATGAATTCTCAGTTCGGTAAATATACTGAAAAAATATTTTTGGCATCCCAGTGTTTTCTTCTGGAAAAACTGATTATTTCTTGAAATTGGAGCAAGTATAGCAGGGATGCCTACCTCCTGCAGTCTATTATGCAAAGGAAACAGTGGAAAAATAACTGTTTCAAGGAGAGTACATAGAAACTCATCTCTTTATACCCCAGTATAAAGATATATCTTGCATTGTTTTGTCTTTGTCACATCCTTTTTTGTTAAGTACATCAAGTGCATAGCAACTGGAGTTTCAACTGAAGAAATTATTAATTGCCAGAAAATTATCAATCCATTTCTCAACAAAGTTTGTTCATTATAGTCATTTGGACTTCGAGGTAATTGAAGAAAGCATTTGAATTTTTAAATCATATAATGCCTAGCATTTTCAGAGCAAATTAGAAGGACCAAGATACTAATTATTAAAAATTCTGGTTCTAGAGACACCCTTTAATAAAACTGTCTCAATCTTCATTTTTTTTTTTTTACTGCAGGAAAATGGATGTAAAGCATAATATTTGAAACAGATCACAGTGACTCCAGTTACTTCCTGGTAACTGATGTAATATGTATGGGAGAATATAACTCAATTTTCTACTTTCCTTTTTCTATTTCAGTACCTCAGAGAATTTCCAAATTGCTCGTCTTGTGGAGTGGAAATCCTGAAATGAACTGTTTGTGTTGCTGTCAAAATTACTCTTAGAAAAACAGCAAACTTCAAAGTTAGCACAGTGGGATCAGCAACACACCCTTTTCAGAAAAGTTAGATATTATTATATAGAAGTTACTGATATATATTTAAAGACTGAAAGAAAAATTCTGACTGACTTGAAACAGAATTCTAGAAGTAAAATAGTTCTATTTTGTCAATAGGAATAAATCAGTGTTGTCTGACAACCTGATGTGAGGTTACTGAATATATGTATGCTGAATATATTTGCTATATAATATATTTACTATATATTTATAATCTATTTATTATATATGATATATATTTATTTTATTGTGCTCTCTGCCTCTTGATACTAAATTATTAAAAAGCCATTTGCTTTATATTAAGTAATCGAAGCATGACAGAATTCCACATTGATATTGTAGGTATGTCATGTTAATATTCTTGGCTATGAACATTAGCTGTCTCTCTTTCAAATCTTGACATCGAGAATTGGGGCTCCTTCAGGACTGCTTTACTGCTGTGGGTTTATTTAAACTCTGTGAGGACTCATTTTGATGGCAGCAATTCACCTTACTCGTTATTCCTCTGTGCAGTCCCTTCCTCATTAAAGTCAGTGAATTCTGGTGTCTTCCTAAGCTTTATATTCCTTAGTGTGGAAAATGACTTATTTATGCCTTCCTCTTCACCAGTAGTTTATTATGTCTTCCTCTATGCTCTAATGAGTGTTAGAGCATGAACCTGTAAAACATCTGTGTATTACTGTGTTGCATTTTTGACTTTGTTCTCTCTCAGGATGCACCCCTATGGTATTCAATGTAACTTCAAATGTTATGTATCTCAGGATCATCCACATTCCCTGAGCACTATTCTGGATCTCATTTTATTCATCTCCAGTGTATTTCTTTTGACATTTTTGTTCAGGAAAACTACCATATGTTATCCGTGATATTTTTTCCCAGTGTGTGGTGTATGCAAAGTTATTTAGTACTCTGTAAAAGAAAAAAAAGTGCAAAACTGTCAGCTTAAAATCTTCTGTTGTTCCTGTTGTTCATTTGGACTTGCATACTGTGGGTGGCACTTGGGGGCTGGTTTGTTGCTGTCTATAAAAAGACATGCCTTTTACAAATGAGAACACTGCTACATGACAATACATTGAAAGATTCAGATGAAGATTGAGTACCTGTATTTTTATCATGAAATATCTACATGCTGCCAGCAGCAGTCAAGCTACCTTGCTGGGCTGACCTTATTCAATTTACCTCTGAGTGGAATTGCAATTCTGTGTCCCTCCTTAGGTTTCTGTGTTAGTAACAGAAATGTGTATAAATAAATTTGCAGTGAAAAATTCTTACACTTACATTTTGATTAGAGAAGACTCATCCTTGGTGTTGAGCTATGAGAGACTGGACTAATGACCGCATAATTCGACTTTCAGAACCTGCAGCCTCTGACAGTCAAAAAATAAGGGAAAACCTGCAGCCTGGTTTGTCAAATACCCTGAAAAGGGCCACCTCTGGAGCACAGTCCTCTTTTCCTCTCCCTGGCCCTTTTCCCCAGACATACTGGTTTATTGGTGTAAGTATTCAGGCAGTGCTAGCAAAGACTCAGTAGGAATGCATTCAAGGAGGTTATGTTTTTTTGTCTCCTGCATCTTGGGTGGGTCAGAAAGCCTCTGGAGATTACCAGGGGCCTTTTGCTACTAACTCAGCTTTGCAGCTCTAGTTTATGAAGTCATTGTAGATAGTGAAACACTGCCAAACTTTATGACTTTTGGCAAAATTTTTTCAAATTTTTTGTTTTCACTTCCACTTGCATCACAGGGTCCTGAAATTTTTTGACATTCATCTGCTCTAGACTTAGAGCTCTGAGTATTAGATTATATGATTAAAGGCTAATGCCCATAAACAAAAGGATTCGTGGGGATCAGGGGAACTGTGGCAGATAGAGGGACTCCAAGAAGCTAAGAATTGATAATAGAGTATCCTGACCTGGCACTTGCAGCACCCTCCGTGGTGAGTGATGAGCCACTGGACCTAATGGGGAACCCACCAAGATGAGTCAGCCCAAGGAGCTGCCTCTTCTGAACGCCTTGCAGGGTACAGGACTATCATGGGATGCAGGAGGAAAAGTATTTTGGGATTCTGTGATATTTATTATCAGATGCTTTAAATTTGAGAATTTTGGGATGAATTGACACTTTTATAATGGGATGTTTAGTGAATGGGAAAAAAAGGAAAGGGTGAGGCTTGACTACTGGGGAGGCATAAGTGTGGGTAAAGAAAGGAGAAAGTTGACTATAAACAGGGGTTGGCTGGTACATTTGTCTGGCTAAGCACTGTGCTTTATCACTGCAAACTGTCTTATATTCTAACTAAATCCTTTTTTAATATGTGGATGTTACAGAAATTCAGCCTGGACTGGTTGGTGATAGATTAAGACATCTGATAACCAGAAAATGAGGTGGGAACATGAGTCTCAGAGGCTTGAGAGCCTGAGGTTATAGGAAGTCAGAGAGACCTAGGTCTTGGAGGCTGCTACTAGATAGACTGAATGTCCAAGACCAGCTTCTGGCAAGACCCCTAGTGTGTGTATATTCCACTAACAGATTTTGATCTGATCAGGGGTAGAGGAGGGCCAGGGCTGAGCCTTTCACGCTGTTCACTTTTGTGTGGGTGTTCTTTGTAATTAGGTGGATGCCATCAAATATGCTTTGTTCTCTCTGTGTTGGTCTGTGTATCCAGCTGTGTTTTTATAGTGTGTATGTGCATACAATCACTTGTGTACCTGATGGGTTTACCTTGACACTGCCTCGACCTGGGGTAGGGCACTGCCACTGCCTCACACCTTCATGGCTAGGTCAAGAGTACATTCTGGGTCCATTAAGAAAATGACCATTTTCTTAATGGTGTAAATAATTTTTCATAAGCCCATAGCAGATATAAATCTGTTAGATGTCTAAAATATTTCTGTTGTCTTTTATAAAATGTAAATAAAGTTTGGACCATTCCTACTTAGCTTTTCTTTTTCTGTCTCTATTGAGCTCATAGGGTCTGGAGGTCATGTTACCAGTGAGTTTTTAAGCTTCACACAATTACCCTCAACCCTGTAAAGCATTGCACAGCAGGAGAGTATTTATGACTTCTCACAATGAAAGCTACTGTCTCCTGCAGCCCTACAGGAGTCCAAGTATAATGCAGTGGTTATGAAGAATATGAAGGTACAATGTAGGAATAACATATTTAAACATAACATTACTGTGTCTTTGAACATAACTTTTTGCCATCCATATTTTCCACTCAGAAGTTAAGCTGCATGTGTCCTCGGCGGGTTGCTGAAGTAGAAATCCTATTTATCTACTACCTATTATTTTCTTAGCAAAATTATCATCTTACATCCCATTATTTGGAGGGATTATTAACCTTAACTACTGACATTCAAGGGCACTTCACAAGATATTACTCACTTAGTCCTCATGTTACCCAACAATTTATTTTAATTTTTTTCAAGAACAAACTATTGCATAGTCTTGCATTAACCTCGAAGTAATTCTTCATGCAACAGAAGTTGTTCAGGTTATATATATATTGAAATGGATATATATTCATACCATATGAAAATAAGAAGCCATTAAAGTGATCCAGCATGTCAGAAAAGGATATTTTGCTTAATAAAATAACCCTTCTGTAATGTGGCAAACAAATGTTGGTATCATAAATGTAGAATTTTAGAGTCACTAAATGTCTTTCTAAAAACATTTTTCCACCAACAATACAACTTTAATTCCTCCAATACGAAATGGAAAGGGGATTAAAAATAAAAATTATAAAACTAAAGATGAATATAGGTGTTCTCAATTGCTTTTCCCTCACTTTGACATTATCATTCTGATGACTTTCTGTTTACAATCTTGCATAAGTACAAGTGAATCACTTTTTAAAAGTGATTTCTTGGTTCTATATTTTGAGTATTTTATATGAAATACCTGTCATAAAGCTGTTATTTCTTTCTTTATTTTTTTCACTGGGAATCTAATGAACATCTGTCCTTTGAAAATCTGTTATTTTTAAACTATAAACTCAAATTAAGATATACGTTTAAAGTGTGAGCATGTGTACATTTTTCACGTTAGTTTTGATATAATGGAAATTCGTGAGTATTTCTTTATGTCTTTCTATGGAATTCATCCATTACTATCATGGCTTTAGCATCAGAATGCATCACATACGGACAGTTTATCCAAGCTGTCTTTGTTTTACCAATGATCAAGTAAATATCTTACAATGCTAAAGACCATCTCTAATTTACAGGCACATAGAATATCTGTTCGTGGTTTTGTCTTAGCAGATCAACAACTTTGGATCTATATTAGCTGCCATTTGATTAATTATGTACCTAGGGCAGCTGATCACAGACATTTTCCACCATTTTCCCTTAGTATTTGTATTTGTTCTTCACAGTTAGCAATAGTCAGTCAGTGGTTGCATGTGATGATGTCAGCAAAGCAAACCTTACCAGGGTGTTAAATACTGGGAAAAATAAATGGAATTTTATGTATCCAGTACATAAAAAAAATATGACAAAGACATTTTTGAAATTAACGTTTTGTTACTTCTTTAACTTGGCAGAGTACTATTTCTCCTTTAAAATGCAACTACACTATTTCTGTTAATACTTAATGACAGTGATCCTTTCCTATTATCACCACCTAATTAATAAAATTTTCTTATATTTTTCTTAAATATATCTTATGTAAATTAATAATGTAGGATTCAGTCGTGGTTTGTTTAGATTTTTTTTCCAGCATATGTATTATGTTTAAAACCGTTACATACTCAGTGACAAAACACTTTTCTGTTGCTCAATGCTGATTAGGGAGCATTTTGCAGCCCACTTTGGTCTACCACAAGCAGCATCTTTCTGTGAGCCTTTGGGGCAGTGTGTGTTTACTGGTGATCGGGGAGGTTGCCGAGGGTGAGAAGGAAAGCTGTGGATGCAGGCAGTGCAGACTCAGGGCTGATGTGGTGCAGTGCTGCAGTCCCATCCTGCACAGGGAGAGGCACCGTGGGCTCAGGCAGCCCTCCTCTGTTTGCAGAGCTTACCTCTTCTAGGAGGTCGTGGGTCCTCGGTGCATGTGTGGTGCCACCTCTTCTTGCTGTTCTGCCCACCAAGAGCAAGGGTTTAGCTGTTCTTAAAGCTTTAGATGAAGTCTGGTCCTGGATTGGTCCTGGATGCCTGACCAATATGTGCCTCACCAGAAATGCAGCGTGCTTCAGTGGAAACCTATACAAATTGGAGGTAACAGTAAGTAGGAAAAGGGTGAATTATAAAAAAGTGGTTTTTTATTAAAAATATGTTCCTGTTTGACAGCACCTGTTTTCAAATATTTGAATCAACTTGCTGGTTTCTACAGCTCTGTAAAAGTCTTTTAGATATATGATACCCATGCTAACTGAAATGAATATTTAAGTCCCTCTCTAAGTTGCCACATGACCTGACTTTCACTTAAAAATTGAAATGTGTTACTCCCCTAAATAAGAAGAATCAGCATCGTAGATCCTGAGCACATATCCATATGCACCCTTGGATTTATCCAGCTAGTAATTTCAGGAGAAACTCCGAGGGATTGATCCAAGACAATCATACAGCCAGGTGCTCTCTTTGTATTCCCAGGTGCCCCTAGAAAGTCCCCTACAAACTCTTCCTGCTGTCCTGCCTTTCTCTGTGATTACAAAAAACCATAATACATTCTGAAAGGATGCTAATGGAGCACAAAATGTCTCAATATGAAGATTTAGATGATTACAGGTAATTTGACCTTAAAAAAGTGCACAAAACCCGTCTATAATCTGCTTTACTATCAGAACGTTTTGCAAAAACAGGGCAGCATTTTTTCCTTTGAATTTACATTTTTCCCATTAATAACTTCCTTTCCTCTCAAACTTTTCCTTTTATATTTTTAAATCAAATAGTATTGAAATCCTCTAAACTCCTTATGTGCTCTTTAAATCACCATGGAAAAGGTTTGTTTTTCTGCAATATATTTGCTTTTGAAAAATAAAATATTTCTAAAAACACTATAATAAGCACTTTGAAAGCTTTTTTTGACTTCACTATTTTTTCTTTCTGGATGAATTGTTTTGTGATCAGATGACATTGGTATGAAAACTAGAGCTCTTAAATCAAATTTTTGTAGCATGCTCTTTAAAAATTTATTTCCTGCAATGGATACCAAAGCTTCAAATATTAATATGATTTTAATATTACATAGAAAAAGACAGAAGGTTAAGATGCTCTTATACCTTAATATAATTCCTACAAAGTAAGAAATGGTTATGGATTATCAAGGCTTGATGTAGCTAGTGGCACATCAATGAAAAATAACAAATCTGAATGCAACAGCATGAGAAATGGGGAGTTACTCTTTCATTATTCACTCCAATCTCATAACTTCAGTGACATACAAGGCATGAAATACATTGTCAAAAATATAGATAGTTCAGAATACAATACCATTAAATATTTTATCCAATTGGCAACAGTGGTGCGAAAAGACTGAGCATTAAACTGAACCCTGTTCAAATATGACTTTGCACTGTGCTTTCCAGCTCTTTCTACAGAATAAAGTATTCTGTCAGCAATTTCTTTTTAAGTAAAGTGTAGCAAGTCTCTCTCTTTTTTTTTCCTCCTTGTGAATATGCTGCAGAAAGTCTCTACCTCTAGGTAGAGTCTAGTCTCTACCCTAGCACATAAAAGGAAAGTCCTTTCTGTGACAGCTGACATGGAGATTTGACTTCTAGTTAGCAATTTTTTTCTTATAAGGTAAAGTTAGGGTGTTTTCTTAGCATGATAGACAATAAGAAAATTCTGAGTTACAGAATGTGATATCTCTTCATGCAAGGGAGAGATCACATGTAGTTCACACACATATGTAGTTCAGGATTTCCTTATTTCCTCAGCTCATACTGAATTAAAACTACTCTGTTCTACACCAGTTTCTTACTATGTATTTTCTTATTTTGCCAACAACAGTTGGAACATCTAACGAATTGCTTTAAGTATCTTTACTTTTTTTATCTTTAAGTAACAGCCCAATATTTTTTTGGATTGTCTCTTCTATCCTCTTTTATGTCACTTACACTTGTGTGAGTTATGGCCATCAGCATATTTTAGAAGATAGTCCAAAAGACCTTTAAAGTATACATTACATCCAGTTCAGACAGAGAACAAGAGACTAGTCCATTTTCACACAAGTAAATGACAAGGTTCCTATAAATCTATAGTCAAAATAGGTTGTGTACAAAAGAGAGATTTTAAAGAAAGGACTTAAAGGATAGTACTGAGATGACTTATGTAATTTTAGGGAGAACTTTACCCAGGTGGGAAAGATAGTGTGAAAAAAAGGATTTTGGCTGAAAATCTGTCCTCAGAGCTGTGTAGAAGCAAGTCCAGCCTTGACTGCTCTGCCCAGTCAAGCTTACATTAATATGCGTATGAATTTATATAACTTGTTATAACCCAATAATATGAATTCGTGTAATCTTTTAACGCTTATGGAAACAAGTTCCTAACTTGTCCAACTGCTCCTATAACCTAAAGTGTAGCCAGTTAGTGCTTGGGCAGAGAAAAATACTGGAACTTTGTTCAGTTATGTGGCTAGTCACGTATAAAATATATGTATGTGTGATATACAGGACACATAAGTTTCCAGCATGCCTCTTTTGGGGAATCTTGCCTAATGGGCTGAGGGTGCCTCCACAAGGAAGTTGCAGAGAGGACTCCCATTAACACCTCTCAAATGCTCACTATCGAGCTTTCTGCTTTAACTCTACCCTGTTCCAAGGATTCAAACACATTTCTCCAGTTGTTCATGTAATAAAATAGCAACATGGGTCTTCTCTTGTACTACCTAGCCACTTGTTGTCACTCCTAAAATGTAGGCTTTCATGTCTGTTTACAAGGACATACAGTATAGGACAAGGGGAATTGGTGTTAAGATAAAGAAAGGAGATTGGATGTTACAAATAAATTCTTTACCGTGAGGCTGGTGAGGCACTGGAACAGGCTGCCCAGAGAAGTTCTGGATGCTCCATCCCTGGAACTGTTCAAAACCACGTTGGATAAGGCTTTGAGCAGCCTGGTCTAATGCAAGGTGCCCCTGCCTGTGGCAGGGAGGTTGTGATTTTAAGGTCCCTTCCAACCCTTACCTTTCTGTGATTAGATGATCTCAAAGCCACAATGTCTTTCATTATTCTCATTTATTGAGTTTTTGTGTCCCAACAGCTAATCATGATGCATATGTCAAGGAGTCTGAATTAGTCTACATCGTAGATTATGAGAAGGATGATAATGGTGGGGAGAGGTTGGCTTGCATGCAGTGGATCAAATTTTTTAAAACTAAGGGTGACTTTGTTAGCAAGTTGCTTTGATGGCACATGTAATTTTTGTTAGGCAATGATTGTCTAGCTGGTATTGTTCTATATTGTTCTATATGTATTGCTCTGTCAATAAACCACATGTTGCAGTTTCTGGGTTCAGGAGTTCTTGATTAGTACTCAGCAAGTGAAAGACCTTTTTGAGGGCTTTTTGAACTTTAGTTCAAAATTTTTGTAAGCCTTTTTTGCTTGTACAACCTTTTTGCCAGGTCAAAAGTGTGCAGGGGAGATTATGGGAAGCTGACATTTATATTGTTTATGGAGGGATGAAAGCTAGTTTTAAACAAATATCACTCCAGCCTCTCTGTGGGAATCTATTGCCTATGCAGACACATTAGGTGCATGGGGCAAGAATTTCATTTCACTACATCACAAACAGCGAATTCCTACCTTGATATTGCAATTTTTCATAGGTTTTCAAGTTTCTGTGTTTCCAATATCTAAGTAAACTAATCTCTTCAAGCTATTGCCACAAGCTGCCAAAGGAAACAACAAACCTCAGCTGAGATTCACATCTAATGAAAAGATAAATGGTAAGAGTTAGTAGCCACAGCTGTTGAAATGGGTCCTTTACACAGGGGCTTTGCATGTTTTAGAACAATGACATGAGATTGCTTTTATCTTCTTTGTGGTCTATCTTGTCTGTAGTTGCTGAAGAGTTTCCAGGAAAAGGTATTCTGTGGGCAAATACAACTTCAGTAGCCCTTTTGAACACCTCCAGTACCTCCTGAATCTTTCTAGCTAGGGAACTGTTAAAAATTTCCTACATTTTCTGATCAGACTTTAGACTGGGTTAAATTACTTATCATAGCAGTGCACATAGGACACCCAAATA
Organism: Prinia subflava; assembly: GCF_021018805.1. Lineage (NCBI taxonomy): Eukaryota > Metazoa > Chordata > Aves > Passeriformes > Cisticolidae > Prinia > Prinia subflava. The sequence continues at coordinate 41,908,923 of NC_086250.1, forward strand.
TCAATGTATTTCAAAAGTTTGAAAATGAGTATACTTGTCTATAAGCATAGGTTAATGATTTTAACAAATTAATTGACTTTATGTTTCTGCCTATTCTGTATTTGGTTTCTGCAGCACCTCCTGAAATTTTGTTTGGCCACCCTGGTGATGTACAAAATAAAATTTAAAGCTTCTTATATACAGATATTCAAATGGATTTTCTTAAACTAGCTTCTTCTGGGTATGCCTATGCTCACATTACTGCACACAATGTTGCTTTTAACTAATTAAAAATTGTGGTTTGTTTACCACAGGATGCCAAAGCTGTCCCAAGGATGGGCTACCTGTGTGTTAACAAAGAGCCTATGTGGTTTTGCTGTAGCTGGTCTGCTCCTCATACCACTGGATGCATGGCCTTAGAAAAGCAAAGATACATTTAACCATCAGGCAACACAGAGAGGGGTTATCACCTCCCATAGATACCTGTTAAATTGTTTTTTTGATAACAAGCATAGCTTGGAAGGAGAACTACAAAGCAGAGGTAATACTTCTTAAACAGCTCAAGTGTTTCTCCTACCTTAGGATAAAGTAATGTAAATGTTGGCATGAATATGGTAAGCTACTGAATGCATTTGCTGACATAATTATATTGTGGTAAGATGAAAATGGTCATCTAGCAGGAGAACAGAGAAGCCTTGTTTTATTCCAGAAAAGACAGGGCTTTCTGATGCCTTGTGTGTGTTACGTTTTTACCCAAGAAAAATTTTTAACATTACTGGAACAGAAAGTATGGACTCATGAACCAGAGAATAGTGACAGTTAATGAGAAGTACTAATGAACTAGTGGAACTACTAAATCAAAAAAAAAAAAAAAAAAAAAAAAAAAAAAAAAAAAAAAGAAAAACCAAGCAAACCCTGCTCTGTGTTTGCAGGAATAAGGTTCTGCAAGTTTTAAACAGACCAAGGTTAGGCAGATGTTAAGAATTGTTTTGAAAATATTATCTGGAAGTTTTGTTCCATCCTGTATATGCAAATATTTAGATGAACATCAATCCAGTAGCAATATGAACAGTTGATAACAGCCACAAAAATGTTGTTGCTTACAACATAGTTTGCCTTCCATTTACAGTATTTTATCAGGATAAAATTCCCTCTTATGCCATGCCCCGTCCCCCCCACCCTCCAAAGCTAACTAAATAATACTTCAACATGTTTTGCTGATAATTGTAAAATTTAAAAAAAAGCCACCATAAACAAATAAAAACCAGATAATTATTTTTGTAATAGATCTTTATTACTAATACATTTACATGAGTGATTCAACATAATACCATGCTCAGGGGACTTGGGTATATGGGTGTTAGCAGAGAGAAAGTAGTTACCCTTTTACCCTTACACTGTTCAACTCAATAAAATGAAATTAGAGTTGTAGGAGGATAACAGGATTATTGTAGAGTCATCATTTCCTGCAGCATTTATCCTTTAAATTTGACCTTTGCGGGAGTTCATTATGCCAAAATTGATAGATCATGCTCATAGGAAAAAGTCATCCAAAACCCCCGAGAGCTACTGAGCTAACTAAATAAACAACTCGAGACAGTGAATGTGTAGATGTAAAATAGGTTTGTGTGTATATATATGTGTGTGTGTGTGCGTGCACAAATATAGGTGCTGCAAACCTGTCCCAGGTACTTCCTTATAATTACCCTTTATGAGTACAAACAGAAATTTAGTTATAATGGAAGCTAGCACAGTGTTTAAAAATGACAGCAGGAAATGACAGAAATATGACATCCCAAGGTAAAGACATATGGCCAAATCTTCATAACATTGAAAAAACCCAGCTATTTCCTTTATTTTTCTCTGTTCCTGTTCTAGAAAATTGATGAGATGAATGCCGCAGGAGCTAAGGAAGACGGATGTGAACCTTCAGGGGGACGGAAATACTGTAGAAAAACAATGCTCTAATCTGTCCTAAGGGAGCTGCTTCCAGGCCTTCAAGGAGTGCCAAGCCTGATCTCAACTTTAGATTTGCTTCTGAAGAATTACAGAATATCCATGAAGCAAGTGCCTTCCAGCAGTTGTAATATACCAATCTTTAAAACCCAATTGTCTGCATTAGTCACTGCATCAAAGATGGGATTAAAGCCCAAATCAGCTTTGCTATGGCCATCCCAAGACATCTCAGCTCTCTGAAGAAATAATGACTATGTCTATCCTCTGCATTCCATCTTCTGTAAACAAGCATATCGCTGCCCAATTTATTGTAACTGAGCTAGATGGTTCACTTTAATGATTAAATGTTTTTATCTCCTAGATTTTTTGTGATATCTAACAGTCTCTCCGAGATATCAACTTTTAGAGAGTTCTGTGACCTCTTTAATAGATTCATTCTCTATAGAGACCCTTAATAATTACTTTTTAATATAGTTTCTTGTTATTCCCTGTCTTTCATTTCTAAGGTTGAAATGACAATGTTAAGCTTTAACATAATCCATCAGTTTATATTAAAGGGTTGGGAGAAAGTTGTCAGCCAAAAAAGACCTTCAAGCCTTAAAAGAGTTTACAAGTTTCGTGATCAAAATGCACATTACTCTCTCTTTTCTATCCCACCCTTCAAGTTAAGGACAAAATCCATGCTGGTTCTATAAAATGATGGTGCTGCAAACGCCCCCAATACATTGAAGTGTTTGTGGATGCCTTGGAACAGTTTTGGCTTCATTCCCTAGCATCACAAGAAAAGAGAACATAACCAAGAAACTGCAGTGGCAGGCTGATCAGAGCTCCCTTTGCAGAGAGAAGAGAGACAGAATGCACTGAGTCCACTCTCCTGTCTGTTGCTATTTGGGGCATTGAGCAGTTAATCCTATGACTGGTTTGGTTTCAGCTTTTTTTTATTTTATTATTTGCTGGTGACCTATAAAATTGATTAATGCTCATTCATTGTGACAACTTTCACTTTTTTGCAGATGAGTAACTTTTTTAAACCCACAATATACTGATTCATTATGTACTAACTACAGTGTAGCTCATACCTCCTTAAAGATGTTTTGAAAGATTTAGTGGATGTCTGACTGATTTTTAGGATGTAGTATTAATCTGTTTTTTATTTTCTAATCAGTACACATATATAATACTATAAAGTAAGGATCCCATATTAATTTCTAACATGTATTTCAGATTCTTACTTGCCTGGATCAGGGTACTTCTCATGAAAATGAGCTTGTGAAACTGATATCTCTAGTGGTTTCTTTCTTGTGTTAAAATTAAATGTCTTGTAAATTTCACATATTAAAGTTAGCTGGGTAAAAACTGGTTCTGATAAGCATCTTTGCAGACTTGGTTATCAAATGTAGATTAAATCTCTTGCAGCAAACTTTAAAGGTCTTTATGCTGGGACTTCCACTAAGATTCTTTTAATTTCAGGGTTTTTTTTTCCCTTGTTCTGTGATAAAATATATACTTAAAATTAATTCTGATTAAAATAAAAGATGATTTTTAATCTAAGATGGCTGACAACTATAATTCTATCATGATGGAGGGTAATGAATATTGATTGCTATTGAAGATAATAGGACTCTATCCTGGGGCTATATTGTACTTCTGTATTTGGCGCCTCCTCAGATGACACTGAGTATTTCTGATGAGGATGCTATTCTAAGGAAAAGACTAATTGAGGAAAAAACATTCTTGATGAATTCTTAGAGATTTTTCATATGCAGTTCAAGATTTTTCCTGCCTCTTTCATTGCAGGAAAATCTGTCTATATTAATTTTGGGTGAACATAGAGTAGTTTAACAATATAAGAAAATATGAGCAAGTGTGTTTTAGACACACATTTAGTTTCCCATATATTCATCATAAAGGAAAACCTATCATGACTTGAGGTATTATTTTTTCATTACACCAGAAAACAACGGTGCTGATTTCTTATGCATTGTAGCATTTTGAAATACTACCAGCCAGAAGTAATACTCATAGAGCAATATTACAGTGTTGCACTCACTGAACTTCTATGAGTTAACCTATGGATCAGTGACAATACAGATCACTGAAAAACTGTCAGAACTATCCAAACCAACAGAACATTTATATAAAGTTAAGTGATATTTGAAAAGTCTTTCATTTTCCTACATTTGCAAAAGTTCATATAGACTTTATTCTCTTGTTTTTAGCACACAAAACACTTTTTCATATGCAGTGTCTTAGCCAGAATGGCAGAGGTGGCTGATCACATATATTGGACTATAATACCAAGAATGCAGTCAAGAAGTAGGAATTAATTCTTTCAAGTTTACTACTGCAGAGTATCAAAAGCTATCTTCTGACAATAGAGAGCATTCCTGGATTTAATCAAGTTTAGTGCAGTCAAAGGGGTCTAGAGAATATATGTTTTAAGGATAAATATACAGCATCATCACACTTACAATAAAGACAATCCCTAGCATATTAATTGGGAAGATTTTGATTCCTTTGAGGAAGATTAATCTGTTGAAGCAAAACTATAGAATGAGAAACTCAGGACTTCAGTTTACCCTCAACACCTTTTTTTCCAGATGAGAAGCATAGAAAATTTCTCTTTTGCTTTGAAGTTTTTAATGAACACATAGCTGAACAGTTCTTGCTCTTTTCATAAACGAAGATTTAAAAGGCCAATTATTTACAAGGAATTGGATTACAATTGTCACAATATTGTCAATGCTGTCATCTTTTCCTATTTTACATGTTTGTATAACTACAGCAGCTATGTTTTTTACATAGACAGCTCAAACACGGCAAAGTATCAACATCTACCTTCTTTATTGACTGGTAGCTGGTATTCTTTCCATGGTGTATGTAATTATTTATTGTCCTCTTGTTATTATTTTGACTTAAGGAATACAGCAATCATTCTTTGGGAATGGAAAGAATAAATCATTAGAGAGAAAATCAGTGGTCAGTGTTATCTGCTACAGACAATCTAAAACAAAGAGCTTTTCTTATGGTTCAGTGTGCAGTGGACTTTACATAGCTGTTAGAAAGAGGAAGAACAAGATGATGTCCAAGCCATGTCTAGGTTAAAGCAAGCAGCTGAGAATTTTTGTATGACAGTAAATACCCTTTACCTGAAAAGAACTATACTTTTAGCAAAACAGATTTGTGCTTACTTTTTTTTTTTTTTCAGATTTGTTTGTTTGCTTCATGTTTGGTTTGTTTGTTTGTTTTCCCCAGCTGTCTGGAGTGCTGTGTTGCTCTCTTGCCTGTGATTTATAAACTTCTGTTTGTTTTTATTCCACGTCTGTGTTGAAATAGCTTACTTCCCTGAAATTTCTGGTTGTGGAATCACTCTGGCCTCTGTGAGCTTGTTTTCCTTGAGAATTAATGTGTCTGCTCATGTTAGAAACCCAGACCCTCTCTATAGTCCAGGGTTATATAATTGAGCCCCCTGGAGGCAATTAATCCTGAGCTGACGTTACAGACACCTTGTGTGGGACAAGGGTTTTCAGCAGCTGCCTCTCCCTCTCGCTGGTGCTAAGGAGGGCCTGGGTGGCTGCTTTGGCTTGGCCACCAAAAGGCAGGGGAATGGGATCCTCTCCAGGTGCCTCCACTGCTTCTAGGAAATGAGTTGCCCGTCAGAAGGCTGGACCCACCACCAAAGTTAAAGAATGAGAAAACCTACACCTAAACTAAAGCCTGAGGTAATCTTGTCACAGCTGAGACAGATGACCATGAACCTGTAATGGTCTGGGCATACCAAACTTCCTTCTTTCCCAGTGTACTCTGGCATCAAATGTTTAGAAACATCTATGTGGTGATTACTAGCACAGAGATATTTACAAAAGGTAAGTTTCTTGTTCTATGACTTCAAGGAGTTAGTAGGTCACTCTCTTCTCCCAGCTTTGCTTTGTTTTCCCCCCTGCAGGTTTCTGTGATATCCCTTATGATCAATGGGTTCTTTTGTTTGAAAGAACTCATGAACTGCAAATTTGGCCCTGTGGGGCTTCAGTGAAAGCTCAGCATCTAGTCCAATTTAGTTCTTTATAATGTTTCTATTTTGACTTTTTGGCTACTTTATGATTTCAACCAAGATTTTCTTTCAAAAGTAGCAAAATAGGCCATTTGATGCCACCTACAATTTCAGAAGTAGTCTTAACAGTGCTCCCTTAAGCAAGAGGTGCTTCTTCGCAGCTTCTCTTTTCTACTACCAAAACTATTTTCAAAACACAACTAGCTCAGATGATTGCCCTGCATTCACAGCAATTTTCACTTAATTTGTTCGCAGTCATGGAAATTAGAGTAGCCCTAGGAGGACTTATTCAGCACCATTTATTAGAATGCTTTGCTGTGGAATAAACCACAGTCCTTCCAGTTTTGTAGCTTGAGGAGTGTAAGCATTCTTGTACTGAGAATGCTGCTGTGAATACTAATAGGAGAATCCTGGTTCTGATGCTCATCTTACCTCAATTTTTTGAAAGCTATCCTTAATGGCTGTAAGGTACAGATGCTTGCAGTTTCTATTTTATCTGTGCTTGATGTTTTCCTGATGTGCAGCAAGACAACTCTCAGACCTTTCCAAGAGCTTATTGCAATTAAAAGGATATATCTTTAGGTGATTGATATGGCTTGTGAAGCTAGCTCCCTGCAGAGAAGTACATTTCTGCTTCTGGAATATCCTTGGACCTGACAGCTTTTTAAAATTTGTTTTAGTTCAATGGCAGAAAAATATTTATTTAGTAAACCCCAAAAAGATATCCAGAAAATACAGGTTTTGCCACTTCTTTGATACTATTATTATTCTTTTTCATATTGAATATCTTCTTTCTATTTGTCTCTGAATCAGCAGGGAATTTTTAGTTTGAAGATTTGCAGAAAAAGCTCCAATTCTTGGAAGAACAGAAGCTTGAGTATTTAATCTGAGGACAAACAAGGCAGAAGATTGAAGGTCAGGATCCTGGGCTAGCAAGAAAAACCATTTGTCTAAATCTCATCAGTTACAGTCTGGAAAGGATGTTAAGCATCCTTCTCAGTTTTTTCTTTATAAGTAAATTTTTGTACTGAAACATCACAAACTTTCCTCAGGTTAAAGATTTTGTTCTTGAGGAACTGATGATCTTCATGTAGTTCATATTCCCATACTTATTAATTTGATTAGTTATTTTATTGAAAATCTGCATGGTCACTTCTTAAAACACTCAGTAATCCTAGCAGTTCCCAGTGGGAATTCTCAGGGTTTTGTTGCTTTGAAATTAACTCTCTCGAAGCTTAAATATTTATAGTAAAAGAGAGACAATTTCTACAGTACATACTGTCTGTCAGAATGATTTCTGTTACTAATGCCCTTGAACCTTTTGGAGAATACCCCTTAAGAGACTGTCTTGTTGGGGCTTGGACAGTGCCTGCAAAACCACATGGGGCCACCAGGCACTTTTTTAATTAATAGAGAAATATGATTTTGCAGAGAAATTCAGAGCTGGAGAATTTTAGAAGTTTTAAATCACTCTCTGCATGTGTATTTCCCTTCCTGAATAAAGGACTCTGCAGAGACCAGTCTTGCCAGCTAAAACCAATTGTGGGGAAGACCTCATGAGGCTAGTAAATTATGTAGATATTTTTATACATTTTAGGGAATGCCTTTTCCCTTCTATTTGAAATCTATCTATCATCATCATAAGACATTAATTTTAGGACTGCTGTGAATCAATGTGTGTGTTTGGAAGGTGTATTTTTACTATTTGTATGACACTGAAAGAATATAAAACTGATTACAGTTGTCCTTTGGAATTTCTCTATTTGGAAATGACTTAGACTTACAGTAAAATTTGTCTAAACAATTTAGCTTTAATCAATATTTTCATTCCTGTGCTAAAAGGTAAGGCTACAAATTTGAAATTGATTTTTTTCCTTCTTACTTCATTATATGAGGTTACAGAGGGTGCTAGAGTGCAGGAGAGACAATAAATGTGCATTTGGTTGGGTTGGTTTGTTTGGATTTAGTGGGGAATTTTTCTTGGCTTATTTTGATGTTTACTTGATTTAGGTTTTTTGTTGTTTTTAGAAAATGCTGTTCTGTTATTTAACGCTTAAGAAAAAAAGCAGTGCATGGAGAAATGTTTGATTTTGCTCTTCTTTTTAAGCGAACAGAATTCAGATGATGATAAAATTAAACAGAAGCACACTTCCAAAATGGCAGAAAAATATAGGAATAGGATTAAATAATATTAAATATCTGTTTTTAAAAGCCCAAATCTTGCATTTGTGATATTATTGATGTGTTTCTTAAGAAGTAAAGTTTACCCTTAGTTAATGTGGTTTCTTTCTAAGCACTGAGAATGGGAATAATACTTTCATTCGGGTTCCAAAGCTTGCTCTTACTTTTCAATGCCAATTTGATTAGCAGTTTTTTGTTCCCCAGAAACTTCAGTTATATGCCCAGCCTAATTCCCACTGTGCATCAATTCTCTTTCATTTTTTAATGGGGTCTGAATTATTTTAGCCTCAGTGAAGGAAAAAAAATAATATGCAACTGTCTTCCACATTTTTATTAAAATGATTTAATTGCAGTTTTTTTCATCATTGAAATCTCATTTGCAAACACATATGAAATATGTATTACTATGCAAATGTGTCTTGTTTAATTATTAACATGTAGGTGATTCACATATTTGCAGCATATTTAAACTCTGATTTACTATGTTTTTGTAGCACCGGTAAACAAATACCATTAACATCAGTATTTTCACAGTATTACAAGTATTTACTTATGTTTTTTAGGATTAGCCTTTGCAATTCCTTGCAGTCTCTCGCAATCCAAACTCCGGTGACTGAGTAACAGTAGACCTGCTGAACAACTGATTACTAGCTAAAAAAGGAAGAACAAGTGCTGCTTTTTATCTTCTTTTCTGCCAGAGTCAGGATTAAATGCTCGAGAAGGTATTTTGTGTTCGGACTCAGATGTTTATTAATTCTTATCTATGTTACAGTCTCACAAGCCATGAGTTCTACAGCACTTCTAACTACCTAAGTAAAAAATGGCTCTTATCTCTTTCTCTACAAGGCCTTATAAGGATAAACTGTCCAACTAAGAAATGACACCTAAATTATTTTTACTTTTAACCCAATAACCAATCCCCCGTGGTCTGCAATGTGGACTTTTCTATCGAATTACAAAATACCACCTAAACCCATGAAGAAGAAGGTGAAAAAGGAGGACTAGCCTATGCCCTAAATCCTCCATCTTGTTTTTTATATATATATATTACTATATTCTAAAACCTTAAACTCTAAGTTTTCCACCATGTGGTATTACACACTTCTATTCAAACTACACACCCATAATCCCAGTTCTATCATTCAATTTTGGAAGCCTTTTCCAAGGCCTCAGGTCAAATGCAATGTTTTCTTGAGGATCAGTGTCTGTCAGCATAGGTAGTCTAAAATTCTCAGTGCTCAGGGTTCCAACAAACAACAATAAGAGGAGCAATGAAAAGGTTGCAAACTGATGATTACTGCTCTTTTTCATTTCTACTGTATAGCATGTAGCAGCTTTGTATACCAAAAATTGGTTAACTCAAGTCCCAGACCTGCTGAAATTTCCTGCACTGAACCACTCAGTCTGTTACAAGAGCAAAGCTCGCATTGATACTTTCCCTTATCCATCTTTGCAGTGCCAGGTAGCAGCTACGATGGTTCATAGCAAGGGTATTCAGATAAAAAATGCTTCATTAAATGGAGGAACTTAACCATGACCTAGCTCAGGAAAGTGGATTAGGAGATACCTATGAAAGAAGACGGAAAAAAAAAAGAAAGAAGAAAAAAGGACTTGATGGTTTACACACACCCACCAGATCCACACCAGGATCCTAGTCCAGGACTGGTGGTTTTAGTGAACTACCCCCTTTGGATCACTACCAGTAAGGACTGTTATAACTGTGAAATGCAGCAACTAATTTCAAGGCTGAAAATAAAAGGGATGTCCCTCTGAGACTTTGAAAATGAACCACATAATGCAGAAAGAAAGCTTTGTTCCATCTTGTGCCTAAAAACAGTTTCTCAGTCTTCTTTTGTGCTCTGTGGTATCTCCTTGCTCCCTGCTGTGTCACTTGAGAACAGTCATAGATTATGATTTCCAAGCCAAAAGAAATCCTCTAGAAACCCTCACAAGAATTGCCCATTAATTTCCCTGTTAGGTAAGTAATAGAAAAAAAAAGTGCTTATGGCACTTGATTTTCAGTTTTGCTGGCTTCCATCAGCTGGCATGACTGCATAGCAATACGGAGACAGTGGAGAAGACTGGGAGTGGAGAGGACTTTCCTTATTTGACATGATTTTTAATTTGGTTTCATATTCACAAAAACGAAGGAATGTAGTTGTAAATTTAAGATATTCCTTATATCCCATCTCAGTTGCCTGGTACAGGTCATGCCTTTCTTCTAAAATGTTACAGAAAGTTAAGCGGGGGAAGAATTTTTGACTAGACTCTCCTCCTTTTCTCTCCTCCCTTTCTAGATTTTATTTTTCTAATTTCTGTTAATTTGAGGTGGGGTCAAGAAGATAAGGGCTTGAGAGAACATATATCTACAGAGATTATATCTTTGGTAAGAAAGTGCAGTAACATTAATACTACCAGCAAGCAGAGTGCAAGGCCTTGCATTCCATTTTTTATCTTTGCATGGTTTATAATTTATGATGATTGTTATTCTCTCTCAACTGTTGTATAATATAGTTCTTTATGATATTTGGATACCAGCTTGGCTCCAGGTAGTGACTACAATTGAGTAAGTTTGTGTTGATATAGTTTAAGAGGAAAAATAAAATTTGACTTAGTGCTTTCTTTCATGTATGTAGAATAAAAGTGCTACTTCAGATAAAATGATTGGAATGAGAAATCAGTTAGGTTGACAGAGTTATGTCTTAATAGCTCTCAAATGTGGTTGCATTGCCCTGAATTTTTCTCATCTGTAGATTGTGAAATTTATTTATATTTATATACCATGTTTTGCTATGTAGTACAATTTGCAATGTAAAGTAAGAGTAACATTTCTTGAGTTGTCTTCCTAATAATTTTGATATCCATGACCAAAAGTAATTTCCAAGTTAATTGTGATTGAAAAATCAAGAATCACAATTTTCTCCACAAAAGACATAAACATTTATTTTTTATTTTAAATTATACAGTTTAAAATGTAAACCCCTGTTAAAGTGAAACATGTTCTCTAAAATTTGTGTTACAGTGTTAGTTCGTATATTTTATATTATTATTTTAAGCTAAAATTTTTCATCACCTAATTGACAAATTCATTTTCTGAATTAGATGTGAAACATTAATCATTAATCTCTTTTTTCCAAAATATCATTTAAGTTGAAAAAAATCTCCAAGACTTTTGAGTCCAAACTATGACCGCCTGGTCAACTAGACCAGAGCACAGTGACACATCCAGTCCTTCCTTGAACATCTCCTGGGATGGTGACTCCACCACCTCTCTGGGAAGCCAGTTACAGTGCCTGACAACCTTTCCTGTGAAGAAAATCTTTCTGGAAATAAAAAAAAACCCAAAAAACCCCATCTTCCTTTGTTATTTGCAACAATGGATTTTTTTTTTTTTTTTTTTTTTTATTTTTGTGATGATTTGTAAAGGCATCTGTATGTACTTGGCAGGCAGGAACTGGGCAATTATTATGTGGAGAAAATAATAGTTTAAGAATGTATAACGGTTTTGAGCTTTGAGTTGAAATTTTAGTGTCATACTAGGCAAGCAAGCCTTTGAAAACCATGTTCATTTTTATATTTTCCTGTTTCCCTAAAAGAAAGTAAAAATATTGTGAGAAAAAATATCTATTAAAGTGAAGTATCTAAGTGCTCCCATTGTGGGAGACCTCAGCTGTATAAGAAGTACTGTCTGTGTTCACTGGTGCAGCATCTCAGTGTCTGGTGCATACAAATCAGTGAAACCTGAACTCCCCTTTTACCCTCACCTTTTGTGCCCCTGTGGGAGATCCATTGTGTGGTATTCCTGGGGGTAGGACATTTTACAACCATCACCCTTCTAAAGTATCAGCAGTGAGAAATGTAGAACACATTTTTCTAGTTTATAATGTATCTGTATGCCTGCATATCTGTAAAGTTGCACAGCTGAAGCAGCTCTGCTATTTATCCCTTAACCCTGTTCCATTTGAAAGCAAGACTGGGAAAAATTAGTCTGGTTGTATGTAAATATAATGACAATGAAAAAAATGTAGTTGATTGTCTTGTTATGCAGAGGCTCAAAGTTACACAGCAATGAATGAAACACTCTGAGCTCCTTCCTTAGGGCTATTTTAGCAGATTAGGCAAAGTCTAGTAGAGTGCAGTCATCTGTGCTGCTGAGCTGTGAGAATGATTGCTAGCCTGCTTTTGGCTCCTGGTGTTAGGCACTCTCCCAAATGATGCTGGGCATGGTGTGGGACTTAAAACATTCCAGGAGTTACTCACAGGAGATAGCTTGTACATAACCACCCTATTTTTGTTTTTTTTTGGTAAGAGTTTACCAACAGTGATGATGACTCTTCCACATCAAAGCTGTGCCTGTTCCTGGGGATGTTTTATTCCTTGGGTTAAACACAGAACTTGGCTGGTGATACTAAAAGATATGATTCAAGAGTTTTAATCTGATCTAGAAAGCAAAGGCAGGATGAAATGGATTTCATTCTGATTTATAAACGACTTGGGAAATTTCAATTTAAGTATTCCAGTTCTGCTTTGCAGTATATTCCTGTAAATCTGCTTTATATTTAGTGGGGTTTGGCACATCAAAAGGGTGACTCATAACAATATTGTTAATGCTAAGGCTGAGCAAATTGGGTTCTTCCAGCTATGAGATGTACATGAACTCATACTCATATACTATTGACTTGCCCTTTCTTCTCTAGCTTTATTTTTCACCCTTTTCTATAAAATTGTGAAGAACATTTTTCTATATGAAACTGAATTTTTTACAAGTAAACATAAAAGCGGGAGTTTACCAAATACTGTGGAGTTATGGATGGATTTTTGAGAGTTATATGTTATAATCATGAATAGTTAGATTTCATAGTGGAATCATTTCCAGGATTTGAAAGTATGTTCCTAGTAGACATAAAAGAAAAACGAAGATTTCTCCCTGGGATCTCCAGGGTTTTGGTTACATTTTATTTCATTCTTTTTCAACCTCTTCTTAGTGAATCTGTAGATGCTTAAGGAAAAATATCAGTGAAAAAAACTCTCTGAAGTATATAAATTCATTCTAGTCTAATATAAAAATGTGGATATATTTGTCAATATAGATTCTGAAGTTGTATGTTTATAGAACTGTGATTAGATGCCATCTGTGATGCCAAAGTATCACACTTTCTGAGAACCTAAAAGAGTTAAACATTTTTAACTAAAGAGTTAAAAAAAGGAGAAATTTTTGCTGCTAATGCCATGGATATAGTTTTAAATATTTTCAGGAACCTAGTGACATTCACATGCACTTAACTTTACCAAGCTCACGCTGTAGTACTTTTCTACCTTATGTTTATATTTTTAATAATACAGAGCCTGTATATGCAATATTTTTGTGATTTGATTTACTTGTTTCAGTGGATACCTGGCTAATTTATGTTAGTGTGAAATGTGAAGGTTTCTTACCTGGTTTAGGAAAGAAGAGCATTTTGCTGTTATTCATCCATTGACACAGAAATAGGTAGCTGCTTACTTCTGATGTCTAATGATAATCTATTTGAAGATTTTTTTTTAGCTTTTTATCATCATACCTGTCTTTGATTAAATTTTGTAAAAGCCATTAATGTCACACAGGGGATTCAAGGCTGGATGGGAACAAGATTAAATAAGGGTTACTGTTTGACCATAGTTGAGCTATAGACAGTAATATTTTTCTACATCGTATTACAGTTTTTGTAGAACTGTGATTTTAGTAAAACTGCTGGAGTTACAGAAAATGTTATCCAATTTGTTATCTTTCCTTTTCAGATTTATTATAAAGTATAAGTAAATTAATAGCAGTGCACAAAAAAAGTACTTCCCATATGATTTTAGGATTACATCCTAATTACATTACAGATTATAATGTGAAATATAGACTTCTGGTACCCAGTTCCTTTGAGTTCCTATTTTGTCTGCATATTTAACACTGATACTATAATACTAAGTTAAAAATATCAATATTTACTAGCTTCAAAATTCCAACACTTCTAGAATGCACTAAGATGTTTCTTGAAGTCTTGAACTGTAAAATCCTAGCCTTTTGAATATCAGTTTTGTACATTTTTTTACATTTTCTTTTCCACATAACACTTAAGAATAATAGGATTAAAAAAAATTAAATTCAGAGATGTTTTCTCCAGCTTTGTCTTCTTCCCTCCCCTCTCCTTCCCTTGCTAGACTTTTAAATGGATTTGGTTTTTCTATTTTGTAGCTCAGTGGGCAGAAATAGCAAAAACCCAGGGAAAAAGGACTGTGTGTATTTGTTTTGCAGACTTCAGTGGGGAAAAACTTGATTTTGCTATATGAGCACCTGATCTGATATTTTAATAACCGTAGAGATATTCCCATTCATCACAGGAACAGGCACAGCTCCTGATGATTCCAGTAGGACTTATGAGTGCTTCTAACCATTTCTCAGTAAGCATTAAGGTTGTCATCATCCTTAGTCATTATTGCTCAGCTTTCACCATATTTCAGTTTTTCTAGCCACATTTTCATATTTTCTAAGAATTAAGATGTAATTTTTTTTGTGTTTTAAAAGGTCTGTACTTTGTTGAATTTTTCTTCTGAAGCCAGGTGTAAGTGAATCATAACAGTAATGTAGAGATACACTGATTTGACTTTGACTTTATTTTTCTTAGCTGTTTTAATAACTGTTTCTCAATAATGTACTGGCTAAGCCACATTTGGCATTCCCTGTTTTGTTGCAGCTGCCCCACATTCACCAGTGTCAGCTGAACTCAGGACAACCTTTTCTTCATGTTGTTTTACATGTATAAAACATATTCTGTCTCTACTTCTGCAGATAAAATAAAGAAAACATGTTTCTTATTAGATCATAATTTGTGAATCAAATAGTTGCAGACACCTATATACACTGGTATCCACTATTTGCCATCTTCAGTGGAACCTGTAGTTCATATAACATCTAAAGCTATCTCTTCAGCTCTCATTATCTCCCTTATAAAAAGGACAAGGATTCTAATCAGGCTCTTACTACTGGGAATCAGCTTTTCCCTTTGGTGAGGTCACTACCAAAGTAGCCCTCCCTCCTCATTAGAGCTTGCTGCCAGGTCATCATTTAAGAACTTACAGATCCCCACGTGATATCTAGAATAATTTTCTTTGTCTTGTTATTTTTCTTCTAAATCAGCAGTTCTTGATCCTTTTTGAACAAACATGGCTACCCCACAGTTTTTCTGAGAGCTCAATCTGTCTGCTTGCTAATATTTCCATAATCACCATAAAATATTTTGTGACACAACTTGTGTGGCATAAACGGCACAAAATAAAGCCATGCTATGCTGTGTGTGCCTTACTACTGAAAGCCTGAAAGGAGAAAGCAACTCTATTTTATAGCATCTTTTTTTAGCTGAAATCACTTGTTTAAAAAAAAAGAAATACGACTGCCGTGGATATAAGATTCTTGAACTGAAAAAAGTCACATCATCACCATTTTAATTATGTTAGTGAGCAAAATTATGAAGAAAACATCTAGTGATAATTATTCCCAATTTAAATCTTTTTTGCCTCATACTAAATTTGAACTGTGATAAATACAAATTTAAAGAAAAATGGCTAATATTCATGAGAGTTTGTATCAAGAGCAATTACTGAGAGTAAATGATTTATGCACTTGCCACTGTGGTGGTGTGAGTAGCTGTGGACTGGGAATGTCAGTCTGAAGTGAACTGCAGGATATCTGTATGCACTTTAATAAACATAAAAATAACAAGAAAATAGGACAGAATAGTTAGTCCCAGTCAACTGAACCTTTCAGTGAATAGTAAGTGCTACTTGGGAGGTGAATAAACAAAAATTATGCCTGTTCCTGTTTGGGCATGCAACAGAGAAGGCCCAGAAGAGAAGGAATGCACAGCTAGCATTGCAAAATCTGCACAACATATACTGGAGAGGCCCAAAGTATATGTAAAAGGAACCAGTGTAATAATCAAAATGTAATGATCTAAAATCTGGTGAAAGCATCATTGAAGGATTAATGTTAAGGAACTTAAAGATAAATTTGCCCTTGACATTGTGGATTGCTGGGATTTCATGCAAAAATTTCATGCTTACTTTCCCTTTTTTTTGCTTCTGCTTGTGACTTAAACACTGCTTTCATTTTGGAAATCCCCTTTCTAATCCTTAGACATGTATTTGCTTCCTTAGGCCATTTGATGCTCAAGTATTACACTTCATTTGTTTCCTAGAACCTACCTAAAAGCTTGAGGAGCTCAATCTGTGGAGAATAGATACTTGCCAGGAAGAGGCTTTCCAGGTTTCCAGGTCTTCTCAATGGGGCTAATGGTTGCCTAGCTCTGATAACTCAGCTACAGTTTTAATTGCTAGAACATACACCATCCTTTTGAGGTGGACATGGTGATATATAAAACCATGCCTCCAAGAGAGAAACAGCCATGTGTGACTCTGTAGCCCTATAGACAAGTGAGTTTGCTGGGAAGCTGTATATGATTTTGATTTCTTTTTTTCCCCCCATAGCCCTTATGCAATTAGTATTAAATAGTGTTTACTATTAAAAAACTAATTTCCACTCTCCTAAAAGTGGATGTTTCTCACATATATGTGGGCTACTCTATGTCTTTGGACTTGGCATGTTTATGTTTTGGTTTAAAAGTGTGAACTTGTTTTTATTTCTGCTTTTCAGCTGAAAACCATGTTTTCCCCAGAGTCTGATGTGCAGCTCACCAAATTGTCTAAAAAAGACACTTTAGACTTGCAAAAGAATTGGATTAGTTTTCAAATGCAGGAATTTAATTTACTTTACATAAGAGAACAACCCAATCAGTACATTACTGCACATTTTCTTTGTCTTGATAAGTGATATTATGTATTGTTCCTGGCTCCTCAGTTCCATGGATTTTAAGCGAAACATAGCAGCTGAGTCATAATGACTTCTAAGACAGCTTATGTAATTAGTAACTGTTGGAAGAGTAAAAGACTAAGGACTAAGCAATGTATTTCAGTTAAATACTAAATATTGGAAAAGTGACTCTTGTTCTCAATAAATTTCTTAGAAAAAAAATGTCAGTCCATATTTCTGAGCTATTGCTTCAGATGATCTGGAAGATGTTGCAGCAACTATCTTATGCCATAATACAAATAAAATTTACAATTTGTAATTGCTGAAATGCTAATGAATAAACAAACTCAAAGAGTAGTTGATGGAGCTTTTTTTGGGAGATTCAGGTGCATATTGTAGACACACGTGGACATTAAATACTGTTATTTAACAGAGACTAAAAGAACCAGTTCTGGAAGGAATGGCTTCTTGTAACATTAAAATAGAGAGACCACAAGAATAAGCCAATTAGAATAAATTTGCTCTGACGAACAATGAATGAATGAAGAATGAATGAATATTTTAAGTAAGTTTCTTGCTGCAAGAAATTCCAGAAGACAGAATCATATACTATTTAGCCTTTCAGATACCACATATATCTAAAAAAAAAAACAAAAAACCAAAAAACAAAAAAAACCACAAAAAATTTCCAGAGATCGTCTCTCTCCTGGAATAGTGGAAAAAAGTTGTCTGGGAAGGAATTTCAAAAAACAAGTTTGTTTAAGTTTTGACAAAGTGCATCAGTATAGGTGATATGTATTGTTAAAAGAATTTATTGAGCATTTGTCATTAGGTTTTTTTATAATGTTACCTCTTCAGCACTGTAGAAAGCCATTTTGTCATTAGGAAACTGAGAAGATTAGGAACAAACTTTTCTTTTGCTTGGGAAAAAGTTTGCTTAAGTCTAAATATTGGACAAAACCGACATTAGATTGCTCAATCACAGAATACAGTCCTTAAAGAAGTGGCAGTGAATGAGGATCAGTCTGTTCACACACTTGGTGGAGATATGCATATATCCAGTGCTCTGAGCTAGTGGCATAGGGACACTTTGTCAATATTGCTACAGTAAATGTTGAAGTGAAATGACAGATTTTCCTCTTGGGATTCCCATGAGAAGCTGATGTGTAATCATTATTGAGACTTAATTTCTTTCCTGCTCTTAGCTGGAGGGACTGTGAAGCTCAAAGCCAGAAAGGAGTACGCAGTCTGACTGAGTGCAGGAGATTCGCACGTAACTTTCAGAATGTGACTTGAATCTGTTCACAACCTGGAAGATACTGCTCATAGTTTTTGTTACAGTCCAATGCATCCATCAATGTATTGTCTTCCTTATGCATTGCTATGACAGATAAATATGATCAAATGTAGGGGTTAGCATCAGGGAATGATCCCAAGACTAAATCCTATCCTATAAAGACAGGGTTAATGAAGTTCAGAAATAGGAACAGGCCGATCTGCCAAAAGATCTGACTGAGAGGAAAACTGAAATATGGCAAGTAAAAGAAGACTGATTTGTGTAGAAAAAAAAGGTGATAGTTTGACAGACAGGAAGCTGCTAAAAGAATTTTGGAGAAGGTGATCTGTTAACTCGAAAGAACTGTGACAAAAGGGAGATATCTCAGTGGGGAAAGGTTGGCATAATATGGCACACGAGACATGCAAATTATCATCTCTTCAGTTGCAAAATCTCAGGCTATGACAAACTTCGGGTGGAGCAATTCTAAACGAAGTAAAAAATTCAGGGTGACTTGGTAAGGTGACATGGTAGAAGTGTGGAGAGTGGGATGAGTATTAGAGATGGAGTTAAATGTGATATGGCAGTTTTCAGCTTCCAGGAAAGGTTTAGATACATGTAATAGTTATGTACCTTGTCTTTCTTCCACAAAATATGAAGTTTAAACTAGCTATCCTAGTTTAACTGTCCTGAGTCTTGCTCTGTGGCCCTTGTTTGGTGGAATTAAATAAATCACAATATATCCAGGAATGACATATGATGTATGACATAAAAGACAGGGAATTTAGCATGCCAACACAGTCAAATATGTAATAAAAATATTAATGTTTCTTTTAGAAAAAAATCTGAAGTAATGAAAATACTTCTGCTTTCAAAGACCAAGAGAGGTTTAAAAACATCTATAGAATGAGTTGATGCTTTTGAACAAACACCACCAAGATACTTCCATAAGAAGAATTCCTCAGTGTGCTCCATATTAAAGTTTTTCAATATTTCAGAAAAATGTTTTGAACTGTCTGTTTAATTTCCCATCTGGTGTGTGCCTCAGCACTTGCTTTTATGAACATGGGTGGATATCATGCTTGATACCTGTTCTTGCTTGATACTTGCTCTCAAAATCTACACATGGGTAATCAATATTTTCACTTGAAGCACTTTGTGTATGTTAAGCACAGAAAAAAAAGATTGTTTTCTTTTTAACACTTCTGATGCATCACACCACTTAAAGAGGATACTTTCAGATGGAGTAAATGTGTCATGTGATGAAACAAAATATATTCTGAAAGGAGCTACCACTGAAGCTTTTCTTGCAGAAATATAATGTAATTTTGATTTCAAATAGCTGTACTTTCCTCCTGTTGACAGATAACCCTTGAGATTCAGGTAGTTCTCAGAACATTCAATTAAACAGGGTTCATATTGCTCATCATTAGCTTTCCTCTGTGCTGATTTTCCATTGTGAGATCATAAATGCTATCATTACAAGAACCTTTCAAAAGAGGTTACAGTTTTGAAAGCATTTAATTTGCTTTTCCGGGTGGATTATTACTGCTGTCGTGTTATTAACCAGCATTAAGAATCATGCATTGGGTGTACTTAACATCAAGCTGTTTAACTAAGATTACTCCTGTTAGAGATGCACTGTGAATAACATTCTGTAGCAGGTAATGTAAACCAAGAAACAAAAGCCACGGTAGCTGAAACAATGTATATAAGCTTTGTATCTTTCCTGATTTTCAATTTCGGTGTACAGATCTGCTTCTAATGAACTTAATTGCAGATTTATGAGCTTTTTAAAAAATTCACCTAACAGGCATTTTTTTGTCAGGCATGGAAAGAAAACTCATTTTCTTCTCTTTTTTTCCCCTCAGACTTTATTATTTCCAGTTAGTAGACTGAAATGATTGCTTCCATCTCTTGGGTCTAATAAAGCAATTTGGCTCTTTAATGGGCCTTGTTAGGGTTGAAGACCAATGTCTTTCTGGTATTACTTTTTGCATTATTGGTGCACTACCTGCTGAGTCACCAGCACAGAAACCAGAGGTTAATTTCACTTTCACTAAATGAAGCAGATAATCAGCCATCAGAGGATGGCTCCTGTACTGTAAATAAGTCTTGACAAGCTGAGGGACAGCACTGTGGATCACTCAGCCCTCTTCACACCATCTGTCGACAAATTAAGACAAAGTAAGGATATTAATTCATTACATTTCAAAAGCTGTACTGACAAACCCACATGGACATTTTTAAATAGCAATGAATAACTAAAACATTTTATTAGTATTTCAGTGAATCATGCTTTATAGTTGTTAGTTATGAAAACTTCTTTTCCAACAGTGAACATGTGGAAAGTGTCTTGACCAGATGTACAACTAATGATTGTCAAAGTGGATTCATTCCAAAGTATTTTGCTACAGAGTATTTTTTACTTAGTTCGAAAGTGGTATGGCACAAGGACCTGATGGCCAATCTGTTGGATATACCAGAGATGTTATATGGAGAATAAACTTCCAGCTAATGGGGATGCTGTTACATGGTTTTAGGGGCCAGAAATATTATTGAAAAATAAGAACTCACCCGAATAATGAATGGTGGAAAAAGTTCTTGTAAATTGCTGAATTTAGACTGTATCTTATCTATGTCACTAAATCCATGTGACATGAAAACAGACCAGTGGTTCAGTTGAATTTACACTAAATCACACCAGCTTGCAGTTGAAATAGGAATGGATCTATCTGCAAGAGAAGTAGTTTTATAGATACGTTCTAATTATTCATTGCATGTCTATTTATGTGAAGCTTTTACTTTCAAATAAAAGAGAGTTCAAAGGTCAAACATGTATTAGTGATTAAAGCATTAAAATATTATGGAGCTATGCTAATAATCTCCAAACTAAGGACTATGAAAACAGGAAATCCAGAACTGGAGTCAGATTGAAAAGAAATAATGGCAGAAAAAAATTTTCATTTTTCCCTGGAACAGGGCCATACAGTATCTACAAGGCTATGAAATAATTACAGGTCTATGATTAATGAGTAATAATGCTTCCATATCCAGATTACGCTAAACAGCTTTTTAAAGAAAGTATTTTAAATTTTCCTTCTTTATTAGAAGACAGGGATAAAAT
This sequence comes from Prinia subflava, assembly GCF_021018805.1. Taxonomy (NCBI): domain Eukaryota; kingdom Metazoa; phylum Chordata; class Aves; order Passeriformes; family Cisticolidae; genus Prinia; species Prinia subflava. Next base: position 41,930,326 of record NC_086250.1, read on the forward strand.
TAGGCATCTAACCAGAATTTAACAGGAAACTTTTTTTTTCATAATGGTTTTGTAAAATGGATTTGAGTTGGTAGATAGTAGGACCATAATTATCCAGTTTAATGGGTACTTGGACATCTAGTTTACCTCCTGTCACCTGAATTTAGATGTTGTAATCTACAGCTGGATCCTATCCTTATACATCTCTGTTAGAACGGAACAATTCCCTTCAGTCATGTGTGCCTCCACATTTACTCTATGGGGATCAAAGGTAACAGGCTTAAATTAAGGAGCTAATTTTTCATCTGCTAAACTTAGATGAGATAGGAGCCACCCACGGTTCAGAGAAGTACTTTCCAAGCATTTTTAATTAATGTTGATCAGATTCTCATTACAACCAGAGGACTGTCTCTTAATTGTAGCCCCAGAAGAAAACCTATGCAGAAAGTGAATGAAGTCACTCTAGAGTTTTGGACTTGGTTATTGACAAAGTTTGTTTCTATGAGAAACTTTTATATTACTAATTGCAATCATCAATCAGGTTTTATTTGTAAAACTTTCGAGTAGGTTTGTGATATGGCAAGATGTAAGAGATGTACTATGTTAAAACCTGTAGGATTTTTGAACATTAATTAATGAAATATAAATTTAATGACTCAGTATTATTAAATTATTCCACAGTATCAATGCACAGTAAATAATCAGATTAGAAATTATTGAAAATGTTTTTTAAAAGGTGAATTTAGCCTATATTTAGTTATTGCCAGATTTCTGTTCTTTGCATTGAAATATTTTACCCTGCTGCCTTTCTGGAGCCTGGCATCTGTTCTCATTTGGCAAACTGATGAGTCATACGCCAGTAGGTTTTGGTTTTGATCCAGGCCCAGGTGAACTGAACCTCTGTGATCATTTATTTAATGTCATCCTTGCTGACAGCACTGTCTAGTAACAGTCTTTCTCTTTATTCTTATTATTTTCTGTTACTGCTTTCTATTTAATCGTCAAATGTAAGATTCATCATAGTTGGCTCTAGAGAGCACATTTTACTGAATTCAAGTGTTTAGGGGGAAAGAGAATTAAATGGTTGGGCAGAGAAGCTGTGAAAATTCCCTTTGATTATTATGACATGGGAAGGAGAAGACATGAAATAAAACATGTTAGGAAGAGGTGGCTAACTGGGGTTTAGTAATGTTTACATAAACTGTGCTTATACAAAATTATTTTGCCTATAATATTGCTAAAATATAATTCTTTTGGATAAACACTGAAATTAAATTGTATATATCCCTTTCAGCAATTCAAGATGTAGTTTTTTTTAGTGTAAAATGAATCTTTAGACTATATTCACGTCAATTCACAAGCACTCAAGAAAAAATCTTATGTAATTTACTGATGGGAAGTGGAACCCTCTTGTAATGGTTTCACATTCGCCAATTTTGACTGTTTCCTGGCCAACACACCATTCATGTAGCGGTTTGAGTGTCTACCAGAACTCTGATGTGAGATAGGATTAGGAGGAAAGCAAAGCAGGCTCAGATTTGAAGGGTATAAAGATAGATTTATTAGCACACACTGAAAGAAGAGAACGAGAGTCAAAATGAAACTTTCAAAACACTGCTCCCTACCCACAAACTCCTCACTTTCCCACTAACGACATAAAGAGAAAAAACTCTGTGATTTTCAGTCAGTTTCACCTTTTAAAAAATAGTCTTTAATCAAGTCTTAGGGAGAGGAGTCTCTCCTAGAACTTCCATGGAGATACTGCCACAAGAAACAGTCCTCTGGTGGCTCCCATGTCAGGAATCTGCAGCCACCTGGAAAAAAACTCTGCAGACTGTGAATTCCCCTCTCATTAGCAGCTTTCCCATTTGCTGCATATGGGTCATGGATGCTTTGAGGTGTTATTTTAAAGATAAGCAACTCCAAAGGCAAAGGATTTTCTTCATCCCATGGAACAGAGATCTCTTCTCATTTCTCACTGGCACAGAGGGCTTCTTATCTCATGTCTCTCTGTTCAGACATCTCATGGGATCACAGGATCACAGCTACTAACTCAATATTCCCTCAGTCAATTACAGATACCTTTGCTCAAATCCACAAATCTGAATAATCATCTCCGCAAAATGCGTATTTTCTCCATGGTTTAAAGGGATGTTCTAATATATTACAGTTCATTACCATTCTCATAAGAGAAGTCCAGCCTAAACGAGGCAATTTCTCAATCCTTTCTCCCAATTAGGACTCTCTTTTCACTGACTTCAGTTTCATGCTGTGTCTCCTTACGGTTCAATCACTTTGCCTGTCCTCACTCAGAGAAGGGCCAGTGCTTTTGTAAGTCTCATCTGTGAAGGAAAGAGTTAGTATCTTGCCCGTGCCTGCAGATGGTCGTGTGCTCTGCTGGGCAGTGGCTGCTCTAAGCTGCAGGGCTGTCGGCTCTCAAAGCCGTGCCGATGGAGGAAAGCTCAGGAACAGCAGCCAGGATCTCTTGCGAGGCTGGGCTTTCCTCCCCATCCCCTCAGTCTTATGGGATGGGCCCAGCCCAGCCTGGGCTTGGCGCTGCTCTTGGGGGCCCAGGGGGTGACATCTCCCTGGGGCCTGGCTGCTGGCATGGGGCAGGCCTTAGGGTCAGCTGGGTGTTAACAGCCCCAGCTTCCCCTTCCCCGCCGGCAGCCATGGCCCCGGCCCACCCCGCCAGGGCTACAGCAACGGCAGAGCCCAGCTGGGCCGCGCCCACTCCTGTTACCTCTCTCAAATCCCAGAAGAAAGAGAGCTTTTACCAGGGTTCTCCTGTTTTCAAGCCTGTGTGTTCCCAGAGGCGTGTCATCTTTCTAATTGCTCAATCAAGCTGCCAACCTCAAACCCAGTCACTAATTGTTTTTTCTCCTATAACTTTATTGAAAAAAAATCTCTTCCATGCTAAACCTCTCTTCTTATATATTACTTCATGCAGTCTCCCCCCTCCTAAATGTAAACAGCTGGGGTTCTGATTACCATTAAAAGACGGGAAAGAAGCACAAAGATTGAAAAAGCAATGTCGTTTGTTTTTGCTAGTAGTGGCCTACAGTGTTACATGTGTTTCCTAGCTGAAATACAGGAAGTGAGATAGGTTCCTTGGAAATGACTATAGACTAGTTATCTTGAAGAAAAGGAAATTAAGTTTATTCTCCAATGCATGGAGAATGTCTTCTGGTAAGTTACTCCTTTATTAACCTCTCTGAAAAGATTAATGCTCTTATTTAATGTTTTCATGTAGTGTTTTCAAAATTTAGACTAAGTAGTAACATACAGGTTCTAGGTTATTCTTCATTAAAGCTTTTCACTACTCCATTTTAATGATAAATTCATATTCAAGAAATAATTCACTCTTCCACAGCTGTACTTATGTCTAGTAAATGTTATTTGGGAGTGTTATTTACTGTAAACTAAAGTAGTTTATTTAAGTTTTGAACCTATGCAGCATAGTCTGTAGATTGGAGCTTCCTTAGAGTCTCTCAACACTGACTCGAGAGAAAGAGCTTTATAAAGAATTTTATTCCTCTTTATTCTCACACTCTTAGTTGTAATTCATTTTACTTTTAAATGTGTTGATACTTCACAGAAATGAGCTCTCTCTGAGAGCAGAAGAAAAACTGTAAGAGCATGTAAACATGAAGGGCATTTTGAAAGTTTTCTAGTATTTTTCACTCAGTTTCCTTTTTATTTTATGCTTCCTTAGATTACCAAGATGAAACAGAAGACGTTTAAAATAAATTAGAACTTAATTTTGCATGCAAGCAGTGAGCTCATTACCATGGGCAAATACCAGCCTTGTTTGCTTTGAGGAGTCTCTGTTATTATGACTTTGAGCAGTAACTGCTTGATGGCCCTTAGAGCATTGTGCATGCCACTTTTCATTCAGCTTAAGGCTTCAAGAAACATTAGAAGGAGCTGCTGCGTTCTGTTTGGAAAAGCCTGATCAAAATTCAAGCTCTTATTTATTTATTTATTTTCTGGATATTCAGGACTCCTGTGCTCTTTTTCCAAGCAGAGCTTACCTAGTATTGATATCCTGTTGGCACTGTGATGTGGCCATTAACTGTATTTAAGCTGAGATAACAAGTGCAAGCCCAGAAGTGGCAGAAGGACCATGGAAGAGCACAGGATGGCCTTTGGGAGGCTCATTACACTTCTTTTGTTTACATAGCAACAAGTATCTACAACCTCTGATGGCAGACCAACAGGGAATTTTGGGAACTTCAGCTGTCAGACTTGGCAGTCATTCAAACAGTGTAGACAAAAGGGGTTTGAACAGATCCCTTCAAATGGTCATTTTTATTCAATGCAAACTTAAATTATTTCTCCCTTTAACTTGCTTACTCTGAGGTATGTATACTATGTCTCTTTATTGAGAAATTATTTCATTCATCAAATAACTTCCACTAATCATCTTTTCTCACCAATTAATTTTTTCTTTGACTTATCTTGGTTTTACTAATGAGCCAGCATTTTCTTTGAGCTGTATTTTAAATGTTCAAAAATTTTTTGCATGCTTTCCTTTCCCTCTTTCTTGAAAAAAAAAATCCTTCATCCCTGCATTTGAACCTAATAGCAGTATTTTTGGTACATTAATATTAGAAGCATCTTAGGAAGAGCTACAAACTATTGGCAAAATTGAGACACCCTCTGTAACTCAGTAGCTGCTGTAACATGCAGACAAGAGACACAGTATTGGATCCTGTTTTCTGAGGACCTTCCATCAAGTGACAATTAGGCAGTTCTTGATCAGTGGTTTACAGATTTCCATGCAGAGAAATGCAACGGAAAGCTGTGCCTTGGAACACTTTTTCAATTGGCACAATACATATCGTTTTCTTACTAGGTGTACTTTGTGAATAAATTTTAAAATACATCATTGACAACTGAGGAAAGCAATGTGATTGCCAGTCACCTGTACAAAGGAATTGTTGCTTATTGGAAGGGAAAGGGATAATTTCTCTTTGAAAAAGAAAAAAAAAATCTTAGTTCTATTCCCATCACATCAAATTAGAAATATGGCTTGGGAAAAAGCTTATACTGCTAGAGTTCAAGCATTTTAAGGCTCTTCTCTGGATGCCTTTGTATTTCATCTTTCAGGTGTTAGGAGGTTAAGTTCTCTAGCCTGATCTACTGTGAAAATTACTTATTGCCAACAAAAACTGTCAATAATGGATAAAACTAAATAAATGTTAAAACCAGCTCAAACACAAATATAGAGAAGGACAAATCATGTTTTGCAGTTGTCTTGGTTTGAAAGACAGATATCTGCTAGGAAGGGGCAGGACCTCCCTAGAGATGGAGAATTCAAATCCCCTCCCTCCAAATTATTCCAATTAAAAAAATTTAAAGGAGCTTTCAGGCAGAGGTATGGGGGTAGGAATAACAGTTCTTTACTAGTATATATGACAAAATGACAAACAAACAACAACCACAGCATCAATAATAAACAGAATCAAGAACCTTGAGGGCTTTCTTTTACAAAAGCCCAGAGCAGTTTGATCTCGGTGCCCCTGCAGGGCTCCGAGAGGCTGAGCTGGAAGGGAGGAAAGTCCCGGGCTGGTGGATGAGATGAGGAGCTCTGCGCTGGCAGCTGGAGCGGCAGGGGTGTCCCGGCAGGGCTGGGCAGTGCAGGGCTACAGAGTAGCAGGGGAACCTCCAAGCTCCGAAAAAGCAGCGGTGTGGGGAGAGGCTGGAGAAAGCGAGTTCAGGATTCCCGGGTACACAGCAGATGACTGTAGATTTCCCAGGACGAGGCAGAGGCAGAGAGCAGCCTGACCGTCCTCCTCGGCGCTGAGAGCAAGAGTGCCTCCCCCTCCCCCAGATCTGTCTTTTTTGCCTTTCCCAAAGCTCATCATCTCTCCCCTCTGAGGGACACTCCTAGGGACTCAGAAACAATAGGTTCTCGTGCTGCTATATCTCTCAAGTACCCCTTTTTGTTCTGACTAAGTAGTCATTAAGGCTTCTTGGAAACTTATGGGAAAAAATTCTGTGAGAAGAAAAAAAACCCAAATCTAACCCCCAACAGCAGTGATTCAGGAACAATGCATAACTCTAGCTCACAAGCAAATCCTACCCTCTTCATCACATGGACATTTCTAAATTCTGTTTAGTGATGTACAGAGTTAAGAGAAAAGAAATTATATTCTGTTTATCAGAGAAGCATGAGGTTTCAGGAGGCTATGCCAAATGGGTTGTTTGTCCATTTAGAATTTTTATAAGCATTTGGCTTTAAATATCTTTGCATAATGATCTTGGAAGAAAAATATTTTTCTGTGTTATTACTAGCTATTTACGTACGTATTTAAAAGCAAAAGTATTCCCTTTCATGGAAAGTATCTTAAAAGATATCCCCAAATTGGCCCTATTGTCAGGGAGTATTTAATGTGGAAATGCATGTACTCATTCTACATCTGGTTTAGGACTGAGTGGACTGATGTTATCATTCTGAAAATACTTCTTTTTTCTGAAATATCTTTTAGATTTGAATTTTAAAGTAATAATGGCCATACTTCATGGAACATCACTTAGTATGTTTTGTGTTATAAACGCCAGGACAAATTTATTGCCAAATTCAATAGTTTGGTTTATTAACATCCAAATCACAAAATTTAGAATCAAATTATAACAATTTCAAACAATAAAAACAAAACAATACGAACCCCACGAACAGCGAAACTTACTTGACCGAAGTTCTCCCGGGAAAAGTTGAGTCAAGGGTGACCCTAGATACACAGGACCTGGCAGTCGGTGTATCTAACCGGGTTCACAAATTTGCCCACCTAAAGGCCCAACTTAAATACCCTTAACTTCCCCTTCGGCAATCTTCCTCCCATTGTTTCTCTAATCATCGGCCATTAACTTTATTTACATTAAATCCCGAAAGGGTCCCCGGGCATATTCAAATGCTAATGTCCAGAGTTAGTCCTTGCTTTGAGTAGGTGTGTGATGACCGATGTAAGTCCTTGCTGGCACGTCTTTGCTGGCACGTAGCGTTTGACCGTTGCAAGTCCCGATGAGTTTAGCTGCACGTAGGCAGGGGAAGTCATCAGCGCCTCGTGTTCTCCCCTTCTATTTTTGGCAGGGAGGTGCTTTACGGAAATTCGTGAAACGTGCGGGTTGAGCAGACACACACATACCTTCATACAATATATATCACAGTTCCCAATCTATAATTATTTATAGAACATGAATTAAATAACCATATTTCCCACATTTTGTACTTATTGTTTCTTGCCATACATAACCCGAAGAGGCAGGAAGGACAGAATTCAATTTGAGATTAAGACTAACTGCAGATGTCTGTGTTGTGTAAACTTCCTTTCTAGTCAACAGTCAATACAGGCAGTGGAACCCAGGGATTTATTAATCTGGCTAGCTAGTAGACTTTTACATTGAGTTTAATCACATTCTTTAAGCTCTGCTGTCTCTACAGATTAAATATCTAGCAACTACCATGGCACTTAGCACTTAGCTCACCTATAGGCATGCAAATTTAAGTATCTTATTTGGTGACCCTTCCCCATTACTTTTGGGGGGGGGGGGGTTTATGCTGATGTCCATCTGCAGATCACTCTTTAAGATGATGACTGTTGTCTTTCATTCAGGACCTATAGGGACTGAGTAATCCACTTAAATCCACTTACCTAAAACAGTCTAATTGGAGTTTTTGGACAGAATTTGATGTTCAGAGAGTCAAATAATCATATTTTCCAGCTCTTCACAGCATTCATGACCTAATGAATTACAGGTACTCATACACTAGCAGTTTAAGAAAGCAGTACAGACAAGGAAGCACTCAAATAATTCAAAATCCGTCAGCCTTTGCTGTTCTTTGGATACACTGTATCACTTAGTTTGTAACCTTATCTCATCCACCACTGCGTCTTTATGTCTCTCCTTTATAGCTTATTTATGTAAAATACTCCCTGGGGTGCCATGTTTGGGATTATTTGGATCACTAAGCCTGTTGCTCCTGAGATATGCATCAGATTTTCAGTTTAAGTTCAGAAAGCATCTAAATGTGTTTAATTTACCCCTGTTTAGGACATATTTAGGTTCTCATGTTTAATCAATATTTAAGTGCTGTTGAAAGGACAATGTGCTAAAAATTTTATTTGTGATGTCCACAGATGATGGCATAAATTGACTTTGAAGTTACTTGGAGTGAAGGACAAAGGAAGGAATCCATACGAATGAGAGAAAAAACAGGGAAAGTAAAATTAAATAAGGAAGAGAGAAATCTTTTCTCTGGTGGCTAGCTGGTAAATTAATTGGCAGGGTCCCCAGAAGAACATAGTCCTCTCTTGCATATCTTTTCCAGTGCAATGGTGTAGCAGGAAGTGATAAACACAATGAGTTTTCCAGACATGCTTTTTTTCCTGGTACAGTATGGTTTTCCTCAGGACACAGAAAAACTTGCTGGGTATTTTTTTCCCTATTTATTATGCTTCTATCACTGATGGGACCATGCTTAGATAGGTACAAGCATTACACAAATTGGTTTGCTGTGTTTTGGGCCTGCCTGTAATGTTGGGTAATGTTTGTCAGTGATTTATGACAATTACCTGGATTGTTACTCACTAAGACCTGTATTCCTGCAGTATAAACTAAAAGTTACAAAACAAGGAATAGGACAGGGGGTGGGGGAGATGGTCCTCATGCCAATGGATGATATGCTGTTGTTAAAACAGTGGTGTTGGCAGGTGCAAGGCCACGAGAATGACGTGAGAAAACCAGCATGGGAACAAAAGTGGGAAAATACTGCCACATCAGCTGTAGTCAGACTACAGAATTGCAAATGTAGGATTATCTTTAGGAAGGTTAAGACACTTGAGGCACTGCGCAGTGTAAGTGTATATGCATAAAGACAAACACACATTTAGATGCACTGAGAAATGGGAATGGTTTTCCAAGTTGGGAACCTTGAAAACTATTATACAGGAGGATCAACTGTAGTCAGGTAAATGTGGATGATTATTACCTGTTTTTTCCTTCAGAAATTTGAGCTCATCATGACTATTGGCAGCAACGTAAGAATGGTTGGATCATTATCAAATCATTATATGTCATCTTCAATATGTCAATGGCATAAGTGTAATATATTTTTGTGGTAATACAGTAAATATGTGTGACAGGAAGTGCACTACACAGTAAGGATTTATTAGCATCTCATAGGCCATGTGATAAGGTTTAGTAAGACTACTGAGGTTAAGCATATTATTCAGGTGCACTGCGAGCTCCTTTCAGAGTATGATAAAAACAGTAGGGTTGGAGGGTGGCCTTGCACTGCCTTGAATCAGGGCCAGTGATTTAGAGAAGTTGTTGAGAAGTTTTCTAGTATAATATAGAGAGACTGGCATTCTCAGGGTATGATTCACTATATCTGAAATGTTGGGTAAAGCACCTGTTGATGCTTATTGCTTTCCAATAAATTAAACAAGGACAAAGGTGGATGTGTGAAGAGGGAGAAAAGAGGGTGATCTGGAGCAAAATATATATTTACATCAAATATATTGACACTTTAGCAGGGTAACATGAATGAGTGCTTCAAGAGATTATTTTAAAAACATACTGATTTTTGAAACAACACTTTTTTAAAACAACACTTTTTTAAAACAACACTTTTTAAAACAATTGTTTTTAAAACAACACTTCTGACACAGAATATTTGGGCAACCATTTAGTCAGAAAGACACTGAAAGTGTCGTGGACATTGTACTTACTCCATCCAGAGTTCAGTATTTGATATTTTTCATGATTCCCTGATACAAGCTTTACTAAGTGTAGACTGTCTGCCCTGAGTTGTGGTTACCTCTGAATCATAAACTTACACATCATGATTGAGTTTTTTTTAAAAAGTTGTGAAATAAAAAAAATCTTCCAATTCACTAGCCTTCAAGATTTCTAACTATCCAAACTTTCAGTTTAGTGCCCATTTTGTGCATCTGCCGGGGATGTATTAAATAAAGAATTGTTATTGTCATTTTAGGTTTCATTGAAGTTTCCTTTCCTTATTCCTTTCCTTTTTTCAACTACTATATAATTCATATTTCATCTGAATAAGAAAGTTATCTTTGCAGAAATGTAACAAGCAAATCAGAGATCATCTCTGAACAATATTGTTATTTACCTGTTCTGTGGAAATTCAGTGATATCACTGTGTTAATATACTAAAGCAAGAATAACTGTTTTCAAACATGTGGCACAAGTTTAGTGCTCACAGACCTCACCAGACCAGTTTGCTGAGCAGGGGCTTAGCAGGGCTTTTAAAGGAAGTCAAACAGTTAGTCAAATAGAATTTGAAACTAATGGCATCCTTTTGGCTCTTTGCTGGGAAGGGTTTCTAGTTCTTCATGAATTCCAAGTAAATATCACCCAATGCACATTCCTGTCAAATCTGGCAAAGTTACAGACCAAATAAATTGCATGGAGAAAATGTTTGTAGAGTAGATTTTTTTTCTTTAGTTAACCAGAGCAGGCTTCTCTAATAAATTATCATCAATATTTTATTAGTTTTTTTATATTATATAGAAGAAAAGTTACCAATCTTTAATTAAGGTTCCATCATTTCTGTTGCATTGTTGCATTTTTAATTTTTAAATTTTGCTGTAGAGTATCATATTTGCACATTAATAATTGAATTTCTTCTTAATGTTACACCAGATAATTTCTCTATTGATTCCATCTCTTAACAAAAGGAAAAATGTATTTTCATCTTTAATTGGCAAAATGCCTCAGGTGAAAATTTTCCAGTTTAGCTTTACCTGTGTTAAATACAAGCTCCCTCTGCAATGTGAATCCCATTGCTAACCAAGACAGATAGACAGTACCCATTCCTTGAATAAAGGAGATAAACTATTCTTTTGCAGCATCCTTTATTAAAAGGCTAAAGTAACTGAGCAGTTCCAATAGCCTCATTGTCTGGATACAGACAGTCAGGCTAATCTGATGAGTACATGTTCAGCCAGGTATTGCTCTTGATTTGCTGTCAAAACAAGGTAGATTGTCCTTCTGACAAAACAAAGGATGTCTTATTAGGAGGTGTAACATACCTTAATATAACATGAATAGATACCATGTGGATGTGCTCTCTCTCTTCTATACTAGAGTATAGAAGAGCTTGGCCTTTGGATGGCATCATGGTTTAACCTTAAACGACAACTAAGCCCCACACAGCCACTTGCTCAGTTTACTCTAGTGGGATAGGGGTAAGAAAATTCATAAGTTGGGAGAGAAACAGCTTGATAGGTAAAGCAAAAGCTGCACACACGTGCTGTCATCACTTTCCCACTTTATCCCTCTTCCCTTCAGCTTTATATACTGAGCATGACACCATTTGGTCAGGAATATCTCTTGCGTCACTTGGGGTCAGCAGTCCTGACTGTGTTGTCTTCCAGCCCACTCATAGTGGGGTAGGGTGAGAGACAGAAAAGGCCTTGACTCTGTGTCAGCACTGCTCAGCAGCAGCAAAACCATCCCTGTATTACCAACACTGTTCTCAGCATAAACCCAGAACATAGCCCCATACAGGCTACTACTGATAAATTTAGCTCTATCTCAGTCAAAACCAGTACAGATGGTCAAGGCTAGGTGAGACTGACTTACACTCTAAAACATCATTGAACCTAAGTCCATAATGAAGTGCTTTGCCCTGCTGGAATCAACAGTAGCAAAGTTAGGAATTCTCCCCTACTCTGTTCTGGTCTCTTTGCATGCAAATATTCACTTTAAGTATACAGTTTTTCAATTCTAAAACAATAAAAAGATTTTTTTACAGAATCACAGGATAAGCTGAGTAGGAAGGGACCCTGTCTTGGGTTATGTAACAAAAAACAAACAAACAAACAAACAAAATATATATAAATTCTATTTCATCTCTAGAAAGCAGTTGAGGAGTTGAGGGATGGCTTGTTGTTTTTTTTATATATATCTCTTGTATCTCCAGGGGTAGGAGGGTGGATGCCTTCTGACAATAGGCCAGCTGTTAAAACCAGGTGGGGCAGTGTTTCTTATCTCTTTCATCAACTTTGTCCACCTTCCAGGGGATATCTTCTGGGCGATTAAGGCTCACCAATGACATGACACATTACGTTATCCCCTTGTGAGATGCTCCACCCAGTGGGGAGGAGCCATCCATTCCCTACCCAGATAAAAAGGACCCCAGGCATTCTCTTTTCCACTGGATTTCCAGAGGAAGACAGGACCTATCTCACTACCACTGAACCTGTTTACAGGATCATCTCAACTCCAACAGAACCACATCTGTCACTCCAGGAGGACTTATTTGGACTGCTTCCAACACCCTGGCTGACAGAGTGTCAGGTCATATTCCTGACTCCTTCTGGGTTTTCTAGGACTTTTGTTTGTTTACTTGCTTGTTTCTTGGGTGGTTTTTTTTTGTTTTTTAATTTTATTTTATTTTTTTTATTACTGCATTTGTATTTTTAATATTCCTAGTAAAGAACTGTTATTCCTCTTCCCATATTTTTGCTTGAAACTCCTAATTGCAAAATTGTAATAATTTGGAGGGAGGGGGTTTTACATTCTCCATTCCAAGGGAAACTCCAGTTTTCCCTGATGGATCCCTGTCTTTCCAAACCAAGTCAGACCCTAAAGGATCATTGAGTCCTTAGCCCTGTACAGAACCATGCCCAGAGTCACACCATGTGCCCAAGAGTATTGTCCTAATGCTTCTTGAACTCAACCAGGCTTGATTCTGTGATCACTTCCGTAGAGAATCTGTTCCAGTGCCCAACCACCCTCTGGTAAAGAGCCTTTTTCTTACCTACTCCTCCCCTGACACAAGTTCAGGCCATTCCCTCAGATCCTCTCACTGGTCACCACAGAGCAGAGATCAGTGCCTGCCCCTCATCTTCCCCTCACGAGGAAGTTGCAGACTGCAATGAGATCAGCCCTCAGGTGCTCCTCCAGGCTGAATAGACCAAGTTACCTCAATTGCTTCTCACACAGCTTCCCCTCAAGGCCTTCACTATCTTTGTTGCCCTCCTTTGGACATTCTCTAATGGCTTAATGTCTTATATTGTGGCATCCAGAACTGCCCCCAGCACTTGAGGTGAGGCCAGCCCAGCTCAGAGCAGAGCAGGACAATCCCCTCCTTTGCCCAGCTGGTGGATGCTGTCCCTGATGCCCCCAGGACACAGGTGGCCCTCCTGGCTGCCAGGGCACTGCTGACTCAAATTCACCTTGCCATCGACCAGGACCCCAGGTCCCTTTCCACGGCTCTGCTTTCCACCATCTCGTTCCCCAGTCTGTCCATACACCCAGGGCTGCCCTACCCCAGGTGCAGAATCCAGCACTTTGTCTTGTTAAACTTGATACAGCTGCTGACTGCCCAGCCCTCTCATTTGCTGAGGTCTCTCTGCAGGGCCTCCCTGCCTTGGAGGGAGCCAACAGCTCCTCCCGGTTTTGTATGGTCTGTGAACTTGCTCAGTGTCCCTTCCAGTCCATTAAATAGATATTAAATTCAATATTTGCAAAAGAAACAAACTTGCAAACTCAAAAGACAAAAAAATATTTACCATATCTATTAACCACATTTAGATAAATATACTTGAATCTTGAGTAGTAAAGACATGGAATTTGTGGTGAATCATACTTTGTATATTTTAATGAGGTGATCAGTCCAAAAACTAAATAGAAATGTAAGCACATAAGTCTTCCTACATTTATGTGCAAAATCAGCCTTGTATTTTCAGTATGTGTAAATTGTTATGTATCTACAGCTGTGAAAGAGCATTTAAAATATATTTTTTTATTTAATGTGTATACTTTTAGGTTACAAAGCATATTTTAATTTGAGGATCAAATACATTCTTTATGACAACTTACTGAAATTTCATATATATGGTTAACCTGACAGAGCTGTTCTATTTAATTGGCAGAGAAGAAAATACACTCTGCAGACTATAAATAATTGAAACTAGATTTCTAGAGAATGACATTATTGGCAGGTTGGTAAAGGGATTAATATAATTCCACAAAGGAAGTTCCCTTTTATCAACTGATAAAGAGATGCCTGTGACAGGTTGTTGACCCTTCTAAAAGGCTTTATCTTCTATGTTTGTAAAGGAGATGACATATTTCTCACTTTTCTCATGATGGCGATTTGCGTATGGTTTGAAACGAAAGGAAGACAAAACAAATCACAAAATTTCTAATATTCAGATTTGCAGAAAAGACAGGTACTTGATAATAAAAGGTTAATATACTCTAGAAAAAATGCTAGAGATGGAGAAATAATGCCTTCATCAACATTTCTGTATGTACACTTCAGGATCCTCAAGGCTTCTGTCTGTACACTGAGGTCTGTAAAAACAAATTCAGGAATAAAAAACTTTTTTTTTTTTCTCACTGACTCCACCCTGAGTCATGGTAATGACAATGCATTATTTTTACTTGATTGGATAAAGAAGAATTCTTGCTCTTCAGTGATGTCCCAAAAATGTGTTTTTTTGAAAAAAAATTCCTGAATTTTGCTTTTATTTTATAATTTTTTTTTCAATGGTTGACTTGGTTGTCTGGAAATGCCTCCTCCTTTTGGCATATCCTAGGTAGAAGCCACTTGCTCTTTTAAAACTAAGTCCAGAAGGATGAGCACGTCCTTGTTGCACCTCCTAGAATATTGCAAGAAATTTAAGACACAAACCTTGTTAGCAAGAAATCCTCTGAGGCTTCTGGGTACATCCAGTGAAGCAGAATCTAGCAAAATTCCCATTTTTTACACAAATGAGTGCCCAAAAGTGCACTGTAAAGTGGCTCCACTATCGTTGGGCTTTTTTTTTTTTTGCCTTTTTTTATTTTAATTGTTACTGTTTTTAATTTGGACTGTTCTTGATAGAAGTGACAGATGCTGCTGCTTGACATAAAAAATTCCTATAGAACAACCTTAGACTGATTTTTATATTTTTTGGTAGATGAAGTCAAAGCACATTATTTTCCAGTTTGAGCAAACTATCACAGTAGGACTCAGGTGAAGTCATCCACTGTGAATTATTGGAAGCCTCTCCCTATGCTCAGTTTAGGAGACAAAAATATACTCTTTCACCCAAATTCAAAGCTCCTTTTATTTGCATAGCATCTATCATATTTCATCTTGTGGAAGTTTATGTGTCACAAAAGAGGCAGAAAAGTGCTGAGAACAGTAGACATGACATTTGGAGATCTATATGTGTATATAAGTGTGTGTGTATGTGTACATTTCATGTGCTACACAAGATGGTTTATTCAAAGGAATTCAGTCTCAAAGTTTTTTATTTTTTTCTTCAACTAGCATAGATGGTCTAATAATATTTATTTCTCCTTATAAACTTTCCTTCCTTGTTAAATACACTTGCAGACAATACATACTATTAAATTATTGACCCATATATATAAGGTAGCATAGTAGTTATTTAACATTAATTTTCAAGACAAGATTCAGTCTCTCCAGTTTTCTTGTTGAATAAAATCTTACCCCATAAATCTTCCCAGTCATATTTCCACATTTAGCTTTTTCCCTTGTTTACAAATTATTTAATAAAAAAGCCCTTAAAATACATTCGAACCCATTACTAAAGATAAGTGCAATAATCTATATTATGTCTGCATTTATTCTGCAAATTTTCCCAATAACTATTCAGCTCTGCACAGACTAAAATACCACTTAATGTGAATATGCACAGTGGAATTTGAAATCTTAATGGTTCATGAAACTCCTGATGTTATTAGGATTTGTTACTATCACTATTGAGAAAGAAAAATATGAAACTTGTTTCAGTTCATCCACCAGTCAAGAAAACGAACGGTCTTTCATTTGACATCTCCAATGCCATTGTTTATGATACAGGATGAAACTAATATAGTTTGCATTTATATAATTGGTCCTTTTATTTTTCCAAAATGTGTATTTATGCAGCATACATGATTTGGATTGTACCCTTACAGAATAATGATACCATATATTTCATATATATGTCGAGCACATGCATTTCTTTGATTCTTCTCTAGATCTCTTTTCTTGTATTCTTTTTAGATCTTGATTGACAATTTGACCTTGGTGTCTGCTGTTTTCCTGAACACAATCACTTCCAAAGCATCCTGTCCTATATGCTTTCCAATCAACTTCACTATTTTGGTGGCTCTATCAGAAAGGAGATCTGGGATGGGAGTACATCTCTCCTCAAGCTCTGTCACATGCTGGTGCTTGTTGCCCCACAAGGAAACAAATCAATTGGTATAAAGCAGTCAACTGATATGCAGAGGAAAAAATATTTGGAAAAATTGCTGAAGTTAATATTTACTGAAATGGGGATCTGTGGGAACTGACAGTGGTCAGATTTTAGGCTTCAGGCACTGGATAAGACAAGCGAGTGACTCTCTCATTCTGGCCTGGGAAAATCCTAAGGAGGAATCCAAACAGTCCTTGGGAAATGACAAACTAGCAGGTGGTGTTTTTCTAACTTGTTTACTGGCAAAGATGTTTACAAAGAAGTGTAAGCTCTAAATGACCAGTCATATTCATTGCACCAAAGTACTGTATAAAAAGAGGGTTTTGAAGAATAAAGATCATTCTCATTTGCTAAGTAAGCTGGGAGTCATGTCATTATATCATGCTGTCCTTAATACAATAACGACAGGGATCTAATAAAATTAATAAAAACTCAACAAAATCTTTAAAAACTTGTTTCTGAAATGTAGAAAGTGCTGTGAAGGGAACAAGATGAAATCTTAAATACTAATGTAATCCGTACTTTAGTTGAATACAATTTATAGTCACACGCAAGGGAAAACTTGCAACTTTTCTTGTCATCCCACGCTTTTCAGCAACCTTCTGCTATCCCTTTTCAAAGAGATTTTCACTTCACAGGAGAACCACTGTATGAAAATATTATTTCTGAGTGTTTACTTTCATACTACGTGTAATACTCCTTTTTTACAAAATGGCAATAGTGCTGTGTGACTTAAAGCATCAAGCAAGACAAACATCTGTGGAATTTCAGTGCAGTTTTTTTCATTTCTTCCTTCTCAGAACTGACATAACATTTTTTAGTTTTGTACTCCTAATTCTGGCAAACATTATACCAGATCACGATTTTGGATAATTTTGAGCAGCTGAAAGCAGAGCACATTTTATCCAATACATTTTAAATTACGCTTGATAGCTTAAGGCGTTTCGATCTAAAGTCAGCATGCATAACCTGCCTCTGTCTGTTGTGCTTTCTAATTCCCTCACTTGGTTTTCAATTAATTTAATTAAATTTTTTGGCTTCAGCCTTTCTATAAAGGAATACTTTTATTTGTTGTCACTTTATCTGAACCTATTCACTTGTGGATTCAATGTACTGTGATTTATGTTCAACTTTTTTTTCTCACTGCATTAATTTTACAAAGAGACTACATTATTTTCCAGCCTTTCCAAAGCTGAGTTTTTGGAGATTTTCAGGTACCCTAAACAGATGCTGTACCATTCCCAGCCTTTTCAGAGACAGTGACAACAACTGGCATTCTGACTTCCTAGGAGTAAGACATCAGAAAATCTCCATTGTTATGATATTTAATTCAGGTTTGTTTGGTAAAGCTGAGAGCTGAGAGATGGCTGTTCCACTGGATTATTGTATTTATTCTGCTAGGGCACTAAGTTAAAAAACTACTTCCTGAGCAAAGATGAACAATGATTTTCCAGTCTCTCTCTCTCTCTTTCTTTCTTTCTTTCTTTCTTTCTTTCTTTCTTTCTTTCTTTCTTTCTTTCTTTCTTTCCTTTCTTTCTTTCTTTCTTTCTTTCTTTCTTTCTTTCTTTCTTTCTTTCTTTCTTTCTTTCTTTCTTTCTTTCTTTCTTTCTTTCTTTCTTTCTTTCTTTCTTTCTTTCTTTCTTTCTTTCTTTCTTTCTTTCTTTCTTTCTTTCTTTCTTTCTTTCTTTCTTTCTTTCTTTCTTTCTTTCTTTCTTTCTTTCTTTCTTTCTTTCTTTCTTTCTTTCTTTCTTTCTTTCTTTCTTTTTTTTTTTTTCCTTTTTTTTTTCTTTTTTTTCTTTTTTCTTTTTAATGCCATGTCTAGTTCCAGAGATAAGATGGTCGATGCAACTGAACTGCTGCAGGATTTGTGCCTGCATAGATTTATCAAGCCAAAAAAATTAGTAATTCAGTTTTATAAGCAGGAAAATCCTTCAAATGCATTCATATGAAGAATGAAAAGCTAAAATTATTTTCTTGTGTGAATAGGATAGCCTGGCATCACCACACATTTGGCCATATTCCTTATATTCCTTTTTCCCAAGAGTTTTAGCTTGCATCCTGGACTATACATCAGTGTACTTTATTAATGTAACCAGATTTAAGTGATCTTGTCTCATATATTCCATTCAGCTAATTTTTTTTTACTTTTTAAAAAAATCTTCAGAATAATCAAAGGATTCTGTAGTATTGTCTGCTGAACCATGTAAAACATCAGAGATACTGATAAAAGTGAATCTGGAGAGTTATCTCCAATCCTGTAGTTAATACAACATCTTAATATATGTCAAAAATCCAGCGTGATGTGGTAGATCTTCAGGTTATTATGAAATAGCTGTGACCAGCAAGGAGATGCTTCAGATCAGTTTACCAGGTACAAAATCTTTTTTACTCAGAAACAAATATAAAATCATATTCCTGGTTGCTCAAACATATATATATATATATATATATATATAATGATAACTATTTTTATTGCTCAGTCTTAAAAGGATTCATGACTTTAACATGTTTTGAAACCCTACAATAATATGTTAATTGTTACCAGAGCCCTTTAACCATATTCTGGATGATACTACAGCATGTCTGCCTGCTGTGGTTCTCCTGAGAAAGATCTTACCTGGCATGAGAGACACAGTGACTAAGTTTGTTCTACCTTGTCTGAACTTTACTATGTAGATGAATGCAGCTGCACACCCATTGTTTTAGGATAAATGTAATCTGTCAGATGAGAGCAAAAAAGTAGCAAATAGGGTCATTCTGTGCAAGTTTTGGAGAAATATGTCTGTATAGAATGTGTAAGTAATCGGAAAAACTCAATTTCATAAATTTGAAAGCACCAGGCCTCAGATTGATTTTCTCCAGTAAGACACTGAATGTTTGACACCCATGATCTGTATATACTCTGAAAATAATACAGGGAAATCTCTTTGGGTATACTGAGACAGTCTGAACTTGTATCAGGTAGTAGTTCTGTGGGTCAGTTTTTCAATGCAATCTACAGACTGAGATGAGCTGCTTCTGTCACAGAACTCATATTTGAAGGTTTAGCCATCAACTAGTTAATGCATAATCTCTTCATAGTCCAATATAATTGCTATTGATAATGTACTCCAGATAAGTATATGAACTTATATATGTTCAAAAACTTATATATGTTCAAAAACTTATTAAGCAAAAACTTAATAGCTAGACACCACTGGAATACAGAAAATCTGGGGGTTTTTAGTAGGAATTTTTAAGTGTGTTCATCTGTGGCTAAGCCAATGTATAAACCAGCAAGTGATATTAGTGCAGCAGCAATTTTTTTCCCAGGAAATGTCATATATATGACGAAAATATCATTGTATCTCTCATAAAAATGTGTGTGGAATAATTCAGAAAAGGAAGAATTTCAGTCTGCTGAACCTGGTGCAATATTGAATTAACTTTTCATCTGGGAATTACAGTTGGATAAAGTGTTATTCAGTACAGCTAGGCTGTCTCTAGCATTATTTCACATGCATTGCTTGGTATATATAAGCTGTTCTGTCTTGCCAGATGAGAAACACAATTCATTAGAGAATAAATAAGTGAAGGAAAATATATGAATCAGGAGTTATTGCCCTGAACTTTGTTTTAAACAGGGCAGTTTTCTAACAGTCAGATTAAATCTACACTATTATTAAATAGGGAAGTCATTGTGAACTGGCTGCATCATGTGACTAAACTAAAACGAATATGAATGTTTTACGTCTTTCTCCATGTGTATGGGGGTAACAAAAAAATAACATATGGATAGATAAGGGAAAGTTATTAAACCTTCTTGGGTGTTTATTTCTTTGTATTGTTTGTCTGTGTTCTGTTTTATAAAGCTGATCAAAACATGAGACTCATTTAATGAGGAATGGCAAGGCCTTAGATTTTCTCTGTTCTTTTTGTGAAGAAAAATATAAATTTTGATGACTGGATTCTCAAAACTGATCAGACTCTTTGTCTTTCTCTGTTAGAAAGTCTTGATATTTTAAAGGAATCTTTCATTGTGAAAGTGTCCCAAAACCAGGCTGAAATTTATGGTCAAAAGCACATATATGATCCTGTCTTTAGCATTTAGAATGAAGATTCAATTTTAAAGAGATGGTCCAGATATTGCACAGTGAAAACTCTCATTCCTGTGCAAATTATTATTAGCTCTTCTGTGGCACATCCTTTTATTTCTAAGCAGAAATTTCCATATTTTTAGACTTTAAGGTAAAGTTGTCTTTAGATATCTTCTACAGTCCTTTCCCTCTGAAAAACAGAAATTTATCATTTAATTAGTTATCTAAAAGTTCCTGATCAGCACTTACAGAAGAGAGAAAGACTAGTACCCTTTCCCTGAAACTAGTAAGACTTCCAGATTTTCTCCTTTGTTTTTTCAACAGCCCTTCCACAGTTCAGAGAGGATTCAATGTAGATCATAAAACAACATCAGCCTGAGAAAGAGATGGTTGCTACAGCTGACTTATGCTTCTGTCCTCACTCATTGCTCTCCTGATCCTTTCCTCATGGTCTGATGTGTGGCTGTACTTTATAAAATAAATTGAGCTTGGGCATAAAATACAAGTCTTTAAGGAATGTGACACAAATTTTGGGGTTTTCATAAAGATTTTTTATATTGATAGCATAAGTAAAATCCTTTGAGAGTGGAGTGGTGCAGAGCTGCATCATGATGTGAATCTGTGACTGTGCTCTGCCAATTCCTTTTAATTTCACCTTACTGCAGCAACCAATCACCTATGTAATGCATTGAAGGGAGTTACAAACAGACCAGTGAATTCAAGGAATGTATTATGGTCAGTTTAGGATAATCTTACACTTTTACTAATCCTTTCCTTTCCTATTTTCTTCTACTGTCTTGAAATCTTAATCCTTCATGTCCTAGGCTTAACAGTAGAAAATTTGGTGGTGTGCCCATGTCCTGGTTTAGGACAAATTAGGGGAAAATCCCCACAACTCCCTCCCCCACCACCGGGTTCGGGAGGAATTTCCTCAGAGGAAAAGTGGAAAAAACTTGTTTATTAAGAAACAATAAAAAACCACTCCCCAACACAAGAAAAACAGTCCGAGATGACAACAAATGTTTTCACCAGTCCAAGAGAGGGTGAGCAGTCTCTGCTGGGGAGGGTGCCAAAGCTTCTTTCAGGTGCAGACTCCGGGGGGTGTTCCCTTGATGTTCCCGAATCAGGGCCCGAAGCAGGTCCGATGTCTTCAGGGAAGGGGAGGAAGGAAAGAAGGGGAAAAACAAAAGCAGAAAAATGGCAAAAAGCAAGCAAAAAAAAGCAGAAAGCAAGAGAGCAAAGCCAGCAAAGTGAGCCTAAGCTAGCAGCAAGCAAGCCAAAAGCAAGCAGCCGGGGGAGGGGCTCGGCTATAGACAAAACAAACTGAGAACATGGGAACAGGAACACACGATTGGGATACAAAGCATGAAAATGTCCTGTCACCCCAGGACAGCCCAGCACTCATAGATGGGGCAGAAGCTTGTCTCCAGATGGCAACAGATAAAATATACACACCATTCCAGGTATGTTATGTCATTTCTGAGACATTTAAATTGTAAGACATATGTTTATATGCACAGTATATATCTAGGATTCTCATGGGTTTCTGGTCCAGATAAATTTGTTCCCCAGGCTAATCAGAGGTTCAGGGTCAAAAAAAAGTATAAGCACCTATTCCCGTGCCCTTGAAAAATAAGAACTTTTTGGTGACTAAATATTCCACACTTACTGATTTAGAGCAGCATAATGTGTGAATGTGTTCTGTCATGCTCTTTAAAAAATACATTATTAATTATGTGCTAGTCTTTTTATAACATGAGTAGTGGATCAAAAAGCAACAATAAAATTTCATAAACTTTGGATTTGTATTTATTATAGGTTTTTCTGGTCTTGTATCACCGCGAGGCCTAACCAGAAATGAGACTGGGGAGACAGATCTGGGTGGACAGAGCATGCAGGGCAGAAGACCAAGTTTATTTACAAAAACCCACTTTTAAACATTTCCTATGAGGCCTGTGGATTGGAGGATGGAATTCCCACCTCCCCACCACATTGGTCAAGGGGACTGTCACACAGTCTTGTTTGTCCTAGCATGGAATGTAAAAACAATGGCTATGTTTGTGGAACATAGCTGGTGTTTACATTAAAAGAGCGTGAGAAGGTATAGACTTCTCCTTTAATATGAATGCTCAGGCAGCTAGGAAAAAACCTCATGGCAACAGTCTTGCTCTTGAGACATGCAGTGATTAAATACAAAGTGCATGCATGTGTGCATGTGTGTGTGCACAGGCATTTTCTGTAAGTGTCTTCCACATTAAAACCATCAGTTTTAGGAGTAAAGTATTTATTGGTGTTCACTAAGAGTCAGTAGCATGCTCCACATGAACAAATTAAATGTAGCGTAAACTAGTAAACACCTTCTTTGGCAATTACACCCCCTGATAAGAGTTAATATTCCCATCTGCTGTACTTTTCTTTTGGCAGCAGGTTCTTGCTTACATTGCGCTCTGCTACATAGGAGGGGTGACGAGTGTCAGCCACTCTCTCTCTCCCATTGCTAGGATTGTCTACTCCCAAAGCAGCTGCAGAGGTGCCCAAATCCTACACAGACTGAGTAATGGCACGAGGAATTGTAGACAGAGGCAATAATGCATGAGACTGACATCCTGCCAGTTCCACAACAGGGGCCAGTACCTGTGCTGATGTGCATTTCATCGAGAGCCTGCAGCCCTTAAGTGTGTGCCTTTTTACCACCACTAAGAGCATCTTTATCAGACTCTACCTCTGGCTTGGAGAGGCTTCCCCTATTTCTTTTTTTTCACAGTTCTTCATCTTATTTCATTCTACTCTAATGCAGACCATCAAGTCAGGTAGTATGATAAGCCTTGAAATTTTGGGCAATAAAGTAAGAGAGAGGATTGTATTTTTCTGGGATGCAAGAAGGGATGAGTGCCTATTCCTTGACACAAACCCACAGGTTATCACTGTTCTGTAGGCCTTTATATTTTTATTTCTTATTTCAGTTTTTACAAACAACAGGTAAAATTCATGAAAGAGAACAAATTTAGGAATGAAGATCTTTTGGCCCTTGAGTTGAAAATACAAAAAATTGTCCTGATTTTTTATGTGGGTGGCTATGTGTGTGGGGGTGGTATCCTACAGACTTTGCTATCAATACAAAGACCCATTCATAGTTTTCAGGTTGACTAACCAACTGCAGACATAAATGGCTCGAAATCCTTTGAAGCAAAAAGAAAGATGGCAGCTTGAGTGACAGCGAGTTGTCCTTGCACACTAAAATTTACAAAAGTCAGGTTACTTAATGGTTTCTCATTGAATAGAGGAGTTTGGTAAAGATCTCTTCAAATTTCTTACCACTAAGTTCCTTGAGAGGCTTGAATGACAAGTCTCCCAATGGGGGCAGAGAAAAAATAATTAGAAAAATGCCAGTAAAATGGTAAACTGGGCAGATATCACAGATCCCCTTGAACTCCCATGAGAAAAGACTCACCAGCTACTCATTGAAGCAGAGAAGAAGGAAAATCAGGACTGATATTTGAAGGTCTAACTACAAAGAAGTGTCATCAGTGTGTATTTTCAAGCCATTTATGTCATGTGATCCTAGATATAAGAAGTTAATAATAAATTAGCAAAGCCCCTCTCCAGATATCTGTCAATTAGAAAAAGTTGAGGAGACTGAAAACAATGCCCAGGGATTAAACACTATGAATTTTAAAATGCTTGGCAGACTAGCAAAGTTGCAATCTCTGATTAATGCTTTCACAACAGATGTATAAATAGAAAGTAGAATGTATCTAGGCCATTTCTTAAATAAAGAATTTGGGAAAGAAAGCTAAACCACATAACTAGACATGTAATTCCAGTCATGTTAGTACATTGAATATACTGTGGCTTTAAATTGTCTGTAATTGTGTATTTATTTACTTTTCCTTTCTGTTTGTGCTGGCCTCATCATTAGGGAAAAGTACTAGCAGTGGGGCAAAGTGCAAAAGGAAAATGTTTATACATAAGTATCTTATGTATGTTCAATCTTTTCCCTAGGGACTAGAATGTCTGACCCTTTACTTTTCTCTGTCCAAAAGCTACCCTGGGACTGACCATGGAATTGATACTCAGAGTTCAGTGTTTAAATAGAATTAGTCTGAGGTAACCCTGCAGTCTTAACTGATATATTTCCTTGGGGAATACACTAGGAATCCTGTTAAAAAATATCTCTCTTTCTTTGCAAGTCAATTAATAAACACCAGGGTAATTCACTGAAATAAAGGAATTTGTGAGGTCTTCAGTAAAGTCCCTCAGCAGCAAAGGTCCTTCAAAGGCAACTAGCAATATCAGGTAACATCCTTATCCCTTGGTATTACTCTTTAAGATGCTTAAATGAGTCAAGACATTTATGTCCAAATCGGTGCTTAGTGTTACAGGAGATTTGAAAGAAAATTGTTGCAGATATT
Source organism: Prinia subflava (assembly GCF_021018805.1). NCBI lineage: Eukaryota > Metazoa > Chordata > Aves > Passeriformes > Cisticolidae > Prinia > Prinia subflava. Next base: position 41,955,034 of record NC_086250.1, read on the forward strand.
TTCAGAATTCCTGCCCAACTTACACTTCTGGATACAGTCAATTTTGATCAGTGGTGGTCCTGTCACACTGCCATGTCTGGCTGCATGATGGGAGCGTGCATTACACTGATGGAGAAGTTCCTAGGTGCCCTGGATAGGCTGCGTGAAAAAATAAAGAGCTGAAGATGGAAAGTGGATTATGAGTTCAAGAATCAATCAGCATATAATTGACAAGGCTGAAATTACTGGGCAACAGAAAATGACAAAGACAGGTACAAAGAATTTCAGAAATATCAGTGGAATTTTAGCTGCTCTCTAAACCAATTTTAGCTATCTCACCTTCACACTGCAAAGTCTGCTTGCTATCCTAACCTCCAACTCAACTTTACAGCAGTCTATTGAACATATATATGAGAATCCTGATACCTATACATTAATAAGGTCTAAAGAGAATCTTAATTTTCTTTCATCCTTATCACTTTATAGCTCTTGATATCTCTAGTTCTACATAAGCACTAGTATACTTACAATTCTCAAGTAGTATACATGTTTTTGCTAATGTATACTATCTCAGTTTTGCAGACATACTTCCCATGCTCACTTGGACTCTTATTTAAAAACACTCTGTGCTGCCTCAAAAAGACAGTCTTGATGTAAACTAGGATGTCTTTGAACAGACATACAAGCAGATACAAGTAACTTTGCCCACACTCAGGGCTGCCAGACCTGACCAGCTGTGAGCAAGCCCCACACATCTGTGTTCAGGCAGTGATTATCTGAGCTGATGCCCTCACCTGGGGTGCTGAGCACGGGTGTGCACACAGCACCATCCTGGAGCGATTACACGGTTCGTGGCTGGTGCTCACTGTGGGCAGAGTGAACACGAGTCGCCTACGTGGAGAGATCTGAGTGCATGCTGAGGGGAAAAATGGGGCAGGGGAGTTCAGGTGGAGCCACAGTCAGCTGAAACATGCTGGTTTGTTTGCTGAGGTTTAATACTGCACAAACTTCAGTTGCTTAAGCCTGAATGCTATTTTTTTAAGATGAGAAAAATATTAGAAATACATTAATTGCTTTGGAAACTCCTGCTATGAAAGTTTTTTAAATGGTGTTGTTTTTATTTTGTTTTGTAATTAGCTTTATTTACATTTTTAAAAATTATATGTTGCATCACTGGAGAAACAATAATAATCAGCAGGCTTGTGTTGAAGGAAAGTTTCCTAAAATAATTTTCTTATTTTAAGAATTACTACTCTGTAGTATATAATCCAAATAAATTATGAGATCTCTATAACTTTTGAATCTTGCTGAAATATCTGACAATATCTACTATGAATTTTTTGGGCTGAACCGGTTTTGAACAGAAAAGACTGGGAGCAAAAGTCCAGGGCATACAGCACTTACACAGGGATGATGGCATCTCACACAGGAGATGCCATCACAATGAGATTTTTAAAGAAGTATCCTCAAGGTAGCATCTGCAACCCATTAAACTTTGAACTTATTGTAAAGAAGACAGTTCTCTGGAACAGAAGTGAGGTTCTACTGATCACCCCATGGCAAGTTTTCCCTCTAAGCCACAGAATTTTCTGGCTAATGGCAGAGTTAACTTGTTCATTTCTGGGGGAAAAAAGTATTTCCTGATGAATCAAAATACAATCTGATATAATATCTTAGGAAGACTGCTTCTTTGGATAAAAAAACACCTTAGATTTCTTCCTGCATCATTCTCTGTTTCGCTCTTATGGTGTGGAAAGTAGCAGAACATTTAAATCATCACAAAACCCATAGGAAAAAAGATATTTCTTTTGGTAACCATTCTGAGTTCTTTTTAATTCAGCTACATATGCGCTGAAGGCAGGATATAAAATCTCTAAATGCATTACAATTAAATGTCTGTTCTCTTCATATCTCTAACAAAGATATACATGAAGGTGTAAATTTACATTGTGATCACTGGATAATTTTCACTAGCTAATACTGCATTAGTCATCTGCCCATTGTGAATGGGTTATCTCAAATGGGAGTTAAAGTAAGTGCAAAAAAAGACTAGTGTTTGAATTTCTTCTGAATTTTATTATAATGCTTTAATCTCATATGTTTATGATTTTTCTTTTATCGCCTGCATCTGTCTAACCACAGATAATTACTTATTCTAGAGAATTAACATTAATGACCTTCTGGTAAGTTAGCTTTTTTCAAAACCTTGCATAAAAGCTGGAACATATTTCATATTTACTTTCATTTTTAATAGTTGCCTATGAATTAAAACTGATGAATGTCCTCTTGGAATATATTTGGTGTTTCTTCTTGGTCTGCAGACTTGAAAATTAAATCCCTTTGATCCAAGTGTCTAAATTAATTTTGGGTGAACATTTAGATGGGTGTTTCTGTAATCCTAACTTTTGATAAATGTTTCTGATCTTTCCTACAAAAGTATTATTTTCTGCATCACCAGTTTTCAGTAAGATTTTTTTTTAATATTTAGAAGACTGTCCTCTAAATTCTGAATGAAACTACCATTAAAAGCATGTATTCTGCTTGTTTTCTTCTATTCATACCCATTGTTCCCTATGTAGACTTCACTCAAGGATAACCTGGAGCTGAAACAACAGACTGGTACAATTTGAGTAGAATTAGTGAATAGACCAGAAATTCAGACAGCATCATTTCAGGTAGTTGCCTTAGAGTTAAGGTTTTGTCTCCTGACAGAACAAAGTCACAGAATCAGAGAATGGGCAAGGTTGGAAGGGACCACAGTGGGACATCTGGCCCAACCTCCTTGCTCAAGCAGGGTTTTTCCAGAGCACATGGCACAGGATTGTGTCCAGATAGTTCTTGATTATCTCCAGTGAGGGAGACTCCACAACCTCTCTGGCACAGTAAAGAAGTTCTTCCTCATGTTCAGGTGTAACTTCCTGTGCATCAGTGTCTGCCTGTTCCCTCTTGTCCTATTGCTGGACACCACTGAAACGAGCCAAGCTTCATCCTTTCCACACTGTCCCTTCATATACTGACAGACATTGATGAGGTCCCCTGTCAGTCATCTCTTCTCCATTTCCTGGGTAGATGTCACAATATACATGTATGTGTAATCCAATCTACTCTGAACACATTGGACCTACAATTCACGTATGCAAGGTGCACAGCAGCTACTCTGAGAATAAGTTGGTCTGACATATCTGGAGAACTTTTGGCTCATCCAGTGTGTGCTACAGATGCATATGCCTGTGGTTTTGCTTTGGTTTTCCCAAAGGGTACACAGGACTGGGGAGCATAGGTGGTTGGTTATACAGCCCAGGAGTACTATGAAGCTGCTCAATTATGCATCATCTGGACCAGGGCTTTATCTCTCCCAGCTTTTGTTTCAGTTTTCTTACAAGGAAAGATAACTAGAGGCTTAAAATAAAAAAAAAATAAAAAAAAGAGAAGAAACAGAATATTTCATTTTGCATTGGTTGCACTTTTGTTTCTATTACTGAAAACCAGATATTAAGTGAGAAAGGGAACTGTAGGAAGAGATAGGAGAGTTAAGGCAATTGGTTGCTCATAAGTAGAATTCTCTTCTGTCCTGCTGCTGTAAGAGTGCTCCTATGGGTAAGTTGCTTGAAGCAAAGTCTACAAAGGCAGGCACTAATTGTATGTTTAGGCATTAGCTGTGTTTTCAACTTAGCATCCTCCACCTGGATCTACATAATTGCTGAGCATTCACAGCAGCGACTGAAATAACTGAGAGCTGGGCTTTGTAAATGTTCTGCACAGAGTGAAAAGGAATAACAAATATATCAAACTGGGCATACTAAGTGAAAACCTTTGCCTTAAATTTTCCCCTCTGCCCTTATAAAATGGAGATATTAATAATCTTACATGAATACTGTGAAGATAAATGAATTCACACTTTTGAGCTACTTCAGTGAGGACTGCAGTAAGAGCCTATATGGGAGTTAATCTGTCTTCAGAACTGTGCTGGTTTTGCCTGGGGTGGAGTGAATTTTCTTCACAGCCGCTACTATGGGGTTAAGTTTTGAATTTGTGCTGAACACAGGGTTCATAATATTGACATATTTTTGTTATTGCTAAGAGGTGCTTGCACAGAGTCAAGGTCTTTTCTGGTTTTCATATTGCCATGCTGGGGACAAGCTGTGTTGGGAGGAGACATAGCTGGAACAGGTGACCCTAACTGACCAAAAGTGTGCTCCAGATCATGTAACATCATCCTCAGCACACAGAGTGGAGGAAAGGAGGAGGAAGGTGGAGACATTTGGAGTGATGGTATATGTCTTTCTGAGTAACCGTTCTGTGTGATGGGGCCTTGCTCTCCTGGAGATGGCTGAGCACCTGCCCATGGGAAGCAGTGACGGAAAATCTGGAGTTAAACTAAAATTTGTATAATTCAGGAAATAACCCAAGGTTAAAGGCGATTTAAACCTGGTGTTTTATATGCTGTAATGGCTTGGTTTAATAATAGTTCTCCTTTAAGTTTAATGTCTGTGAAACTAATAGCATTGAAGATACTGAAAATGACTGTCAGCCAGCATACATGAGAAAAATTATTAACATGATGTTTTGTGGGAAAGAGGCATAGAGATGCTTTTAAAAACATATCCAGCTAAGGAAGACTTTGTAATGTAATATAGCTTTGATAAGGCAGGAGAAGAGAGGGATGGAAAATAATTTAATTTAAAGAAAAAAACCCCAGGCATATGTAAGCAAATGCTGGCAACAATAAATAGATCTCATTTTAGCTTTTCACTTGTTTTCTGTTTAAAAACTGGACTCTTTCCTGTTTAAAAACTGTAAACTGTGTACATAATTAGACATTCATACTGCCACAATAAATCACTTTTCTGAACACACTGGTGCACCCTGACACACTAAGCCCAAGCTGGCAGGTCCGTGCTAAATAAGGATCTGCTGAGTAGCTGAAATGAGCTTCTCATGCATTTCAAATAAGACAGTGAGAATCCTCTAACAAGCATCCTCTCTGTGTTTCAAAGACTCCCACAGAGCCTTGATATTACTGATTTATCAGAATAGTCCTGTGCGTATACCGTGCATGAGTGGAATTCTGTTCATCACAACACTTTGCTGATCAACTAGGATTATTTTTTCTCCTAATTTTATGGTATTTTTTTCCTGCAAAAAGTTTGCAGCATGCATGAAATTTTCTATAAATTCAAATGCTTCTTTGTGCACACAGTGAGCTATTTGACCAGATGACATTCAAAATTAATAAAATAAATACAGCCTTGAAAAGACAAAAAAGTCTGATAAATCTGAAAGCAAAGACTGCAGTTAGAAATTACTTTCAACTTAGTTACGCAAAATGCTGTTCAATTCTCACTCTTCACAAGGAGAAGTACTGAAAAACACATTTGTATGTAAACTAGAGATCTAGGAGAAGCTCTTAATGGCACCTTAACAATTAAAGGTATTGCTGGTGCCTAAGCTGTCCAGTGCAACAAACCCTGTGTGGGTCTTTGTGTTCATAGATATTTCCTTGATGAACAAGTTGAAGACCAATACCTTTGGCAGAGTCACAGCTATATTTGATGAAAATGAACGGGTGTCATGGTTTAACCCCAGCCAGTAGCCAAGCACCATGCAGCCACTTGCCTGTGCTGCCCTCACCAGTGAGACAGAGAACCAGAAAGTAAAACTCACAAACTGAGGTAAGAGCGGTTTAATATTTTTAATAAAATATAATACCAATAATACTGATAATAATAGTTGTAATGAAAAGGAGAGAGAGGGGAACAAAACCCAAGAGAAACATGCAATTCACAACACAGTTGTTCATCATCTGAGGACAGACACCCAGCTCATTCCCAAGCAAGGATCAGAGATTCCTGGCTAACTGCCCATTGAATATGACATTCTGTGGTATGAAATATCCCTTTAGATATTTCAGGTCAGCTGTCTTGCCTGTGGTCCCTACGGGCTTCTTGTGCACTGTCCTGGTTTGAGGGGAGGTGAGTTTTTCAGGAAGCTGAGGTCAAACCAATCAGTGGTCAGGTTTGAATGTTGGCACCTTCGGTGGCCACTGAGGGGTTGGACACGCCTCTGAGGACAGAAAGGGTTAAAAGCAAGGACTCCCAGAGGGACACCCTCTTTCTGGGTCTGCTTTCAGGAGAGGAGCATCTTTTTCCTCTTCCCCTGACCAGCTAACCAGGCTGGGTGGGGGAGGGGGGCCAGGTGGTCAGGCTGAGGTAGGCCAGTGCCCCGGGGGGAAAGAGAGAGAACGGGACTGGAGCTGGGCCAGCCCCATCCAGGATGGAGCGGTGGAGAACTTTGGAGGTGCCCTCTGTCCCCCGTCCCATCCCCCCTCCCCCCCCACCCTCGTCCCGTCCCCCCCCACCCAGGGAGAAGGTGCCCAGCTGTGTGTGGGAGCTGCCGGAGCCTGCCAGTGCCTGAGCCTGTGGCCTTGCCGGGAGACAAAAGCTTTTAACTCTTTCTGAGGCAGAAGAAAACTATTCCCAGACATTGATTCTCATGGCTGGTGGTTTCAGAAGAGAAAGGGACAGCCTGGGACCGAGATGATAAAGGACGATGGAAAAGACCCCCAGATTGGCTAGAGATGAAGAGGAGTGGCTTTTGAGCTGGACTTTTCTTGCATAATGTTAGCCATAGACGGACCCTGAATTCTCCTGAATAAGACTGTATTTGGGTGGGTGCTTTTGGCTCAAAACCAAAGACTTTGTGGCCTATTCTTGGAACCCTCGAGGTAAATGTCGCGGGGACTGCTGTCCCAATATGAGAAGATGGCTGGTTTTTGGTACTTGGCCGAACATCCTTAAAAGCGCCCTTTATGCGGTTTTGGTCCATGGACGGTGGTGAGAGCACTGGACATGGAAAGGAGGGTGTCACCCTGGTAGAATTCTCCGGGTGGTGCCAAGGGTGACATGGGAACATGGGAGGATGGACCTGTGTTTCCTGTGGAGGGTCTGTGGTGTGAGAGAGATTCCTCTCTCCCTGGATGGATTGAAGATTGTTTTTTTAAGGGATGATGACTTTGATGGGGAACCCAGGGTTGTGGAAGGTTTATGTGGGATTGCATTTTATGGAAATGGTTTTGCTCTTGTTCACCCCTGGAAAATGTATGGTTTATGCCAAGTCTGTCCCCTCCCTGCAGTATCGTGTGTCTGTAACTCTATTGGCTGTAGAATCTTACCGCGCCCACTTTGAACCTCTGTGTTAAGGGTGCAAACGGGGAGGGCTCATCCTCTTTTGCCCTGGTGGTCTCCAGAGACTGCTCTCTCCCCATCCTTCTCCCCTTCTCCTCCCCTCCCGCTTCTCTTCCCCTCTCCCTCAGTGAATAAACCCTCATCTCATCAGCACCTCAGCAGCCATCTGAAGTCTCTTTGCCTGCCATCACCCGAACACCCATGACCCTAGAGCCCCCTGGGGGGCTCCTGGGGAACCCTCTCCGAGATCCCCCCCCAAAATTTAAACTACAACAGGTTTAAGCAAGTAGGATGAGGGTAATGTGCAAGTGTTAACTGCTGAGCATGTAAGGGATGAAAATTGGGGGGAGGAGAAGAAATGTTCTGGGAGGTTTTCATTTCTGTTTCTGGGTGTTTGGGTTTTCTTTTCTTTTCTATTGTCTGTTGTTATGTAGTTTAATAAAGTTGTCTTTCTGATTCAAGTTTTGGGCCTGCTCTGCTCTGTTCTTGACCACATCTCACAGTGGTTTATTAGGAAAAACAAACACTCATGGGTGCACTGGCCAGCACCAACCCATGACATGTACCTGCTCACTGGAAGACCATGGCAGGTATAGCTACAGGACTAATAGGTGAAGGAGGAGGTGATAAGATGCAGTCACTTTAATCAGGACATCTATTTTTCTATGTGCTTTTTTGTGGTATGGCTCCAGGTTTGTATTATAAAATGTAAATTTCACTAGTTATTTTGATAATCCTTAAATTCTTGGTGTTTAGGATTAGAATGGCCCATATGGGGATTGAACCCACAACAACCTTGGAGTTATGAGCAGCATGCTCTAACCAACAGAGCTAATCTCAGGGTCAAACAGGGTAGTTCATTTATAAATAAGAGGAAAAATAAGCAATTTTTACTGAATTTAAGAAAGAAGTATATAGCAAAAAATTTTTCTTATGTAGTTTCCAAAAATTAACAGAGATACCTGTAGGTACCTTAAGAATGAGATTTCTTCTAATGCTGAATATTATTATTTCAGTACTATTTATCTGGCTATTCAAATCCCATTATATTTTTATACATTTTTAATTAACACCTTGTCTAGACATCAGACTGTATTTTGATCTATGTTTTGAAATAATTTTCCAGAAAGTGTAGGTTTTCCTTATCAGCTCACACCTGTCTTGAAGACAGAACAGAGTGTTGCAAAATAATTTAATAAAGAAGGAAACAAAGCTACCAGCTCCCTTTTATCTCATAATCTACAGTCAGATGGTGACTTGTCAGTGCTGGCAAGGAGAAATGAGGCTGACAGTTGATTGATTGGAGAATGCTTTGGCAATTGGACAGTGTTCTGAGGCAATGTGGCAAGTAGCTTTGGTCTTAATAACTTTCTATTACACACACTTCTAGTGGCACAAGCAAAACAAGCTTTGATTTATTTTTGATGGATCTTCTCCCCACCAGTTTTAAAACTCATTCCTTGAGAAACACCTAAAGCTATTTTATTGCTTCCATAAAAACATTAAGTGGTTTCAGGTACAGAATCCCTATCCCTTCATGTTTTACTGTTAGTAAGAGAAGTTGCTTGCTAAAAGGTGTTTTTCTGCTATTTTATGTTTTGAAAAACACTCAGATAATCTGTCTTTTTTGGTATGCACTGAGTAAAAAAATTGAAAATGCACAAAAACCCTGACGTTATTTGGCAAATAGCTGCAAAAATTTCCAGGAATCTTATGCCTTATATTAAAGATTCATCACAATATACTGACATTCAGTCTTGCGTAAGATAGCTTCCAACAAGCCATCTGTTAAGCTTTCATTTTTAACCTAATAAGGGTCTAAATTCTCAGGTTTGATATCAACCAATCCATGCCAGTTTATTTGAAAAGAGAATTTTATCTTAGGTTTACTATTATGAACCAGTGGATTGCCTGTTTGTTTGTGAAATCCAGCCTCATGTCAAGTGATAATTACATTGTATAGCCTTGTTGGAACCTCACTTATGTTTATGGAAAAAAATCAACAAGGAGTGAAAAAAACAGTAAAGAGAAAGGATTGTATGCTGACTGACCCCAAACGACAAAAAGAAAAGATGACAGAAATTTCATGTGAAAAACATATAGACATATTTGGAGCAAGTAAAGAAGCAGCTCCTGTAGAGCGTTGCCATCCAGGTTGAAAAGTGGCATACCCTTTGTCAGGTAACAGGTTGATGGAGGATTAAAAACAGTGAATCTTACATGTACTAAATAGTCCTCAGTAGATGCCTGTTTCCTCTGACTGTAGAAAGTACCTTACAGCTAAGGAGGCTTCTAAATGGGCCTCAGTTATTACATACCTAAAGCTAGAAGTGATAAATCCTGGCCTGAATCAAACTGTGGTTTCCCTCTCTTTTGTGACAGAAATCCTCCAGGATCACTGGAGGAAGAAAGGACATAACTTGGGGGATTGGATTATTTTCAGTTATAGTGCTTCTTTATATCAGATTTTCATCATCTGGACAAATCTCTGTGTGTCCTGCCCACACAACCAGCACTTGTTACCTGCTCTCCACATGTACTGAGGTGTCAGAGTACGTGGGAGCTGGCCAAGCTGAAGCAACTCTTAACCTAAGGCCGTAGGAAACTCCTTTGTAGTTGTGGAGAGTAGTCGAGGTTCATGGGAGTTTGCATGTTAATGAAGTTGTTCCATACAAGGTTATGTTTTTAAGGATGGTCAGTTTTGTTGTACAAACACGGTTATGTTCCCAGTTGGAGTTCCTGATTGGACACTAACCCTCAGACCTACCCTATATATTGTCATGTTTTCCTCAGTTCTGGGTCTTTGGTTGATTACCCCCACAGAGTTCTTCTGGGTACTGTGCATGCTTTTGGGACACCATCCCTATTTTCTTTTATCCATTATTAAAGTGTTCTTTTTCTAGTGCCAACCATTGTTCCCGCTCCTAATTATTTTCTTGCCACCCTCTGCCCTGAAGTCAGGGGATCCAAAGGTTTGTAGCAGCTACCCTCACTGCAACAAGGGAACAAATGAAACCATGCTGTGAACAGCCAGCTGGTATGAGTGTCAGATGGGAGAACCCATCACAGTGGTCTATTGCTTACAGCTGCATCTCAAGTTTTTAACATTGTGTATGCAGCCATGGGCATTTATGCTGGTTACACATGCAGCTGACCTTGGCTCCAGACACTGGCCATGCCTGGAGCCACCTGGATGCAGAGTTTATGCAAACCTACCCCAGCAGCCACAAAGCAAATAGCTACCTTGGTAAGAAGAGCAGACAAATATCTGTGAGAAAGGCATATATTTTCCCTTCTGTGTTGTGTGAGGATATAGGTGAGAGGTGACTTACTCTTGTAAAAAAAAGAATGAGAAAATGAATAATCAATTTAATTACATACTTGGAGATTTATTTTCACAAAGAACTATGATTAGGCACAGATGGAAGAAGATTGTCAAACTTTACACTGGCTGTCCTAGCTGAAAGTCTGAACTTTCAACTACTTCTCTTTGGGTAAGACGTAGGAAATGTTTATGGCTTCAATATTCTGAACATACAACTACATTCTAATTTTCCACCATGACAGCTGTTTCTGGTTTCCTCCATGGTCTTCTCCATTTTATACTGAAGAAATTTTATGGGTGCGATATTGTGCTTAGTTCTTAATTATGATACCTTGATCACAAGGCTCTGATCAGGGACAGCTATTTAATGAAAGTAACAGTGGATATAGCTATCAGTATTGCAGCTGTTCTCTTAACTGAGATCTTAAATCATATATTTTATAGCTTATTTTTTAAAATATCTGTCTGGTTCACAATTTTCTTAGTGTTACATTGATTTAATTACTTTGATTTATGCATGTTTTGATGTCTGATTAGAGCATTGTTTACATGCATTTGGTCCTCAAAAGTCCATTAAATGAGTCTTCAATCGATTAAATCAAAGTTTATTGTACAAGCAACTGCCTTTGTAAATAAAAATAAATATGCAATCATTACATTTAATTACAACTGAGAAATGAAGATAATATGAACCTATTAGATGTCAGACAAAAGCATTGATATGCCCAGAAAATACCCTTCAAGTTTTATATTCATACAAATTGAGTTTGATTATAGGATTTGTCTTTATTCTGTGCAGGCAGTGACAACCCAAATAGCAGCCTTAAGATAACTGGTAATGGTACAGCAGGTTGCTTGTACAGATAATGTGGCAGAACCTTTCTTTCATAATGCAACAGAAAATTCTTCTAGAATTAATATTTGTGGCCTTTGATTCTGTTCCTGCTCTGCCAAAGATTTCTTTCTGACTTTCAAGTTGCCACATATACCCACACACCTGATACCTATCCATTTTAAAAGCAGCCAAATATTTGCTATAATCTAGTCTTCAATTTGTTCACCTGTTAAAAAGGGGGGATTGTTCTCTAGCAAGGTTAATAATGTAGAGATTGAAAGGTAGTTTAGATATTATTATGAGGATGTGTATATATATGTATATATATATAATTATCACCAACTGAAGTAAAGATTCAAAGGAAATAGCCCTGGCTGAGGGATTTCATTTCTCTGCATGAGCTGGAAGGTGAGTTAGCTAGGACATTTCATTGCTGCATTTCACATGGTCCTTGGTCTGAATTGAAACAATGCAGATATGTATCCAGAGTTTTTTTATTGATGTCTCCCAAAAGCTACCTCAGCTACTGAGTTTTAGGGAATCACTCTAGGAACAGGGGTTCAGAACTCAATTTAATGCATGTGAGTTGTCCAGACACTGAGCAAGTGTTTGAATGACTTGTCTAGGCACAATTTGCATAACACAGACATAAAACATTTCTCATGCAGTCTAATTCCAACTGACATTTGCTTTCTAATCAATATGAAGTTCATATTTAAAGTCTGACTATTCATTTACTCTGCTAACAATCATATGGCCTTTGAGCATTACTTTTTATCTAACATTTTGAATAATCATGTCCCATTCCTGACCCAAGCATCTCTCACTGTAGCTATAACCACTGTGGCCATGTCCACAGCTCTGCTCCTGGTGACCTAAGCAGCTTCTTTTATGTTCTTAGCAAGAAAGGATGGCATATTATTTTCCCTTGTGATAAGTATTAATCACTCTGTAGTAAAGTGCTTACAGTGTGTGAAGTCGCCTGCTGGCAGTCCTTGTGAGCAGTTTATCACTGACTCCTGCTTCTTTAAATGTTGAGGCTTTCAAAAATAAATTGCTCTCTTTTTTAAAATTACACATTTACATATTTGACTCTAAGACTGCAGAATCTACCAAGCAGTAAGGGAAGGTAGAAACTTGTTCAGCACCCAACTTTTTTTAGTTCTCATTTTGTGCAGTGCCTGATGCAATGACTCTCATTTCTAGCCAGGGCTGACTGATTCTGGCACAGAATGCCAGCCCTTGTTCTAGAAGAAAAATGGACAGAGACTCAGCCTGTGCTCAACTAGACCAAGGTCTCACCATGCCAAAATTTTGACATTATTTATCTGCATAATTTGAGTTTGATTTTTTTCATAGAATGACTAGAACTTCAGGGTTCAAATACAAATGTGACATTATGCAATACTTGGATGTATGCAGAGAGTAGATACGGCTATCAGATACTAGGAGTGAAATTAATGGGGATAGAATGTGCTCAAAGTAACTCAGGCAAGATTTGTGTGTAATTTAACTGAAGGATTGCAAAGGCAAGTTGACACATAAAAGATCTTAAAAAGTATTTTATTCCTTCTTTTCACTAATGCATTCAGAGACCAATTATTAAGTTGAATGGAACTGACTCCATCCAGTCATACTAACACTGCTAAGATGAACATAGTGCTTGAGCTTGATAACATGAGATTCATTAAAATTACCTGCAATACTTTGAAGAATCACACTAAAATACAGAAGTATTTCTGTGCCTGGTATCTGTCTTGAACTAATGTGATTCTCTTAATAGGAAAGTCATTGTCACTTCTGATCTTCAGTGACTGATATCATGATTGATCTTGAAAGTAAATGTAAACATTTCTACTTTTCATTGATGCAACTCTTGTCACTTGGACAGATCTTTAAAGTCAGTGAAATTTTTTTTGACTAACAAATGGAATATGGAAAAATTAAAAGTTTTATGTTTAATTTAGTTAATGACTTGAGTGTGCTGTTCTTCTGTGATATATTTTACATCACTGTACTATTAATTTCTTTTCCTTGATTATAACCATAATTTGTTTGCTAATGTAACTTATATGCTGCAAGTACTATATTGGGTTATGTAACCCATGTACTTATAAACAAATTATAATTTAATGTAAGAATTGTTGTAAAATGCAGAAAAGATGCAGAGCAGCATACATTTGTGTAATAAAGTTTGCTAGCCAATGGTAATTCAATTTCAGAATCAGGAAATTAATCACAGTTCAGTTAGGTACCTGCTTTTCTTTGTATGGACAATATGACACTGATCATACCATCCTCAAGCCAGTAGTGAGGAGGGCAAGGCAAATGGTTTTCAGAGGAAAGATCCCTCTTTTTTTCTTCTCTCTCTCCCTCACTGTCAAATTAAGCCACAGTTTCAGTAAAACTATAAGGACTTCCTAGTGTGTTGGTAATTTCTGTTGAGGATGCACTGTCTACTACTTAGTTGTCTCTTCCTACTTTTTTGAGACTTGTAATCTATTCCTAATCCTATATAAAACAACAACTTGGAATTCAACTCCCTGCCATCCTATCTCCCTTGCAAGGGTTGTGTTGGAGTAAGGACACACTGACACCACAGCACAAGGGACACATGGACAGGCAGACACCAGAGCTGTAATTGGTTCTAGAGTCCCAGTACAGTGATACTGTTCCCTTAGGTTTCCAGGAGCAATATTAATACTTAATCATCCACATTTTATTTCCTCTGAATAATTGGTAATAATCTGAAACACTCTTTTGATGTATTCCTCTTTGTTTGAATAATCACAGAAAATGGACATGCAAAGAAAAAATATTTTTGTATTTTTCCACACACAAGCTGTCTTAGAGTGATAAAAGATTTCCCAGAAAACAAAAACAAAAACAAAACAAAACAACCCCCAAAAAACAAAAAACCCACCCAAACAAAAAACAATCAGTGCGATTACAATTGCTACTCACGTTAAAGTATGTACTTTCCCAAGGAATGACTGTCATCCCTTTGAATATCCTGCACCTGTTGCTACAGTTGCTTTTGTAGCTCTTGGAAATTAGTTTTAACTTAAATCCAAAAAGACTTGATATTTACATAGTTTGAACAAAAGAAAAGTCTGTAGTCTCTTTTACAGTTTTTTTTTTTTTGGTTGGTTGTTTTCTTTTGTGGTGTTGTTGTTGTGTGGGGTTTTTTTTGTTTGTTTGTTTTTTTTTAATTTTAAGCCTGCTTTGGTTAAGTATTCCACAAAATCCCGCTGGGGTATATGTCCTGATGTTTTGTTTTTCCTGTCTTTGATTCCATGCGGATAGATAAAAAACCTTTTTTCTTCTTTTTATGTATATGTCTTTGCTTGTGGGTTGAAACAGGGTAGTAACTGTCTGTAGCCTGGGGTGTTCAGTTATTGGGTTTGAGAAATCTAAATGAAGGACTTGAATGCAAAGTTGTCTGTAATAAGCTCATTGCTGAATCTTTATCCATAGCCACTGTGATTTCAGACTCAATAAGCTACTGCTCAAAAAGGCCTAAGGGATGAATTTATGTCCTGGTATGAGAGAAGAGGATTTAACTATTTGTGATCTTTAAAAAAATAATTGTGGGGGGTTTCTTTTTGTTTGTTAGTTTGTGGGTTTTTTTTGTTTTGTTTTGTTTTTGTTTTGTTTTGTTGTTAGTTTTGTTGTTGATTTTTTATTTTTCAGTTTGCTTGGATTGAAATCACAGAGCTCACTTTTTTTTTTTTTTTTTTGCAATTCCCATACTGGTCTCAGAACATGGGTGGAAATGTCTTTAAAGCAGCTTTGCACTAACCTTGACATCAGTTAATCCACTTCTACAGCTGTTTTAAGTTACTTCCCACTGCCTAGGACCCATTTCACTCATATTTAGCAGAGAATCACCAACAAATGAACAGCTACACTCCTCTGGCTCTGACGCTTCCATTTAGTCTACAAATGATCCTTTTTCACTAGGCTCCAAGACATTAATTATGCCACATGGACTGTTTTCTGTGTTATTTTTATGACTCAAAAAAGCTGATTCTGTGGGCTTAGTGCCTTTGAGTATTTTTTCATAGGTGTAGGTAAGAAACTTAAGATCACTGAGTGCTGTACATGTAGGTGAATGGAAAAATAGTATAGATTTCAGTATTTTTGGCCAATATTTATGTTTATTCCTTTGAACAAACACGGACCTTGAATAGCTATTTCTGTTGTTGACCAGTAATTTTCATTCATGTATGTGCCAAAAGGAAATGTGAGAGTGTCCATTGCTATTAAAATGAATTATATGAAACTTGTGGATAAAGATGAAAGCCCATAAAAAGGAGCTGTAGAAGGCAGAAAGGTATCTGACTTTTGTATGTTGATGAGGACTGAAATCCAGTAACTGTATGTGTCATAAAGTAATTCTAAACCCACCTCACAGAAAATAAATAGTATCCTGTAGAGGGAACTTTCACTTGTTTCCGTCATGGACAGTGATTTTTATAGCCTGATCTTGTCTGCCACTTGCTGTTTTCAAAAGGGAGACAACTTTAAGGTGAGATCTCTAAGTCACATATTTTCATCCTATCATAGTGTCCAGTCATTCATTTACTGGAGACATCTTTTAGCCTTGATACCATTCACAACATCTGTGTCTTCTTTAAACTTGAAGACTTCAGCCATACTGTAATGGTGGGCTTCTCTTTAGATGGTTTTGAATATGGAGCACAATGAGTGAAGACATAAGTTTCAGGCTTAAGATTGTCTCTCAGCAAATATGGGAAGTAAGTCTGGAAAAACAGATGTGTCAATTTTCAAGAATATTTTCCTGTGTAAAGCACATGTGCCACTTCTGAGGCTTGTTCATTTGGGGATTTGGTTGTTTCTAAAGGCCCTCTGGACACTCCAGGAGGTCAAAGTGGCTGAAATACTAAGGTTTTTAAAAAATCTGATGTTAAAATGTAAGAAATCTTGACAGCCACTCCTCATCTGAGATTTCTGTGAAGTTTCACAAATGCTCAAAACACCTGAGGAGAAGGTTGCAGTTTGGACTTATTCATAACACAGACTTGGAAGTGTTTTTTTTAAGTAAAATGATAGGAGACTTTGTAGAAATGTCTTTTATGCCAAATAACTAAAGGTGTTTGCTTTAATTAACTGACAGTATGTGGGATGGAGAGAAAAGTGAGAGAAAAATGAGCTAAAATGAATTCTGAATGGAAAGAAAAATAAGTATTGGGAATATTCAGACAAAAAAGGTCCTAAGTGAATTTCTCTACTTTCTTTCATCTCAAGAAAGAAAGAGCAGCCTGGAAGATATAACATTACAGCAGGAAAAATTGATGTTCAGGTGCCTGTCACAATGATTATTATTTATATAATTCTCCAACAGGAAAAGCTAGGAGAAACTCTCCAATATGTTTCAAACTCCAGACAGAAAAGCTAAGAACAGGGTGATCTAGAAATGGTGTCAGAGCAACTACCTGGAAATTTTCTGAATCTGAACCCCCTTTGACTGAAAGTGAAATCTCAGTGATCTTCTGTTGCTTATGCTTTCTGTGCTCCTGCTATTTATGATATTTAAAGATATTTTGGTTTTTAGTAACTGATGATTTCCCATATTTTTTCTCTTTCTTTCAGTGAAGAGTATCTACTTGTATTCTGTCTAGCCATACTCTAAGTAATGCTGTTACAAGTTTAGCTCTTCTCTGTGGCTCATTTTTCTTGGATACAAACAAATTTTTATGGAGGTTTTTCATTGTTTTGGTTTTTGAGGGCTTTTTTGGTTTGTTTCCGAAAAATGTTGTGAAAATCCCTGCAAGTATGTGTTGAAACCATGCCTTTGACTCTGAAAGACAAAACTTGAATTTGATAAAAGTATTCTCACAAATTTTGCATAGAAATCATTTACTGACCATCTCAGGATTTTGTTTCAGTAAAAACTCTAGCTACCACATCTTTTAACATCAATTTTTTATATCTATCACTCAGCAAGAATGATTACTTTGTAATATTAAACTTTTCCATCTTGCAGGTAAGGCAATACTCAATGTAAAAGACTCAGACTGAGTCTGGAACAGTAGAATGCTATAATTGCTTCCCACAAAATTAATTGATGAACTGTTGAATTGAATATGAGGCAGAATATAAAATAGACAGTAGATAATTGGTCTTTTTCAAGTGTTGAAATGTAGGATGATAATTTTAATACAACAGTTTGGGGAAATCAAAGAAGTGAGATCAATACTCATGATTCACTATGCACATGCATGTATGCATCTATCTAACTACCTATATATATGAAAAAATGTGGGAACACATTCAGACACATATTTTTGTTGAGATGTTAAAAAATTTTGCTGGTTTGCCTGGAGACAAAGTGAGATACGATTGTAGAATATTAGGATTTTCCCCTCTCTACTATGCATAAAAATGCCCGCATTATAGCTTTACATAAGTGTGCACAGGCACAAGCATTCTGTTTTCAAATATATTTGCATAGATGTGCATGTGTACATTGAAAAATATGTAAGTAAAAGAATACTTATGTCCATCTAAGTCTATATACATACAGAACATGTCCCAAAACAAGATAGAGACAATAAAATCAGTCTTGACAATCCAAATAGTTTTGCTTCTCAGAAGTTTCTTTTCTGATTATGTTTTCTTTTTCAGATATCCTGTTACACAATAATAAAAATCCAACCACGATTGAGGGCTCACAGCCAAGCTTGCTTCAGGGTTATCAGTGCAGCAAAGCCTGACCTTGCTATGTAGGAAATCTGTTTTAAATTAGAGCTTGCTCATAGCACTGCACAACCCAATCAATTAAAGTGAAGGAAAAAAAAAAAAAAAAAAAAAAAAAGGAAAGAAAAGAAAAGTGAACACACTAAAGAGAAGATAACTTTCAGTTCAATGCCATTAATTGTATTTTTCTGAGGTTTTATGTAGATTCACTCTGCATTGTGCTTCAATAGCGTCTGGATTCTTGATGTTTTCCTGTGTCTTCCCAAAGAGTCACTTGCCTCCTGCCAGCTGCCATAGGCCTGTGCCAAAGCAGTTATTTCTTACCTGAAAATGTATGGAGTCTGGTTGAGATGGAGTTTTTTTCCCTGCAGCAGCCTCACAGTGCTGAGCTTTGCATTGGTGGCAAGAAAGGTGCTGATAACAATCAGTGTTTTGGCTGCAGCCAAGCAGCCCTGACCCAGAACCAGCACTGTCTCTCCAATATTCACACATCACCAGTAGCTTGGGGGTGGTTAGGATCCTGCGTGGAGACACAGCCAGGATAACTGACCCAAACTGACCAAAGGAATATTGCATAATGTATGACATCTGCTCAACCATAAATGCTGAGAGAAAGGTGGAGGAAGAGGAAACATTTGTTATTGCAGTGTTTGCTATTCAAAGCAACCACGTACTGAAGCCCAGCTTCCTAGGAAGTGGCTGGGCATTGCCTGCCTACTGATGGGAAGTACAGAATAAAAACTATTTTTTCATTTGCTTTCATGCACATTTGCTTTTACTTTATTAAACTGCCTTTATCTTGGGCCACAAGGGTTTTTTCCATCTTATTTCCTGTTCCCTGTGCCCTCTGCTGCTGAGGATGGGAGTGACAGACTGGCTTGGTAGGAACCTGACATCCAGACAGGGTTAACCCGGAACAGAAGGTCAAGGTCCTGTGAGAACTGTCATGAAGCTCATCATACTCAGTGTAGCTGGCAGGTTCCTCCAGTGCAAAATATTACCACAAGTCACTTTTCTGACTAGTCACCCTCAGATATAGTGAAAGATATCCCTGAAATCTTTATTTGGTGCTGGTTCAAATTGCTATTTGTATTGACTCTTTGTTCAGGTCCAGCCTTTGATAATAAATAAATTAATCCCCATCCCATAAACTTCAGCAGACTTCTGAGGTTTTAGACCAAAAAAAAAAAAAAAAAAAGCTGATAAATTGGAAGCCCTACAATGTTTATTCATAAATATTCCTTCTATTTAATTTAAGACTTTTCTCCCTATTTTAAAGATATAATTACAGAGATTAATTTGCATCTTTGGTGGAGCTTTTATATGGACGGAAACCATCAGACAATAGTTTTTGTATATATTATTTTCAGCCTTAGGAAAAACAATGAGAGAGAATAGTATAAGAAAAGACTGAGACTTTCCTTCTACTGGGAAAAGAAGAGGATATTTAAAGTCTCTGCCCTGAATTTTCATTTTTTACTGTCCAAAATAGAACAAGCATGCTTTCCCCCTCCCTTTTCCTAAGCTTTATTTTTGCCAGGAATATTTATGAGTTTGTTGGGATGAGAGCAGCTCTCCAATTGTTTTTATTTAGAGAGAAAAACAGAGAAAATTCTAACACTCAAGACTATATATCTTAAATGACTCAGATAATTGTTTTTAGTAAATGCCTTTTTCTTTTTATATTCAAACACAGATCAGCAGAAAGTAAAACGCTTTTCCTTTCTGACAATGTTTGAGCTCACAAGGGGAATAAATTCTGTCACAATGAGCCAATTCCTAAGTGGGATAAAAAATTCTTGACTAGAATTCAGCTACTTAAAATTCAGTTTACTGAGATGTTTTATGATCACAAACCATAAAGCTTGCCAGCAAGGCTGCCCAGAGGATAACTGCATTAACTTTTATTCTATTTTGGTTGTAGGGAGGTAGTTTAGAAAAGGAGATTGTTTTCTTTTAGGCTTATTGTTCAAGAGGTTTAAATCATGATATTTATGAAATCCCTCTTTAAAACACATATGCCTTGAACTAATGTATTAGACAGATCTGTGTGTCATTTATAGCTTCTAATTAGAAAAATGCTCTTCTAGTTTTCCTCTATGAGACCAGTTGGAATTTAAGATCAGTTTATTCTTTCCAATGAAATGAACAAATACTTTCCTCTAAATAACAAGCACTATTCTTTTTAAAGAAGATTGCAGTACACTGAAAATGAAAAGTCCATTCAAGAGTTTCACTGCAAATTCCAAATCAAATTTGTTGTTCTTTTATTAGTCAGCAACACACACCACAGTAAATTGACACTTATATTCACTACTTTCACTGCTTGCTGCTGCTTGCTTCACTGCTTAGCTGTTTGCTTTATGCTGCTGTAAGCAATACACAAATCAATGCAATAAAAATCAAGATGTCCTTCTTGTCATCAAGTTTCCATATCTTACTGTGTCTTTTGGTTGTCACCTCACTTGTCTGAGCTCTTGGGGCTTTTTTCTTCTTTCCTCATCTATATTGGTCAAACATAGTCTTTCATTCAATTATAATGCCTTCAAAAATCCAACTGTGCAGATATAAGTATAAAAAAGTTGATTGCTTTTGAGTCACGTTAGTTTTAATGAGGATTGATAAAAATCCTTCTATCAAATTCCATCCTTTTAAATGTATAAATGAAACTGTACTATGGAAGGAAGAAAGTGTAAAGTTGTGTACATTTATTAAGGTTTTGCAACATAAGCTTAAAATATGTGATTAAATATATTTGTCCTAGTAGTACTATTGTTTGAAACTTTTGAGTGAATTAGAAAACTTGGAATATGTCAGAGCTACTGTGAAAGTGTCTAGCTATTAATTAAAAAAATTCATTGTGATAATAAGCATGTCTGAGTGGAAAGAAAATAAGATGTTTTGAATGTCTATAAAAGTGAACAAATAGATATGGAACTGGGGGTTCTGAGAACATTATTTCTGCAATCTTCACCAAATCTATGTGTAAGTTTGTTAGTGTCCTACTGTGTTTCTTTTCCCATTCCCAAGGTTAATTAGAGGGCACTAAATTTGAAGAAGAATTTCTTATTGCTCTCAATAAGGATATAATTTAAAATTAAAATTTAAATAGGAATCATATTTTGTTTCAAGATGTAGAGCAGTAGAAACCATAACCTTCTTTTTCTGTCTCATTATTTGTGTTTACATTGTTTACTATTTTTGTGCAAAAAAAAGTTGTGTCTGTGCTCACAGTTGCAGAAAGCATTAGTCTGGAAGGGACCACAGTGGATCATTTGATCCAACCTCCCCGCACAGGCAGGGTCATCCTACAGCACATTGCACAGGACTGCACTCAGACAATTCTTGAATATCCCCAGTGAGGAAGACTTCACACCCTCTCTGGGCAATCTGTTCCACTGCTTGGTCACCCACACAGTAAAGAACTTCTTCCTCATGTTCAGGTGGAACTTCCTGTGCATCAGTTTCTGTCCATTGCCTCTTGTCCTGTTCCTTGACATGACAGAGAAGAGCCTGGCTCCATCTCCTTGAAATTCTCCCTTCAGACACAGACATTGGTGGGGTCCACTCTCTGCTGCCTCTTTTCAGGAGTGAACAGGCCCAACTCTCCCAGCCTATCCTCCTAAGAGAGAAGCTCTGTTCCTGGCAGAAAACAAAGAATTATATAATGGACATGGACTCTGAGACACACAAGATGATGTAAAAAACCACAGGAGCTCAATGCAGTTTAGATATCTGTTGACTTTGCCTCAGTGTATCTTCACTGCACGTTACCAGTCTACTGCCACAAATGAGTGGTTTGATCCCTTAAGAACCACTGTCAAACATACGGGCAAAAGCAGAGTTTCATGTGGACTTCTGAAAATACAACTTTACAGAATTAGATGGAAGGGCTCACTCTATTACTTACTAAATGAAAGCATACAAAGTAAGATCCAGTTAGAAGCAATTTGGTATGACTTACATTGAAGCCAGGAATGGTAAGGGTGCAAAATGGTTTATCAGGGCTAAATTATTGAATACTATTTACAAAGTGATTTGATAGGATTCACTACAATTATAACAATGATTTAACTATAGATTTGGGATACTACCATAATCAATTTATATACACAGAGGTAGAACAATGTGCACATCTACTTTTCTGAGTGTAAAGGTACCTATTAGAAGTTTCAGGTTCAGTGAAATACTCACATCAAATCCTTTTGCATTTCTAACAGTCAAGGATTGCCCCTTGAAGAATTCTGTGTGAGGGGTTATCAGCCTAGGTCTCGTCATCAATGATGGTCCTTCCAATATCGTAAACTTGGGAGTCTCGGAGCTCTGAGAGGTGTCCAGGTGAGAGGGAGGTGCTGGTGCAGCCTGCTGTTGTCCAGGAGAATGAAAAGGGCCTCACTTAGCACTGCTGTTTGTAGGGTTTCATGATGATTAACTTTGGTCACCAGTAAATTTCCATCCTGGCCATAATCCAAGCCAATAGCTACTACACCTTTTTCCAGAAGTGCAGTAACAATGGCACAATTCCACTCAAGCTACAACTCCCCATGATGCTACTCCAGTAGACCAATGATTCAGGTAAATGATTTACCATGGCTACAAAGGATAATTTGTCCTTTATTTCCTTGGTTGGGCAGCTGATGTTTCTGGTTGATCCCGACTCTACCATGCAAGAGCTCGTATGATCAGACCCGACTCATGGCTCATTTGGTATGGTCAAGGGACACTTCACACCCTGCTGGCTCGGTCAAGGCTTAAGAGGAGGCTGTGAAATTGTAAAGCAGGCCTCAGAAAGGGCTGGGGGGAGAGCATGCACCACCACATCTATGAATTTTCTTTTCTGTCTTTAAAATTCCAGAATATGAGTTTAATGAAAATGAGAAGTGCTTGAATTTAAAGCAGGAAACAAGAAGCCTGGTCAGAAGCCAGGAAGTGTTGAAAGCTTCCCATCTGTTTCCATGACCCTTTTTCAGTTTGATTGGGTGATTAGCTTGCATGCAAATGGGAAGAATAGCTTAATCATACAGTGGGAAACACAACAAAAACCTCAGCATGCTATTTTGACTGCTGTAGAGCATGCTACTGTGTGGGTCTGGTGTGTGGCTTTGTTTTCCTCCCATTTAATAGAGCAGCAGAGCTTTGTGCACTGTTAATACATTATAGGAGAGGGACACACAAATGAAGATCACTGGCCTTTATTAATAAAATCTCCTTCTTATTCTATCATTTAATAAAAATAGGCAAGATTGAAAACTTTTGACAATGCTGATAGTATGATCCATGGTGGTGTGATACAAGTGACACTACTTCAATGTAACTTAATCTAGTTTAACTAATTGTATTGAAGGAAATATTGATATTCATGTCAGCAAGCTTGATGCTTAAATGCATCATCTAAATGAGGTTTTACTTCATTGAAAAGTGAATAAAGGACTTGACACAAATAAATAAATTAATCTGTCAAGTCCAGAAATGAGGCTTTAAAAATTATTCTAAGATATTGCTTAAGATTTTTCTTGGAGAATTTGAAGGTGGCCTTAATTACAGATGTCATGTAATATTCATAAGAATTTACAGATTTACAGAATTCCAAAATTGATTGTAAAAATCCAGCTGCTTTCATTCTGATTTGGAATAAAATAATTTCTTAGGTTTCAGGGTGAAGCAAGTGTAAATTTATGAGCATGGATTAATTATGGTTCTAGTCCACGTTTCATGGGAAGTCCCTGTTGATCTTAGATCTGATTTAACCAACCATATTTTAGACCTCTAGAATTTAGGTCATAATTTCTTAAGTCATAATCATATTCTAAAACAAGTATTTAAGACAGGTGAATATTCTCACTGTGTGCCTGTATCTCTTACTGTATAAGGGAGTTTCTAATTTATACTAGATACCCAGCAACATAGAAATTAGTTAGGTGAAATAACTCTGAGTTTGGTGTAAAGCTCATAATTTCTTAATAAATAATCTCAAATATTCTCCCATGCCTTTGGTTTTCATAGTCACAAATGTTCTACTTGATGTTTTTTAAATGTTCCTTTCATGTAATGGCACAGCCTGGTAATGACATAAAATTGGACAACCTGGGGAGCTACAACAGATCACTGAGTACAGGTGGATTCACTCTACCAACTTAGAACTAATGTTTTGGATCTGGAATCATTTCTCAGGATACCGAAAAGGGTAAGGGTACAGCTCTGCTGATCTGTGGGCCACAGGAGCATTCCAGAGGCTGAGCATCACATGTGCTGCTTTCTCTGCTCATCTTTTTGGGAGTGTAGACAAGAGAGGTTGGACTATGATCTAGGTAGAACTGAGTGATCAGGGGATGTGCACTGAAGTATTTAAGCATGGAGGTTCACCAAGTAATGATCAAAGTAGTGGCATAGTCATAAAGCAAATCTTATAGGCTGGGCACAGAACTTAGGCTAGTGTAGAGTGTATAGCTGTACCACTGGCCAAGGCCAATCTCATCTGTGGCAGTGGTAGCAGTTGAGATAAAGTATTTAAGAAGGATAAAAACTTCTGTGTAGGAGATATTTCAACTGGAGGGAGGAGTGAGAATCTGTGAGAGGAGCAGCTCGGCAGACACCAAAGCCAGTAAAGCAGGAGAGGGAGGAGGTGCCACAGGTGCTGAAGTAGGGATCCCCCTGCAGACCACGGTAAGACCTAGAGGTGGCAATGAAGGTAAAAATATCAACCGCGTTCTGGGATACAAGGAGAAGAAACATGAAAAGGGTACATAGAGAAACAGAGAATAAAACTTTTAGAGCTTTTGTCCAAAAGGGAAATACAGGCTTGACAGGTTTTACAACTGATCTGAGCAGAAATGCTTCATTAACTTAACAACAGCAAAAGTTTTAAACACATACTTTTTTTCTTTTCTCCCTTAGATTTTACGAGTAAAAAACATTTTAATAATTCCCTCACATTAGTCATTGTTGAACATAAGTAATGAGTGTTGGATGCTAAAAGTTATGGTGATGTGATGGGATAAACGAATTTCTGTTTCTTATGATGAAAATCTGACACCAAAAAAGGTGTCAGCACTTCTTTGTTTTAAAATACTTTTAATTTTCTATTGCATACATGAGTTACAAGCTATAGAATACACGTTATTTTTAGCACTGTGTTCCAGCCAGCCATCTGATGTGACTTTTATGGTGATATTTCTGTACAGGATTTAGTTGTGGTGTTGTTACACTGATATTTTTTCACCTGCATGTCTTTGAAGGGACAGTAGCTATACACCTAAACATGAAGACCTGTGGTGACAGTGGATGTATTTGGTACAAGTCCCTGAACAATTAATTCCCATCTTTGCCTTTATGCTGTTACAAATGGAAATTCTTCTGTGAAGTCTGCCTCACGTTTAAAGGAATATAAGGGTAGTATTCAATAACTTGCTTGCTCATGTAGTTGGCATTTATGGAAAACCTGGCCCTCTTTTCCTGAACAAAAAATCAAAAAGCTGGTTGAGCTTCTACTTTAAGTGTGACAAGGTTTCTTCACCCAGCTTCCAGGCTGACCTGCAGAATTCCAGTTCTGCTTAGAAACTGCCATATGGAAGGAGTCATTGCACCTTTTTCTAAGACACTGGTGACTTTTGGTGCCCTTGATGACTCAGAATGCAGAACCCATCTTTGATAAAATTAAGTTAGGGTGATCTGTGCAATACCATATTTTTATAGATAACACATGCATTCAAATTTATGTACATATATAGTTTCTCTTCTATAATATAATTTGATAATCTTTAACTGTATGGCATATAGAATAACAACAAAAAAGGAAACTAGAAAGAACTTTGGAGGAAATTGTTTGCTCTGTTATATAGTATGTGCTAAATCCACACCTTTTTCTTCTTCTGAACAGTTATGAAATAAATGCTTTTAAGGCTTTGGACCAAATCTCAAATTCTCTTAAATCCATGTAGCTTTATCAAATTCAATACCATTGCCTTGCTTCCCATACACTGAGAATCTGTATCATTTTCCAGAACAAATTGCATCAACCTGATTTTTTACATGTGCAAAGGAGCTTATAGACCAGGAAAATCTTTTTAAGCTACTGTGATTTTTATATAGAAGAGACTTCCCTAAGTTAAAAAAAAAAAAAAAGAATTATCATTACAGTGTGCATTTTATTTCAGATTTACCAATTTCATTTTAGTTTTGTTTTCTTAGTGAGTTTTTTGTTCCACAAATGTCAGCTTCTTTCAAGTCACAGTCCTTCCATGGTGATAAACTAGTGAAACCAGAGAGAGGTATAGTTTCAAAGTAGTGTGTAGGCAGTATTAGCACAAATCCTGTTATACATGGACAGATTTTAGCACATACCTCCCTTGCAGTGCTTTGAAAATGTATCCTTTCATATAAAAATACCTGCATGGATGGCAGTATAGAGAACAGACTTTGTTTTGCTAGAAGAGTTCTGCATGTCTGAAGTGCCTGAAATAATTCAAAATTAACCCTTTTTTGTAACCAACAAGGGAGAAGTCCATTATACAAAAATTGGCAGACATTTATTCAAAGCCCATATACTTCAGTGAGATTTTTTTTCCAGCTTTATCCACTAATCAAACAAACATTAGAGAAGCAACAGTAAAACGAACACAGAAAAGAGAGCAAATCAGGCAAAACTCAATCAAAACATAAAGTGTTACCATTATGGATGTGGAAAAAATCCCTTTCACGTATTTAACTAAGAATTAATTTAACAATGAAACATGTAAAAACCCATGAGCTTTTGATGACGTAATTGCAACACATGGTGAGAATAAAACACATGAGTACAATAAATTTTTTTGGAGTTAGCACGCTATCAGCAGAACCCTATCTACTAAATATGGGCATAAGATACTACAGAACCAAAGATCTTTATATTCCTTAGTATTAGAGATGACACAAAAGCTCTCTCTGACAGATATTTCTACCCAACATTAATAAATTTCCTCCAGCTTTCCTTTAAAGTATGAAACTTCTAGAGATTATCTTATTGCATTTGGAAGTAACTACCCTTCGTCATTCTCTCAGCTGCTGCATAATTCAACATCAGTTTTGCTTTCTTTTAATATTTTTCCAAAATAATATTTAGTACTCATAAATTACACCTATGCGTAAATATATTTTACATGTATAGTTTTATATGTATCAGGTATAGTATTATTTATTATTTTATTAATTTTACATAGGCTATCCTTCTGTTCTGTTAAATCTTGTAACTTGTATTTTGAGAACAGAAAAGTCAGAAAAGCCAATTTATTTTTTCGGTATTATTTGTTACTTTATATAATGTCATATGAATTTGTGTTTCTCTTATGAGCCAATATATGACTTTGAACAGATCACCGTCATTGAAAATTCTTATGGACAGAGGTAGAATTTAGAATTAGTTAAAAAGAAGTACTTATTCTACCTATTGGGAGAATAGATTGAAAAGAAATAATGTTTTAATCCTCTAGTCAATTTTCTGAGAGTACTTCAATTTGTCAACCCCCTTTTTGTTCCAATAATAATAATAATAATAATAATAATAATAATAATAATTGCATGTGTCTCATTTATGATGAAATTAGGTAAAAAAAATCTGCTTCTTAGACAATAGTGTAAGAGAAACCAATGTTAGGTATAACACAGGTAATATCCAAGCATTTTCTGGTTTGCTACATCTTTTAGAAGATTTAATTATACAATGGAACACTGTACAATTTTATCCCAGGGTGGTATTAGCTAAACATTGAACAGCTGCTCTAAACTGGTGTTAGGACTAGCTTAGGAACCTGACTGAAGCCATAAAATGGATCCTATGTAATTTGCTTTTCTATTTTAAATCACTATTAAAAAAGCTACAGTCAGGTGTGATGAATCAAACCCCAAAAGTATGCTCAGCTGTGAGCATGCAAGGACGTGGATACCTGTCCATTAGATCACTTACACAAGAGCTGATGTACATATGTAACAAACAATCTAAAATATCTAAAAATATCCATTAAAAGAAGGATTTATATTGGTACTTGCAGTCTCTGTAAGGATTATTTTGAAGACTTTTGTAGCACTATAGTCAGGTTGCATAAAAAATAACCAGAAAACACATGAAGATAGGGAACTAAAGATTGGATATAATTCTCTCTTAATATATTTCAGCTGATTCAACACCAAGTGAGAATAGTATTTCACTTTCATATTTTTCTTCTAAAGCAAGACACAGGGGTTCATTCTATTTTTCTCCTCACTCTCTTTTCCCTGTAAGAAGCTTGCAGGCTCATCAAATTCACATATGCAAGCAGACAAAAGCAATCCTCCTGGCCACCTAATTCTAATTCAAGCTGCTTTGCACAGCTACACTACTAAAAGGCCACATTCTTGAAGAATGATTGCCTTTTCTGCATACTTATTAGCTAGCTTGGTGCCTGGATATGTTTTTTCCTGTACTTTATAATAATCTTTGTGTCCTTTTTAAAAATAATACCTCACCTGCATCACAGGTCTGGCTGTCATATAACTTAGCACATCACCTGGGTAAGACACACCTAATAACTGTGCAGCGAGTTATGCAGAAACTCCTAGTCCTTTATGGGATGGATCTCATTTAATTTCGTAGAACAGCACCTTACTACAGAACTAAAAAAAAAAAAACAACTTTCAAATGTTTCTGTAGCAGAACAATTAAATATCATTAACTTTTATTAGAAAAAACAAACAAAAATAGAAAACATTTTTTTAGAAATTGAGACCTTATTTAAATGATTCTGTAAGAATCTTTCTAACTTTCAATACTACAAAATATTGTAGGACATTTCTCTTAGGAACACATGCATGTAGAAAACTACAGTGCATGTAGAAAACTACAGGAGCACCCAATCCATAAGTACTGTTATGACTTCATTTTGGATCATCACCTCTTTGTCAGGATTTGAGGAATAATCTGCATTAAATGGTAGACCAAATTTGTCCTCCTTGGCTTGTGGAATGGCTGCAAGCTGACTGGAATTCTCTCTGGTTTTTAGTATCTATTAATTTTATTCTATTATAGAATTTGTGTGTGTTTAATTGAAATTTATTACTTTTTCCTTATATTGAAATAATGGAAGAGAAAAATTGCTCTTTCTTTGTTTATATGGCATAGCCAAAAGACAAACATTATTTTACCTGTTGCACTGCTTCTCTTTGTCTTTCTCTTGGGATTCTGATTGCACAAATAGCAGATTTGGTGTGTGATTAGAAAGCTGAAAAATGCCCATCCCTAAGTTGTCTCAAGTATCCAAATGGACCTGTTTCTTCATCCCTTCCTGTGCTTCATTTCTTCCACCTTGATGAATAAGATGGCTTTGCAGTTGCCAACTGTTAAACTGATTGTGTTGTTAGGACCCTTTATTCATTTTAACTCAAGTACCTTAGCTGACCACACACTATGGAGAACTTCAGAAATATAGTAATCAGTGTTGAAAATCTTACTGACAAATCATTAATTCAGTTGGCCAATTTCCTATGAAAGCAGAATTTTGGAAAATATTCTAGTCATGTCCTCTTCAGTTGGGAACCTGTCCCATCCAGTCAGAAGCCAGTATCTCTGTTTCTTAAGGCCATTTGCCCTGACTGAACCTTTCTTAAGTTTATTTTTATATTTCATAAAAAGTGAGCTCAGACTGCAACCTATTCATCAGTGCACATGCTAATAAGAAACACATATTTTGAAATAAGAATTTAATGAATGAATGAATTTAATTTATTTGAAATTCTGGTTTTAGTGGATTGAAAGATTTAAAACTTTTTGAGCATACATGTATAGGAGGGAGGCAGCTGCTCAGGTAATACCTGCACACACAAAAGAAGAATATAGTTTCATAAAATTGCATCCTTGTAAGGTTTGGTTGCTAAGTTGCTGATTGCTACAGAAAGTGGGTGGAAGTTCCTCTGTGTCAGACTATAAAAAAGGAAGGATAGTGAGGATAATCCAGATTCTTACGATAAAATTTAGAAGTCTGTCCAGCTGTTTGTCAGTGCAAGGAAATAACGGTAAATATTTTGAACCTGGTCACTGGAAGGCATGTACACATGCCTGAGCTGATTTTTTAAATTCATTTTTAATAGATGAAACTCAAAATTTAGTATCTTGCTGTCCAGAAGTTAGTTATTTATTGAAACCTACTGATAGAAGTTCCTTCTATGCTTGATAAAGAAAATAACTTCAGAGAGTGCTTCAAAACACTTATATTTTGTTCATTGAGATGGTATTAGGTACTACTTGGCAAAGATATCTGAAGTTAGGTGGACTGAATCCCACCCACTAAGTCTTATTATTTTCCATATCACCTTCTATGTTAACCTTTTTCATGTGCAGCAGGTTCTTGCAGGAAGCTTTTAAGTATAAGTAGGTGATAAGTATAGGTGGATCCACCACTGTACCATTGTTATCACAGCCATAACTGACATGCATTCTTTAATATGTTTTTGGCAGGCACTATTAAAGTATCTCTACGAAACCTCAGTCAATTACGGATGAGTGGAAAACATATATTATGAAACCATATTATATGAATGGAAACTAGATTATACTATGAAACTTAAGACACATTTTTCAGTGTTCCAGTGTCTTGGGAAGTCCTGATGATGCTGAGTAGAATGCTGTATGTTTGCAGGATTGTACCTTCTATGATATAAACAGAAAATATTTTCAATCCAAAGAGAGATTACTGCCATGTGCCTCTTATATGGAGTTATCCATGGAATGTCATCATGCAACAGAGAAATGAAAATTCATCACAATGAATTATTTGGGAGATCTATAACCGTCCAAATCCTTATGGAGATCACCAAGGATTTCCCTTGTAAAATCTAAAAGGCAGCACCACAGAATAGGCAGTATATTGGAATAGAAATGACAAAGTTGCTGTACATGACATTTCATTTCTGGATGGCAGCAAAGATCAATGTACTTGGCTACACTTCCTGAATTAATATCCCTTTCTACCATGGAATAGAATACAGTTATACATCTTCTTACTCTACATTTCAAGACTCTCCCCATAATGAGACAATATTCTGAGCTGGAAGAGACACACAAAGATCATCAAGTCCAAGTACTAAGTGAATTGCCCAGATGGGGACTGAACCCTCACGCTTGGCATCATCAGCACTGTCCTCTAACCAATTAAATAGTATCCCATGACTTTCATTGAAGTGGATACTTTAAGGGTAGTATCAATTTATAAAATATTTTAAATTATTATTATTTATTGGGTTATTCTACATTTCTGTTCCAAGCAGTACTTTTTATTGCTTGAGAGCTCAAATCCCAATAAATACAAATTTCTGTTCTGCAATGTATTTCTCTAGTAGCAGCTGTATGTGCAAATGAGGGGCAAATCATAGCTATTGTATTAACTCATTTGAAATAGAATAAAGGTCCTAGAATAAAGGTCCTAGAATAAAGGTCAAGCTTTTTTAAAAAAATATTTTTATAGTTTTAAATTTTTTTTTTAAATTTCAAATTTTCTTGGAGAAAGATTAAAATGCTGTAATTTAGCATTTTTCAAAACAGTTCTCTTTTGTCATATTTATTTCTGACATTTAGAAACCTCTTTGGAAAATGTTTTGTATGATAAACCTGTGATTCTTTTTCATTATAATTCACTTCACTTTTGATAGAGATTTTTTTTATTCAGACATACTTAGCTGAAATAATTTTTCTAAATAATTTTCTAAATTTTTCAACCAAACATGCTGTATTTAAAACATTTTCTCCAGGAAATGTTGCTTTTAAAGAAGATTTTGGCTTCCAGAATGAAAAAAACCCAACTTTGAATCTTCACTTTTCTTTTTTTTTTAATAAGTTTGACTTGACTTTCAGAGCTTATGATGAATATCGTTGCACTAAGCTGTCTGGATATAAAGCTCTATATGAGAGATAATATTAATAGGGATTTCCTTGGTGCAGTTGTAGGTAATTTTTTTATGGTAATTTTGACATGCTAAACACCTGTCTCACTGTGGACAACTAAGAGTGTGTGTTTCGAGCTATAAAAGATTAACAATAATCTAGGCTTGTTCTGTAATTGTTGCATTTTTGATGTCTCCTTTTTTATGATGATCAGGGGAATTCTGCTGTACTTGGGGATACAGTGGGAGAAAAAGCTACAAATGCTGTAATTCCAACTGAGCATATTCCTGCACACCAACATCATTTGAACTCCTCCTCCTCAAGTCTCACTTAAGCAGCTTGCCTTGCCAGGCCCTAAGGAAAAATAGCTTCTCAACATCAACTCCCACGCCTCCTTTAACAAAAGATTTCTGGATTATAGTTTTTTCCTGCTCATATTAGACAGCTAGCAGGGCAGTTGGTAAACAGGCCTGGAAAAGGGTCATGAGGTATTAACAGAGCTCAAAGTGGAGGAGATAAGCTTCAGAAGTCATGGAGATAAGGAAATTTCTCTGTCCTTTGCAGGTGTGTCTGTGGTAGTTTTTTGCTATCCAAGCAGCCCCTGAAAACTGATGTACAGAGAGTAAAGCCCCAGCAAAGTGGCCACTCCTTCAAAGACAGAGGGGATGAAGAAGACATTTATTTCTGAACTTTGAAGGCTTTCTCATAAAAAACAGTGTTGCCATGAATTTTCCTGGTTTGCTGAGCGTTCATATTAAAGGAGAAATGTGCAGTTTCTCACGCTGGTGAATTGTAACAGGACCGTGTTTTGTAAATATTGGCAATGTTATGAATTCTTTCTACAAGAGAAGGGGAGGTTGAATGACAGCCTCCTGGGCCAATGTGATGGAGAGGTGGCGATACCCTTCTCCAATCCGTGGTCACCTTGCCAGAGGTATATAATGGCAAATAAACTGAGGGGCGGGCTCCTGCCCTGCAAGCTCTGATGCACCCAGATCTGTGTCCCCAGTCTGTTTTTCTGGTTAGGCCTCCACAGTGATAAAACAGAAAGATATTGTTGCACTGTTTTCCTGTTCTGACAGGACAAACATCAAAATGCTGTGATTTCTCTTTCACAACCCTCTGAAATCTGGAAATTCCTCCCATAGACTTCAATAGTTTGCATCCAGGCTCCTAATGATGGCAAATTCTGTATTTTAACATGTGCAGATTATGTTGTTTTTTACTGGTTAATGAATTTTTCAGTGTTGACAAGCACACGGGTAAATTGCTGAATTTTCATCTATTAGCTGTGCTTACATAACATAAACCACTGTAATATAGTGAAACTACAGCTTTCTAAAATTACAAGAGAGTTTTTAAAAAGTGCAAATACTTGGAAGTTAGTGTAAGGTTTCTGGTCTGTTAAGACTCATTGAATATCCTTATTCAGTGCAGCTAATGCCTTAGGTGCATTCAGCTGCACTGAACATGATTCTTTTTTCAAATTCACTCTTCTATGAACTTATTTAAAATGGCATCAAAGCTCTGTACTATAAAGGAATCAATTTAGATGACTTCAAAAACAGTAAAATTTGATTGAGACTTTAATTGAAAGTTTAGTTCTTTCCCCTCCTCTCAGTGATACCAAATTATTTCCTATAAAAAGACTTTTTTTAAAGATTTTACTTTATAAAGTGAAGTAGGAGCTAAAGGATGTGCATACCCAGGATTTTTAAACCCATTTTTTAAAATCATTTTATGAAAAAAAAATGAGAGCAGGCAGCTAGCCACAATCACCAATAACTCAATAGTTAACTATTAAGATGGTCACAGATCACATCCTGCTTATCCACACTGCAAAGTCTGGCTGCTAAAGGGAAACAGGTGGAGCAGGAACATTTTCCTATTCATGATTCTCTTGGAGTACCAGTGTCTCATGGCAGCCCTTGGGAAGCACTTCCTGTCTAGAAGAATGGTTTATGTAAGTTTTGCACTTTTCCGGTTGACTTCAGTCTTTTTCTCCCCAATGAAAATTCTCTAGCTCCTGGCTATTTTGCCTTCCAGAACTAATATTCTCACAGTCCTGAATAGGATCTAGGATTCCTCCAAACTGCTATTTGTAAATGTGATGCAAGACTAGAAAAATATATTGCAAAAACTGTTTATGTCTACCTTTATAAGTTATTATCATTGTCAACTTCCTTTCAAAGTCTTGCGGTGGACTTTTCTTTCCTCATTTAACTATGTAAAATTGATTCTATTCCAAGACCATTAAAGGACACATTCTTTTCTAAGGAAGGAAGATTAAACTGTTACCTGAACAGGTCACCATGTCAGACTAATGTGACATTAGTGTAATGCAAGGAGTAAGCACGTTGAGTGCTTACTCAATGAGCATAAGCATACAGGTAGAGGAGTTGACTCTGGTGAGGTGAATAAAAATAGGAAGAAGTTTAATGTCAAACAGAATAAAAAAGAACAAAGGGATTGTCGTAAGATGATTAATGACGTAGTAAGGTATGTTATATAAAAATAATTTCGATGCCTTAGTTAGACTAGATATCTAAATTTGAGATATCTATTGTTCATAACAATGAATTACAAGGTAACTTGCTGTGGAAATCACACTTTTTGGGAGATAAGCATTCATGAAGCTTTTTTGTTTCCTAGTGAAAATAAAAAAGTGACTAATAGGTATTGTTGCAGTGCTTCACAGGTTAACTATAATTTCATTTAATTTCCAGGAAAACATTTTTTTCTCTAGATGAGATTGATATATAATAGGCTGTAGATGGAAGTACAGTAAGGTAAAAAACACATGAGTTCAAGGACATTCTGTCATGCTGATATAGAAATAACAATTTTATAACTTAGTCTTCCTAATAGTTTCTTGGTATAGAAACTGTTAATCATTTTTTCTCTGTTAATTATCTAGTTCTGATCACTGTTGAGGTAGGATTTTGAGCATGCTAGAGCTACCATCTCAGTTTTGCAGCCACCTTGCTCTAGCTTATACTGATGTGTTAGCATTTATACCGGCCCTTGGGCAATGCAGTGTGTGCTGAAGGTATCTGACATCAGTATCTGACACCCTACAAGACTTGAAAACTCCACTCACAGAACAGTCTCACAGTCTGAAGGGTTGTACCCAATTGGGGCTGGGTGTCTGCACTAGCAACAGGCTCCAGAGCTAGGGGGAGCCTGCTGGAGCCACCCAAAGCCGGTGGCTGCCTCGGCAGATTGTTTGCAGTCTGCTGGTAAAAAAAAGTTTGTAAAAGTGAGATGGGTGCTTTCACTTTGTGAGAATACTCTTGGACTCTGCCTTATCTTCAGCATGACAAAGGAGCAACTGATAGTTATGTCAAAGAAAAGAAGAACTAAAAATGTTGAAATTTGTAACCAGTGGAGAAGCCAGGAATTTGTATTGAAACTTCAGGGAAAAAAAAAAAAGAAAAAAAAAAAAAGAAAAAAAAAAAGAAAGAAAAAGAAACAAATTATCAAGTCTTTAATTAAAATAAAGTAGCCTCAAAAAGTTTCTCATTGTTCTGTCCCCTCTCTGTCTCATTGTACTAAGCTTCTGTCTCAAGGCTTATTCTTGAGTGGAAAATTCTAAGCAAAAATGAAAGCTTTGCCCTCAGAGAGTTCTTTCCAGCTCATTCACCATGGCAATCTGTAAAATTCCAGTAGCAAGAGAGAAAGACTAATTAAAGCAAAATACATGTGTTGTGATTTAGCACAGACAAGTACAGGATCTATTGTTTTCCTAGCATAATTCCACAATTTCACTGCAGACAGATCTTTTGTAAGTACAGCCCCCTATAGCTGTCTATTTATTAAGTCACAAACTCTTGAACATTGCAATAAAATATAACTCAAAAAGAATTTTCATCTATGTTCAGGGAGTCTCGGGGGAACAAAATCTCTTCAGTATTTCTGACACTTTCTTTTGTGGGACATTGCTTACTGAGAGCTGACTGAGATATCTAAAAATCCAAAAGCTATTTTTCTTTCATTATTCTTACATATTTGGCTTAATAGGACAGTTAAAGAGACCTTTCTATGATCACTAACTACTTTTTTTTTTTTTTTTTTTTTTTTTTTTTGTGTGTGTGGGTGTGTTCTCCCAGCAGCCTGAGAAGAGTTAAAGCATTTTGGACAGTCTACATTGAAGAATCGCATCCATGTTTAGATATCTTTTTTAAGACATTTATGCATTGCTTACCATCCCAAATTTACTCTTACTTGTATTGAAATTTCATACCTGATTGTAGAAGTCTTTGAATCCTTACAGGTAGTCATCTCACCTGCCTCTAAGGCATAAAATATGATAACGGATTTAAGATAGTCAGCTATACTAACTTTGTGTTGGGGGTTAGATTTGGTTTTTTTTTCTTCTCACAGAATTTCTTCCCATAAGTTTCCAAGAAGCCTTAATGACTACTTAGTCAGAACAAAAAGGGGTACTTGAGGGATATGGCAGCACGAGGCTACACCTATTGTTTCTGAGTCCCTGGGAGTGTCCCTCAGAGGGGAGAGATTATGAGCTTTGGGAAAGGCAAAAAGACAGATCTGGGGGAGGGGAGGGCACTCTTGCTCTCAGCGCCGAGGAGGACGGTCAGGCTGCCCTCTGCCTCTGCCTCATCCTGGGAAATCTATCGTCATCTGCTGTGTACCCGGGAATCCTGAACTCGCTTTCTCCAGCCTCTCCCCCCACCGCCGCTGCTTCTTCGGAGCTTGGAGGTTCCCCTGCTACTCTGTAGCCCTGCACTGCCCAGCCCTGCCAGGACACCCCTGCTGCTCCAGCTGCCAGCGCAGAGCTCCTCATCTCATCCACCAGCCCAGGACTTTCCTTCCTTCCAGTTCGGCCTCTCGGAGTCCTGCAGGGGCACTGAGATAAAACTGCTCTGGGCTTTTGTGAAAGAAAGCCCTCAAGGTTCTTGATTCTGTTTATTATTGATGCTGTAGTTGTTGTTTGTTTGTCGTTTTGTCATATATACTAGTAAATAACTGTTATTCCTACCCCCATACCTCTGCCTGAAAGCTCCTTTAATTTTCCTTTTAATTGGAATAATTTGGAGGGAGGGGATTTGAATTCTCCATCTCTAGGGAGGTCCTGCCCCTTCCTAGCAGATATCTGTCTTTCAAACCAAGACACTTTGTAATGAATCAACATTATCTCTAAAGGGAAATTTATTCTTGAGCATCTATAGAGAGTTCCTGAGTATCTGGAAGTCTACTTTTGAACATGTAAAGGAAGCAATTCACCTGTGTTTTCCTAACTTCCACCAATGACCTAATTGCTGATTCCTTTTTCCTTCCTTTGCTTTGCAGTTGAAGACTCTTCCCAGCTCATGTTCTGTATTTTGTGCCTTAGTATATTTGTAGTTTTCACTACAGTGAATGAGCCATGTTTACTCATCTCATACAGCAAGATGTACAGCAAGAATAAAATCACAAATTCTTCTCAGCCAGGGGTATATCTGGGCTCAGGTGACAAGCAAAACATTTAGAGCTGACTGTTCCTATCACTAGTGTTATGCTGATCTGGAGAGACATGTTTCTAATATCTTCTTTATACCTAATTAACTGAAAAGACAGTAGGGATGTCAGATGTTATGACTAACACAAAAAGCTAAAGCTACATGCTATCTACCCTCTGAATGGGGACAATATATTGGTATTTCCTGCAGCTGCTTTTTTTTTTTTCATTAAATAAAACAATGTTTGTTCCATCACAATGGTAATTTTTAAACCAATAACTATGTCTGCCTTCCTTAACTGACTGGTGATTTTCAAACAGAGATCTTCAAAACATGTAAGTTTTATAAGAACAGGTACCTGAAAAAAGAGCAAGATTTTAGTGGTCAGCTTCTTAATGGAAACTTCTGCAGTGTCTACAAAATGTAGCTCAAGTTTGTAGCTTCTGCTTCCTGAATTTTCATATCTTTCTATGGAATAGCTGCAGATCTGCTTCCCATTTTGTGTCTGCACTGTCATTTTCGCTTACTACTATTTTTTTTTCTTTTTTTTTTCCCCAGGATTCTCAGCACACATACTCTATGCCTGTAAATTTGTGTCTGTGATTCTCTCAGGAGTAGCTTCCTATGAGGATAAATTATTAAGTTCTTGTTGATGTGAGAATCATCATTTAGCTCATTGCATTCCTTATTTATCCCACTGAAAGCTCAACCATTGGTAATTTTTTGCTTATAGCCTAAGATTTGTTTCTAACAAAGCTGCAATAAGTAAAAAAAAGTCTTTTAAATCTTCTGAGGAAGACTACTTCCATAGTGCCTTTCTAAGTAATTCAGTTAATAATTTTTTTGCTTATTTTAATGAGATCAATTGTAAAGTTTTTATTGGGACTAGATCTTGCAGGCTTAAAATTGGGCACAAATCCATATTTATGCAAATTGTTCAAATGAAACAAGAACCAATTCAAGGAAGTGCATTTGATTGTTTCTTTAGCATTAACTCTAATTACTGCATCCAAATGTAATCTTATTTATGAAGACTAAAAAAAGCTAACATGATTTTCAGAATCCTAAGAACTTGAAGCAGCACATCAGTTTTGAGTCTCATATACATGGACTGCAGCACATTGTTAACTCTGCTTGCAATATCTGCAATTACAAGTACAAAAACTCAGCTGTCAAACAAATGAAACTAAGCTTTGCTGCATAAATCACGTTATTTAATCTCCACAAGCTGCTTGCCACATTGTGATACAACTACATTAATGTATTAAATCGTGATTTTATTTTATAGCTTGCGTACTAATAAATGAGCGAGCAAATATTAACTAACCTGAGCCCTAAATAAAGAGCAACGAGACACTGATGGCTGTTTTATCTTGATGTATGAACACTAGTTTTTAATTTTTATCTGAATTCACACACTCTTTCATAATCCATTGGCATATGCAGCTACTTGCATTATTAAAATGCTACCTCTTGTATTAACAGTTTGGGCCAAGGATAAGTGTATTTGCAATAGGAATGGAAAGATATGCAGCCTTTTAGTAAGCCTGTTAAAGATTATGTAACAAATATTATTTCTTACTTTCTTACATTTTTCTGAAACAGCAGAGTAGACCTGATTTATATTTGTACAGTAATTGAACAATAGTTACTGGTGCAATCACTGGTCCCTCAGTACCGCTGGTAAATTTTCTGTGAATGAAGAGATAAAATTAGTTTTAAAAATTTTACCATGCAAATAGTGAGCTGTATGGGGTTTTTTTTTGTTTCCAAAAGAAAGTTAAAAAAGCTTGCCAATTCTTAAATATTCTGCTATTCCAAATGTGTTAGTTAAAGAATCAAAGTGTCTCAGAGCTTATTTCCAAGGTATAAGCTTACTTTCTGTCCCATTCAAGCAAAAGTGCTTAAGTGTGCACTAAATTTTTAATAGCCTTTTGAGTGAAACCATTCTGTAGATATTAATTGAATATTTTGCTCAAT
This sequence comes from Prinia subflava, assembly GCF_021018805.1. Lineage (NCBI taxonomy): Eukaryota > Metazoa > Chordata > Aves > Passeriformes > Cisticolidae > Prinia > Prinia subflava. Next base: position 41,994,404 of record NC_086250.1, read on the forward strand.
TGTTCATACACTCTCAATTCTCCTAGACATTTCTTGAAATACCATATAAAATGGGCCAGATGAAAATGTTCCTTAGCCCTGTGCAAAACTAGCAAAGTGAAATTAAGACAGCATGATGTGTGGGAACCCTTATGCTGTAGACACATTCTTCGTTGGGTTATGAAAACTTTAGGAGTTAATATGAAGTGGGCAGAGTTTCACTCTGTGGGTTATAGACTCTCAGGAGAAGACAACACAAATTATAAAGCAATACAGTTCACATATATAAGTATTTCTCTGCATCCTTCAGAGGCAGAAATAAGAGATTGTAATTAAAAATGGGACCTTGTTCTGAAATGTAATGCTTAAGTATTGTTGTGGAAATCCATTCTGGTTATGCAGCATATTCTGAGTGTGAGACTGAAGCCAGTAAGGAAGCAAAGGAGATTGCTTCAGTTTTAACTATTTCTGGCAGTGCCACTGCCATGGGGTTTCCCCATAGTTTTCTTATGATTTTACAAGCTTGTTATCTGCTTCATAGTACAAGACTGCCAAAGGTCACTATAATTTTAGAGGGAATCTGTATAAAGTCAGTGAAATTATGTTAGGAGTCTTGTCCACTCTACTCTTCTTGTTCTCTATGCACTTCATCTCCATGTGCTTTGCCAAGTTCCTTAACTATCTTTAAAGGCATCTTGAGCTGAAGAAACTCTGCCAAGTTGGCTGGGCAGAATGGGAACTTGAGGACAGATACCTATCTGCAAAGGTGAATCAAAGAGCACAGCCCTTCCTTTTCCATGATTTTAAAAGAGAAGTTTTGTATTTTCTCTATGAAAGGAAGTCATCTTTTTAGTAGTGCGAAGGCTGCAGAACATAAATCAATAGTTTTACTAGCATTCCAGTTCTTTCTCAACTTTCAATAGCAAATAGTTATTTTTACACAAAACCACCTCTAGTCTCTCTTGATTTACAGTGATAAACTGACATACTATACATCTTCCAGAGTAAACTGCAGTCTTTCCTCAGGTTATCATTTTCCTGTCTCCTGTGAGAACTGAAGTTTCCTTTAATCTATGTTTTTTCACTGTTCAGTCACATTTTCCATACATGTTAATTCTAGTTCTGCCTATATATGTGTACTAGGATTGAACTAAATACAGTTAGTGTTATAATATAACTTTAATTAACAAAACCCAGATAACTAAGTTTTCTGCAGCCAGACTTCTGAATTTCATGTGTTTTTATTAAATGATAACTCAAAACATTTTACACTGTCAATCACAAAAGTCTCAATTGAGAAGAGAATTTCTCCCATGCTGAACATATAAAAGAGTATTATGTTGATTTATTTCATCTACCACTATCTAGGTTATAGAAATGCTGACATTTGTATTGTACATGTCTATCTTTTACTATTGCTTTTGTAAAATCATTTGTAAAGCAACCACATATTTTCTGATCCTGTGATGAAAAATTAAATTATAATGCATAATTTTTAAGAGGGAGAGAGAAAGTTACCGTAACTTGATTTTTTTCCCTGTACCTCAGTGCTAGATTCCTGAATCTTTTACTGCAATTTCTATTTTTTCTGGAAGTGGTGATAGAAGGACGGATGCAAAGATTGAAAGGAGGGAGAAGAAAACAAAAGAAAGAAGAGAGAGAGGAGAGGAGAAAAGGAGTAAAAATGTGAGAGAAAGAGAGAAAGAAAGGAAGAAAAAAAGATGAAGATGGTTAGTTTTGAGTAATGTCGACACGGTTTTTTAAAAAAAATTACCTCTGTGAAGTTGAGCCCAAGAGGAATAGAGGAGCTTTAAGATTTAGGTTTATTTCTAATTATCCTGATCTGATTTGATTACTAACCAAACTAACTTCCCCAAGTAGAGTCTGTGTTTTCGTTGATGGTGATTGGACAGCCCCACCAACTGGCACAGGCTAGGGGTTCCCCTTTGAAATCTTTGCTGCCCCTGGCAAAGGAAGGGATGAATTGTCCCTCAGAATGTGATTCAGAGGGTGCAAGTGAGGAAACAGCCTGGTGCCCTGCTCACTAAAGTCTTGGCAACTTAGTTGTGAGTGGGAGGATGAGGTGTTTACTGCTTCTCTGAGACACTGTCTGCCTCTCCTGGACAGACGTCTAAGACAATCTGTGATGGTCTCTTTTTCTTCATGCATCACAAATAAAGAGTTCTGGGACACAGAAGACAGCCTTCATCAACTTGGCTTTTCTTTTGGAGCTGTGATTTTGAAACAAATCCAGCTCTCAGGGTGAAGTGTCACTCAGTAAGTTTGCCTTTCTGGCTCTTGTAGGTTTTCTTTAGTGCTTGTTGTGGCTAAGAGGAAGTGGAAAGAGGATGTCACTTAAACATAAATTAGTTTTTGAAACAGTGAAAACAAGAGAGAGCTGTAAGCAATGACTATGTGTGGCAGTATGCATAGAGCAATGGCAAACTTTAATTGGCTGTTACAGGAGGTCCAATTTTTGCACACGTTTTCCATAATGCTAATATGCCTTGAAGATTTTATCCCCTCATTCACCTTGCCATATAAAATTGACAAGGACTGATAGCCACTATAAAATGTCCTTATCTTCTGCCTAATGTTTCAAATAGCAAATAATTTCATTCAAAATAAAATGAGGTGTCAAATGAGCATTTTCCACATGCTTTGATTGCATTCTACAGGGAAGCCAGTATTTTATTTGTTATATTAATTAAAAAATATTTTCTTCCACTGTGATACCTATTTTAATAAAATATGTCAAAAAAAGTTGGGTTTTTTTTTTTGGAGGGAGGGTAACCTGTAATCTCAGAAGCAAGTATTCTGTGACATTTTCCTGATGATATCTATTTATTTGAAGTTCTATGAAAACATGTCAAATCTATTCCATGAGATGGGACTTAAACAGTAACTAATGCTTAATTATGAAACTATTTCTGGAATAGCCCATTCTTCATAATCTATGTTTGTTCTGAGCCACTGTGGAACCTAAGTATTAGTGTTTTATCTACCAAACAACCAAAAAGAAAATAACAGCTAACACAGGCTAGTAAAATGAGCCATCTTGTCTTACGCATTGTTATTTTCTTTCTGAACTAACTCTAGCATGAAATAAGAAGTGAATACTGACAGATGCAGAGTACCACAGCAGTACCGTCTGCATCTATGGAGCAATGCTTTGTTTCCCTTCAGAAAGGGAGAGCACTGTGCTGTGGCAGCACTACCACTGTCTTTAGTGTTATCATCTTTTCTCTGTATCACCCAAGTGGCTCTGAGTCCTAGTGTGCTGCTGTCTATCTGATTACAAGCAGAGCACAGTTGCCACTAACAGATAAACTAAACATATCGGGGATTGTAAAGCCAAGAGGGTAAACTGTAAGTTCTAGTTGTTAATTGAAGGCAAAATTTTTTTATTATGCTACACAGTTACAGCATTATTTCTCAGCAGACCTTTTCATGTTGCACGAAATATCGTTAATGCTGAAAAGGAAAAACAAAAATATTTATTGGAGTATTCTCTAGTTGCATGTGAGGTGAATTTTTGAGCTGCATAGGACACATGATACAGAAGAACTGGCAGAGGCTCTGAATATTTAACCGTGATTAAGAGATCAATAAAAGATGAATTTATCATTTTTTGCTTTCCCTCAGTATTGCCCTTTATCCTGATACCCCCTTACCTCCTGATCTGTCACAAAACTGAATAAACGACATGCAAAGAATTATTATATATCTATCAATAGTAGAACAAATGAAGAAATCTCAGTGCAGTAAAGTTATTAAAGTATATAACAAGCTAGTATTGTATTAATATCCTGGTTCTGGGCAAGTTCAGAGGGGGAGTCATGGCCAAGACATTGTGCTATTTGATACCTTTTATGTCATTGCCAGCATGGGGAAAAAGGACTTGCTTCTGACAAGCACCCTTCAAAAAAGGGTGATCCTTTGCTGGTCAGGGGAATGAATGTTTGGCAGGCAGACGGTCTGCCCATTAACGTTTTTTGTTGTACCAGGCTGGGTAAGCATTTTGCATATAAACCACCCTCTCTCTGTATACTTTTGTTATTAATATTGTTGCTCCTACTGTTTATTTTCCTATCTCTTTGCTGCTTCCAGTAAATTGTTCTTGTCTCCTTTGCCTTTTGTGCTTCCAACTGGAGTGGGAGGGGGAAGCAAGTGCTGGTGCAGTTTTGGTGGGAGCACTAAATTAGGGAAAACCATTCCTAAACTGTGAAAAAATATATAAGAGTATTGTATTGCAAAAAGAATTAGATAAAATACTTTAGAAATGTATAGAATACAAATAAGTATAATCTGAGGCAGTATGCATTGTTTCCTTAGAAGAGATAACTGGAAGGTTATAAATGTATGCAATAAACTCTCATCTGATAAGTGTCTGTAGAAATCTGGTAATTTTACTTCTTTATATTCAGACTATCAAAATGCATGACACAAACAATGTTAAATAATGAAAAACAACTACACAAAAATAAATAGAAATTGTCTTGTATTTTCCTTGTACTAAAATGAAGGATAAACATGCTGTTTCAAAAAGTTATGAGGTCTCTGTAATGTAGAGGCTTTTTAATATCCATATAATATAGAATTCAAATAGTCTGACAATTTTTTTTGCTGAAAAGTAGTATATGGTCTTGGATTTGATCCTTGAGGTCACTCTCTGAGGAACCAAGCTCAGACTAAACACTGCTCATGTGCTCATGTGAGACCCTCTCCAGAGATAAGAGACTTAGGATCTTTTCTGATCTAGGTACCTTGGCCCACTTCAAATACAAGCAAAATTAATTATGAAGGGAGATATTTACCTGAATGTAGGCACATGAAATTTATAAGTTTAAACTTTTAGACCAGTATTTTATTGTCAATATGAAGAAATAGATCCAAGTTAAAGTAAGCATCTCAGACTTGCCAAGGGATGCCTGTGGTAGCGTGTTTTTTATTATATGCTTTTTGTTGACTATGGATAGTTTGCCCCAGTTTTCCCAAAAAGTGTTGGGTTTATTCCAAGTTTCTCCTCCCTCTCCCTATTGTCCATCACACCCCGAACCTGCCTTCCTAGATGTCAATCCTCCCCAAACCCTGCCTCTTGTTCCAGAATGTCCCATGTCAATGCTCTCTTGAGCCAACCCTCTGCCCAAACTCAATTCCAGTAGCAATCCATGGCTAACCCCACCTTCGAAGTTTTCATATTCCTCGACACCCTGTTGGTCCTCTTAAGTTGTATCCTCCCCTTGCATTTCCCCATTGGTCACTGTTTTGTCAGTCCCTCCTTGAGCTCCTCCCCTGTTTGTCCCTGTTTGGTTTCTGTATTGTACCCTCCCCTTGCTCTTCCCCTGGTTAAAAGCAAGTACAGAGCTCAGTGCTGGGCAGTGTTCTGTCATCTTTTTACTGTGCATGAGGAATAGACCCCTTTGAGAGCCACACAGAAGGCTTCTCCCTGTTTTGTCCTGGTCCTGGGCGCTTTCACATCAGGTGCTGTAGAGAGCAGCGTTGCTGCCACAGGAAGCAGCCCTGCTCTGCCTCCACTTGCACGGATACTGGTCCAGGGGAGGCTACTCTTGGCATGATCCAGGAAGGGGCTGGCTGGGATTCTCCAGCACTCATGTCAGATGCCTTGTTAAGAAACAGCTCTCCTGTTATGAAGCTAAGGACAGGTCAGAGAATGGCAATTCTGTTACTGAGGTGACCACTCTCATTCTACAGAGGCAGGTGGTCTCTGTAACAGGCCAACTGCCTATTGCTTTCAATATATTGGAAAAAATTTTTATGATTCTGGACAGCTTTAACTCCAGTTGAGCCTTGGCTGGAAAAATTTTCTCCCTAGAGTGGCAAGCAGCGTATCTTTAATCTTCACATGTCACCTGACTTTGCTTTCACTGGATATATGCCTTTCTTTTTTTTTCCTTATTTCCAAGACAAGCTGTCCATCCAAGCTGGCCTTCAGCCTCACTTATGTGACTTCTGCCATTTGGGAATTAACCAGCTTCTGTATCCTTGGGAGGTGATGTTTAAGAAGTGACCAGCACCAATGGATTCCAGTGTCGCGGTGCCTTTAATTCCAGCATGTGCAAAAATACTTTCCTGCAGGAATATCTCACTCACTGATTCCCCGAGCAGCCTGAAGTCTGCTCTCTTCATGTCCAGAGATCAGGTCTTGCTGGCAGTCTTCCTGTTGACAGAGATTTTAAACTTCATTACTTCATGGTTGCTGTGATCAAGACAGCTTCCAATCTCCAATCTCCACTTCTCTCATGAGATCCCTCTGTTGACAAGTAGATCAAAGTAGGAATTTTTCCAAGTCAGCTCCCTTAGGATTTGTTCCACAAAGTTGTCATCCAGTTTTCTCAGGAATCTTCTGTCCTGGACTGTATCAGCTGTATGATGCCCTCAGTTAATTTTTTCTGGCAAGTTGAAGTCCCCCATAAGGACAAGGGTGTGTCAGTGTGTGAAATTTAGTTTATTAAGTTTGTTATATGTTCCTTTGTTCCCTCCTCATCTATGTGTACCCCTGAGGCAAGTTATGTAACTGTCAGTTTTCTGTCACTCACGAAGCCCGCGAGTTTTGTATTTCTCCCTGTCCCCTAGTTGGCAAAAGTTGAATATTGCACCTGTCTAGCGGTCCCCAGAACTCCCTCTATTGGTTGTTTCACCTTTACCCCTCCCTGACACCCTCTGTATAAAAGTGTACGCAGAACCGCCCTCGGGGCAGTTGCGAGAGCAGGCGCAGGCGGGTGACATCGCGCTTGCCGCACAATAAACATCGCTACCTCGCTGCCTTCCACCCTGCCTCTGCTTCGTCACTTTAAGACCACTGCCGAAGATCTCTCATAACAAGAACCCACAGGAATCAGGATCGTCCCACTGCGCATGAACTGATCCTCATCCCGTGTCGCGGTGTACCAGGCTTGCTGTGTGTGGAGACGCTGAGGTCTCGAAACACAGCACTGTGACACAAGGGCAGTTGGCTTGGAAGCATCCCTTAATCCCTCAAATAATCATTGATCAGTGTCATTATCCCAGCTAGGAGGTCTATAGCAGACTCCCATGATGCTATCAGCATTATTTGTTTGCCCCTTGATTCTTCATCTGGAGGGTCTCAACTGTGCCATTGTTGGCTGTGAGCTCCATACATTCCAACCTTTCTATTACTCACGATGCCACCTATCCCTCTCTTCTGCCCACCTATCTGCTGGAGAGCATATAACCGTTCATCAGGGCACTCCAGTGACAGGACTCAGCCCACCAAGGTTTCATTTATACCACTGAAGTCAGATCTCTGGGACTTGGCCAAAGCCTCAAGCTCCTCTTGTTCTTTCCTCATGTTGTGTGCATTAATGTAAAAACATTCAGATGTGGTACTTTGTAGCCACCACCTCCTGATGCATATTGAGGGATCCTGTTAGTGCTTGTTACCTCAAGTTTTGGCACAGCATCACCTTGCTCATCACTGGCGAGCCTGGTTTTGTCCCTTTCCCCCTTCCAAGCTATTTTATAACTCCTTTATAACTAGCTCTTGTGCAAGAGATCTTCTGAGACATGAAAATAGTTGAAGATTTTTACAAGTTATAGACCTATGTAACAATGAAATCAATGTTGTCAGTGGTGAAAATAAGAGGTATTTGGCAGCATTTGGTAAACATTGTCATCTAAATGACTGATGAGTCATTGCTCATGTTTCTCGCCTTTACACCATAACTGGGCGTGAAGAAACAAATCCAAAGTTTTCTTTAGATCTACCTGTCTTAATGTTCTCGTTATTGCCTTCCTCCGTTTTATTTTTAGAGAATAAGTAATTTTTTTAAAAATGGTTTGCAGCTTTTTATTATTGCCTTCCTCATTCCTTCCTTGCTTTTAGGAGTGTCTGTAATCTCACCAGTTTTGCATGTATATTGAAATAATTTTTATGCAATTCTGATGCACTGATCATGTTGCTCTGAACAGTTGCTGACATTTAGATAGTTCTGTTGCATCCACTGTTAGTTAAATTTGACTTTTTTTTTTCTGACTCAATGACACTAATTTTAATTAATTTTTTATAAAGTTCATCTGTATATTGTTAGCCAAACATGTACCTTCCAGTTTATTAAAAAAAAAAAGTCCATCAGACAAATGATATCTTGTCTGGGATGATAATAGCTAGATGCCTTTGCCAAAATAGGTGACATTATTGACCAGAAGGTGATATTCTGCACTGGAGGTGATTTAAATTCTATTATCTCTTTACAAATTAGGAATATTTCTCTCTTCACCCTGCTTACCCTTTTCTTACACAGAAAAAAAAATACTCTATAATTAATAAAAAGAGCAGGAGTTAAGCAGGAAATCAGGGCTCCTTGTTCTTTCCTTGTGTACATGAGGAAAAAAAAGAATATTTGCCTTTATAAGCTATATGATGTGCATAATAATACAGGCTGGGTTCTCTGTGTCTATATAGCAACCTTACAATACATTTTGATTCCTTTCATTTCATCTGAATCTATCATTTTCTGGCTTCTCTATTAAGGAATACTAAGGAATTATAAGAAATGGGCTAAACAATAAGTTCTCTTTCCATACTTCTGACCCTTTTATTTATTTGTCAATATTCTCAGGATGACTACTTGCCTTTGGACTAAGTCTAAAGTTACAGTAACTTCAGAACTCCCTTCCTAGATTTAATTAATACTTTTTATTTTCTACTCTGTCATTAACACTGCTTGTGTAAATCATATGCTGATATGCCATTTCCTTCCAGTTGAGGTGTTCTTGCTTCCTCTCCTATCATTAACATTAATTTAAAAACAGTGTTAAAAATGTTTGCTTGTACAAAATAATTAGATATAAAAGAAACAAAAAGGAAAATTGAAATAAATCTGCTGCTCTAACTGTTTCTGTGATGATTTACATATATTGAGAATCTGACTCAAATGTTTAAAAGGAAATCTACTGTGTATTAAAAGAGAGTAAACTTCACTGAAAAGGTTTTTATAATTGCCTTTGTCTCACAATGATGTTTCACTTGAAAGACTTTGATAACCAGCACTTTCTTCCAAACCTATTCTAACCCCTTCTTCAAGCTTACATGGTATTTCAGAAGTTTTGCATGGATTCTGCCTCTGAAAAGGTCAAGAGGGGAAATAGACTATGCAATTGGGGGATGACCTGTCATTACTGACCTTTTCAAGGAAGAAGAGAAGGAAACACTCTATAATGACAGAGCTGTTTCTTTCCTTAAAATATCACATGTGTGGAATCCAGCATCCAGACTGGCCAGGAGTGTAGTGTGTGCAAGTGTGGATGTAGACAGGAGCAAGGGTAATGTTTTGGATCCACAGTTCTGCTGATGCTTTTTAAAAATTTTAACTGAAATGTTAAATACTAATCCATACATTAAATGTAAAGTTAATATATAATTTCTTGGTAATTTTAATTTTTTTTGTTTGATTATGTTTTTTTTTCTTTTCTCGTTGCTTATGATTTTGCAGTCGTGCAATATAAGATTAGCATCTTCAGACTGTTGTCTGTTGCAGCACATGTTCATAACTTAGCCTCTTTCTCCTGGCTTCAAGTTAGCATCTGGATAAAAAAAATGAAAAGAAAAACAAACAAGCAAAACCTCTGGTTCACAGGCTTTTAAGTGATTTGGGCTATAGCAGTGTAAGTATACTGTGAATCCTACCAAAGCTTGGCAGCAGTCCTTTTCATTTTGAATTGTGAACCATTTTCATATCTGATATGAGCGGTGGATACTTTTGCAGTAATGAATGCCATAGTAAGGGTATATACCAAAGATATCAGGGTATTTTAGAAAGTTGTATTCCAAGGCAATATGACTGAGCCTGAAAGAGAGAGGAGGCAGAAGGTATAAAGAAATTTGAAAGATATTTCCAGGAAATACATTTTGCCTCATTCAAATGATTGGTTGGTTAAGGGGGTGATGAGGTAGGAGGCGGTATGGAACCTAATGAAAAGTTTGGTGAACTACATAGATTAACCACAAAGAAAAGCAAATTGCTGAGGTGTGCTCATGCAGTCTGTCCCATGCATGGAGGATATTGTTATACTGTAACCACTGTGACAATAAACAGGTATAGAGATAACACAGAGATTTACCTAAAGGAGTTTTGAGACAGCTGGTCATTGAGTGGGGTAATATTGGCATATATATGCCAGAAAGAATTATGGTGACTTTGGAAAAATCAGAAGATAAACAACTATGTCACTTATGCCCATGAATGTGATCTGCAGAAGTGATAATTAGATTAAGTACACACTGAGACCTTGAACTCTTATGGAGTGAAAAGCATGAAAACATTCTCTACATTTATTAATATCAGATAAAATGAGGTGATATTTTCTGTTCTTGAACTTGTATTTTTTGAGGTAGTCACTAAGCTAAAGTTACATTCCTAATTTAGTTCTGTTTAATATATAGCATTCTATCTGCACCTAGTTTTATGATTGACTTAAAGCATCTAGATTAGAATAGAACATGAGTCAAAAATGCATACAGATACATTATGTGAAATATACACAGAAGTGAACCCAAATACCACAGCTCTATTGTGCTTTGGTGCCTGCCTGTGTCTGTGTGACTCTTTGCATTTTCTACATTCAGTCATCTCCCAACTCTCAGAGCCACTTCATGCTATATTCACCTCTGTGCATTGCTTAAAGAAGACACGACTGATGGTGTCTATCAGGCTTGCATGGGCGAAGGCTGGTGCTCTCTCTGCTCACAGCAAAGTCAAGGTAATCTACGGGCTGTGTTCCCATTACAGTGCTGATCTTGCTGAGGCTGATGAACAAAGTTGTTTTGGCATGAGAGTAGAGAATGATTTCCCTGGGAAAGAAGAAAACCCTGGACTAATGCCTTGGGAAACCCCTTTCTAAGTGATGCAAATAATTACCAGAAAGTTCCTAGTTCTTTGTGTTACCATTGGTTAATTTTTGGTGCAGAAACATTAATATTCCTAATTGTTCTCCCCAGTGGACCTTTCCCTCAGACCCCATCTTAACTCCTCCCCACTCCCAAATGTATAACTACCCCTGTCTGAGCCTGGCCTCATGCTTTTTACCCCTTGTTACTGCCTTTTTACAGTTTGCTGCAAATATAGTGGATGCCTTATTGTTTATTATTTTTGCATTATTAAAATTCTGTTTCTGGACAACTGGATCAAGGTTGCCTGTCTCTATGAAGTCGCCATTGGGGCAGAGTGCTGAGGAAGCTCAAATGGATCTGATTGTCTGGGCTTGGATACTCAGAAATTTCACCTGAGACCTTGCACAATTTGAAATTGTTACTAACAAAGGATTCATGCTAATTTCAGTTTATTTCTGAATTCTGGAGAACCAAAACTAAAGACATAGTGTTTGTTCACAGTGGTTTCCTCTTCAAGACCTCATTACAAGACCAGAATGGAGGACAAAAATTCCAAGCTAGAATACTTGACACTTCACATTCCTGGTACAATTGCATCAAGTACATAAGCTTAAACCTACACAAATAAAGTATGGGCTGTGAAAATGCTGTGAAAGAGACAATGAGAATAATCCCTATTTTGTAAAATTAAATACACTTATTAACATAATGTAGAGTAACTTGCTGGGAAGGATGAGGTTACTGGGAGCCTCTTGCATGCCTGTAGCAGCAGGGGTGCCCCAAGGCAGAAGCAAAACAAGGACTGCTGCTGAAGACCACTTAGTGTTATATGCAAAGTGATCACATTTACATCTACATCTACCAAACATTCCTTGTGTGTGACATTCATGGCAGGATCAAGACCAGGTCTGCTAACAGTTCTGTGCAAGTTTTAATACCCTGCTGGAGGTTCAACAGGTGCTACTATCCATTCAGTATTGCCACTTCTTAATAATTTAATGTAAGAATGAGACTATTTAGAAATCTTGAAAAATATATTAATTTGGAGAAAAGATTCCTTCCCTGGAAATAGTGAAAACAGTATTTCAATAAACCCAAAGAATGCAGAGATCATAGCGTAAATCAAATGGAAAAGTTACTATTTTATAAAATCTTACGACTTTTAAGGCAGTTGTAAGCCTGTGTATAACTTTGAATGCATGAACTTTTGAAATTGTATTAAAACACTAGATGAAATATTGCTTTGAAAAAATTCTCTGATGGAAACCCATGCAAAGAACTATCTGATGAGAGTCCATCTGGAGTCCCACAGCTTAGCTACAACTGACTCTAAAAAGCACCAGCAGAATCAATACAGCAATTGGGTTTTTGCCTTTATGAAAACTTTGATTACATTCTTTTATCACGTGGATTTATTTTCCAGAGTACTTTATTCTTGTCCAATTCAGATATGTTATACCAAAAAGTATTTTTATTACATAAAAATCCCCTGTGACAGTTGCTATGCAGCTACTTTGATGTGGCTTAAACATTATTTTGATATTTGAAAAACAAACCCAGTTACCATATATTGTTTTCCCAAAAAGAGATATGGTGCTCTTATGACTTCATAAATTAAAAGGGACACTGTCTATCTGAGGCATAGCAATAAATGTCAGATGTTGCTATTAAACAAAGGTTGCCCTTTATGGATCCCATAAGATGATGAAGATGGCTACAGGCGATCTGTGAGATGATTATTTTAAAACAATTTTAGTCTACATTTTTCATGAAATTAGTATTCCATAAAGCCTTCTCCTCTTTCCTGTTTTTGGGATCTTTTAGAGTGTTTAAGATGTCTTATGTAGACTTTGGCCATACATTTTTTAAATGTATTGACTCTGACAGGTGTTCATCCATCAATTAATTTCATTGTTTGCAATGTTCAGTAACAGCAGCCAAATTCAGAGTTTACTGCTATGTTTTTGTATGCAAATCACTTACTAAAGAAAGGCAAAACTTGGCAAGGTCTGTCTATTTCTCAAGGCATGAGGTTTGACTGTAGAGTTTGTACTACATAGAATGATCCTTAATTAGTGGTAAGCCAGTGGTGGGTGGAAGGACTATCTTGTGATATTCTCCTCAGCCCACTGCTAAATTAGAGGAGTATAATAGAAGTGCATTTTAAAACCCAAACAAAATGAATTCTTAAATGTGTACAGAAGATGTGCTTGTAATATTATTTGTATATTAAATATGATCAGTCTGGAGAAGATCTGGTTCCTTAGAGAGCAGTTGACAAAGGACTGTATAGCACATGAAGATTTAAGGCACAGGAATCATCTGACATTATATACATAAAGTGCAAACTATTAAAATCCTAGTATGTGAACAGGACTAGAAGGTTGCAATTTCTGCTAGTGCTATTACTAGCACTACTCTTAGTGCTATTGTTAAAATCACAAAACTGTAGAAAGCTAATGGTGAATTAAACTGTTAAGGCATAATAGTGAAGGAGGAATTGAGCCTGGTTTCTATTTTTTGTCTTCACAGTCTGAATTGTCGGTATCAGGCAGCCGCAGTGTCTGTGTGAAATCATTCACACACCACTTTCACACAGGCCTGAGAAAGTGGCCCGGGAAAAATAAAGGAGGAGCTATAACAATCCTTGGGAAGTGAAAAACCATCAGCAGGTGGTGTTTTTCCAACGTGTTTACTGACAAAGATGTTTACAGAGAGGTGTAGGCTCTGATGACCAATCATATGAATTGTATCAAAGTACTGTAGAAAAGGAGAATTTGGAAAATAAAGATTGCTCTCATTTTTACCCTTCGCCGAGAGTCAATCTCGTTACTTTCATGGCATCCATACTCAGTAGTGACAACAGTCATTTAGGTAGTCTAAGGAACAATCTATAAATTTGTTTTTCCTGATTTCTATATGCATTTGGAAATACTTTTTTTCTCTAATATATGTCCTGGAAAGACAAAAAATGCCATCAGGCATAAATATCTTTTTATTAACATTGAGCTGTCCTTGAGTAGCTTGAGTCCTCAGCTTCTAACTTGATACATTTTGAACTTTTACCACTGTTGCTTAAGAAAAAATAAAAGAGAAACTTTATTTATAAACTCAAACTAACTTTATATTACTATTTTAATTTGATTTAATTATTTTAACACAAGCTAATTAAACAACTACTTTTTTTAACTGTTCCTCTGTATCAGATTGCTAAGGTTCCTTAAATAGCTGTCTTTTACTGCTCTCATTGTTGAAGTTATGGTATGAGATATAAAATGATATAAATTGATTCTATCAAGAAAAATTTGTGACTGTTCTCCATTTTAGAATTTTAGTGAGGACAAAACACAAATCACAGAATACAAATCTCTTATTAACCTACTGGGTTCTCCGTCGGTGTGCTCACAGAGAGCCAACGGGCTCTGTCACCGCTGGCCCAGACACAGCGACAGAGTGTTATGGGGTCAGTCTGCAAGCTCGCAAGCAGTACTGACTCCCGTGGGTTCTTTGCCTGGCAGAGGCTTATGCGAGCGATGGAGATTCGACGGGCAGTGGAAAGAAAGGAGGAAACAATTTCAGACGAACAGAGGGTTTATTGCAAACACCTCCTCAGCCCGAAACTGCTCGGGGGGAGAGGGGTGCGGGGGGTTTTTGTCCAAAGGATTTGGAGGGGGGACAAAGGGGGTGGCCAGCCACTGCCAGCCAACCGGGGCAGGTTGCCAGGGGATACAGGTGTAATAGAACATCGCTTGGACTAATCAGGGGAAAAATAGGAGGGATTTACAAAGGCGGGAGAAATGACAGGCAGCTAACCGTGTGCCGCATGGCAGGTGCCAGAGTCATGTGAGTTAAACAAAGGAACAATCGAGGGGTGGGATACAGGGAACCCAACAAGTACAAAAGTATAGAAAGCCTAACCGATTAAATTAACACACTGCCACATCTCCCCGTTTTCTTTTTACTAAAAGAACAGAAGTGAGGGGGGTCCGGCAGATGCTCAGAGTCCAGGTAACATTTGGCGAATCGAGGTGGTTGAGCTGGCCACTAATCGTCTGCGAGGCTTTCGCCGTCACTTTCTTCTTCAATCTCCTTTTCAAGCTCCTTCAGCTCGTCTTCAGGAGCCGTGGCCTTAGCGACCCGAGCAGCAGCCGGAGAGGGGGTAGATGTGGAACTTAAAACTAACTTAATTAACGATCTCCTGATTAGTCCGAAAGCAAGACAAACAATTAAAATAATCAACAAAATCAACAGACATGTTTTTAAAATGGACCTGGCCCATCCAGATAAACCCCAACCTTTAAGAATGTAAAGAGCACGGTCGGGAGGCTTAGCATCTTGGGTCCGGGTCTGAAAAACAAAACTGGGGGGCCAAAAATTATTAATTTGGGTCACAGAAATAGGTAAAGGACAGGTCATGGTCCCATTCCCACAGGATGGGAAGAGAGGGTCTGGAGGAGACTCGCCTTCGACGGCGGAATGCCGCCGAAGCCACCTGCGGGACGCTGTCGTCACACTCCCTCTTCCTTTTAATGAATGGTTTTACCCATTTGGCAGGTATCCATTTGATCCCGGTAGGCGTGAGGACACAGGCGTATCCACACCCCCACGTCACCAGGTCAAACGGACCCTCCACCTTCCCTGACTCAGGCGATCTCACCAGCACCGGGGGCTTGGGGTCGAACTGCCACTCCTTGTTGCACCCAAAGTGTGTGGTAATGGGCGGATTGGGATTTTCAAAGGAACAATTTAGAAAATTGATGACATAAAGGGCTCGGGCCAATCTGATTGCCGGCGGTTCCACCTTTAATACCTGTTGCTGTTGTTTAAGGACCCTCTTGATCTCTTGGTGTGTCCTCTCTACGATTGCTTGGCCTGTGGGGGAGTGGGGGATGCCTGTCTTGTGCTCCACTCCCCATTGCTGCAGGAAGCCAGCAAATTCCTTGGATTTGTACGCAGGGCCGTTGTCTGTTTTGATCCCCTTGGGGATGCCCATGAATGAGAAGGCCTGAACAAAGTGTTGGATAACATGTTGGGCCCTCTCACCTGCGTGCGCAGAGGCATAGACAGCGCCAGAGAAGGTATCGACGGAGACGTGAACGTACTTCAGTCTCCCAAATGATGGAATGTGGGTGACATCTGTCTGCCAGAGTTCACAGCTCTCCAACCCACGAGGGTTGACTCCGGCATGCAGGGTAGGCACAGCGTGGGACTGACAGGAAGGACACGAGCCGACGATCGCCTTAGCTTGTTGACGTGTGAGGTTAAAACGTCTAGCTAAGATAGGCGCGTTCTGATGGAACAGCTGATGGCTGAGCTTGGCCTGCTCAAAAACGTCAGGCAACGGGGCTATCGCTACAGGGGCAGCAAGAGCGTCAGCCCTCCTGTTACCCTCAGCAATAAACCCAGGCAATTCAGTGTGCGACCTGGTATGCATCACATAAAACGGTTGCTCTCGGTGGGAGACAATTTTGACCAATTTCGAGAGCTGCTCATACAGAGCTGTGTTGGACACCTCCTGTAAAATTGCCTGATCTGCTCTAGATACCACCCCCGCTACGTATGCGGAGTCGGTTACAATGTTGAGAGGTCCAGAGAATCTCTCAAGTGCTCTGACGACAGCGGCCAACTCGGCTATTTGAGGTGAACCCTCAACTACTTTAATATCTGCCTCCCACTGCCGAGTTTCAGGGTCCTCCCAAGTCATTACTGACTTATGAGAACTCCCGGACGCGTCAGTAAAAACTGTCATCGCATCGAGAGGTCTCCTGCTCTGGACACTCTTTAAAGCCAATTTAAATGTTACGTCCAAATTAAATAGTTTGTGGGCCGGCCGATGAATTGAAATTTGGCCCGTAAAGGAATCTAGAGCGAATTGAAGTGCTTCATTTTCCTGAAGCAGGTGTTCCAACATGGGTTTGGTCATTTGGCCTGTTGACAATCCAATTGGCACGTGAATACATTCGAAGTCGCACCCTGCCAAATCTTTCATCCGCGTTCTTGCTTTGCGGACGAGCTCAGCCATAAGCTCTTGTGGCTGTGTCATTCTTTTGGGCCGATGGTGGCTGAGAAAGACCCACTCTATAATAAGAAGAGGGTCCTTTCTGCCTTGGCCCTTGGTGTTGTGTGCTGATGTTTTTGCACCCGTGTCCCATTGAAAAATGATCCCATGTAGATGTGGCAGCTTACCCAGAATGATGAACCGAAAGGGAAGCTCGGGATCGCATCTCTGTGCCTGTCGTGATGTCATTGCCTGCTGGACCTTCTCCAACGCTGCTTTTGCCTCTGCGGTAAGCACCCTAGGAGAACTGAGCTCCCCTCCCCCTTTCAATAAATTGAAAAGAGGGGCTAGATCCTCGGTGGTCAGACCTAGCCAGGGCCTTACCCAATTCAAGGCACCGCAAAGCTGATGGGCGTCCGCAAGGGTACGGACATTTGTCCGAATTTCCAATTTTTGAGGCACAATGGTCCTCTTACCAATCTCCAGGCCCAGGTACTTCCAGGGTGGCATCATTTGGATCTTATCTTTTTGCAGCTCGAACCCTGCAGCAACTAACGAATTGGTTACAAGGTCAAGCGCTCGCGTAAGTTCATCTTCAGTCGGCGTGCAAACAAGGATGTCATCCATATAGTGGTGGATGACAACCCCCTCCGTGGCTGCGCGCACAGGGGACAGCAAGGAAGAGACGTACTGCTGACACATCACCGGGGAGGCTTTCAACCCTTGCGGGAGCACTCTCCAGTGGTACCTCTTCCTTGGGGCCGCCCGGTTGGTGGAAGGAACCGAGAATGCAAAACGCGGGGCATCATCCGGGTGTAGAGGAATTTGGAAAAAGCAATCTTTTATGTCAATTACAGCCAGATTCCAATTTCGTGGCAGCATGGTTGGGGAAGGCATCCCAGGCTGGAGAGACCCCATATCTTCAATTACTTCGTTAATTTGGCGGAGGTCGTGGAGGAGGCGCCATCGTTTTTTGTCACTCTTTTGAATGACAAAAACGGGCGAGTTCCATGGAGAGTTGGTCTCCACGATGTGACCTTTAGCTAATTGCTCCTCCACGAGCTCCTCAAGCGCCTGTAATTTCTCTTTTGTTAGCGGCCACTGCTCAACCCAGACTGGTTTATCTGTCGTCCAATTCAGTTTGAGGGTTGGGTGCTTCTCAGCAGCCGCTGCCTGAAAATTTTGCGAGGGGTCGGGAATTTCGATTGTGACCCCCCACTGAGCCATGAGGTCTCTTCCAAGCAGGGGTTCCTTGTAATCTAAAACAAAAGGACGGATGGCAGCCAATTGTCCTTTTGGCCCCGTAATTTTTACCACGTTTTTCGACTGTTTTGCGGATTGGAACCCTCCTACACCTTGGATCTGCCCGTCCACGTCCTCCAGGGGCCAGTGCAACGGCCATTCCGCGGACGGAATGAGCGTGACATCTGCCCCCGTGTCAAAAACAAGATCTTTATCTACCGATTCATCTCCCACAGTGAGTGTACATCGCACCAAGGGCTTACGGGTGGAAATGTGATGTACAGCATTTACAGTAAAGGTAAGATGTTCTGGGTCACCATAAGGAATTGCTTGTGCGATGACCTGGCCCTCGGGTAAAAATGTGGGCGGATGAGTGCAGCGCAGCCAGAGAATGAGGGCCCTGGGGTTATTGTGAAGTGTCCCCGGGACTACCTCAATCTCCTGCGGAGTGTATTTGCAATCACCGACGACGATGAACTTACCTTCGCCGGTCATTGGCCACTGATGTAACTTCTTTGGGTCTATGGTCACAAAATGGAAGTCCCTATCCGTCAGGTACAATGGTCTGGTGAGATGCAACCTGTAGGGTTCAAAAAAGGAAGAGGTGGTGAGAATAGGTTTTGCTATATCATGTTCAGGTGTTCTTGAGTCTGGTGTAGAATGTCCATCCAATTGACCCCCTTTGGAGTTCCCTGCCCCGTCCACCCGATTGGGGTCGTCGCGCTGGGTGGACCCGCGCTCCCCTTTCAGTTTTTTTGCTGTGCCTGGGAAGGCACCGGTGTTCCTGGAGATGTATTTTGAGTCCGCTGTAGTAAAGGTTTCTTAGGGCAGTTGGCAGTCCAGTGTCCTTCCTCCTTGCAGAAGCAGCAGCGACCAGGGCAATTGCCGAAGGAGGGTCGCCGCCGAGGCGGACGATGTCGAGGCTGTTGGGATGATTCTGCAGCACGCACAGCCTTGGGCGGAAAGGTTGCCTGGGAGGGTGGTGGTGGGTTCCTCCGGGCAAGGAAGGGCACCTTCATCTGGCACACCTGGAGCATGGACTGGAGAGTGCGGGGCAGATCTGGGGGAAGACTCAAAATTGCCTGTTTACACAGGTCGTTAGCATTAACGAAAACAAGCTCCCCTATAATACCTTCCCGTGCACTTTCTGTTTTAACTTGAACTTCCACTGCTCTGGTGAGCCGCTCTACAAAGGCAACAAATGATTCAGAAGGTCCCTGCCTAATGGTGGTATAGGGTGGTGATGGTGTGTCTGGCTGCAAACAAAAGAAAGCCTTGCAGGCTATATTTTTTATAATTGAAAGGACTGCTGAGGGTATTAGGGCTGCCTGGGACTCAGGGGAAACATAGGAACCTTCACCAGCAAGCAGCTCAAGAGAGAGGGGATTGCCCTCTTCATCGATGGCTGGAAAGGGCAACTGAGGCATTGCCTCTCGCAGGGCCTGTTTAAATGCTGCATCCCAGAGCTTAAACTCTGTGCCATTCATCAGGCAAGAGAAAAGCTGCCGAAGGTCTGCTGGAACAACATGGACACCTGCGAGATCAGCAGTGAGGAGGCCACGGAAGTAGGGACTCTCCCTGCCATATTCCTTGTGCGCCTTGCATAAATCCCGAATGATGCTTTGGGAAAAAGCATGCCAATTGGGTTTTGGTGTGTCACCACCACGTGTTCTGCGGTAGGTGACAGGCGCAGCAGAGAGAGTGACCTCCGGCTCACCCTCGTTCATTTCTTGTGCACAAAAATAAAAGCTTTAAATCAAACCGAGGGAACGAAAAACCGCCGGGGGGGGTGAGCCCGGGACAGGGGCCAAAAAACCCAAATCCCAGGGGCCGCGCGACCTCAGCCAGGGGGGTGCTGTCCCCCACAGGCTGCCAGAAAGGGAAACGCCGTTCCCACTGACGCGCCCCGCGGACTAGGGGGGTCTGCTTACTTACGAACCCCTGGCGTGGTGCTTCAAAGCTGCTCCAGAAGATCCACCGCCGGAGAAGGACCGTCTTCCGGGACGCGGCGGAGACGGCTGCCCTCCTCTTCCCCGGGGAGCGATCCCTCGCGGAGGGCGCTCAAACCCGGGCCGATGTGACGTCCAGGGATTATTTCAGGTGAGCTCAGCTCCTTGCTGAGACGCACCAATCCTGCCCGTGGGCTCCGTAAAGGCGCTGAAAGCCCCTTTCCAGTGCCAGACGGTGGGCGCCACACCTCCGTCGGTGTGCTCACAGAGAGCCAACGGGCTCTGTCACCGCTGGCCCAGACACAGCGACAGAGTGTTAGGGGGTCAGTCTGCAAGCTCGCAAGCAGTACTGACTCCCATGGGTTCTTTGCCTGGCAGAGGCTTATGCGAGCGATGGAGATTCGACGGGCAGTGGAAAGAAAGGAGGAAACAATTTCAGAAGAACAGAGGGTTTATTGCAAACACCTCCTCAGCCCGAAACTGCTCGGGGGGAGAGGGGTGCGGGGGGTTTTTGTCCAAAGGATTTGGAGGGGGGACAAAGGGGGTGGCCAGCCGCTGCCAGCCAACCGGGGCAGGTTGCCAGGGGATACAGGTGTAATAGAACATCGCTTGGACTAATCAGGGGAAAAATAGGAGGGGTTTACAAAGGCGGGAGAAATGACAGGCAGCTAACCGTGTGCCGCATGGCAGGTGCCAGAGTCATGTGAGTTAAACAAAGGAACAATCGAGGGGTGGGATACAGGGAACCCAACAAGTACAAAAGTATAGAAAGCCTAACCGATTAAATTAACACACTGCCACAGGGTTCCTTATTGATGCAGATAGCAGTTTCGGGTTAAGAGTATTTTAGTTCCATACCGACAATTGGTTTCCTGCAGATACACAGAAATTTGACTCAGAATTCTGGAAAAATTGTAATCTCTGTAATCATATATGTTAGAGATAAAATGGAGCAAATTTAGTGTTATTTTGTGATGTCTCCTTTATTTTCACTTTTCTTTTTTTTTTTGCCTATGTTGTAGACTCTGTGGAGGAAAGTGTATTTATGATTTTATATGGTACTTAATATCATCAAGATGCTATATCAGGATTAGCAACAAATAATAGAATATGTTGTCAGCATTCACCAAGATGGTTTTAAGATATAAACATGCAAGAAAAAAAAGAATCACTAATAAAGACGACATTTCTTTCACCCTTTAAACCATAATATCTAAAGAAACACCGTGTGCACTTCATTGTTTCAGGTTTTCTGTCTGACTTATAGCATTAATTCGTTATACACACATTATGAGAATGTCTGATATTTCTGATACATAAGGGTTTATAATTCCAGTTTGGTTTCACTTCTTCATTGCAAATTCTCTAAAACTAAAGTTATACTTATATATAAAGTTATATATTCATTTTACTAAAAATGGTAAAATATGTGAATAGAGGGACATGAGCAAATGTTCATATCTTTTTCATCTGTGATTAAAAGGAATGGAAAAATTATTTCAAAACAAAACCGACAGTTGGCCATATCCTTCAAATTGTCTAAAGCATAAAAAGTTATATGTGCCTCTTACCTTATGGTTTCTATTGATAAATATTTAGAAAACATAAGATCAATAAAAAGACTTGATATTCAAATATATGACTAAGTGTTTTGAAGTGTATTGTTGACAGAGCCTTGTAATATTGTGCTTTGATTGATTAATGCCAGTCACAGATATCTTTCTACAGATTAGATCTGAAACAATAAACTGTTCTTTTGTACTTATCCCATGTAAATTTTGTAATTTTTCATAAGTTATGAACTGGATAAAATTCCAGTAAAGATAAAGATTTTTAAAAAGTATTATAAATAACATCAGAACAAAAATGGGTACACAAAAATATGTCCAGTTTAATCCCAGGAGATTATTGGCTTGCTGTCACCTTGGAAATGTCTGGACTTCCTTATACCAGATCTGTCACTAAACTTGTAAGAAAATAGAGCACATTGTGTGTCCTATTATTCTGTGTGCTAAATGTGACAGCTCTCCTCCACAATTCTGCTATTAACTATTTCTGAAACACCTATTTTTTTTTTTTCTTCACCAAAGTCCTTTTTTATTCTCAGGCTATAAAATCCCTGTGCATAAATTTTAAGGCTGGGAACATAGCCAGACTTCTGGTAGATCATTCCAATGTAGTTCAATGTGAAATTACCATAGCAAATAATATGGCCTCAAGCCTTTAGTTTCCCTAATTGGGCCATATGAGATGATAATGTCCTTTTGTCAGGGCTTATTATTTTAAAGTGTGAATATAAGGAGAAAGTCATCAGGATTAATTTTGATTTTATTTAATTTGTCTTGAGTATTGTCAGAGAGCACTGAATAATTCAGTTTTAGGTCCTTGGGGAACAGACCTTACCATCTACATAACAAAAAGTAATTTTTCAGATACTTAGAATATTAGGCATTAAAAATTCTGAGATAGAAATGTGAATATTAAGATGTTTAGAATTTATAAATCTCTGATTTATATAACTAGTGTAACAAATATTGCCTTATATTTCTAGGTAGTCACAACTAACTGTTTAAAGTAAAAGTATAGCTTTTAAAAATTTACCATCTAATTTTAGCTATAGAATATTTAGATAGTGAACAATATGCATTTTTCCTAAATGAATTCATGAAAGTCTGTATTCCATGAATGAGTACTATGTGGATATGCAGCAATTGTCCTCTGAAATCTTTAAAATAACAATACAAATAACCTCATATGTCAATTTGTTCATTAGACCATAGATCTAATAAATACAAACCTACTGTATATTTGCTGTAATATTTTTGGACACAAAGTAAGAATACCTAAGTGTATGTGTTTCCTAAAATCTGATTTTTGTTCTGCCTTATGTTGGCAGTGCCATTGGCGCAGGGGAGCTCTGATCAGGTGTGCTGAACAGATGTAGATGCCTCTCAGTGTTCTTGATGCAGCTCATGCCGACACGTGATGCTCATCAGGAGCAACGTACTCAGCAGACTCTACTGGAGAATACAAAACAGATAGAAATTATTTCTTGGAATCATCTCGTGCTTTTGTAGAGACTAACACGGCTTTGACAATAATTATAATATTGGCACAAAAATCTCAACAATACATTTTATTTTGAAATCTGTTGAAGCTCAAATGTTGTCTAAGATTGTCGTCTTGTCTGATCCTTTTTTTCCTTCACTTGTTTTCTTATAAAAGAAATATTTCTAATATATATGAAAATAAAGTGTACCGTACAGGAAATGGTGTACAGTAATCACTGAGTAATGAACTATGTATCTGTAGGAGAAGGGAATACAGGTGATACTGCCCCTGTTACTTGCCCCTGATAAGTAACAGCTGTATTAATTACCCAATACAGCCTCAGCCCTGATGAGTCACACCAATAAAGTTAAGTGTGATAAAAGGGAGTGGGTTGGCTGGTAAGGGGGATCATGAAGAAGGATCTTGTGGAGAGAGAGAGAGAGAGAGAGAGAGAGAGAGAGAGAGAGAGAGAGAGAGAGAGAGAGAGAGAGAGAGAGAGAGAGAGAGAGAGAGAGAGAGAGAAGAGAGAGAAAGAGAGAGAAAGAGAGAGAAAGAGAGAGAAAGAGAGAGAAAGAGAGAGAAAGAGAGAGAAAGAGAGAGAAAGAGAGAGAAAGAGAGAAATCACTGCTGTGAGGTAATTCTGGGTCTGCAGTCAGAGCCTGTTGTTGGAACCTGCAGTCACAGTCTAGCTGGGTAAAAGCTGCAGTCAGAGTCCGCAAACTGATACCTGCAGTCAGAGTCTAGCAGGAAATAACCAGCAGCCAGAGGCTGCAAGGGAAACCTACAGCAGGAGGTTTCTGCAGCCAGAGTCAGTGAAGAGTTGGAATCAGGGTGGCTGATCTGTAAAGAGGAATGAAGCAGGACCCTTTTCATGCTGTGAAAAACAAGAAGTCTGTGTCTCAGCTCATTTCTACCCTCTAACAAAAGTGCTGCTGCAACATGTATCAACTCATCAGAGAATATAAAGAAAAGGCACAGCTGGAATGGAGAGGAATAGAGTGACAGAATGTTGGAATAAAGAATCCTCCTGATCCTGCAGAGTGGGAAAATGAATACAATGGAGCTACACTCCGACGTTTGAATAAAGCAGCTAAAGCTGAGTCCTTCACAGACACTTTGTCCTTCAGTGCAGGAGAAATAAAACAGTAAATGCAGCAAAGGAATCTAGTGAGAAATTCAATGATGAGGAACTGTTCCTGGATTCCATAAAGCAGTTATCACAGTAGATGAGGTGAAGATCACTGTACTTCATTAAGTGTGGATAAGGGCTGCCAAAAAATCCAGCGTTGGCAGTCGCAATGGATATGCAGCAGAGGTCAAAAATAGAGTTCTGAATTTCAGGCTAAAGGAGACAAAATTCAAAAGTGACAGGAAGCCTGTTATGATGTCTAACATTTCCTACTTTTTAATCAAGCAAGAGTGTTGGTAGTGAAAGAATGACGTTTCGCCAAGCAGTCTTACTCTGTTTGAAAGAGGAAGATATGCTGAAACTAGAGGTCACTTGTCATGTAGCTGGGAATGGGTTCTGAGCCAGAGAAGTAGTAGCTGTGGAGGTATGAGACCAAGCATTAACAAATTACTATCAAATAGGAGATGGTCTTATGACAGTTTCAGACCACAGTCTTGGATTTTTATATTTCTCATTCTACAGAGAAAATATAAATTGACATGCCAAAACAGCAATTTTTGTAACAGTGAATAAACCGTGAGCAGGGAAGGCCTGCAGCATTCTTTTTCTTCAAAGGAGACAGATATGTGAAAATATCGATGTGTTTCACGATTCAGTACATAATAAGGCTATAAGGAGTCCTTTAAACATTAATCTGAGCTCCTGTGACAGTGATAAAATTATATCAAGCTTGAATATAAAATTAATTCAAATAATTAAGTCTTCCATCCTCCATTAAGCAAGGGAAGAAAAAAAAAATCCAAAACAAGAACAGGAACAATCAAGCCTGAGTCAATGTCTGGAGTTTTTGCAGCAGCAGGTGATTTATTAGGGAATTTAAGGATTATTTTGTGAAGAAGGGAGTAAAGGGAGAATTTAAAAATTAGATGCTTTCTTTAAATTTTAAGAAATAAATCTCTGGTTGAAAGGGATGTTGAAGAATGTGGTTATTGTGTTATTTAGGTAATTAAATTAAGTAATATTTTAAAATATAATTGTAAAATGCAAACTGTTCTTGCATCAAAAAGAACTTCATGGTGTACGGGAAGGGATGCATAGCTCTTCCACAGGAGCAGCGAGCACTGCCCCTGGCACAGATCTCCCAGCAAGCCCTGACAGAATGTCCCCCTCATACTGCTGGTATTACAAGCCAGGCTTCCTAACTCTGGCACAAGAACATGAAGAGCCAGGAGCAGATAGCTGCAATTTTGCTGATATGACAATATCCATCCTGTAATTCTATGTGTGGCTGTATCCACTTTCACAAGATGCTACATTCCCCTGGAGATATTATCAGTGTTTCTGACTTATGCTGGACTAATGGCTGTCATCAATATCTGGTCACTGCTGTGGCTAAGCTTTCCTTTTTCCTACTACTGGAAAGACTTGGAAGGCCATGATTATCTGGAAAAAAATATATCACTATTAATAAAACTCCTATTTTATAGGGTTAATAATTTCCATGACATTTTGCACGTTTGTTTTCCTGCTCAAGTGAAAATATCCTGAAATGAATATTAACAGGAAAAAGCCCAGGCAATAAGGGCTAGGTGCACTGTCCTTACCAAGTGTGGAAGACGAAAAGGGAACAATTAATCAAGACAGAGATGGTTTGGGTTTATATTTCACATCTTATTTTCATCATACTTAACAGAGGGATTCTACCTGTAGAATATCATAAAGAAAGATATTAATTTCCATTTCAAATTGTAGAAAAAGATAAAAGCAATGATGTGATGTGTCTGAAACATGCTTTGAGGGAAGGGAGGGGGTTTTGTCCAAGCAGTTGCATTCCAGTCTGTCACCTACCAGCCTGGGAGCCTTTGGACCGTGGTGCTGGTACCTGTACCAGATGAGGGGCATTCAGAGATAGAAGGAGCATCAACATTTATGATGGCTATCTTTCAGGCAGTAGAAGGATGTATCATTTACAAGTGTTGTAGAAAATCTTTTTTCATTCTATGAAAATACTGACCATATTCTAGGAGGCACTAGTCACCCTTTGTCAGCCATTTTTATACTGAGAAGAAGTGACTGTTGATTATTCTACCATCATCTTCAAAACCCTATGGAGAAGAGTGAATGTGGATGTCAAAGTGGCAGCTGTTTAGACTAGAGACTTGCAATAGGAGGAAGCTGTATTTTAAAGCACCACTTTTATATCTCTTGGAACAGTTGTATGTACAACTATTACAATGATTTAACATCCATGTAAGCCTTTCCAGCAGTCACTGCATAATACAGTTTCTATCTGTGAATTATGGACATTAAAAATCCATTTTCTCTTAGGCTAGCTGTTGTTTCCTGTTTGAAAGTATTCTTTCTGTATTTCCCTGAAATAGATATGTCTTTTATTTGAAAACTTCCCAAAGCTTTAGCAGACTGTGAAGAAGTCTTTGGTTAAAGACATTAATAGGTTTTTGAACAAATGTACTAGATTGCTGGAAATTATACAAGAGAAGAATGTGAGAATTCAGCTTCAAAGCAACTAATATAGAGTATTTTAAAGGGAAATAATGCTTAAGTACAATCACAGGATTTCTTTCTTAATTACTTAATGGTTCATTCAAGTAATTAAATATGCTCCTTTTGGGAAGCACACAGGAGGCCAATAGATCACATTCTTTTGTATATAATCATGCTTATATTTTCTGAGTGTGCCTAAGGGAATAGTTTTGTCATTTATTTCAAATATTCAATATATAAAAATGACTGTGTACTTCTGACTTACTAAAAAGAAAACAAAAACCGTATGTAATTCAAAGTTTCAGTATATCTCTCTTCTGTGTTTAATGAAATGTGAAATCTACTTGCATGATATCACAACTACCACTAGGACTCTTTTTCTGTGTGTCTGTGCACACCTGGGTGATCATACACATATATGGGTGCAAAAGAGAACAGATACAGAAACCCCACTTCCAGGTTTGCACTTGCTTGTTCTACAGAGGTAGAGCCCAGTCAGTTTTAGTTTCCATGTATGACAAGATGTGTCATTGCTTTACGCTTAACTGGAAATGAAGCCTCAGGCAGCTGCTCCCTCCACCCTACCCTTAGCCTGCTACCCTGGTGGAATGGGGAGGGAAACTTGTATGCTGAAATAAGAACAGTTTAATGATTGAAAATAAGGTAAAATAAAATAATAGTGGTAAATTATAATGGCAATGGTAATGAAGAGGGGAAAAAAACAGTGATGCTCAATGCAATTGCACACCACCCACTGACCAGTGCCAGACTTCCCTTCCTGAACCAAGAGCAGCTGCCCTTTGTGGGTAAGTCCCCCCAGTTTATATACAGAGCATGACCTTCTATGGTGTGGAATATTCCTTTGGTCAGTTCGGGTCACCTGTCTCAGCTGTGCTCACTCGCATTTTCCATTGTGTACTTCCTCACTGGCAGAGCATGAGACAAGAAAAAGTCCTTGATTTAGGATAAACACAACCTAGCAAGAAACCAAAGCATCAATGTGTTAACAATGCCATTCTTATTCTGATTCCAAAACACAGCGCTGTAACAGCTCCTGAGAAGAAAATACTGAGTCTGAAAGTTCCAGTGTTCCCAGTTTTGTGTCTCAACACAGATATTGCCTCAGGATCCTCAGGTTAATGAGGTTATGAAATATATTTATTCTTTGCATTTGGTTCATGGTTGTTCTGGCTGCTGCATCGACTCACACGTCCTTATAAGTATTTATATACTTGTTAATAATTTCAGTACTTGCTGAAGTAAATAGCACAAGCCTCCAAAAGAAGAAACTTAATTTAATTTTTCTCAAACAAAATAAGAAAAGTTGGAGCTTTTAACACCTGGGGGATTGAGAGACATTTTCTTATCACTGAGTTTCTTGGAAAGAGCAGAGTACAAAACCCATGCTTCTTGTGACTATGAAACACACATTTCTTGGGATGTTTCTTAAAATATTTGATGTGTAAATTTGCAAATTTAAAAAATTTCTTAATTTCAAATTTTATTTTTACCTCTACTTTTAGTCCTATCAGTCAGTCATTTATTTAAAAGAAGATGTAGGTATCATACATGTCTCTATTAGGAGGAAACTTTAAATTTCTTTTGTGCTCATAATGGCTTGGAGTACATTTGCAAGAGCATCTCTAGGCTTGAGAAAATATTGTAGTAGTGCTAGTCTGTAGTCTATGTACTGAAGCTTCTCAACTCCCTTTTTAAAAACACGAATGTACATGGCCTGTTATAGCAAATTTAATGTAATGTGGGTTGGATTTTTCTTTTTTTTTTAATTTATTGCTTGCTTTTGATAAGAGGACAATATTAGGAACAAAACTAATGACACATATTATTCCCTCATAAACAAATGAAAGTATAAAATGATGTTATCAAAGATGGAGAGCTGGCACAGACAAGTGGACTGGGGAAGCTAAACTCATAAAAGAAACCAGAAGTGATTTTGCAAAGGGAAAGATGGTTTTATAGGAAACGTTGACTTAGCCAAGGTTATTGTAGCTATCCATCTTCATTACTACCATTGCCACCTTCTCTTTCTTTATTCAAAGGTTCAAAAGCTAGTCCTGAGCCTCTCTTCTGGTTGCATCAATGTCCAAATTATTTCAGTTTTTGACTTTAGGAAACATATATCCTAACGTGACAGCAAACCGGCCATGTCTGCAGTCTGCTATTGCCTATAGTCTCCTTTGAAGTATATTGCAATGCCATAATCTCCTGACCATCCTCATCTGGCTTGATATTAAAAAGTTTGTAGTTTGTGTGCCTTATTGTCATTCTCTTTGCTAGAAAGGCTCTTCTAATGAAAGCTGTGTCTGTAGCCATCCATTCTCAGTAGTGGGCTCATTCTCTCGCTCCATAAGCAAAAAATGAGAACAAGTTTTCTCTATTCAATTTTGGTGATTTCTCTTTTCTTTTTATTGCAAAGAGAATGGAAAGGAAACAATGCACAAAAAGAGGGAAACAAGACATCATGGGATGCACTTGGCAAAGCATCGCTCTTCCCCAGCAGCTGTGCGCAATTGTACTAAAGATACCATCAGCTTCATAAAGAAAAAAAGGACATTTTTCCTTGTTACCAGCTGAAATTCACTTATGGGGAAAGTAACTGAAAGAAACTGACAATAGAGGCCATTTAACACAGGGAGCAGATTTGTAGGGGACAGAGTTTTGGCACACAGGACACCTCACCATCAGTCATCTGGAAAATTTTTGCCAGCTGATAATAGGCTTTATCCCAATTGGGGATTTGTTGGCTTTGTTGGAGTGTGGTTTTTTTTGTTGTTTGGTTGGTTTGCGTAGGTTTTTTTTTTTGCTTTTTTTCATTAAATGTGTGTAAGTCTTATGCTACGTGGCCCTCTTTGGGATGTTTAGAATGTAAAATATTTTATAGACAGAAACCTATGTGTACACCAATCCCTGTTTGAATTTGCACGGGTTTCATAAACATTTCATAAACATTTCTGTAATTTGATGATTCTTTGAGTGCAAGAGATGATAGATTCGCCAGGATATATATGAATGCTTTGGTATTTGGTATATATTTGTATTTGGGAAATGGCTCTTTGCGACATGGGAAATTGCAAGCATAAGAAAGTAATGGGGTTCAGTCGTTTTCCTTGATTGCTTTAATTTGTTTCTTCCTCACTAGGTCCTTCTAATTGAGAAGTAAATTTTGGAGTGAGAATTTGAGAAGAATGGGCATGAACATCCATTTTATTTGAGCAAAATGAGCAAGTTCATTTTGTGAAGCACTACAGCCAATTGTATCGTTTGTGACACCACATAGTGATTTCAGTGGGAATGCAGGTACCTAAGATGGATTCAAATTTTTAACACTGCTGATTTGGATTCTCTGCAATTCTTCCTCCTTAGAGACAGAAATAGAAATGGCTTAAACAAAGGAATTGTTAAGGAAAGATTTTTTTTAAAAACCAGTTTTTCACTAGGGAACAATTTCATGTTGTGACCTTCTTAACATACAGAATTCTGTGAAGTTTTGAAAGCTTTTTAGACCATAATTACAAAACCATGTTTGGGTAAATGATTTCTGTTTTACATTTGGACTGGATTCATGAGACTACACAGCATAGTTGCTGCACTAAAAGTTGCTTTTCACTCTAGAAACATTCATGTGCCAGCCGAACTGGCACAGCTTAGTAAACCTTATCTTTCAGTAGTGCGCTTGAAAGTTATTTGATTCACAGTGTCCTAAAGCGTAGACAGTATGATACCCTTTAGTGTTCCATACTATTCTGAGGAATGTAAATGCTATATTCATTCCAGCATATATTACTCTTGTCTACTGATACCACTTGTTCTCTCTATATTCTTATTTTTTCTTGTTATCACAGGATGTTAACACTAACAAGAAGCATAATCTATGCTTAGGAAAGCATTAGAAGAATGAGCTACAGTAGCAATGTAGGAGAAAGCTCAGGGGCACTTTACTAACATAAAAATGAATTTAAAAAGATTGAGTAAAGATTTTTTTTTCATTAATTAACTGAATTATGATGATGAAATCAGGCTCATATTTCTTCTTGGATAATTTAGTGAAGAGGGGGGATTCTTATCACCTGGAATCAAATGTTCTCTGTGCTGGAAACACACACTTCAGTCACTTTGTGCTGGAGACATGCCTTTGCACAGAAAACTCCTCTTTGTTACCGTAAGGAAGTACCTGTTCAGCTAGAGAAATATACATCTTTATATATTTTTGTGCTCAGCAAAATCTGGAGAGAGATATACTATTAAGTGCAAAGCCATTGGGTCTTGATCCTGACCTGAACATAAACGTTTTCCTAGTATATAACACCACCATTTTCTCATGGTACAACTAGGATTAATTAAATGGGTCATTCATATTCCTTAAGAGGGGACAATCACCTTCTTATGCAGGGCAGACTGTGAACCTTTACTCACCCTGATGTACTCTGATGAGTACTCTCTAACGTTATTGACTTCTGTGAATAATTGCAGAGGTAAAGGGTTTTGGGTCCAGCATTTAAGATGTGTTATTGCCTTTAGTTTCACTTCTGCCAACTGGAACTGAGATCCAGAATATTATAGAGAGGATGTTTTATGATTGGCCTTTACCCTTTTGAGTTGCTATAACTGGTCCTTTTAAGGAGAAGCATATACTTTTTTATTTTACTACAAAATATCCTTGTCATGCAATTATAACATATATGCAAAAAAAAAAAAAAGAGACCAAGTTTATGGAGTAATTTATATACTTGGAGCAATGCTCACAGTTAGTATAAGTGCTGAACCGTAACTCTAGTCAGAATTACTTTAACAACTTTTATATGAAAACTTTTCTCCATAGATTTATAAGCAACATGGTGTGGAAATCATTACTTTAGCTTACTTCAAGCTTTTTTGATAAAAGTGAAAATGATTTTAATTACATTAACCTTTTCCATCTTTATGACCTAAATTCTATCTTTATGACCTAAGTACAAAAATTGTTTTTTAAAACAGCTTCCAAGATTTTTACTTTAGGTTTTTCTGTGAAGCTTCAAATTAACTACTTTTATATTGTAAAAAAACTCTGACACTGTTGCCTTAAGTATGGGCTTTTTTGCAGATGTTCATTATCTAAAATGTCTAGATTGGTGTGCTTGATAATGTAAGCACTTATTTCCGGTGTTTCAGAGGGATATTCCTAAGTATATGTTCCCTAATGTAGGAGCCATACCTATTTTCTTCAGGGACATATTTCCATATTTCCATATTTGTACCACATGCCTTGTGGTACAAATAAAAATTTCTGAATGAATTTCCTTAGCTTACTGGTGGTAGTTAGTTGAAAGGTGCCTTGGATATGAGGTATGTTCTCTTACCAGAGGTTTCTGCTGAGGGCTTTACAGAAGAAACTTTCTGAAACTGAGGTGACTGTGGCAAAAAATGACATACTAGAACCTAAATATTTTTGAGTGGATTCTGCTCAAATCAGATCTCAGACCATGGTGGGGTAGGAAGGAGAAGGCATACAGAAGGATCTGGTGTAGTAAGTAGCATAATGGCCAGGACAGGGTAATGGGCAATGGTCCTACCTATAGTTTGAAAAATGTAGTAATTTGTAACCAGTGCATTTATAAAAATAAACTTCTGCACATTTTAGTGCCTGTGCACTGGTGCTATATTCAAACTGATGTCTCCACACTAGATTTTCACAAATATATTTTTTATCTTATTTCCTATATGGTATTAAGTAGGACTTCATACTTCAACCAAATCCTTTGTTTCAGACAGAAAGTCTGAAAAAAATTAGAGAAGTTTGATGGCTGAAGCCATCTATGATGACCGAGTCAGTTCTTTAATGTTGAAAGAATGAGTGCAGAATGGTTACTTGTTCCTGGTCCTCAGAAAAAGATACTGACCATGATTTTCTGCCACTTAATTTGATAAGGATGGTAGAGGAATTGTAACACTATTACAATTGCACATGTAGAGAATGGTTAAACCACCAAAATGTCCTCTCAAATCAGTTTAGTGTACTCTTTAGATCCACTTATCCAGAAGTTTTCAGTGATTGATTATCAATACAACAGTTTCATTATAAATGACAGACTTTCCTTGCAACAGTTGTAGGTAAAAATCTATCTTCACTGATGTTCTGCTTTGCCATATATAGGATATTATGTTTATTTTCAGTTGAGCATAAAAGGAAGTGTGTCAGTATCTCTGTATATGCACTGATGTATAGGTGCTGTAAAGATTGAGGTTCTATAGTTGGCCATTGCCCTTGTTCTTGAAAAATGAATCATCACATAAATTAGATTGCAACACATATTTCAGACCAGTTTTCTCACCTTATGCTACACATGTTGTTGGCATTTTATTCAGTACTTTGCCAAGAGCTACGTTTGCCATGTAGCCTTGAGCTATACTCTCAGAAATATCAGATGCTTTTTATGTGTAATACAGCTGTATCTAAATTTACAAATGTACATTGGGCAGTCTGATTCACAAGTACAGACATACTCCAGTAATTATAATTTGTGCTCCACTTTTCCTCTTTTCCTCCAAATCTAATGGATCTTGTTCCTTTTAAATTTATAAATTGATTGAATTACTACATTACAAGAAAAAAATATGTTCACAGAATGTGGAATGCACTGTTGTGATGCCATCATAAAGCTTATTTCTCATATCTATTATTTTGTTTTATGAGGAAAGGTCAATTTTAAAGATTCCCTGAAGAAAAGCAAATAAATATTACTGGACAACTGGCAGTTAATCCTTGTGAAAGTGCAATGTTATCTCCTCCTTTTGCAGTTACTTAGATGATAGAATTTGAGCTGTCATTTTAACTTGAATAAATGAGTAGCCTTAGAGGAATCAGCAAGCGAAAATACTTCTTTGAAGACTGAACCATCCTATCACGAAATATACATGTTTAGTCAAATAATTTTTTAAAAGTAAATAAATAATAACAATAATAAATTACAATAACAATAATAATAAAAATAAATTAAAAAGTAGTAAACATTTTGCATTGTCTTATCACTAAGTTCATCAATCCTTCATTTCTCTGGTTTATCTTGAATTCCCTTAGGCAAAGAAAGATGTAATATCATTTCTCAAGAAAAACAAACTTTGACATAATTTATCTCCTTAAGAACTCACATTATTATGCTTCAGTATTATACAGATGCAGTGGTCTTATGTAGTACAGACAATGAGAATATTTTATGACATGTGACCCTTTGACATGTGTATTCATAATCTCTACAGGAAGGAAAATTTTAGCCTTTTTTGTCTTCCAGAGAGCTTGTGTCTGGATAAAAATTATGGCATGGTGGGGTAAACGCACAGAAGTGTTGTGATGCTTGACTGCAATGTGCTTTTCTGCAAAAAGTACCTGTGGGGTGCCATGAAGGAGGTATTTCTCTGAAAGGGCAATTCACAAAAAACTGCAACCTGAAGAGAAATCCATAAATGCTGGTCAATGGGAAGTGAAAGGAGGAATTTACTGAGGACAGTATATTCCAGTAGGTGGGATGGCATAAAATTCGTGTTTTTCTATGTATTTCTGGGACTAAGCTACTTAATGTTATAGTTAGGGATTAGAGAATTGAACCTCTTGCAGAGATGTGTGGTGGGATATGACTACCTTAATGGCAACCCACAATTTTGAAATCAAGATATGCATCCAGAGAAGCAGGAGTCCTCTTCGAGTTTTGCTCCATGAATAATGTCTACATGATCTAACAGTGAATTGTAGATTAAAACAACAGGAGGTCTTGGCTTGCCAAACTGTTATCCTACTCACTTTCTAATATGCATAAAAACACTGGGGCTATTTAAGTTTGCTATTGAAAAATGCAAGACAGTTTCATAAGAAGTGTATATGTAGTTTCTATTTATGGATGCAGAAGAAAACACAAGAATTAGTGTAAAGTGCTTTCTAGATTGTAAGAAAAGATACAGAAGCTGGAATGGCAGATGTAATCACCAAAGACAAAAAAACCCTAATGATGTGTAGAGATGCCTGAGAGGAATCTTTGCTGTAAAGGGAGAGTGCTAGCAGAGAGATACAATGTACCACCACATACGATGATACAGAGGTGGAAAATTATGTAAGGCAGCGACATGTTAAAACAAAGAGATAGGAAAAAGAATGAAGAAACTAATACACAATAATTTAACCTTGATATTCACAAACCTCATTTTGTTCTATAAAGAAAGTGGTGAAATAAATTTAAAGATGCACAGTGGACTTAGGAGAACAACTGACCACAAGCTGAATTTTTAAAGGAAGGAAGGAAAGGAATGAGGGAACTAAGTAATTACAGTTAATTGCAGGTGTTTGAGTCTTAGATTAAGGAAATGGAATAATATACTGCCCTCTGCATATCAGCAAAATGCTATCACAGTAATACTTCTGTAAGTCTGAAAGAAAATACTTGCAATGTGAGTGAAGGATTCACACAAAAATCCCTGATGATTTAAGACCATTTCTGGACCAAAACAGGCCTTTTATGATAGGGGCAATGCAAGTGACAAGAAACCATGAATGCAGTATCTAAGGCACAATGTAAATGAGTATATAGATAACTCGGTAAAAAAGCATTGAGCTTAGAGAGTTTATACACTAAAGCACATGAAAATAGAAGTAAAGAAAATTAATAATGGTAATAAATAACGTTAATTATGATTCTAATGTTGAAAAAATAGCTGTAGTCCAGGTGCAAAGCTCCCATATACAGATTTTTTTTTTGTGTGATAGCAAAATCTATGCATGAAGCAGACATTTATTAAAAAGTAGAAACTTGAAGAAATGCCAGCAATTAATCTGAGATGCAAAATAAAAACGGTGAGTGTTGCTGAACTTCCAAAGGTGAGGATGAGCGTTCTTTCTCCTTTATAATTTAGACCTGGGTATTTGTTAGTTGCTATCAGGACTACTGGGCAAATTAAAGAACTATTTAACTATAGTCAACATGATAAAACAGAAACAGAGACCATGAGTGAGAGCACATGCTCACTGAAGGGGAAAGGCTCAATTTCTTACACATAAATTGAGTAAACAGTTTCACTGTAAAAAGATGTTTGAAACTGTTGCTAAAAAAAAAAAAACAAACAACTTCTCAGTTGGACAGTAGCTGTTGACATTTATGGACGAAAGACCTCAGGCCAAAAATTTCTTTTCTGTTGTCCTGCAAAAGCACATTCAGAGCTGCTGAATTGTAAATAATAGTTCTTTCCTCCTTTGTTTAGATTATGCAAGAAATCTTTGGTACTGTTGACTAATACTTACATGAGGCACAGTGTGGGTTCTCTTGCAAAGCAACAGGAACTAATAAAAAGCACATAAGAAAATTTCTTCAAATAGAACTAGTAATTAGACAGTAATAAGATACATATCTCAAGGATTTTTTCCCAGTTATGACCTTTGATCCCAACCTAGGTTCATAACACATCTTGCTTTTCTACTTGAAAGATATCATAAGGCTTTTTGGGTCATTTAAAAATCACAGTGATGGGGACAAGGGGGGTTAGCATAAACACACGTGAGTCTGACTTCATTTCCATTTAAATTAACTTGTTCTATTATTTTAAATAAAACCCAGAAAATTTACAATAAAGAAACAGAAAATTAATCCAGGGATATCTTTCTGCCCACAGGTCCAAATAGGGTCAATCCAAAAGATTTGAAGTGACTTCATCTCTTTACCTGTGTGAGTAGTTGGCTATGGAACAGCCTTCCTTGTTGGAGCACAGTTAAAAAGGAGCTGGAGAAAGCACAGCTCTGAAGCTGTGGGGTCATACAGGCAAGAGAGCCAATGACTATGTTTGATTTCAGAGCCAAAATCCCTTGGATGACACTGATCTTCTCTTCACAAGTGTTTTCCTCTTTTCCCCATCTCCTCTGTGGTCTACTGGCTGATGCTATAGCAGCAGTACTGACCTTACCTTCAGCAGCTGCAGGACAGATAGCTGCTTCTGGTGGCCTTGGCTAACACCTAGCCAGATTGAGCCATGTCTCCTGACAGGCCAAAGCAGCACTTCAGTGGATAGATTCCTTCTATTCTTCTTATCACTATCAGTTTGCTGTCTGTTATATCTCCCTATGGAATTCATTATGTTGGTTATCAGTATAGGTGAACAAACATGCAATTTTACTCTTCCCCATTTAACCTTAACAGAAGCTGACAATCTTCCTTAAAATTAGACAAGTGTCTTGCAGAAGGTTAATTTTGAAATGTCATGGGAATACAGGAAGATTGTGTATGACTGAGTGCTTGTTATGCAGAAAGCTTGACAGGAAGTTGTAAAGGCAGCAAACAAAACAGATTGAAAGAACCTGGATTGGTAAGTACAAAAGCTGAAATGGAAAAATAAAAATTAGTTTTAAGGCTTTGTCCAAAAGATTGACTCTAGTTTACAGCATGAATATATATATAACCTCAACTTCATCCTGGAAGTAGCTATGAAGACGCAATTTATGCTTTTAAAATTTTGACAGGATTTATCCATCACTGTGTATTTGTCCAGCACTGGTGTCCATCACTTGGTACTTGAGTTGAAAGCACTGCAATAGTGCCTCTCTCTATTGTCCCAACTCAGAATTGTTTCTGTATTCTTGTGCATGTTGTCCAGTGCAAAATAAATGATCCTGTAATAGGGATTATGACTCTCCCTTTGAAAGGATGTCTTCTGCTTCTGACATTGTGGTATTTTTTTATGGTATTTAGCCCAAATTTTCTACATTCAGCTTCATTTGAAAGTCTAGGATAACTCATGTGCACTAGCATTTGCACCAGTCTTAGAAATCCTACAATTTTAGAAACCCCCCAAATTAACATCCAGTAGATAAGAGAAGAGACAGAGGAAGAGAAAGGAAAATATTTGTGATTATCAGTTATCTGCAGTCTCAGAAAATTAATAATAACAGATTCCTTTGAAACACTGCTAAGAAGAAGCAGTAGGGGTTTTTTGCCACATTTTGGCTCTGACCTTCTGGATCAGCAAATATGATCTGAGGTTGCTAATTCTACTTAATGCCTTTACAGAAAAGCATGGGGCATAAGCCAAGAAATAAAATGTAATACTGTAGGGATTAAAAGATCTAAGGATGAGAATACATTTACTTTCACAAGAGTATTAATATTCTGGAGCATAGTGAGAGATCTATGCACTTAGAATAAAATCCTGATCTAAGGAAAAGCAATAGCATACTTTAAGGTAGGTTATAGAAACCTCTTTTTCCTTAAGATAGCCCTTTTAATCTGTTTTTTTTTGTTGTTGTTCAATGGTGCTAGGATTTTCAGACATGAAGTCAAGAGGCTGGAAGTGTCGTGTCATGCTGTCAGGCCTCAATAAATAAGTGTGAAAATATGAGTGTAATTTTACTTAAAATGGTGTCAAATTTATTTAAAGTGCTTAAATATTTTTCTCAAAAGTCCTAGTGGTAGAAATAGTATGAAAATTTGTCTATATAAAGATAGAATGATAGATAACATATACAGATCAATTGTATTTATTATATAACAGAACTTTTTCGTTTGCATTCCCATATTGGGTAATAAATCATATCCTATATTTATGCATATGATTTTATATACGTGCCTGAAAAATGTACTTTAAATCGGTACGTGATCCCATTCTAGTCTGAATTTTTTCATGATAGACTTTTTTTTTTTTCCTCCGTGTTTCACAGTAATATTACATTTGTTCATTTCATGCCAGCTGCTCATGATGGAAGCAAGCAGTGAAGTTCAGATCCTCTTGGGGATATTTCTGGAAGAATTGAACTGTGGCTTTCGTCTTCAACTATGATGCAATTTCTATTTCAAGGAAATTAAAATTCCCCTACCCACTTCTACACGTGCTCACCAGTAGTCAGTATTCAGTCACAGAACAACTTTAATAGAAAAGGAGAAGGGAAAAAATCCAAATACGTACCTAAGCCACTAATCTTAAATGTATTTGCAATTTTGTGCAGCAATAAGGTTTTAGCAGAATGGGGCCTGGCTGTGGCTTACAGGAAAGCACTGTTCCAAAGCAGTTATCATGCAATTTCCCTCACATATCTCTGACAGTAAAAATCAGACCAAAATTCCTGAACTCTCAACACTGGAAGACATGGGACCAACTTTAAGTAAGTATTGGCAGTCAGTGTTAGGTGTTTGGTCACTCAGACAAGTGGAAAATGCTCAAATACTATTTCTAAATTTCCTGGTTGAAGTGCTGTGTCTTCCAGTGCGTCATGTCAAGTCATTTTGTAGCACATTTTCTAACAAAATGTGACTGATGCTATGCCTCAGAAACAGAAATAACTGACAGTGCCTAATCTAATTTATGAAAACATGACCTTCAGAAGATGTACTTTGAGATATATGACATGTAATATTTTCATATACCCTTTCCTTTAATTTCTGTCAACATGACTGCAGACTTTTCTTAGGGGCTTGTCTCTCATAACTATGTATTTGGTGTCAATACATACATAACTATGTATTTTGATTTACACAGTCTTTAAACCAGGATTTTAATATTTTTCCATGTTGCAATAACTTGAACAATTTATGTTGAATATTTTAGAAATTTGGAAGTGGAAATCTTCATTTTTTCTTTGGAACTATGAAAGTTTAGCTATGATAAACTAGGCTTATATAATCATTAAGATAGGACTGTGTACTCTGCATTTCTTTCATTCATACTTGTAAGTTGTTATATCTTTAAAGAGTTCTTTAAAAGTCTCAATGAGTGTGGTAAATCAATTCATAAGTTGTAAAAGCTTTCTAAGGATTTAGCTTCAAAGGGAAACTGAATTAAAAGAGTCTTGGTTAATATATTTGATTCAACTGTATTATGCTTATCTATTATCATCTCAATATTCTGTAATCTCGAAAACATAAGTTAAACTATGTGCTGTCACTTGACATAAAATTATCAATAGGTATGTTATTCATAAAATGAGATAATAAGCACTCAAATATTTCAGTCATACTGTGTCCTTCAGTTTAGTCTTTGATAGAAGCTGATCAGTGCAACTTATTGGTCACAAATCATTTATTCATGATTATATAATTATGAATAATAAAATTTAAAATGAAAGAAAAATTTTCCATTCAATAATGACAAAAGATATTATTATATATTTTGGACTTAAGTATAATTTTTTTAATCTGAACATAAGATAGTGTCAATAACTGAGCATGTTATTTTGACAGTTGCACTGGAATATCACATTCAAGCACTAAGAGGACTGTAGTGGCTTTACTGATCTTCCTGTAAGAGAATTATTTTCTACATTGCTATAATGTGCTATTGTACATTAGTTAGAACTAAGCATTATGAAATATCACCCTGAAGGTCAAAAATAATTCTGTTATGAATTTAAAACAAATGTTTGAAGGCAGGAAAAGAGGTTTGCAAACATAGAGCTCTGTCCGCTGCAAATCCCATGAGCGTTCTCAACTGCTGACTCCTTATCTTAACATGTAACATAATAACCAATTACTGTCAATGTGACCAGACCCATCAGACTCCTATTGCATTAACCTTATGAACTGGTTCAAGAGAAATGTAATCAATCCATTGCTAAATTAATTACTAATTTTAAGGTTATCATTAAATAATATCATTCCAAAATTGGCATAAATCATGTGGTTAAGAATCGAATTAGGTTTCAAGAAAGGCAAAAGAGTAGGAAGCAAAGGATTTCATTATATTCATTTGCTTAGAGCACTGAGCGGTCATAATTTTAACCTTGTATGGGTCCAAACCATATGAAAATTATTCATGTCACCGAAGGCCAGCAATAATTCCTTTAATTCCATGGCATATTAATGACCAACAACTAATGGGCCCCTTAAGTGTTCCATTTATTGTCTTAAATATGAAAATGTTTTAGAGATTAGAGGGGAAATTGTTTGAATTAATTAACTGAACCAATGCTCAAGGGAACCAGTACAAGATTTTCAGACAAAGGCTGAGAATTTACAATAATGACATTTCTTTCATGGTTATAAAATATAGTACCAGAGGGACTTTGAGGCACTCTTAACATTTTAGCTGATGTCTGTTGAGAGTTTGAGAGTCCTCTGAAAGCATCAATTATGGCATGAAAGGCATCACATTAAAATAGCTGTGGGGCCCCCAAATTTCACCATTGAAATGGGATCGGGTAACTGAGACAATGAAAATTCAGAATGTAAATGGAAACTATTAAAGTAACAGGATAATTTATAAAAAAATGTTTTTTTCCAGAAAAGGTAATGTGCAAAAGACAAGAAACGCTACTGGCTTCAAAAGGAAAGCTACAGAGTTTTGTTCTTAAATTACTCTTGAGTGAATGCACTCTCCCAAAATCAATGGGGAAACAGCACTAATCTGCATCATGGACAGCACAGACAGCCACCACCCAAGCTTGTGACAGGTCTGTGTGAACTTACAGATTGCTGCCTGCTATCTCTTCTTGGTTGTTCATGGATCAGAGATCACCAAATATCCTGAACTCTGTCCTGATTCTGTGATGTGAACAAACAAAAATTTTTATCAATTTAATTTCAATATTGCCTGACCTACATGGAGTGGTTTTTCAACCGGTATTTCCAAAGGATGAGGGCTTCAGTACTAATGCAGTCACACATGTAGCACAGCATGATACTTTTAAAAATTGAGTTTGCTGTGATAGTTTAGGGAAAAAAAAAAGGAAACTTGAAGACTGTACAAAAGGCTGCCTTCTGCTCTTCATGCATTTTCTTTTACTCTTTTTTACTCTTAACAAGGACATTCCCTCTTGTAAGACAGCACTGGCCAATGTAGCCTGCAGTGTCTCACTGATACTTATTGGCATTAGCTCCTGAAGCTGGGCCGTGCTTGGTTTCTACCACTTTCAGGTCTGCTGAAAGTCCAGTCTCTTTTGAATTTAAACGAAAGACACCTAAAACCCAAATAAAAACTTTAAAATAAATTCATCTTCCTTGTGCTAACAGAGCAGCTGAGAAAGCATGTGACAACAGCATAAAATTTCTACTGCAGAGTTAAATGCATTGCAAATGGATTTTTCATGAGTAGGTTTCTGATGACTAGTATAACCCAGGGAGCTATGTAGTTTAGTCTAATTTACACTAAAAAATGAATAACATTAAGGAACAGGCACATAATAAAAACAAATGGAAATACCTCATCTCTGTAAATACCATAAATTCTCCAATACAATGTGGAAACAGAGAAGATCCCAAATTTTGGTCATACCATATAGTATCTAACTTATAGAAAAAGCATTCTATCAGATATCTACTCCTATTATCCCACAGATTTTAAGTTTTCACATATTTTTTTCCTCTGTGTTTCAGAAAACTGAAATATAAATTACTCAGTTTAGTGTTGCTTGCATATTCAAAGCCATTGACTGTGAATGCTTATGAATATGATAGCTGTATGCTCTCACAGACTAAATGGTGAGGAATACAGCTGATCATGTATACACAGTGCTTTGCCATCATGAGTTTAAATTGGGAATATGTTTGGATCAGATTATTAAATCTATTTGTAAAATACAATTTGATGTATCAAAACAGTTGCAAGAGAGAGGAAGAGACAATCCAGAACTAAGCAGAAGAGATAATCTGTAACGATTAACCTTTTCATAGTAAATAGTGGAGTCAATCAGTAAAGAAGTTTAACAAATAATTTAAAAGAAATAAATAATATTATTACACTAGTGTATCAATATGAACATTAAAGACTTATACACATTAAATATATAAATGCACTTTTGTGCATTAGCAATTTCATTATTCTCTTACTTCAATCTTTGTGAAAAATTGCTGATAGATATCCATAGCAATGAGGGATGCACATTGTTACCTACTGGGTACATTATCTTCCAATAAAATACTGAGAAAGGAGCTCTTTTTACCTCATGAACTTTTCATTTTCGTCAAGATTGCTTTGGTCTCACTTTTCAGTCCCATGATCCTTGAAACTTTGAATATGTTTATGCAGCAAATCTTGAAATTTCCTATGATTATGAATCAGGTATTAGCCCTGAAATTCAACATCCATTTGCTTTCACAATAGCTTTTTGCCAATTTGATTAAAATATATTCATACAAGAGTCAGGTTTATTAGACTTGGTTTTGGAATTTTTTTTGCAAAACGATTTTTCAGACTTTGTTCTTTATCTAATTTTAGTTTTCTATAAACTGT
Source organism: Prinia subflava (assembly GCF_021018805.1). Lineage (NCBI taxonomy): Eukaryota > Metazoa > Chordata > Aves > Passeriformes > Cisticolidae > Prinia > Prinia subflava. Next base: position 42,037,315 of record NC_086250.1, read on the forward strand.
TTTTACTGTTACCTAGGACAGGGGAATTTCAAATTTCTTTTTCAGGATAAAAATATAAATCATTTCACTTCAGCCACAGTGAACCTTTAAAATTTTATTCAAATGGCGTTGAAACAAAAATAAACATTTAACAGAATACAGTAAGAAATATCCTCAGTTGAATGTATCTCATTTGTATCTCTTTGCTTTCACTAACAGGAAGTAGTATTTTCAAATTTGGGAAGATCCCACCGTAATCAAATGTTGATGGATTTTTAAGACTGTGGTGGGTTGACCTTGGCTGTATGCCAGGTGTCCACCAGGCCATTCTATCACTCCCCTCAGCAGGATGCAGGTGGGAGAGAAGAGAGAAGAGAGAAAATAAGATGGAGATAACCCCTTGCAGATCTAGATAAAGGCAGCTTACAAAAGCAAAAGTGAAGGTCATGTGAGTGCAAGCAAAAGGAAAAAAAGTCAGATTTATTCTATGCTTCCCATTAGCAAGAGATATTTGGCTGCTTCCTTGGAAACTGGACTTTACCACAAGTGGTTACTCCAGAAGGTAAATGTTGTAAATGATGAATGCAACCCCCCACCTTCCTCCTCTTTCTCTCGCCTTTTATATCTGAGCAGATGTCACATAATATGGAGTATTCCTTTGGTCAGTTCGGGTCTGTTATGTCCCCTCCCAGGATTTTGGCCACCCCTCCTACTGGAAGGACTGGGCGGACGCTGTGTGCGTGCTGCCCCGCTGTAGCCAGAGCACTGGCTGGGTGTTACCAGCACTGTCCAGCCACACATGCACTGCACTGTGAGGGCCGCGGGGGGAGACTGGCTCTGCACAAGGCAGACCCAGCACACAGAGGAGCTTAAAAATCATCATGTGCAAGTATGAAAAAACTGTAAGCAGCATAACTTTGACTTATTCTGGAATAAGTGCATTGTGGCGGTGCGTTTTTTATTATTATTGTTGTTGTTGACTATTCTTAGATGGTTTGCCCTTGTTTCCCCCTTGGAGTTAAGAATGGTTTCACCCAGAATCCTCCCCACCCCTCTCCTATTGTCAATCACCCTGAACTCCCTTCCATGCTTCCAGAATCCTCTATGCCAATCTTCCTTTTAACCAATCATCTGTGCATCACCATGGTTACCCTTATGCCAGTCAATGGCTGTGCTTGCCCCAAGTTCCAAAAGTTCCATTGAGTCCAGTCCCCCATTGGCTTGTTTGAACTGTACCCTCCCCTTGAGCTCTGTTATTGGATGTTGGTTGATGGATTGCTCCTCTGTCTCCTCCTCTGCCCTTCTCTGATTGGTCAATGTTTTGTAGCCGCCCCTTATTCCAGCCCCCCCTCCCCCCCCCTTTAAAAGATGCTGCCACAAGGTGTTCCAGGTCTTTCCAGTCTCTGTCACTTCTAGGGGAAGAGGTCTGTTGGAGACATCCTGAAAGTTCCTCTCTTTTTTTGCTCTGATCCTTGGCACCTTTTACATCAGCATCTTTCCCTTCTCCAGCGCAGCTTGCTGCTGCTGGAAGGAGCAATGGCCCTGCGTTACCGCCGCCTGGACCCGGATCTCTGGTGGTCTGCAGGTGGCCACTCCTGACCTCACCAACCCAAATTAGGGCAAGCCAGAGTGTGGACAGGGCTCAATCTGTCACTGCAGCTACCCAGCTCTGTCTCCTTAAAGAGTCAAATATTGTTCTCATTCCAGCATGAATGTGGAATGTCACGGGTAAATACAGCAGGGTTTATTTTTGTACACACAAGGTAGGGCACAGCAGGTTTTTGTGTCGAGTACTGTAGATTTGTTAATAAAATATGGAAAAGCAGTTTTCGGATTTCTCATTTCTAATCTGTGTTCAAGACTCTTGTAACTGTGCAGTATCACAGTAACACAGTTTAAGACTGGAAACACGTTTTGACTGTTGGTAGGGTTGATTGCATGCATTTGAATTTCCAAGATACTACTGCAATGCCTGGAAGCAAGCTATTAATGCAGTGACTCATGTTTTGATCTAGTTATGTTCACTAGTTTTGGCATATGTGACATGCATCGTACTTTAGTACTGAGAGAGAAAAATAAAAATAAAAAATGAAAATTCTATGACTCTGAGATCTTATTACATGAAACTTATACACACCCTGTACAGGAAAACTAACACCTAGAAATATATGTAAAAGAAATGACAATTAACCACCCCCCAAACCCCATTAAAACGAAAAGCAACCAATGAACCAAAAGAAAACTCAACACCCCAAACCCAAATGACTGTACATTTCTTACCTGGCCACTGGAGGAGTTCTTTGTCATCTGCACCAAAATTCAACAGACAGGGATTTATAACTGGAAATTAAACCTGTGAATGCTGGTGTCCAAGCACCTGTGTGACAGCTTGATGCCAACCAACTAAAATGTATTTTATAAGAAATGATGAAATATTTTATTATATACCTAAGACTAGTTTTTTTTATCTTTCCAATGTTAGGTTTCTAATATTAATTTCCCTTGAATTATTCCAATATGGTCTTCATCCACTACCTGTATAGAATGAATTAATCCATTTAAGAAGCATCAGTCTCTGAATGAAATATTTTGGACACAGCAATTGTTTGTTTTTTTTTCCCAAATGAAGCAAAACTTAAGCATCATGAACAGAAAAACAGTTTCTGTCAGCAAATTTCCATATGTCTTTGTGTACGTACAGATGTAGTACATATGTACATTGACATATGTTTCACTGACTACGTATGTAGTCAGTGAAAATTCCATATACTTTTTTCAGTTTCTGTATTTTGATATATGTAAACTGTTTCCAACCAGGGAAGACTGATCTGGGAAAAAAAAATTAGAAAATTTCATATTGCTGATATTTTTCCATGTGATAACATTAGCTGTTCCGGGGACTCAAGATATGAAGGCTCTGGAACAACATTTGTGTAGGATCTAAATTACCATTGAAATACACCAAAAAATATTGTTTATAGTGGAAACAAAAAACCAGAAAGGGAAATAATAAAATAAATAAAGAAAATAGTGTTCCTCTTCACAGCATTGCTCGCAGACTTGAGATGTAAAAGATGAATCATGTTGTTCTGCTCAGTCTGAAACAAAAGGTGAAAGTATTGCATTTTTTACACAACCACTTTCAGTGTAAAATCACAATTTTATCTAAATGGTAATCCATGAGAGATGTGGAAAGGCTGTGTCCGGGTCTTGAAGGTGCTAACTATTTGTTCTGGATTTACCTACTGTGAAATATTCAAATAAATTAGCTGGACAGTAATGCATGCAGGGATCTTCTGTAGTTATAGTAGTTAAGCCATTAAAGTACTTCACTGGAAGTACACAGAATCCATATTTTAATTTTTTACATGTAAACCAGTATATACTGAGAAACTGCTCAGTATTGCATATAATGGTTTTCTTTTGCAATAAGTTGGATTGCATACTGCATATCACCTTTGAAATAAAGATGTAAATAAAATTATGGAAACACCTTTTCTCCATTTAATATACATATTTTTTAAATGTAATTAATAGAAGACCATGTTAAAGGTCATGTTTAGTGTGTCTTCATGTAGATTTTCAATGTTTTTCTTTCCTTAAAGATCATCTATTAAGATTGATGGTTGTAGCAGAAATTGCACAGATCCACTTTGAGAATTGTTAGCCTATTTTTTAATCCTGTATCTTTCCAATAGACATGAATAGTGCTGGGATTTTTGTAGGTTAATCAAATTATGTCCTGGCAAATTTACAGAAGTAATAGGGTCAAGTTATTATTTAAAATGCTTTGTAGTGCTATTTTCAGGAAACAGTTTTAGTCCCTGTTCCAGCAGTGAAGTTAAAATGATCCTTGCTGGAATGCTTTGCAGCTTTGAATGTCACCTAAAAGCTGAAAACTCCTGTTAGGGTTTCACCTTCAGTTAATTTTTCATTTAAAGTGCAGCACTCGCACAAGTCTACATTTCTGAGTAGCAGCCATTTGCTGGAAGGAAAATATAAGAGAATGAGACATCACTAATACTTCAAGATGGAATCTAATGGAAATCGAACTATCCCATAAAATCCATTTGGTGCTTATTTATAGAGTTAGCTATGAGGTTATTGACACTTAGGAAAATAGGGTTTTCTCCCTGCCCTCAGATGAAAATTGAATGAGTATTTGCCAGTCCAACCATATATCTTTAGCTGCAACTGTATTTTGCGCATGCTAGATAAGGGCTCATAATTTATAATAATACCTTGTGTCTCCTCAAAGTCTGGTTGGTACTTGGGAAAAAGCAGGCTTGGTGTTTGTTTTCTCATTCGCCTGATTTGGGCTTGACAAGTATGAAAATCTGCCAAGTGTGACTCGCTTGCCAGGATCTTGGGGCATTCACTACTTACCAAACCGAAGTTGGCATTTATTTAGTGAATTAATAGACAGCTGACCAGATGGCTAGTAGTCAAAAAAACCACAGTCCTAATACAGGTGAAAAATAACTCGCATCCACTTAAATCAGGATTTTTTTTATTCTCTATTAATTCTGTGTGGATTTCAAGATTCTTCAGTTAATGGAAAATGTGTGAGGTTAGTGCATATGAATAGTAAAATCCTGGCTCAAGCCATGTGATAACATCTGTGTCACTGACTTGAGTCGACTTGGGATTTCCCATGCAATTTTATAGGAAATATCTCCACCTGCTCTGGCTCAAAACAATCCTGTCTGGCTGCTGGAGCCCAGCCCACTGCTCTGTGAATTGGAGGTTTCTCACCAGGCTAAGGGGTGTAGCTGCTACATTCTTGTTTGAAGGTCCAACCAGCAACAAACATGAGCATAAATCTCAGAGACACACACCTGGTCACACGTACACTTACAGCTTTGAGAAGAGGTAAACGAAACAGCATTTTTTTATTGCAGAGGTAGGAACTGAAGCGGTGAAAGATTTTGATACTTGTCCTGCATATTTCATATCCACAGAGCCTTCAGCAGATGTCAAGGAATAGAAGATTTAGTCTGCTTGCTCCAGCAAAAAACCTCACATCTTCAATGAGATAGTCAAGTGACCTAACTATGCCATACATCTCTCCTCTCACAAGATTATCTTGATTACACATTTGCACTTGTCACCTTTAGTGCACCACTAGTCTTCACCATTTTTTCCATCTTACGAATATTGCCATTTTTCTCGTTGCCTGTCAGACATTAGTCTACTTACTAATTTACCAACTGTATGTCTCACTGTGATCTCCAAAACAAGTTTCACTTAGGAATAATACTGGTTTTTCAACATTATTTTGCTTTGCTGATGCTAGAGCTTTGCAGTCTTTAATACACAAAATATTAACTACCTTTTCATCCTGAGAAGTCAGATTTTGATGATATCACTTTAATAACTAATGATCCCTTTGTTTCAGCCTCTTTCTTTCAAATTCCTATTTATAGAGAAGTAAGAACGTGAAAATTTTCTTGCTGAATTTTAAGCCAAATAAACCTACTTCCATGTCATTAATGTAGGTCATCATATCTGACCTGTTTAGAGTTCTCTATCCTTGATAATGCTCTTATGTTTGAGGTCTCTGGTACTGCCTAATCCTTCATCCTGCTTTGGCCTGTTGTAAATCTTCTTTTGGACCCCAATTAGGGTTTTATGCCCAGCATTAAAATGACTAAGCTCACTCAGAATCCTTTTCTCTGTAAATAAAGAGCATTTGGTTTTTGGTTTTTTTTTTTTTTTTTTTCCTCAACAGTGCTTGAATGTCAAGGATTCATTACCAGTGTGTTACCCTTCCACAGTGGACTCTTACGTTTCAGAATTATAGCTTCAATTCAGAGTTAAGAGAGCTTCCTTGCTGTGGCAAGTTGGATGATTCAGGATGTCCAACGGAAAATTATAGTCATTCATCAACTAGGGCTAGGGAGTCACCTTATATTATAAAACATTCAGTTTCTAGATGATTTTAAAGTACAGCAGACAGAAATACGCCTATTGTACTCCTTTTTGGTTCACCGGAAAGAAAAATGGGGGTGCTGATTTTTTTTTTCCTTCTTTGCTCCCTGTCCTCCTTTTTTCTCAATTATTTTTAATTTTTTCCCTTTTTTTTTATTTTTTTTTTTCCTTTGAAACCAAAATCTTCCAGGATACTTTAAACAAGAATGGGATGAAAATATTCCAGATTATATTCTGTGCTTACTGAGTGCCTGCTTTAATTTCTGAAGAATATGACAGTTGTGTTGTATATGGGCTTCCAAATGTGTAGGAGGAGTGAGAGCTATGCTTTGGACAGAGATGGAAGAGAAAATTTGCTTTAGGCTGTTTCCTAGTGAAAGGATGAAAAACACTGGAAATGGGTTTTTCGACACAACTGTTCGGTTCACTGCAGGACAATAGGAGAGGCTTTATATCAATTGCAATAAAACTTATGGTTCAACAGTCATCCTACACAATGTGAGATGATTGTTGATATCTTTGCTCACTATTCATGTGTTTAATCTATTTCTTTGTAGCTATGGGAGAAGATCATAGAAAAATGGGAAAGCAGACTTTCAAGAATTGAGTCTAAGAAGCAGTTACTTTTAGCTTTGGTCAGTCTGTTAGCCAATATTTTCAAGGTTCTGCTAAAGCATTGTGTGATTTTTGAAGAAGTGTTTCAAGCAACTAGAATTCTGTTCAGGTAGCACTGTGTGTAAAAATTTAAGGATGCATGCATTGCAGTGAGCAGGACCTCATGTAGTTAGCCAGGTGTGAAAGTAGAATTCTCAAACTAAAGCCAGTAGAGTGGGAAAAATGGACTTGCATCAGTTAAGCTATCTACTGGAGGCTTCCACCTAGATCCCTAAATTGCTGCTTGCACATAATTGACTACATCTTCTTTAGTGGTATAATTTTGAGCTAGAACACATGTCCACAGTAGGGACATGTGGGAATTAATTTCTTGGGTTTTTTTTTTTTTTGTTTGTTTTTTTTTTTTTACTACATGCTAACCTTTAGGCTTGCAGGAGTGGAACAAATTGTCACAGGTCATTTTGTTCTACATTGCATGAATCAAGTAACTGAATGACAAGAAGGGAGAAAGTGTATGTGACTCTAGATTTCAATGGACCTGGGCCTCTTTTGGCAGAAGAACCTTCTGGATTTATTGTCATCCTCATTGTACACTTCTGCAGGAGGTGATGCAGGAGGAAACATTTCCTCAATCCATGTCCTCTGCTCAGTTTTAAAATATAGTGTTGAAGGCATTCAAAGTGAAGAAAATTGTGATGCTGAATCCCTGAAGGATAAAGATTTTAATGAAAGGAAAAAGAAAAGTAAATTCTGCCTTCAAGAGGCAAAAGAGTTAAAGCAGAAAAAGGAAATTCCTAGGAACTTTCTCTCAAGAGCTGGGAGAAAATTATACTAAATAACTCCACAGAGATTAAAAATAACTTCCAATTTACTTCTCCTGTATGCCTATGGTAAAGGTTACTGAATGAGTTATGTTAGGTGTAGCTGGAATTCTGGAAAGGATACAGTCTTTTAAATATTTTGATTTTTTTTTTTGTATTTTATTTTAATGTATTTTATTTTTATTTTTCTGGATAGAGCTGTACAACCTCAAAGCTATGTCATCATACTCATTAGGTAAATGTACCACAGAGATAGTCTGATTATACTCAAACTGAGCTTGTAAATTAAGGAAATTCAGACTAAAAGTATATATATGAGAAATCCCAATATTGTCATGTGGAAAAGAACACTACTAAGGCACTGCACATGAGACACCAGAGACTTCAAGAGTCATGTAATTATGATGAATGCAGTGGTTCTTAAAAATTTTTGAAAATTTGGGCTTTGACTACATCCATTCTTACCCCATTACATGAAAAACTGTGACTTTTATCCAGTAAAACTCTACTTTTTTGCTACTATTGGTGTTACTTTACTTAAAACACAGAAACTGTATAAGATGTATCTGTTTGTGTATTTGAAAAAAGATTTACTTTCCCCTTGACCTTTTTACCCCCTCCCTCTACTCTCTGATGGAACTACATAAAGGAAAAACATTATTTTAATTGGCCATTCACAGTGTTTTTTATCCCAACTTTCATTTGTAGCTGTAGTCAATAACTGCTGATGCCACATGAAATTTCTTAAAGTAGAACCAGAATAAAGTTCCCCCAGCTGCTCTAAAACTTCCAGAGGGGATATGAAATATAAATTTTAGCTGAAAATTCTTTTAGACACATATTAAACTCACTTCTGTTACTTTGTAATCATAAGCTATACATGTTTCTTTTTGAGGTAAAAGGAAGACTTCCCATTTCCATTTGGGACTCTGAAATAAAGCCACTTAATATATGTTTTAAGGTATTTTAAATTTCTAATTATATTTGGATGTTTATGTTGTGACAGAATATCTTTCCTCTATAGCATGATGATTGTAAAACAAGTGAAGAAATGATCAAATCATCACTGAGATGTATCTAAGGTGAAATTAACCTCCTAGAAACTTCCTGTCTTGGTTTGGAAAGACAGGTGTCTGCTAAGGAAAACAGGAGCCTCCCTTGAAATGCAGAATGTAAACACCCGCCCTCCAAATTATTATAATTTTGAAATTAAGGGCATCTCAGGCAAAGACATGGGAATAAGAATAACAGTCCTTTACTAGGAAAATGAAAATGTAGTAGTACAGAAAAAGCAAGCAAACAAACAAACAAAAAGAAAACACTGACAGAGTCAGAATACAACCTGACACGCTGTTGGTAGCAGTCCAGTTAAGTCCTCCTGGAGTGACAGAGTGGTTCTGTTGAGAAATGATCCCATAGAAGGGTGCAGTTTTCCTCTGAAGGTCCAGCAGTGGTGAGATGGGTCCAGACTTCCTCTGGAAATCCATCAGAAATAGCCTGCCTTGGTGTTCTGACTCTCAGATTTTTATCCAGGTAGGAGTGCTTGGCTCCTCCCACTGGGTGGAGCATCTCACAATGGGGTGTTTTAATTTTATCTTTCATGCAGTGAGCCTCAATGGCCCATTAACAGCAGATATCCCCTGGAGGGAGGATGGGTTGTGGAAGAGACAAACAACACTGCCCCACCCGGTTTTATAGATGGTAATAGAATACATACTTTTGGTTACATCTTGCATGGCAACCTAAGACAAAACTAAATCATGTAACTGGTGTATGTATGTCTTATTACTTTTTTGGTAATGATAATAGTAAGGTAATGTCTTCAGCTTTTATCAAGGCATTGTTTAGCCACAAGCTTTTATGCCAAACTGTGCCCATCTCTTACTATCCTGTGTCTGCACTTCTCAGTGCTCCACCCTCTGTCTCCTCTTCTTGAGTCTCCTGATGTCCAGGTCTGTATTTATCTATGCTAGAATACCATTTGAGAATCAAAAATACCTCACAATGTGTGAAATAACTGCTTGTTCTGCTATGTGAATAAAAATTATATTATTATTCTAAAATTCAACAATACAAAGATAAACAAAAGTTATAGAAATGAGCCATAGACATCTGCTCATTCAGAGAAACTGCAGTTACAGGTAAACCAAATAAAACAAAGTTGCAGGCAGGGAAAGTCTGGCAAATCACAGTCCTGGAATTGTGTAAATCAAGTATAAAATTTATGGCCAGTTACTAGCTTTTACAACGCTTTATTACAGGCTATGTTCTTACAAAATTAATGATATACCTGTTTCTTTTCATACAGATCAACAACTGTATTAGTCTATATATAGATCATTAGAGTACAAAGTGAATAAAACTAGCACTTGTAATAAAATTACAGAGGTAATGTAAAAAAGAAAATATTTTTCCCCCCTAATATTTGGAAACAGTAGGATTATGCTTGAAATTCTTACCAATGAGCCCAACGCAGATCTTATATGCTGTTCAAAAGGATAGGAATTTGTGGAGTGTTCCTAAGTGTGATCCTAGTGAAAAAACCAATCCTGAATAATAATGACGTAGCACCACCATTCAGTATAACAGACTTAATATCCTTGTTCAACGAGTATTAATCAAATTGTGTTTAGTTAAACAAGGCGTGGTAAGTAGAGCAGATTGCGAAACAGTATTCTTTCTACAATTTCTAGTGTAATAAGCAAAAAACCACTGTAGGTTAAAGAGATCTTTTTATGACAATTTTGAAAGTGTAAGAATAAATGGGAGAAAATTTGAGCCATCCCTGATGTAATGAAGTGTAGTGGTAATATGTAAATAATTCTTTTTCTGGGTTATCTGACAAATCAGTAAAAACAGACAAGTAGCTTTCTTTCTCAACATTCTCTCTAATTTGATGTTCTCAGAAGACCTGGTCTACAAGATATGCCTTGCTGCAGTGCACAGAAGCATGCAGGAGAACGACCATCAAACAGCAAAAGTTTTTTTAAATCTAAGAAAACTGGAGAAGGTGAGTTTCGTTTGTACTGATGATTCATACTTAACCTTCGTGGTTTGCTTGCTTGCCATATGCCAGCATCACTAACCCAGGGGTGCCAAAAATTACCATTGATCAATAGTTTGAAATTGCAGCACTTGAACTTTCACCTTTAATTCTGCTGCTGTAGTATGTGTTCAAACATCAGCCTTTTAGAATTATTCATTCTGGCTGCAGATAAGCATTGCATAGACATCTGCAGAATGTTAAACATATATCACTTTCTACCATAGAATAACAAAGCCAGTTTCAGTATAGAAACGTGGTGGAGCTCATATATTCTCAGTTTAAACAGGCAGTCTGGGGACATGAGTATTTCTGTTTGGTCAATTTAAATTTTCCTTCAAATCTGATATTACAATACCTTTTTTGCAATAAGCATAGTTATGGATATGGGAGGTGGAGTGGGTGTGATTTGATCCAGTGGCTTTTGAAAAACATGCAAAAATTTACAGTGACCCCAGTAGGCTCTGGAAAGTAATCACCAGACCATATTTTCAAAGGGTCTTTAAATCTTCAAAGGCTCCAGACTTATCTCTGCAGTTCTGAACTGTAATGCTGAGCTTTTGCAAAGTCCTGCCTAATGTTTGAATAAGATCAGTGAGTAACAAAGGAGTTTGCATGGCTAAGGCAGAATCCAACTTTTTCAGTAAAAAAAGAAAGATAATTCTCAAAACAGACTCCCCTTGTAACCTTATTATTGTTATAAGAATCAATGGTTGAAACATAAGGTGCACAGTATAATGAAAGTGATTTTTTTCATCTTTTAAGGGAGGTAAAAGAGGGAAAAAGCCTCACTAAATTAAAGCAAATTTAGTCACAGAAACATTGATTCCTCAACTTAATTTTTCCTGTTTAGTGTAGGTATTCAGTGTGAGATTCACTTTAGTTGTCTAAGATTTGGCGTCTGGTTAAGCTATTTAATTTATTTTGCTTTTGTCATTCAAAAAAGTGAGGCATTTCTAGCTGCTAATTTATCCCCACCCTATTTAAGACACCTACACAGGACTCCTCTTCTGTGTTTAACTTCTACTGACTCTGCAAATTGCTTAGATAATAAGATTAGACTGAAGACCTATGCATGGCTAGAAGTAGATAAAATGAAGAGCCAATTTTAATGATACTCCACTTTTAATACACATAACTGTAGTAATTTCAGAAGGAGTTCTGTAACATTCAAGTACAAACTAACTGTTTACCTTGACTCCTAGAGAGGCAATAATATCTCTAGGCTTTTTATTTTAGCAAAGTGGTTGCTTATTAAAAGCAAAGGAAAAAAAGTAAGTTCCTTGTTTTCGTATGGAGTTTAGTCTTCATATATTATCTCTAGTCCAATATCAAGACATTTTTTGTGTGATTGGCAGGCTCATTAGAAAAAGGAATTCCATGGATTCATAAAGAAATTTTAGAGAAAAATGTCAGATCAAAAGTCGTGTTCTGCAATTCAAACTTTTTGTTCAGTGATGGAGTGTAACATGCAAAAGGCCAGAGAAGACACAGGAAAACAGTAAATACTAGCCAGAACAAGAACTCAGGGAAAAAGTCATTAACAGTGCCAATCATAGGAGTCTTTACTCTGATTCTACCTAGCCTGCAGCTTCAGAGTGCTGTCTGCTAATAGGTGTTGCCTGGCATCTGAAGTACCAGTGCCTGGCAAGTTTCTATTTCAAAGAAAGCAGAACCTCTCTAACAAGACTAGATATACCAGTTTTTATCATCAGCACTGCTACTACTGCCTGGCCAAAGGAAAAGGCAAATAATTATCATCATTTGAAGCTTACCACACATCTTTCAGTGTTTACGGGTCACTGACTGTGACTTTCAAAGTCTTTTATTTCTCATAGCAGTCATAACTAGACAAAACAAATTTTCTGAACTTTGAGACAGAGTGTACTCCATGCTTGTAAAAAAAATTGAAGAAAGGTAGCAGATTATTTTATGTATAAGAAAATACATATTATTTCTTGCTATATTTTAGTCATTATGTCCCACAAAGCAGGAAATGTCATAGATATGCATTCTGGAAATTGACTCTGAATTTGGACTTCGATAACTTTCTCACATTTTCCTCTATTTCTTTTCTTTATTCATATAATTTTCCCCCCCTCTAAATAATATGTGTTAAACATTAAATACAAAATTTTTCAGCTTGAATTTTCTTTGTCAATTTATGTAAAATGATGCTGCTATTTGCAAATCAGGTAGGGACTATTTGAAATGACATAGTATTTTGAAGTATGCCGGCCACCTTTTTTTTATATTTATAAAAAAATAGTATTTCACATCCAGTCCTTAATAAGTGTTTTCATAATGTGTATTTGACATATTTAGAGTCTCATCTCAGCTCCCAGATATAAGTGATTTCCTAGTCTGATCAGTTTGTAATTCAGCTTAACTGGTAGCATTTGGTAGAGGACTTGGCATACCATACCTGCAATAACCTTCTGAAAAGGATAGGCAGCCTTGAACTGATTTTTTTTTTAAACAGCATACAAATATCTTTCCCTTTAGAGGGTTTTCTTTTCCTTCTTGAATATTGTATTTATGTTTTTCTTTATTTTCCCCAGCTGTCTGTTTTCTTTGAGTGTTATTTTAAACTGTAGATTTTGTTCTCATTTCTCCACCATATGTTTTTTCTTTTTTTGTGCCTATACACTTATTAATGCTTCTTCTTTCTGAAACCCTTTCACCTCTATCACCCCCTGAGACTGGCTGGTAAGGAAAAAGCAGTTTATTGACAGTACATGTGATACCTTTTGACTTTCTTAAGAGCCTCTTGCTTCTTAGGTTTCAGTCTAGCTTTTATGGTGGAAAGCCCTCCTAAGATTCTCTTGGATTCTCCTTTCTTTATTTTTCTGTTTGCAATAGTTACTGTATGTTCAGGTTAGGTGAATAAGGAATTGCAGCTCAAGATTTGTAGAAGCAGCGACCAGCCACTAATATTAGTGTCTGAATAAGTTTACACATGCACGTAAAGCTACATACACAGAGAACATACTGGGGTATTCAGCTCTCTGCTGTTTTTTGAATACTGTTTATTTTAAGATAAAACCAATTAGCAATGTTTGGCATGCCTATCTTCCAAGGCCCCTCTTTATCTTTGTCATTCACATGGAACTTAATATCTGCAAGGCTCTTCCAGCTTTAAGATGTGGATGTCATAATAAATGAAAAAAAAATTATAATAATTAAAAAAATTTGGTTTATTTCAGTAAGAATTTTTAACTAGATATATTCCATTTCAGTGTTCCCCCTACTGAGATTACATTTCAAATATTTTTTAGACCTTTGGCATATCATTTCCACGTGCTGGAGAAAAAGATGCTCAGGTTGGAGAAGAAAAAAAATCCTAAAGCAAATTACTGGCATAATTTTTCTGCAAGCATTGCTCAGGATACTCTTTACTATGAGGCTTTTTTTTTTGTTTGTTTTTCAGTTTGGCTGTCTTGTTCATTTGTTTGGGATTTTTTTCCTTAGAAAGTGTACTAGAAATTCCTAAAGACCATTTCACTAATTAGTCAAAAATAAAACAAGCCTGCAGTTCACATATGGCAACTCCGTCTTCATTCTGACATATATTTTCCCATATTTTGCTTTATTTCCTTATAATTTAGGTCTCTTTTACAGCCTTGCTGGTTAATATTTTTCTTTTTGCAGATGCAGAGAAATATTTGCTGCTGCACCTGGCTTCTCTGGTCTCCAGGTCCCTCTCGATCTCGTTGTGTACAGGGGTGATGCCAACTCTTCTTTCCAGGCCTCTCTTTATGAAGAGAGGCAAAAGGCAGTGCTGAAACCTTTCTGACAGAGAGGAGCACCAGCCCTTGCATTTCTCCACTGTTTGTTTTTTTTTAAGGGTTACCTCTGCTGGAGAGCTATCAAAAGGAGTAATGATTCTTTCAGAGTCTGTCTGGTGTAAGGAGGTAGTGCAAACAAAGGGCTCACTTATGCATATTTTATCTAACCCAGTGGTAACACCCTTTCTGACCTAATCAAATCCAGAAGTCACATTAAATCACTCTATAAAGAATACGATTTGAGGAGAAATTTTGAGATAGTCTATTAAGCTATTTTATGATCTTTACAAATCATGTGTATGTTCACTATTTTAAGAAGAAAAAGAAAAAAATCATGGGAAAATATGTTGCAATTACTTGCAACTGGCAATTTATATGTCACTAATCTACGGATTCATTTGGCTGTAGTGCAAGATCTTGACATTTTTATATAAAAAATCAGACTCTAGCAGGTGAATTTAATGTATCTATTTTCAGCTGCCTCCTTTCCTAAAACACTTAGTGGTAGGATAGTACAGCAGCATTCCTGCAAGTTTCACTAAAGGGATGGTGTCGTCAGTGACTATAAGTTTACATTCCCTTTTGACAGATGAGAAAGAAATTGTTAAAATCTCTAACCGTGTCTGAAGATACAGCTTCAATTTGTTCTTGTTTCTATAATTTGCTATTCTGTTTTTTATTTTCTTTCACAAGTTTATTCTGACTTTTTTTAGTAATTTGTTTTTTCACCAATGAAGTCACTAATGATATTAGATGTTGTAAATACAGATTTAAGTCCATTCAGCAGACTTCAGATCCAAACACTGTCCTATTTCTATCAAAGTGTGATTTTGCATATGAGAGGCTAATCTGTCCATGTTTGTATTCGTGATAGCCTCCGGGAAACTTCCTTTACTGGAATGAAAACATTTCAAATAGCGAGAGATTGGAAGCTTGTGACCCATATGGCATTCCTGTTGAGTCAAAAGCCTGACTACTCTTACCAGCTGATGTGACAAGACTGTAGCAAAAATGTTCACAGTCAGAAAGAACATTAACTGTTTCCATGCTTGCTCTTGCTTTATGCTGAAAATCTTCCTGGTTACAGTGTTCCTAGATGCTGAAAGGAGTGGTTTGATTTTGATAACTGCAGACTTGCGCATACATTTTTTCCTGTTGCTATAAAGAAAATCCTTTATTTTTCTGTTTATTTGTTAGAGTGAGATTTTGTACACTTTCAAATTTTATTTTACTGTCTCACCAGAAATGAAACAGAAAAAGAAATGGCAAACAATCACAGTTCTCTGAGGCATGCTTTAGGGCTTACAGTAGTGAATATATGTGTAGACATGCTGCCACTGGTATGTCCAGGAGTTCCCAGAACAAGGTCCCTAGTGTTACAATTCATTTGTTCATATATAGCCACTTCAGCTTACACAGTGTAAATCTAATATATTGCTCAGCATTTATCTGTTTTGGCAATTTCTTAAACAATTTGATGGCTTATGTCCCAGTGTGTCAGGAAATCCATTTTCACAAAATGTATCCATCCCCACTACTGTTTAAGTTGTCATATTTTCCTATGAACTCTGTGCAGTCTAATTCAGATTTTTCAGCAGGTGTGGTTAGATGTGAATGTAGTTGAGCTCTATGATGGCATAAAATGCAGTCATTTCTCTGTTGCAAAGCTTAAAATTGTTGATTCCATAGCAACTGGGAAAAAGGTCATGACAAAAACTTCATGGCTGCAAATTTACTTAAAAACAGCTTGAAGGACTATAATCACTGAAACTCAAGTAGTTATTTTCCCTTGGGATTTTCTCAATATATGTTCCAGTAGTGATGGTACTCAGTTAATTACCTGGTTTAATAAAAAGAGTGCCACAAACCTATAAGCAGAACAACTATTCACTGTTATTGCACAATGAGAGCCATGAAGTGTCTTGACATGCACACAAGTTACTCTTGCTGCTAGTTGTGGCCAGCTCCATACATTTCATTTGGTATGGTATTCCAGGAAACCACTGAAGCTTCATTGACTCAGGAACATCCCTGTTAAGTTTCAATGGAATGTGGTAAAAATATCCTTAGGTAGTCTACAGTAGCTCATTTGTGGAATCTAAATTAGTCAGTTAGGAACCAAATAAAATGGCTTTCACCTCCCTCTGTTTTCTTCTCAAACTTCTTCCTGACATCTTTTATCATTAACTTCTCAATGGTTATAAATATGGAATAAATATTTAGTGACACAATTTTCACAGTAATCTCCATTATGAGAGAATAAATTCCTTCTGCTTTGTTAGTGAATATTTTTACAGGCATTAAAAGGGAGTTTTGATGTCCAGGTTAGAAAGAAAATGCATGGAAAGCATAAAAAGTTTGATTCTCCTAATTCAGTGGTTCTAATACATAAATCCCAAGACAGAAACAGTTGCTTCTTGAGGGACAAGTGAACTATATAATTTAGGAACCTCACATTTGTGGAATACCAGAAAGGATGTTTTTCTTGAATTGGAAGGTAATACAATAGGTATTAAAATCTGCCCATGGCATGGCAAGCCAGTATTTATTTATTTACTTATATTAATATAAAAAACCTGTCTACTTCACATTGGTTATCCCCATTAGGAAATCTTTGGTATTTGTCCCTGCAGGTTTGTTTTATCTAATTTTTACTCTCTGAGAAAAAATAAATTATTACTTCACATTCTTGCATGGATGGAAATTCAAGGTTTATGTAAAAGGATGGAAGCACTCTCAGAGATGCACACTTTCTTTTTGGGTTGTGCTGTATCTTTGCAGAATATGCTGGATTTGGAATTGAGAAAGTCAGAATATCTAAGTGATAATGTGAAGAACACTTAGGACTTTCTCTTTGCATTGCCAACTTGTAAAAAATAATCAAAGAAATCAAAGAGATTGCAGAAATTCAGAAACATGCTTAACCGGGAGGCTTTTCTTTATGCTGTCTTTCATTGTAAACATGAACTTTATGTACAAGAACGTTAAAGCATAGTGGAAACAATGTATGTTCCTTAGAACGTCCTGAAATGACATACAGAAGTAGTCAGAAAGGTGAACATGTGAAATAGAATCAGGTAAACTCTTGCCTTGGCAAGCTAGGACAATATTGCAAGCGTATTATAAAATGGAAGTGGGACCTGGTCTTAATTCCTCTTTCCTGTATACGAAAGGAGAGGTGGAAACAAGAAGATATTATTTCCCATACGGTTCCTGACAGGGGTGAATGGTATTGTATATTGGATGCAAAACAATACCTGTTTTACATGGAGATTATGGTGATTTTTGGATGCTCAGAAGATTTATATAAAATATAGCAACATAACATAAGCGTTTTCTCCATTTTAGGACACATCTCTACATTTCCAAAGCTCTGAAGGCTGCTCACAAGTTCCTAAGAACACAAACTGTCATTGGTCTCAAACTAAAAATGTTACAAATTCTTAGAAGCTTGGAACCAAAATGTGTGGAATGTGTGCTTTGGTTTTGGTTTATTTTGATTTTGTATGTGGGTTTGTTTTTTGTTCGTGAGAGATTTTTGCTGGTTTGTTGGCTTTTGTTAGTGGTTTGGGGGTTTTGTCTCTGTGGTTTTTTTGTTTGGTTTGGTTGGTTGGTTGGTTTTTTGGTGGTGGTTTTTTTGTTTTGTTTTGTTTTTTTCCCTGGCATTCTGAATTGCTAGAATTCTATCTGGCTTATTAAGTCACTATTTCCAAAAGTGCTTGCAAGGAAGCATGTATCACAGTCTGTCCCTCAGAGACCAAATACTTACTTATTTTTTTCACTGAAAGCCTGAGAAGTCTTCTGGGATTCTTTGGAGATGTTATAAAGAAACAAGCAGGATATATTCCACTCCTAAGTAAAATCTTGCTGACATATTTTTTGTAGCTCTAATACCTCAGAAAAACCTGTGAAACAGGTAAGATTTAAGAATATAATGTGCAAGATCAAGTACCTGTGAACAAATAGGTTCAAAAACAAAAAAAAATTACCTATCTCTAAACCAAAAAACCTGGAAATGAAAAATACGTATCTGTGGATACATCAATAGAATATAATACAGAAGGATGACTAATATTATCGTCACTAATTATAATTGTCACTATAAGGCTGCCATTAAAAAGGAGAATGTAGCATGAGGAGCTACCAAGCAAATATTGGTGAAATTATCAATAGTTTTGCAGGAAGGACTGATAAGAGCTCACCTGAACTCTTTATGTGACAGGTAAACGTTTAAAAACTTGAGAAAGTGAACCTTCAGAAAGTGTGCAAAGTTAATTTCAGAAGACCATTTCAAATTGCTGTGGCAAAGGGGACTGAAAACGCATATGATGCAGCGATAGGAAAACGAGCCCAAATGTAATTGTTCTCTACTAGCTGGAAGCAATGGTTGGAGATAGAATTCAACACTGTACAACAATACTGCTGTAAAAAAATATAAGCTTGGAATAAATTAATTAAGCATGTAAATAAACTTATGAGTATTAATCTTCACAAGGTTTTAGAAGTTTGTCAAGTTGTTAGGTAATACTGTTTATTGTATAAATTATTTTATTTGGGCTTTATCATGCAAATAGAATGGATAATATCTGATGATCTGCAATTACAATTCATAATTGTGAAATTTCTGCTTACTTTTTTTAAGGTCCTTAAATATTCCCAGAAATGTCTCTATCAACATTAAAATACAATGGCACACATAGTTTACCAAATGTTCATACTGATACAATTTTATAAGAATACTTTCTAGTCTATGTAAGGCACATTCAGATTAAATTCTGATAGGAGTTCTCATCAATTTTATTTCTGTTCCAGTTGTAATGCCAGCCTTTTACCTGGACCTTCCTGTGCTGTCTCTGTGATGTTCCATTTAGAGCTCATACAGCTCTTCCTGTATCACTCAGAATCTCTATTCTTGGGAGGGCAGGTCTGACTCCTGCATAGGTGATAAAGCTTGCCCAGAGGTTTAGCCAGCTTCTATAAAGTTCAGTAAAGTCCTTTTAAAGAATTATTCCCCAGTTCTTCTGCTCTGTTCAAGTTAATTTTTAAACCAATAGTCAGGGATTTCAAAATTCTTCTTCAGGGAGGTAGATGTTTTCTCAGCCCTTTTTTATTTAATGTAAAGGAAGTAGGAAAACAAGAAAGTAGCTGTTTAACATCACACAGCAGATTCATAGAAAAGTTGTGAATAGTTATCAAGAATATGAGTCTGGCACTCAAGTCTTCAGACTGCAGTGTCTTTAACAGTTTGAGTTCATACATTATTTATACTTACTTACAAAATGACAGTATTCTGCAATAGTGAAGAATTAAATTAGGCAACTTCCTGCATTTTGCAAAGATCAATTAGAAGCAAGCATTTTGCCAGAGCCGGGAGTTATTTTTCTTGCCTGAAATACTAAATCAAGAATTTCTTATACAGTTATTCTGGTGTGCAAAATGACAGACCAGGCTACAAAATGTCTCCTAAAACTCAAATCTGTAGCATCTAAATTACGGTATGCTGATTCTTTTTTTTGTCAGTGGTACAAAAAATTTGCAATTAAATGTTTCAGCAATATCAAAGAATAGTGATACAAATAATATAAGTAATACAAGGTCATCAATAAACCTTTTGAGATAACAAAAATTATATTTATGAAATTAGAAGGCGTTGAGGTACATTTTTGTGCTTCCGTGACATTTCTGTGTCCTTTGAAGTGTGTATCAAAGATACCTTAAGAAAATATGCACTAAATGACCACTCAAGGGTTCTTTAAATACATCAGAGGACAAAAATTTTATTTATTTATTTAGTAATTACATGTTTTAAGTGGTAATGCAAAAAGTAATGCAAGTAATTGAAGAACTATTATTCTGAGTTTCAAATGAACTATTTGGCCTAATAAAATACTGGGGCATTTTGTTCTTCTGAAGAAGTAAAGAAAAACATTGCTTACATTTTAGAATGGAAACAAAATAAAAATAGCTGTTTCTTAAACAATAAAAATCTAATTATTTTCTAAACTCACATTTCAGTGTATTATGCACTTTTCCATTGTAAGATCATATATTTGAAACCAGAGAAGAAAGAGAGAAATATTTAAATAGCTTAAATGAAAAATTTACCAAGTAATTTTTGCCAAAGCTACTTACAGGCCTCAGAATTAAAGAGAGATTTCGAAACATTAGTAAGCTTACAGAAATCATGAAAGTAGCTAGATTCATTTTTGTCTACGTTAACTTTTCATACAAACAACAGCAAAACTAAATTGATTTTGACAGGAAGTGAGCACTAAAAATATTAACACAGTTCACGGTGTTCTGAGTGAAGAAGAAACATAACTGGTTCTCCCACTACCATATTTTATTTAACTTCACTTCATCACAGTGTTTAAAAGGAGAGGCTTTTATATTGTAGGAGAAGGCAATGGTTTATTGCTTACATTTACTGCTATGAAGATTAATCTATTACTCGTTCTGTCGATTGTATTTGACAAGAAGCTTCTTACACTTAAATCTTATCATGTGGTGACAGATAATTCTGCTTGTTTGTGCAATTTCCTGCTTTGCAGAGGCTTCACTATGCAGTATCTCATTATTAATCACCAGCATTAGATATGTTTTTGTTCAATGTAGGCTCAAAAAAAGGGAAAAACCTCAAGCAATAACCAAACCTGTTGATGAATGTGGAAAGGATGAAAGGAAAAATATCTTCTTAACATCACATTGAAGTGGCGGCAAACATTATTTCCTGAAGAGACAGGAAATAACAATTTGTTGGAAGCAGAAATATACTGTAAATAGAATACCTACTTTCCACATTTCTTGACTTGTGCTCCCATCAAAATTGTGGAGATAGTACACATGACACATTAAGTACATTATTAGCACCATAAAGTAGCACATCTGAAAATACTACTATTTTTGCAGAATATATTTATGGATCCATGAGGCAAAACAATTCATTATTGTTGATGTACTTAATTTTAAGGAAGGCAGATGTGTTTGGATTTATGGAATTCTTTCTTTAGAGCCAAGAGTCCCAAAATGTCTTTGCTGGGAGTCTACACCAAATCCACAGGGCCTATTGTCATTCCTCCAGTGGACCTCAGCCTTGCTTTGAGCAGTCATTCAACAGTGAGAGCAATCTCTGTGCCCGTTCAATTTTTTTCTCAATTTGCTATCAGTGTCTACACAGAGACTGGCTGCAATCATACTTCTTTCTCTTCTACTTTGCCAAGCAAATTAAGGGTTTGTGCACTCTCTGTCTGTTTAGATGTAAAGGGTACTACAATATAGGAAAAAATGGTTTACATCCCTTCTCTTTTGCATGAGTGGCTAGAGAGAGTAAAAAAAGGAAAGGCTTTTTGTGGGAAAAACTACTACAAGTATTCTTGTATTTTTCCTGGTTTTGCTTTATATGAAAACTTACTCGATGTTTAATTTTATTTTGTTAATATGGCTTTTATTAATGGCTTTAAAGAATTGCTATATTTTAAAAGGAAAAATTAATATTGAAAATGTTTCATTCATGTTTTGGACATAACTTGGAGATAATTTATTATATTCACAAGAATCTAAATTTCTTTTAGTGTGAATGTCACTTCACTGGTATATGAAGATGTGCAACATTTATGTGAAATATTAGAAAAAAAATTCCATTATTCTATCAATGCATCTACGAGGAAGAGTTTGCTGTTATCACACTATTCAGTCATTCTCTGTGACTTTGGAGTGGCTTAGCTGAGAGAGGTTTTCATTTTTTGCATACAGAAAGGTTGAGAAAGGAGAGTAGGGCTCAAAGGGACATCAAAGGACATAGGTTTGCAGGGAGACAGCAGGCCTTTGAGTGGGGAGGCCTGCACATTTCCCAGAGAGGTTGCAAAGTCCCAAGAAATTTAGTGAAACAACTTGTCAAGTTTAATTTACAGATAAATTTCCTGTCTGAATAACAAAAATTGAATAATTCCAAGCTTCTCTGTTGCAAAGTCTGCTAGCTGATTTCTCTTTTCTCTCTCTCGCTCTCTTTTTTTTTTTTTTTTAATGGCTCTACAGCTTGTAACAAAATAAATACAAAAATACCTGTACATTTTACATTAAATGACACCTAGGGCCTTTTCTGTCTTATATATTGCAAGCTGCTTCAGGATACACACAATGCAGGCAAGGGTATGTCAGTCAGGGTATGTCAGTCACTAAAGATGAATATAAGAGCCTTGTCATTACAATGAAACACGGCCCTAAATAAGAATTTCTCTGATAGGCCAGATGTGATACTGATTTGACACTGACTGAACAGATTACACACTGGTTTACAAAACATTGCAATACTATGAACTGTCATAATGCAATGGTGAATTACATCTGCTATAAGACTTGGGTTATAGAAAAAGTAGAAAGGTATAGATCTACATAATTTCATGTGAACACATCTATATGAAAAGAATATTGAATAATTCCCATTTTTCTCATAAAAGATTTCTTAGTTATTAAAGTAACAGCTTGTCTTTGACATATCTACATGTTTACTAAGAAAATGAAAGAATTTTATGACTCCCATAAATTGGTTTGAAAATGTCTACTGTTATATGCAGTGATAGTCATGGAGCTGTGTGAAATATTGCTACTAGGACCTTTTTAATTTTTCAGATATGCAGCATTAATTGGAATTTAAGATACAATACTTTGATTCTCTGTTCAAGCTTAGACAAATTTTTCTAGTGGTTGCAAGGGAATTATTTTGATGACACACACTAGAGTAACTTGTTAATCTGCTGGCAAATACTTGAGAAGCCTTTTTGGGTTTATAAAAGGTAGCATGTCATGGCATGTTAGCACATCTGACCTAAAATCTGAAGAGCGTCACACCCTTTAGCAGCTTGGATAAGCTTTCTGAGCTGAGATAATGTCATTCTGAAGAGTGAACAAGAAGTGTAAGATCTTTCAGAAAACAACTTCTGCTGAGATTTAGCACCCATGGTCATCTACTACTCATGGATTTGTATAAACTTCACTCTTTCTGCCACAGTGCAACAACCATGTCTTGAAATATGCTGATTATAATTTTATTGTATATTCTGATATTACCTTCAAGGGATAAAAGCCCTCTAAAAAGAAGCAGGTGGAATGAAGAACACAAGAAGGCCAGATCACAAATTTATATAATATTTTCCTCTACTAATTTATGTAAGATTCTCTGTAAAATCTGTACTCTGTCAGGTAGAAAAGCCACTGGTCAGCCACTCAGCCACTGCTCTGACTTTTTTTTTTTTTTTTTTTTTTTTTAATTTTAAATATTTTCTGCTCTCTGGATTGGAAAGGCTCTCTTGTAGTAAAAACCAGATTATCATCTCCTAATATCTCCATAAGGTAATGTTGGCAAGCATGTGGAGAAATGGATATGGAGAAAAGACACAGCTGTGTGCCTCTTGTGCCTCTTTAAAAATATCAGACCAAAAAGACCTGACTATCAAAGGCTATCCAATGATTTTTTCCATCACTGAATTATTCCACAGTCATCTTCAGTACATCCATGACCACTCTGTAACACCTCTTTGCTCCTGCCCTCTAGATAAAGGGTTCATAAGGCATGTCTATGAGCTAAGCCTAAAGCCTTAGAGATACAAAGATACTCTCTAAAATCAGAATATAATTTATAGCTCTAGGATTGAGAGGCAAGTCTTTGTTTCAATGTATTCAATGGAGGATAAACTGTTAGTTGCAGGTTTGCTCCAAGTTAAGATCTTAAAACAGTTCCTTTGGAAATACAACTATAAACTGTTGAGGTGCTTTAAGATACTGAAAAAATTGAATTATTTTATGACCAACACTGGGAGATATAATTTTTTTAATATCTTTTTATATTCAGATCTAGCCACAGTCTATACAAATCAAGATAATAATTATAGGATGGCATGAAAATTTCCTTCTCTTTTTTTCCTCTTTTTTTCTTCTCTTCCATTTGTGCTTCATTCCTGTTAACCAAAAAACCCTTTTTGAATCCAAAATAAGGAATATCTGCTCAGACAGAACTTGGGAAATGTGTGAAATACATAAATTTTGCCTAGAACAGTGTCCTAATCATAGCATTTGAAAAAATTTAAACTAAAGAGCTGCTGCCAGACATGGAAAGCTAATGATGACCCTGTTTCCAGATAACAGTGGTAATGACACCTAATGACCTTTTTGAGGTAATAAAAGGTTTGTGTTGATTTTTCAGACAATATATTTCACATAAATACTTCTGATTATAAGATGACAGTGGACAACTTGTGTAATGACATTTTATGCCTCATTCCAATCTCACAAAGCATAATGTGTCTATTATTTTTGGAAACCAATGAATGCCATCAGATATTCACAAAGTGGGTCACAAGTTAATTAATAGTCTCAAGAAGTGGCAAATTTAATTAACGTTAAGGACTTTGTTCCCCTGTAAATACAGTTATGTGAATGGAGTTCTGTAGTTAGTGACATGAATATAAAAAATGCATGCATAACCCAAGAGCAAAGCGAAGAATTATTGTGCACCTTGCAAAACAGTGGCCTATTAAATAATCTTCAAATGGACATGGAATTAAGAGGCATACTATATTGAAAGTTAGACTTAATTATCAATGTTTTAAAATGTAATTTTCATGAATGAATTCAGTGGTAACATGAGACAAAGCAGAATGTAATCTGCTTTCCAGAAATTCAGAGACAAGAGAAAAAAATTACTTACCCTGCATTCCATGCTATGTCATAGGGCTGAAATTTCTTAGGTGTAAGTAGATTTGGGAACTTTTCTTCGGCCTAAAAGGAAAAGAGGATTTTTTTGTACTCTTGCAAGAAGGATCATGTGAGATTTAAGTGGGATTTATATAGCAATTCTCCATTGTCATAACAGTGCAATTGTTTTAGCAATGAAAAAGTATGGAATTGTTATTTTAGTACGCCTCATAAATAAAGATGCTCAACTCATATTTTAGGATTTGAAACTGTGGTTTTCTACTTAAGACTGACCCTTCTCAAATGGATATTATTTACCTTGCATAGAGTTCTTGCCTATAAATCATGGTTGCATGCACAGTCAGATGGAAAGCAAAATCTTTTAAGTTATCTAGTACAGTGTATGTTGTCTTTTTCTTTTGTATTTTAACCACTGATGCATGTAATCAAAGTTGCACATTGAAACCATGCACTAAATGATTTAATCTAAAATTTAATCAAGCCCTATTTCTTGTCAGAGACACAGCAGGGAACCTCTTTAGCATAACACAGGAAAAGGGATAACAATGCTAGTGAGAGTTGAGGAGTGGGAAGAGTTAAAAGGAATGGCTTTGTTTTTCTACAAGTTAAAATTTGGCAGAAAGATATGGGAGGTTGACAAATAAGTCTGTATTATTGGGAAACTGTATGGAACAGACAGGAATGGACAATAGTAGGACAGAAGCCAGATCAACCATGAATTATCATGATACTATCCTTAACACAGCGATCCTTGATCTCATGTTTCTAGAAGTCCTGATGTCAAATTTATGGTTACTTCTTTAGATCTGGTTCAGACAATCAACAGACAGATGCCGCAATCAGAAATGTTAGATTGCAGTTGTGGTTCTCAAAATGAAAATGGCAATGAGTTCTTGAAGATTCAAAACCTGAACTGGAGTCTGGAGGAGAGATACAGGATACCATTCAAATGAGATGCGTAAGGTCATTATGTACTTAATTCAAATAAATTAATAAAGGATAAAGTCTTGATCCATTTTTTATGCTAAAAATGCATTGTACATAAAATGAACATGTATATATACAGTTTTAGATCCCTAACAACGGGGAGTAAAGTGTCTCAATTTAACAATGCAAATGGATAAAACAACACTGCTAGTACAGCTTCTTAAATGCTTTAACTTGCAGGGCTGCATGCAAAAGATGCACAAATGAATAGTTATTGAATATAAGACAAAATTAAGCTGTAGTAACTTGCTCAGAAGTTCAAGCCCTGAAATTTGCAAGTGATTCCAAGGGTGAAGGGTGATGTCAATACATTGAATGGCATGAGTTAAAAAGGGAACTGCAGAAAAAGGGTGACAGCCTAATGGCAATGTCAGGTCATGAGACTGAATGAACAAGGGGCATGTTGTTGGAAATAAAGCTTATGTGAAATCCTGTGTCTTGGAAGGAAGAATTGATTCACAATTAAAGGAGAATTAGAAGCAGAATTTGAGTTGTAAAAGTCTTGTAAATTGATTGTGTTGATTGGGTCAAAACATAACTCAAAGTGTCTATCTCTGGCTCATGTAAAAATATTTCTGAAGCAAAATGTGACAAAGATTCTGTTGGGTTCTAGAAGAATGGAATGTGCTATTAGATGATCAACAAATTGCACTCAAAACTTGAGACAAATGGCTACAGATCTTATCATAACAATATTTTGCCTTATCTGAAAAAAAAAAAAAGATTCAAAATGTACTCAAATATTGCCATTGTGTCTGCTGGTGAAAACCTTATATCTTGTATCCAGAGGCAGTTCTTTTGGATAACCTTCAAATGGAAGCCCTATAGTTCCCCTGAGATGCCTGAAGGGAATTGCAGGCAGGGAACTTTCTTCAGGGTGAAGTGAATTGTTATCAGTCTTGCCACCTTGTCAAAGGCACTGAAAAGACCCTACAGAGTCGTGCTGGTTATTATTTTACTGAAACACTTGGAATGAAATTTGTTTCTGAAGTACAAACAAACTAGTGCATGTACAGCTAACCACACTCTTCTACCTGAGCTATTAGTTAAACCTACTTCAGGCAGAGTGATTTCCCTTCATATTTTGTGGAGGTGTTTTTCTCCCTGTTTGTTGATAGTTCTAATAATCCCGAGGCAGAAATGAACACATCTCTAGAAGGAAAGATTACTATCATAATTATTTACAACCTGTGTGTGTGCAACCAACTGACTTTTTACAATTTTCCAGATGTTACGCCAGTTCTGCCAGGAATTAGTTGACAAATCTTTCTGCAACATTAGGTCTAATAATGTGAAATATATTGTTTGTAAAGCTTCCAGACAATTTTTCTGTGGGTTTTTAATTTGACTGCTACCATAGTTACCTTTTTAGAACATACTGAGAACACTGAAAGGAGTTAGAGGTTAGAATACATTTAATTTAACATCATTTTATTTAACACATTCCATATGAGAAAAATCTTATGAATGAGCATAATTTAAAGGCTGAGATAAGGTAGTAAGGCTTTGGGAAAAAAAATCATTCCTTGTCCTACCACATCCTTGAAAAGATCATGAAAATGATTGCAACCATTTTGCAATCACATTTGGATTTTTGAAAAATCAATTTTCTGTTAGTGTTAGTTAGATAATATGTCTTCTCTCTGCCCTTGGAGTCTTTTAGTCCAGGCTGTGCTGGAGAATTCTGGCTTGTGTGTTCTCAGTTTTCACTGCTTACAGGGAAAAAACCATCTCTTCCAGGAGGGATCTTCTCCAGTTGAACCACATAACCTTCAGAGAAGACACCTTTTCTTTTCCTGCCCAGTTGACTATTTAAAAAGAACACAATCTTCAGTCTCTAGTAACAAATAAAAGACTTGTTCTATTGACTAGCTATACCAACCAGGAGGCTTAAAAAAACCCCTCTTAATTTCATTGACTGTGCTGTGAAACACAAGTATGAGATTTTAATATCTTTCAGGATATAAATGCCTTTCTTGGATTTGTTTTCAATGGGTTAACAGAAGTTATTGAAGAAGGAGAGTGACAGACAGACAGGTAGTCAAACTCTTGACACAGAGTCCAGAATAACATAATGAAGATTGATTTTTTTCAGCTAACCTCATATTTACCTTCTATATTTTAAATATTTCTATTCATATCTATGGTTATTGTCCTACTGCTATTGCTGCAAAGCATTTTATTATTTATATTTAGTCTTTGCTCTGCTTAGTTCTCTTTGGACTCATATATTAGGTATATATTTTTCTATTATAAAATTATCATTAAATTTTTGCTGTGTAGTGAGAAAAAAATACTGATCTGTACATACACATACATTAATTTTCTTCATTTGTACCTAACATTTTGTTCATTTGACACATATAGTTACCACATAAATATCTCAGTTTATATCTGCATCATTCCATTCCCTTTTTATAGAGAAGACTGCAGCCATTCAGAAGGAATAATTACTAGGTCTCCTTTTCTATATGGAAGCTATATGTATTCTGTCAAATCACTGTATTGTGAATAACAAGTCCAGTTTGCTCACAAAAGTTATGAATATGACTCTTTTTCATTCTTTTCAGTGTAACTCAAATGGAGACTGCTAGTGCCCTGTGTGATGGTCAGAGTCATCCATGAAGTTCTCAGCCCCTGAGCATTTTCAGGGCATGGAAACTCTCAGACTCTTACAAAGGCACTAGAAACTCCACAATGGCACTGAACTATTCCCTTTTATTCATCTTCACTATACGAAGAAGAGCCAAGTCTTGCTTTCAGGCAGTCTGTACAGAATTCCTCTGACTCATCTCTGCAAACAAAATAGTTGCTGGTTCTAATGCCTGAGGTCAATTTGTCTGAGGAGGTAGAGAGAAAAAGTAAGCGTGGACAGACAGAAAGGTCTTGCATTACCTCTCACTTGACAGGAACTTTCCTCTCTGCTTGCCTGTGTCAGGGTCCATGAAAACTTGGGGTTACTGAACAAAAACTAGAAAGAGATTTTAATATGCATGCAATAATGACTAAATCCACTTAAAATTTCAGGGCCTCTTTCATAAAGCTGATGTTTTGTTGCACAAGGGTGTTTGCTAAATGAGGAAAAAAAGTCAAATTGCTTCAAGCTTCTACCCAATCCAGAAGGTCAGAAATGTTCCTCAGTAGGCTACTGTTCTGTCTACATTCTCAAATCTTTGAAAGGACGGTGAAGCAGGACTGACAAGTTTGTATTAATGACAAAGACTCAGAAATAAGATTGCAGTTGTGCTTCTGTTTGTAGTGGTATAGACCAAGAATCCTAGACATAAAAGAATTCTCCTTGCAAACTCTTAGGTAATCCTTCAACCAGTTGTCAGCAGCATAATTTCAAATGGGTAGCTGCTTATCTAAACCCACCATCAGTAGTGGCTTACTTACCTGTTCTCATTATTTGTATTCACGATGCTTTTTACTTTACATAGAGCAGGAGAGAACATTAAAAACAAATAAATACATAAACCAAGTAAAAATACCACCCCCCCCCAAAAAAAAAAAAAAAAAGAACAACCCAAAAAAACAAGCCACAACCAAACAACAAAGAACCCTCTGTGAATTACCTTTTCCTGAAACAGGTCGTAGAACTGAGCTGCTTTCACAAACTGTGTTTCAGTCTACAGAGGCCCCCTATCATCTCTTTCTGCGAGAAGGAGAGTCCATGCTCTTGAAGCTGTTCTCACCATCACACATTTAGCTCTTCTGTGGACAGAGAATGTCATCTGTTCTTCCAGTCTTGTAGAAAAGGCTGTGAACAGCAAATCGTGCAAGGTCAATCACCCTCTCCCTGGATGTCTATAGGGTGTGAAGGTTGCTAGCTAGAGTTATTCATGCTCTGAGCTGAAACAGAATGGGTCCCCACATGACCATTCTAGAAACTATTAGTGCACGAGAGTTTCTAGTGAACTAGCATTTTGTAAATTATTTCTGGATCAGAGATGGCTTCTGTCTTTTCTTTCTTAATGGCTGGGAATATCGACATGTCCCTAGGGACTGCAAAAGCCCAAATATAACACTTATCTACTGCAGTGTTTCTCCCAAATGCAAACTGAAGCATTCATCATGGTGACAAATGAGAGGAAGTCTCATTTTTGTTTCTTCAGTTACAAAACTTGCTTTTGCTTATTGAACTTTTAACTTTGAAGTGATCTCTCAGCTACATCTTGAAATACATTAGTTGAAAAAGTCACTTCATCTCATCTTTAAACAGGCAGAATACCAATGGGCAAAGCTTTAGATTTTTTACCTCTATATTTGCCAGTTCCCTGATTTCACATGTGTCTTGTGTTGAAAATTTTTCAGAAAATGTTTTCAATTTGTATTTCTCTGCAATTGACATTCTTATTGTTTTCTTACCTTCTAGCCATGGTGAATGTTTATTATTTGCTAATATGATGGCTTTCAACTTTTTATAAATTGATTTATCTAAGAAAAAAAAAACCATGCTAGTTACATACAATTATCTTTTATGCAGTTCTTGTTTTGTTTTTCCCTCAGGATCTACTTCAGGGTTAGGAATTTGATAAGGTTTGTGTAATGAGAAATGGAAATGTGCTGTTTTAGTTCATAAATTATATGACAGTTACTTGATACTTGGCAGCTTCATGAGGCAGACACTGTCACATCACACTCAAAACACACAACATAACTAGTTTAAAAGCTGCATCCTTATACAAAACCCCAGAATATGTGACAGACAAAGCATTTCAGAAAATGCAATAGTATTTCTTGATTGTAGTTTGTAGAGATCTGTTATAAAATCAAAGAAGCATACCACAAGGCTGAATTTTGTGGACCTTTCAGGATATTACATGAAGTTCAGCAGTGTCTTCAGATTATTCAACCTGAGTGTCTGTGACAAGGATGTGCCTGTAAGGATATGTCTTCAGAATTCATCAACAAGTACAACGTGAACCTTGCATAAGTGCTGATCCTGCAATGCCAAATATTGGTCTGTGAAGTAATTGAGATATTTGGCTATCACCATGTGGTTAACATTTTCCTCCTTTTTGCACTGGTACTTATTTCCTTTTAAGCCAAAATTTAGTATTATATATGTCTGATTTTTTTTTTTAAGATCCTATTGGTGGTTTGGTATGTTAGGCCATGACACATTTGGTGGGAATAAAATAATAAAATGATAAAATGATAAAATGATAAAATGATAAAATGATAAAATGATAAAATGATAAAATGATAAAATGATAAAATGATAAAATAATAAAATAAAAAAATAATATAATAATAATTGTAGTCTTCAAGGATTTCTTAGTTCCATTCTTACCTTTTCTTTTCAAGAAGGATTATATAATTTTGTATTTCCAAAAGAAACAACAACGAGATATTACAAGTTAAATTGCTTCATTGTTCTTCCCAGCATTGCTTTGATAAGGTATTACAATAATATAAACATCTTAAGTGTTACTCTTTTGATCATTTTGGTACCAAGAAATGCTTCAAGAGATGACAGTACCTGAGGTATCCCAGAGGCTTGATTACCTGTTATAAATTTCCTTGCAGTAGCATTGCTATAGTAAAGGTTGTGTCAGCAGTTTCATTATAATGCCATTTTTCAAGAGGTGATAACTCAACTGTAAAGGTGGGAATAAGCTCAGCAAGGTCACAGTTCTTAAAGTCAGCTTATCTAAATTATCAAAATATTTGATAAACTAAATAAAGTACTGCAAATTATATAAATATTTATAGTTTATCATGAAGAATATATACTTGGGAATTCAGAATTATCTATTGTAGTTGCTTGTTCATTTTCTAATCTAACCCATTTTCAGATGTCTTTTATAACTGTGGTATTGTTACATATTTTAATTCCAAAACAACGCAGAAAAGTTTATTCATTATTCTTCGTAAGCCCACTTACTCTCTTCCAAACAAAATACACTTCCAAATGGAAGCTGGCAACTGGTGTTCGTACTTCGATACAATATTTCATGTAGTTAACCATCACTATATGACACTGGTTAAATATATAATTTTTCTGTGTGTTTTCTGTGTGTGTAATCTTTCTCCCAAGCATACAGACAGAATACTGTAGAGGATAGGGAAGAAATATTTTTAGAGGCAAATATGATCATCAGTATTGGTTAGATATCAAATGTCCTCCATCAGATTCTAATGACAATTTTAATAGAATGGGATAGTATTTGAAGATTGTTTAATAAACATCAAAACACAGCTGACAAAAAAGTTTCCAAGGGTTCAACACAGTTAAACCTGAAGTACTTTGATGAGTGTCTAAAAAGCTTGCAGGAGTACCTACTTTTGGAAATTACTTTGATGAATGATGTTTGACACCTGTAAGAATTTAAAATTATCCAGGTGTGTTGATTTTATTCTTGGTTCATCCCTGAATTGATTTTCAAAGTAATACTTAATTCTTAATACTTAATTCTAACTTCTGGTTTCTGAGACACCCTGAGTGGGTTTTACCTTATATTTCAAATATGCTTCTGAAAAGGTAAAGCATTTCTTTAATAATATCTCGGTTGGACTCTTGTGACATTCTCAGAAGGTCCACTTGACAAGTTGATTTAATGGGCTTTTGATAGTTTGGGGGTCTCATTATATGCACTTCCATATGAGTATGGCATAAACTTTGAAATCTTATTGACCGTGTTAGAAATGTTAGACAACTTTGGCTCTAGAGAAAATGACCAAATTGATTCCCCTCAATTATGTGACCAAAGACAACAGGTAAATAATGTAGGAAAATTAACCTTTTTTTTTTTACTTCAATTTGGAACATCTACTCCTATAAAATGAGCTTTCTATGTATCATGCAATAAGAAATCTAATGTCTTATGTAGTAAACCTGATTGATTCTTAAATCAGTTTAACTGCTCCATTTCTCAGAACTGATTGCATGTGGTCATCACAGTTTATTATTATTAGGGTCTCTCTTGATTTTAATCACTGTTTGTTATCTCAACTATATTTTATATGACCTGTTTTTTATGAAGGTTTTGATAGTTCTCAATCTCCACTTCCACACTTTCAGTGTTACCTGCCAGTAACACTCAGATACCAAGAGCCTATAACAAAGTGTTGGAAGGAGGCAGGTGGACTTGGGGTGACATGTGAAGATGACACTGAAGTATCTCAACAGTGATCATACAGATTTTAATCTGTAAAATATTTTTTGCGATGAATTTAAATTAGCCTGAATAATTCAGGCTAACAGTTAAGGCAGTATAATTAACCTTGTTAGAACACCACATCATGCATACATGCTTGGTGTGCCCTAACCCCCTTGTTTAGGACAACTGCTGTGGATGATTCTTTGAGCCTGCTGATGAGTTCTGAATACTGGACTTACAGTGCTGAAATTGCCAAAGAGACATTTAAAGAAGAAATATGGGTCAAGTAAGGTCAGTTTATCATTTAACATTTGCATTCATTACATGACCTAAAATGACATTTTACATTTAATTATTTTTTTAATTTCACCTAATAGATGTGATGCAAATGATAGATTGATAGATGTGTGTTGGACTGGCTATCTCTTCACAAGAACTTGGAATGTGAGCCTGAGTGTCTTGCATATAGTAGGTTTTCTTTTGGATTAATAAAAATTATTTTCAGTGGTAGGCAGCTGACTCCTGTTGAAAGCCACTGGGTTCAGCGGCCTCACTTCCAGTTGAAACCCCAGGAGTCCACTTCACAGAGCATTTTCTGCTCAGAACAAGGCAGAGACATTGAAAAAATATTTAATCCAAAAATCTTGATTGCCTCCACTCCCAGTTATGTCTTACCTTCCATCAATTTTTATTTACTGTTTCAGCCAAGACAGTTCATTGTATCATTAGAGACTTTCACAGATACAGAGGTCATTTTGAACAATTCTTTGAATGTGTCTTTTATTACTTTTTCCCAACACTACCTCAGTGGCCCTGTCTCATTGTGCTAGACAATGTCATCTACAATATCACCTTTTACCCTTGCCTTTATTGATTATACATCAGAATATACAGCATCCATAATGTAAAAAACCCTGAGTCTTTATGAAAGGCAGACAGTATTTTCTGAAGTTATGATCCTTTTAGAATGACCCACTGCATGCACACTTTGGCGTTTAGGGGTAGCCATAAAGAATGGCACAAAGGTATAATGAACACCTAAAGAATGACTG
Organism: Prinia subflava; assembly: GCF_021018805.1. NCBI lineage: Eukaryota > Metazoa > Chordata > Aves > Passeriformes > Cisticolidae > Prinia > Prinia subflava. The sequence continues at coordinate 42,071,347 of NC_086250.1, forward strand.
TGATGTGTGCAACCCTCAGTACTCATACACATACAGACAACTTGATATAGACGCAAAATATTTGCTCCTCTGAATGGTCAAGTTAAATCTTTCTTTAAGATTTTTTTTCAACTGTGCTGGATTATTTTAACTAATCATACAATAATGTTATTATTATTATCATTATTAATCTATTTCCATACATACAGGGGAAAATAGATTTTTGCTTAAAATTGATCTTATCTCAAATTACAAATATTTTTAATTATGTTTAAAGGGATAATTTTTAAATGAAGTATTTATCTTCTAGCCTCCATGTCAATTTAACATTAAAAAAGTGTTTATTCTTTCCTCCAAGAAATATTTCATTGGGGAAAGTGAATCACAAATATAGACATTTTATTAATGGTACATTTAAAAATAATACTATTTTATACATCGTATATTCAAGGTCTAATAATGTAGGAAAGCAACCAGACTTTATTTTTTTTCCTACAATATTTTTCTACAATAAAATAATTAATGTAGAAAATTACATTAATGTAATTCCTACTATGAAATAACATATATTTCCATTTGAAAAACTTCCAGACAAAATTAGGTAATCAGATTATTTTATTGGATGTTATATTTTTTACTTTTTAAGAAAAATTATTTTGTCAGTTATCATGAATTTTTCCATCAGGGAGCAATAGTTAAATAGAATGTAAATGAAAAATAAGATGTGCAGCATTACCAAAATGGGCCTTTGTTTCTGTCAATAGTAACCGTGAGCATTGCACACAGCACAAATATTTTGTATTTTCTTTCTACTGCTCTGATAGTGTCAAAATAGTTTATACACAACCCCTCCATTTTTGAATTAGAAGTATGATAATTTAATTAATGTTTAAATTTTAGGAGCTGCTGAGGATCACACATAATCCAATTACTTTTTATTCAATTATTTTAATAGCAAACCACTTTGCTATAATTACACTTAATCCCTTGATTTTTTCTCCTCAGCTATTTATCAAGGGTTTGTATCTTTGAGGAAATCATACTGGGGTATAATTATCAGCAATCCCCAATGGAATTATTGCACTAAATAGTACTCAATTATGAGCAACATTGCATTGCTGAAAGGGTTAGTTTGGAAGAATGCAACACACAGTTGGAAGTTTCTGAGCCACTTCCCCCAGAGTTTTTGGGAAAGGAGACAATACAGTTATTTCTTCCACTAACTGATACTGAACAAAGAAGTGCTAAGATGGAAGCTAGAACTGATTCAAAGAAAAGAATTGCAATGAGGTCCTTCCAAGAATTGTGGATGTTTGTTGAATTTTAAATATTAGAAATTATTTTCAGCAGTATCATATTCTCATATACATACGGGGGTTGAGCACAGACTCCCTAGGGATGTGGTCACGACACCAACCCTGATACAGTTCAAAAAGCATTTGGACAACAGCCTTGGGTACATGGTGTGACTAGGAGATGGCCCTGTGCAGGACCAGGGGTTGGACTTGATGATTCTTGTGGGTTTTTTCCAACTCAGTGTATTCTGTGATTCTGTGATATGGCAAAGTGCTGTTAGTATCTGTAATGTTGGAACCTTGACATGCTAAAATTATAATTTCATTGTTTTATAGATAAAAGAAGTACATGCATAATTATCACCGTGGAGGCCTAACCAGGAAAACAGGCTGGAGACACAGATCTGGGTGCAACAACAGCAGCAGGGCAGAAGCCCCGGTTTATTTACAAAAACCTACTTTTATACTTTTACCATGAGGCCTGTGGATTGGAGGAAGGAATTCCCACCTCAACACCACATTGGTGGAGGGGACTGTCACACAGTCTTGTTTGTCCCAGCAAGGAATGTAAAAACAATGGCTATGTTTATAGAACATAGCTGATGTTTACATTAAAAGAGTGTGAGAAGGTACGAACTTCTCCTTTAATATGAACGCTCAGCAAAACCGGGAAAAACTCATGGCAACATCTCACCCTTTTAAGTATATTAAAAAAGAAAACAAAAAAAGAAAAATGAACAATTCTATGACAGGAAAAAAGAAAGAAAAAAAACCTGTATAAAGTTCACCGACCTTCATTTAGGTAACGGTGTGAGGGCTACATGTTGGTCTGATTCTGCCTTTGCTACCCAGGGTTTCACCCTGAACCCCTTGCAATAACCTGCTCAAAATATCTCGAGCATAGTCTAACATAATTCAACCAACACCCTCATATTTTTAAATTTTTATAAGATACAAGGGAATATACGGTGCAAAAGGCAGGAGCATTCCAAGAAAAATTTAACCACTCAATTGAAAATTCTGAACCCCAAAAGTTCTGTCCCAAAACCACAACCCCCAAACAATGTGCCCTTTCCCCACAGAGGTCACAATGGCTACCATACATAAAACTGAACCATAGCAAACAATTCGTCTGAGTCCATGATTAACAGTCCGCTGGCTCTCAGCATCACACTGCTCCAATCAGTCCTTGTCTAGCAGCTCCACAGGATCCAAAGTCTCTATAGAGGCCATACAGGAAAGGAGAGGATGCCAGTCCGTGTCCATGTCAATCAGATCTTGAAGAGGCTTCTCTGATGGGTGGCACTAGGGTGGCACAGGATGCACAAGGTTTCAGGATCAGTCCAATGCACCTGAGGCAGCTCAGCAGACTTTCAGTGGCCGCCTTCTTAGCATGGATCCTAGAACCTGAGGATAGAGAACTTAGAAAACACAAATTGAGCAATTGACTTTTTCTCAAAGAATGCATGCAACATAGGATGTGGACGTAGAAACCCACTGCAAGGTCCAAGGAAAACTGACCATAGCTATGTGGCAACATCAACACTTCCTACACTTGAGATGATGGCTGTAAACCAGCCAGAGACTTTTACTCTTGTTCTAGAGCTTGGGAAACTGTTTCGTCCCCCTGACGTCTTCGTCTTTTTCTTTGCCTCCGAGTTTTCGGGCTTGGCGTGGGCTCAGCATGACCCACTGCTTTGCAAGTTTCTGCAGTATGGTCTGGACCCCCACATTGTGCGCAGAAAAACAAGGGAGTCACTTTCTGTGCCTCCTTTTCCTGTTCTCCACTAGGCTGAATATCTGCCTGTGTCTCATGTCCAGCATTCTGCCTCTGTTCAGCCGGCTGTGAAGCAGCTGTTGGGGTAATCACCATAGAATCACAGGTGTTTAGAACTGCACAGGTCTGCATCATTTTCAGGACATTAGAAATCTCTGGAATGGTCCCCAGGAGCCTCTGGCAAGCAGAATTAGCATGGCTTCTTGCTAATTGCTCCAATAATATCAATCTTAAGGTACTATCTTTGACTCTCATCTCTAAAAATTTCACCAGACGCACTATAAATTCATGAAAAGCTTCCTCTGGCTTCTGTGCTATGTCTAAGAAGTCTTGCTTTGGGGAGAAGGATAACTTGGTTTTTATCAATGCAGATATCCCTATGTATCTGCACGAATCTAAGACAGTACGAGAAAGGCCAGCTTGCACATCAGGGCAAGCATATTGACTCCTCCCCATAAGTAGGTCAGCTCCGACCCCAAACAAGGGATTGTCTCGAGGCAGGTGTCTATTTATGACAGCCATTTGTCCAGCTAGGGATTTCCAACTTTTCTCAAAGGTAAAAACTTGTTGAGGTTCAAACATCACTGTTGCAAAGCCTCTTATCTCATAAGGAAAGATCAGATTCTCAAATTCTGCACTGATCCATTGAATTGCCTCAGTGAAGCTTGTATTATTTTCTGTCACGTCCCTTGATAAGGGAAGCGGGACTGCCCGTGATGGGTCATCATGGCTATGATGCTGTGGACCCACGTCCACAGGTCCCTGAACTGGCTCGGGCAAAGCTGCATCTGCAGGCAGCAGCTCCATTATCTCAGCAGCCTGATTTGGCTGGGATGCAGGACTAAAAACCTCATCTGATTTCATGACAGGAAAAGCGTGCACATCAGACAACGCTTTTGCCCCGTTATCATCTCCCACAGCCGACCCGGCCCCGTAGGGGGGGCGGGCGGGGGACAGTGACTCGCTCAGACTCCTCTCTGAGCGGGGGGGGCGATTGTCGCGCTGGGCAGGGGGCGTGGCCAACCGGCCACAGCTTTCAGCTCCCGCCTGGCCAGCCGATGGGTCGGTGGCTGGGGCCAGAGCCGGCGGCAGCTCTGCGGCTCCAGCGCTCGGCCCCGTCCCGTCTGAACGGAGGGGGCGCGCGGCGGGGCCACGTGGCTGCGCGTGGGGGCTCTCCGGAGCGGGGGTGCTGCCCGACGCGGGGAGCGGCGGGACAGGACCCGCTCGTAGCAGCCGGCATGGGGCGGGAACCGGGCGGGCGGGACTCGGTCGAGCCGGCGGCCCGCCCTCCGCAAGTCGCGCAGGAGGGAGAGGGGAGGGCGGCCCAGCGGAGACCGCGGGCGGCGGCGGGGACCCGGTGCGCGGCCGGGATCGCGAGGGGCGGGGCGCGGCGCCGGCCGAGCAGCGGCCTGGGGCAGCGATCCCCCGCGCTCGGCGTGGGACCCGATGCCGAGCGCTCCGCCCCCTCGGCACCCCAGCTCCCCGCCCGGTGAACCGCGCGGGGAGCGGACCGAAAAAAGCTTCCCAGCCCTTCCAAAAACCCCACTGGGCGCGCCCAACCCCTGACATGGGGGCCGGGATCTCCCGCATCGGCTCTAACCCTGCATCAGAGCAATCCTCATCAGAAGCGACGGAGCTCGCAGGGGAGCCAGTCCTGCTTCCTGTCGAAAGCCCAGAATCAACTTCAAAGTCCTCCCCAGCCTCTTTTAAAAGTGGGAAGACTGTTGTCCATGCCCGTAAAAGAGTGCCTGCCTTAGAGTTTCCGTCAAGGACGGCAGAGAAAAGGCTTTTTCCCAGGGTTCTCCATGGGCCAATATAGAGTGCCTTTTCAGCAGTATAAAAAATTCCAAGCTTTTTTCCCCAGCTAAGCAGTTCTCTCACGTGTTTCCTGGTCAAGTCAGCGTCACGGGACAACAAAAAGGAGTGGAGCAGTTCCATCATCAATCGTTCCTCTGAGAACATCGTGGGTTTCTTCTTTTTGCAGCTGTAGAAGGCAGATTTTTTTCTTCTTTCTTCTTTTTCCTTTTTTTTCTTTTTCTTTTTTTTTTCTTTTTTTTTTCTTTTTTCTTACCTCACTAGCTTGCAACTTGACCACGTGAGCGCCAGTTATCACCGTGGAGGCCTAACCAGGAAAACAGGCTGGAGACACAGATCTGGGTGCAACAACAGCAGCAGGGCAGAAGACACGGTTTATTTACAAAAACCTACTTTTATACTTTTACCACGAGGCCTGTGGATTGGAGGAAGGAATTCCCACCTCAACACCACATTGGTGGAGGGGACTGTCACACAGTCTTGTTTGTCCCAGCAGAGAATGTAAAAACAATGGCTATGTTTATAGAACATAGCTGATGTTTACATTAAAAGAGTGTGAGAAGGTACGAACTTCTCCTTTAATATGAGCGCTCAGCAAAACCGGGAAAAAATCATGGCAACACATAATTGTTTCAGACTCTTGGAAATTGTCAAATATCCAAATTCCCTTTTCTCCTTGTGTGTTCTTTTTAAATAGAAATAAGTGCATCATATTAGGATGCGCTGTTTGCAGGAATGTCCATCACCTATTCAAGAAGTTCAGTACTACATGTGACATTAGATTATTAGGGACATACTATTGCTAGGTTAAATACGGTCTCTTCTGCAGTCTTATACAAACCCAGCATCTTGCCAGACTTTGAGTCATAAAACACAAAGAAGGAAAAAACTGAAGTTCCAAACTTGAAAATAAGGGCCTATTGTTCAGATCCTCACATTGCTGACAAAAGGTGCACTATTTTAGAAGGATGTTTGTCAAATCTTAAATAACTGTCATTCACCTTGTGAGATTAAAGTTTTTTTAGTTTTAGAAGTGTTAATTCTTGCCCAACCATATAATAAAATGTGCAATAAGAATGCCTAATGATCCCTACATAAAAACATCAAGAAATAAAAAGATGATTGTAAAGCTTCTAAGTATGTGTCAAGAAGAAGTTAAGAAAGAAGTCACATAATTTTCTTCTCACTTTGATAGCCTACATGCAGTGTTGCAATGCAGCAGGAGGGAAGGAACACTTTTGTTTTTCTAAATGTGACACTAACATGTACCTATCCTTTGCATGTTGTTTTTCATGTCTGCAAAATAAGGTGGTGAAGGAAGGAGTGAATTACTGTTACTTTTAGTTTTGTAACCTTAGATAACCCTTTCCAAGCTGAAATACAGACACCACCACTACCAAATTTACAATTGGTGTCATAGAAAAGCCTAGGTTCACCCATCCTTGTCTGAAATAGGGTAAATGTCAAGGTAGGCTCCTTTAGCAGTCAAAACAGTCAAAAGTCATGTGTATCTGGAGCAACATATATTTTCATCATTCTCCACTGACTCCAGTGAGGGCTGAGTGTGAGTTAAAGTTAATCCTAACTTTAGGATTCAGCATTAGATATGTCCAGGCTGAATCCAGAGACAAAGGTCATGGTCTGTCAGCCAACCTGCCATGAATGCTTTAGATCAAAATCTTAGAATTTGCTTGATCATATGTCCTGCCATGTTGTTTTTCAGTCTTTGTCTTTTTGATGGATAATGGAAAGGCAAGAGGTTATGGGTTCATTTCGCTACTTTTCTTTCAGGGACATCATCTTCCTTTTAAGAGTATGCCTGGAAACAAGTGTGTTTGCCTGAATTTCAAGTTTGACTCAGGAGACATAATGAGACATAATGACATAAGGAGACATAAAATTCTGAAGGAAAAAAGATTTTTTTGAATACATACACAAATTTTAGCAGATATTTACTGAGAAAAAAATTAGGTTTAATTTGTCTCACATAAATATCAAATTTACTCCAATCTCTGTTTTGGAAAAAATGTTTGGAGACCTCATTGTCTTCACTCCTTTATTTCTGAGGACATAGGGCTACTTCATGAGCACCCTCTTACTACTCCACTTGCCCAAATATATATCTGTTTTAATGTCCATTGCCACTCAGTATAGTAGAAATGAAATAGTCCTTCATTTGTTAATTATTGTAAAAATATGTCAAACTCTCAGTGTTTTTACTGTTTTACTGCTTTCTCCCATTGTTTCTAAATAGGAAATGGAAACCTAAAGAATTTACTGAAATTGAAAATTAAATCAATTTAGGACATCAGGCAACATGCAGGGTAAAAGACAAAGTTTTCACAGAATTAAAAAAATGTGGCTGATATAAAGGAAAACAGGCACATGTCACTTCAGATTTCAAACTTACTAATAATGAGGTAATATGAGGGTGTGACTGTCAAAGTGGAAATAATATCACCTGCCAGTTTGATGCCATCCATGACCATATTTTATTGAAGGAAATTTAAGCATGAAAGAAGTAGATTTGGTATTGATTATGATCAAAAAGCTTCTGGCCAGAGTGGTGTTAGCTGGCTGTGTCACAGCAGCAATTACACAGCACTGGTCCCTGGAGATTTTCACCTACTTGTTAGATGAAATCAATAATACCCAGACAAGCACTGAAATGACATTTTAATGTTGACAAAGAACATTTACACTTCAGGGCTGCCTTTGAAAAAGTTTCTAACAGTGATGGAGAGGACAAATGGAGGATTCTGTATAGCAGGCAAAGATACTTGCTTTCAAACCAGATTATTAGCTGTCATTGGAGGGGGCCTTTCAAAGACTGTATGTAGTTACCTAGGATAATGGATAATTTTCACAGAAAAAACCTGTTTGCAAGTGTTTTGAGGGCATGATAATGAACAGATATGAGAAAGGAGAGGAGTTGGAGGCAGCTGCACCTTCTCACCCCAAGAGATGGTACAAGCCAAGATGATGGCACCAAAAACATAAGATGGCAAGTGGGAGCAGTTAGCTACATTTCTGTCAGTACTGTCTCTTTTATTACAAGAAAAAGATACATTTTAATTTCAACATCTTTTATTCAGAAGGAAATTTGGCAGGTAGAAATCTGACTTAGGTTGCTTTTAATGCCTTTATTTCAAGACAGCTGTAATTTCTGCTGGAGATTCAAAGTCACAAATCCACCTCCATGTTTTTTGAAAATTCTCAAATGCCTAGAGTTAGATAATGATACTGAGGCATCCAGGCATTTCAAACAAGGTACTCACTTTGCCTCTTTTGTGGCTTAACTCCAGTAGCAGCTAAGCCCCACAAAAGTGCTTGCTCACTTCTCTTCAAATGGTTGTGTTGGGAATTGAAAGAGAAGTGAGAAAACTCATGAGTTGAGATAAAAAATAGTTATATAAGCAAAGCAAAAAAACCCTACATGTGAGCAAAATAAGGAATTTATTCACTGCGTTCCATCAGAAGGCCGGTGCTTAGCTGTCTCCATATAATTACTATGAAGAAAATTAACTCTATCCGATCCAAAAGGAGTATATTCCCTTCAATTTCACCATGACCTAGGAACAAGGCTGCTAAGTCCTTGCATTTTGCCTCAGTGTCTCTGTACTGCAGGAAGAAAGAGATTCTTGCAGCCTGGGATCAATTACCTCTTCAGACAAATGTGATTTAACCTATAATCCTATTTTTTAATGAAAGTTTCTGGAGTACTAGGCTGATGTCCAAACCCAGCTCAACCTTCTTATTGAACCTAGGCCAACAAAGCCTCTCAAATATTTTGGCATTTCTGATGTAAAAGAAGTTAATTGTGGTTTATTTTGATTGTTGTGGGTAAAAATATTTCACTACCTATTTCTTCTCTTGAAAAAAAAAAAATAAACATGAAAAGAAATAGTATTATCAGAATCTTTCCCATTGCAGCGTAATATTATATATGTAATTTAATTTCTGAACATGAAGAAAATATCAATTCAAGTTTCTTCCATATTTATACACCAGTGTGAACTCTGTTTAATATTTTATATATATAATGTACAAAATATAAAAATATAAATAATATATATTATACAATATATAATATAAAATACACATATTTATATTATATATATTATATATAAACTATATGAATATATGTATATTTATATAAGTGCATTTGCTGGAGAGGTTATTCTCTCATAATATCCTTTTCTTTCTTCAGGTAGAAAAATATATTGAAAAACAAAATAAAATACGTACATTTAATCTGCAGTGATACAGATCTGTAAGAGTGTTTGTTGTGTGTTAGCTGAAAAAATGCAGCTTTAAAAAATACAAGCAGAAATTCAAATATCTGTCTTTTAAAGGAGTCTGATTAGATGGACAAGTGATATGAGAAATGTCTAATACCTGGCTGAGCTGTGCGAGCTCTGTCACAGTTCTGCCAGTGTGAACTGAAAAGAGCCATTAATGATCAGCCTCATGTAATATTCACTGCTGCTACATCAAATGGGTCTGTTTGTTATACTAACATAGCCAGTGCCAAGAACACGGCTGCCTTACAGTTCAGTGAGCAATGGTAAATCAGTCAATGACTGCCCTCCGGAATTACAGCATCTTCCAAAAACATTTTCAAGCATCAACAGAATCCCAACTTTCCTAACTTGTCCAGGAGGCGCTGGGGAATAGAGAACAATGTAATTTCTGCTTGGTTTTTAACAAGCAATTGAGGAGGCAGGGAACAGATTTTTTTCTTTTCTTCTTTGCCTTTATAGCTCACAAAGAAAGATGGAAAGAAATCTCTGGAGCTAAAATTTTCAATATTCTTCTTTGCTTTTTCACTCTCGAAGGGTTTAATCAACTGTAGAGGACTCAACATACTTATGCTTAAGAATTCTGTTTATCTCCTTCATAGAAACAAGGGTATAAGTCTTATAAATAAAGATATGTGAGGTTTGCATGGACTTAAGCACAGTTGTGTCTTTAAGACCTGGTTTGAGCATGCCCAGTGTCAATGTTCAGGTTGGGTGCTCCCTCATGGTCTCTGAATGCTGTACCTCCACCATCACAGCCTTTATTTCCTGTAATGGACTTGTATCAGTCAAGCTGCTGATGAAAAAAAAAAAGGTTTCAAAATTCCCCCAGACCAACAACTCAAAAATTGTGTGTACAGCTAGGAGGAGAAAGTTATTTTCACTGCATGTTTCAAACTGCATTTTATCTTTCTTTATTTATCACTTTGGAGGAAGAAAATACTTGTGAATGAAGTAACAAACACCTTCAATAAGATATTTACCATAACACTATGCATTCTCTTTCACAACACATGTCTCTGATGTGATGTGTAACCAGGGAAAACCAGAGTTGATATTTTCCTTAAAAAGCACTACAAATAAAATGTATCCAGTCCTCCCCCCCATAGTAAACAGATCTCCTGTTTCAACATAAAGAATAAAGACTTAAAAAATTACTTTAAAAGACACCCTTTTGACAGTCACCTTTTTGAATGACAGTGTGCCATGCGTAAATAAAATTAGTTTCTATATAATGAATTACAATCTTAAAAGTAAAGCAATTCATAAGGATGTTTGTTAAGAATTCAATAAGACTATGTATTATAATTCTGGATATGGATGCCTTTTCATTTGGAATATTAGTAAAACAGTTTTTTGTTAGAAAATACTTTTGCAGTTAAAATATTATTTTTAGATCTCCATTAATGAAAATGTATTTTTCCTTTCATGTATTATTTCTCACAAAAATCAGGATTCTATATTTCCCACAGGTTGCAGTATTTTGCATTCATTTTGTATTCTAATAGGTGTAGGTGGTTGTGTGAGTTAAAAATTTGAATATTAACATAGCCATCAATGAACTAAATCCTCAGATCTATTGAAGTGGGGACCAGGAGCAAAACTCTTATTCTCTGCCTAGCAAAAGAAGGTGTATCGCGGTCAATGTTTCAATGTTTTGGGCAATTAAAATAAACGTTTGGTTTGTGTTTTGGTGTTTGTTTTTTTTGTTTTGTTTTGTTTTGTTTTGGTTTGGTTTTGTTTTTGTTTTTTGTTTGGGTTTTTTTGTTTTGTTTTGTTTTTTGTTTTGTTTTGTTTTTGGTTTTTGTTTTTGTTTTTGTTTTTGTGGAAGACCTGTGCTTTCTGAAAAAAAGCTCCTCATCATCTCTAATTTCTAAACTTGTAATTGAGGAGCAGATAAGCTGCTTGCTAACCTAGATATGACCATCTGGGGCTGCTCACAATTATTTAATTAAGTTTACAGAAACAATATTTGATTCTAAATGGTTTTTCATTTGAAAATAATTTTGGAGGAGAAGAAGGTGGCATCAAACAGAAAGATTAATATGAAAATGAAAAACTACAAGATATAGAATCCTAATTACATACTTTCAAGTACTTCTCACACTCTATTTTTTTATATGTATTGTCATTTATGTTTTTGCAACTTAAATGTAAATAAAAATTCAAAATAGTCTCCAAAAGAAATAGAGCCAATAAATATTTTCTTTACACCAACATATGGGGCTCTGCAGGACACAAAGGATTTATGGATCAAGCTCATTTCATTCAAGGTGCAAGGGTTGTCATATTTTGCTCCTTGGGAAACACTCTGATGAAGTAACTAGTATCCTGTTTGAAATTTTGTGACCACTTTAAAGGAAGAAGCCTCAGGTTAGAGTATTACGACTTTATCATGTCACTAACATGATTTCTAGAATAAGATGAACATGTCTTAAATAAAACGAGCTGATAATAATTTGACATCGTTTTGTGTGTGTTTGAGATACCCAGTGGTAATGTGATTCATATGTATCCATATGAAGGCACATGTGTGTCCGGGCTTTTCCCTGGAGGAACAGCCCAATCTGGATTGTAGAGAACCTATGGAGATCATTTGGTCCAGCTCCCTGCCCAAAATCAGACCACAGCTTAGAGTCAGAGCAGGTTGCTCAGTGCCTTGTTGAGTTTTGAATGTTTCCAAGGATGGGGATTGCACAACCTCTGCAGTCAAACTGTCCCAAGGTCTAAATCTCCTTCTAGTGAATTTATCCCTTTTATTGAATCAGAACGGCACTTAAAGTCTCTTGCCTTTCTGCTGAGTGTCTCCAAGTACAGTGTCTCTGCCTCTTCACATCTGCCATTAAGTTGTCATAAATAATGTTAATATCTTATTTTCTCTTTTCCAAATCAAATAAACCTCATCTAAATTTAGTCTCATTTGTTATATCCTCCAGCCCTCTACCCATCTTGGGGATTTTCATCTGGAACTGGTGCAGTTTCTCAATGTCTTTATTGTATTGAGAGCCCCAAACTGGATACAGTTCTCCAGATGCAGCTTGCTGAGTACTGAATACAGTACAGTATTTCCTTCCAGTCCTTCTATATGTTCTTGGTCCTGCAGTCCAGTAGATGATTTATCTTCATCACCAAAACGCATTGCTGACACATGTCCAAAGTGCTGACTGCTATGACTCCCATGCAGTTTTCTCAGAGCTGTTTCCTAGACACTTGATATACCCAAGATTTAAGAATGGACTTAATCCATCCCAGGCACAAGACATTGCTTTTGCCTTTACCAAACTTTGTGAGTCCTGCTAGCTCAATTCTCTAGCTTCCTGCAGCTACAGCCCTCAATTTGTTTTCACTTACCAATTGCTGAGACAACTTCCATCATCTCGTTGAGGCACTTTTCCCCCTACACTGATCTTCTATTTTAAATAAAAGGGCAAATGCCATACTTAGACCACAAGAAAATTAAGGCCCTACTTGTTCTACAAAATAGATAATGAAGTTGGGGAGATCTTCAATGATTTCCTGATGGAGAGAATGGAAGAGGAGTGAAATCATACCTTTATAGGGACTAGAAAATCTTATACTAGACTGGTACAACTAGACATAACTCTGGGGAAAGCTGCTTAAGAATTTGTCCTAGTTGTCACCAGGAAATCCAGACAAGAGGTACAAATCCAGGATAAAACTGGTTTAACTACGTAAAAAACTTGCAGTGCTATTGTTTAAGTTAGCTGCAGACTTCAGCAGTTCAGAGTTTTACACAGGTATATGAAAGTATTGAATTTCATGGCAACATTCATTAATTGTTCTTATGAAAATTAGCAATTGCCTGTCACATCCAGAGGTCTTTAATAATTTTTCTAGTTGATTTTAAGAAAACTCTAAGTTAATTAAAGCAGTAACAATAAGTTGCATATTTTTTGTTTTCTTTTTTAATTTAACTTCTAATCCTAGTATGTGTAGAATTTAGGTATTCTAAGTTGTCCAGTAAAAGTATATTCCAGACTTTATACACATTTCTGAAAATGTTTAGAATATTTTGTTTTATTTTGCTTGAGATGATTTTATTTGGTTTAGAGGTTTTTTCTTATTGGGACTGGTTATTCTACTACTTATTCTGTAGTGATTGCTTTCCCATATTGTTGTTTAAATTTATGGGGGGGTCCCCGGGGAGTGCCCCCCGGAGACCCCCGGGGTCTTTTGGGGTCGTGGTGTTCCCGTGCTGGCAGGCAAGGAGACTTCAGACGCCGGTGGGATGCTGATGAGGTGAGGGTTTATTCACTGAGGGAGAGGGGAAGGGAAGGGGGGAGGGGGAAGGGGGGGAGAGGAGCGTCCGGACGCCTCCAGGGGAAGCGCGGCAAGAGGACCGAGCCTTCTGCCTTGGCATTCTTATCACAGAGGTTCAAAGGGGCGCGGTAACATTCTCCAGCCAATGAGGTTACAGATACAGGATACTGCAGGGAGGGTACGGACTGGGGATAAACCATACATTTTCCAAGGGTGAGCCAGAGCAAACCATTTCCATAAAATGCAATCCCACAAGTCACCCTTTTTTTCTTTAAAATGTGAGAAGAGAAATATGACATATGACAATTAATAATTTAAAATGAAACAGTAATTACAGTTTTGCAGCATGAAACCAAATACAATTGCAGTGAGGATTATGTTATAAGGTGAACAGTTGATCTGACCTTGTAATTGCAGTAGACGGGTTATGTGAGTTTATATTGCAAGATTTGAAACAAGTTAACAAATTTGTTTGAGCCTTTTCAGCGTGACTGGCCTAATAGTGTCTAGCCTTTTCCAACTGGCTTTTCAGCCCACCACAGCCCCCAGTTTAGGCTGTGGCGCTGACTATGCTCCCACTCTAGGGACAGGAAAACACGTGGAGTTCCCCGGGCTCCACACACGGCTTCAGATTCTCCAGGTGGCCTGCTGCAGTTCCCCCATTGGGGCCGGGCAGGGGCAGTGAGGAATTTAAATCAGCTCAAGCTGCCATTGATCTGTCACGGAATTCCCTTAAGGCCTGAACAGCAAGTCACCGACACTCACGGATCTGAGCCAAACCACTCCTTTCACTTTCCAACTGGTTCAACCAAAACAAAAGACCCCCAGTTTTAGGTCATCAAAAGAAAAACAAAAGAAAAAAACTACAAAAACCGTCAAATACTTTCTCAGACACCAATTTAGGTTATCAATCACCCTCAGAACTAACTGAGGACAGCATAAACCCAAAAGCGTTACAGATTCAATAGTCTACACTACTGAATCGCGCCTTACAAGAAGACAATCCAAAAACTGCTTCCCTTGGATCCACACTTGTGACCTGAAAAGGCCTCTGCTTTCTAAATTAGAAAACAGGGGAATCTGCAATATGAACACACACAAAAGCTATAAAGGCATAATTGTAAAAACTACTTCATGGGGATGGGAAGGAAATGGAGGGGTTTGGGACACCCTGCTGTTTGGCCAGAACAGCAAGGGACAAGGGCAGAAAAACAGGGAAAGGGAATCGAAGTAGCATTAACAATTATACAAGGCTGCAAAACTGGTATTACAAATTCACTTTAGCTTTGGGGTTTGGTTTCTTAGCGTTTACCTTGTGGGACTTGAAAAGCGGAAGATGGGACTGAGAGCACGTGGCCATGGTGGCCATGCGGTCACAGCGCAGCACGTGGTGTCAGCCATGCCGTGCCGGGTTTAGCAGGAAGGGGTTAACTCTCGGGGGTTTGTTAAGGGAAAGGGGGTTAGGGAGAAGGAGCAGCGAGGGGAGGAGGGGGTAAGGGTAAGGAAGGAGGTTACACAATTTACAAAACCGAGTTTTGGAAGGTGCGGGGCTTGGGCACAACTGAAGACTGCTTTTTCCTTCTCTGATGGCCGTCTGGCTGAGTTCCTTTCGCTGCTGTCCAGGGGCGTTGGCTGCTCTGGCTCGATCGATGGTGTGCGGGGCTCTTCTCGCCGCTGTTGCCGGGTGGGGGGAGGGGCGCCTGTTCTCCGCGCGGCTTCTCCCGGTGCTGGGGCCCGCGCGCACTGCTGCGGGGCTGGGGCCACGTGTTGGCTCGCTCCGGGACTGCCCCGCGCCGCGGCCGCTGGGCTGGGGCCGCTCCTCCGCCGGGGCCGTGCCGCCGCCAGGGCCGCTCCTCCGCCGGGGCCGTGCCGGGCCGGTTCCGCTCCGCCGCCGGTTCGCCGCCCGCGCCGCGGCTGTCGCGGGCCAAAGGGTGCCTCGCCGCTGCCGCGCAGCCCGCGCCGCCGAGCCGAGGCGGGCCGGGGCCGCGCCGCCGCCACGCGCCGCAGCCACGCGCCGCTGCAGCGGTCCCGCCGCGCCGGGGCTCACGCCGGAGCCTCGCCGTGGCGGAGCCGCGCCGGCCCCACGCCGCGCCACCCGGCGGGGCTGCACAGCCCGCGCAGCGCCGAGGCGGGCCGGGGCCCCAAGGAGCCGGGACCCGGGCCCGCGCCGGGCTGGTCGGCGGTGGTGGGACAACCGCGTGGTGGCTCACGAGGTCTCTGCGCGGTGGGGGAGGGGCCGCCCCGGGCCGCGATGGCCCAGAACGGCCGCTCCACCGGAGACGGCACAGAAACGGAGTTACCATGGTCCATCCTGCCCCAGGGTCGCCGATGCCGTTGCCCGACGTTGGTGCGTCATCTGTTGTTGTTTAAATTTATGGGGGGGTCCCCGGGGAGTGCCCCCCGGAGACCCCCGGGGTCTTTTGGGGTCGTGGTGTTCCCGTGCTGGCAGGCAAGGAGACTTCAGACGCCGGTGGGATGCTGATGAGGTGAGGGTTTATTCACTGAGGGAGAGGGGAAGGGAAGGGGGGAGGGGGAAGGGGGGGAGAGGAGCGTCCGGACGCCTCCAGGGGAAGCGCGGCAAGAGGACCGAGCCTTCTGCCTTGGCATTCTTATCACAGAGGTTCAAAGGGGCGCGGTAACATTCTCCAGCCAATGAGGTTACAGATACAGGATACTGCAGGGAGGGTACGGACTGGGGATAAACCATACATTTTCCAAGGGTGAGCCAGAGCAAACCATTTCCATAAAATGCAATCCCACACCATATTTTACCAAATGTGTTTGGATTTTAGGTATTCAGTCCAGATTCAGTTAGGCTTTTTGGAAGGTCTGCTATCACCTGCAAAGAAAGCAGGCTTTCCATGAAATAGCTGGCTGATTTTTATACTGTTCAGTCTTTATATTGTCTAAAAAATGCATTAGATTTTGTCCAGTTGGATTACCACCAAGGAAACTCCTCATTCAATATTACCATTCTACCTACACGTTTTTTAAAATAGTATTTCTTTGACAATATCAGTAACTCAAAACCAAAATATTTGGGGTTTTCCAATTTTAACTTTTAATATTATTGCAAAAAATGAAGTACATTTTCATTCTTAACTGAAAAGAAAGTTTTAAGTTCGTAAAGTAAATCTAAAAATCTAAATTTAATCTAAAAATAAGTTTTATTTGCAATATGAGCTTTACATGAAATAAAAACTTGGCCAATAAAAAATAAATACTACTGGAAACCTTAACTCAGATGTGCAACCATCTCCTTCTGCTAAAATTTGTACTCATTGCAGCACAAAACTAAGAAAATTTATTTGCATTTTTTATGGTAATTAAGTAATTTTGCTTAATTCTGTAATATCTGAAAACAGGTATATCTTGTGCAAAATAAAAACTAATTCTGTGATCAGTGTTATAATGGTAAATATTTAAATAAACAATAATTATGAGAAACTTCCTTTATAACAGAATTGAAATTAATCTTTTTATCCATATCTAAAATTGCAGGAGGATAGCAGAATGCCATTACAGAGATGCTGAGTGCATTAGTGGGAAGACAACATTAGTCTTCAAATTGTTCATGACAGAGTTGTATAAGCAGGCCAACAAATTATTCACCTGCGATATAGCAGCTCAAAGATGAGACAAAAATACACTGCTTTTTTGAGACTCCATCAGTAAAATCAGAGAAAATAACATTCAAATGAATTTTCATTTCTGATTCTTCTAAACCCATTAAAGCAAAACAAAACTTAACCTGATACATGATCAGGAAGACTGAAAATGTGTGACTGTTACATCTTGTGATGCCTTGTTAGCAAATGTTTGCTTTTCTCTGATTCTTTGTCTTATCTACTGTAACACCCAAGATAATGTAAGAATGCAACTATGGATAAAATCCCCATTGCCACATGGAAATATTGAGTGCCGAAAGACCTTCTCCAACTTCTTAAAAAGGTAGATACACAGAAAATCAGGTTAACTGAAATCTCTGAGATACTTTAGTTCGTTAATCTTTTCACAAATGTCCCAATTAGGCCTGGCTTTATCTCCTCCATCTTTGTTGTTTTAGAATCTATTCAGGAAAGATATTAGAATGTATAATTTTTTGTCCTCTTCTCCAGATCTTGCTTTTCCTCTGGCAATGCATTTGTTTTAAACAAATAGTCATGGCCAAGAGATGAAGAGCTTATCTGAAGTAAACAATTAAAAGATTGTTGTTTTTCTTCACCAGATCACACAGACAAAAAAAGTTACAGTTTCTGTCAGCAATCTCCTGCTGTCAGCCACCTCCTGCTGTTTGAGTGGTGAATCATTGCTCTGTGACTGAAAAGAGTTCTTGTGTGCATCACTGAGGGAGGAAGAATTCATGGCATAATTTGTACATTCATAATTTATACATTAAAAAAACCTTCTAATTCTTATTTAAATGATAAATTAAATGGTCATTTATTCTATCTTCCTATGTTGCTCACACAGCATTTATGACACTCAAAGCTAAACTCCATTTCCACGCTGTCAGCATCTGAGATTTGGGGATATCAGTTTTGTTTGCTTGAAAGTCAATCCTTAAAACCTATTTTCAACCATGATATTTACTCTATCTTCACACCAACATACAACCCTGTGAGCAGGAATGTTGCCAAAACTAACAGCTAAGCAAGCATACATTTCTAAATGTGAACCAGCAGGTGCTTCAAATAACAAGAGCAAGAGCCAGCCCAGTGACAAGACAGCACCTCCTGAATATCTGCATCTACAGAAAGAGTGATGCTCTCTAACAGTAATTAGGAGCTTAATTAACTTATTTTAAAAAACACACAAGCATGGAGGACACATTGGTGGCCTACTAGAAAAATCTGCTACAGCCTGCAAGAAAACAGAAACCCCACATCTAAGTCTTAAAAATTGCATCAGAAGGGGGGGAGGGGGAATATTTGAATATAACTGAATATATTCGTTAGACCCGATTTGCTGCTGATGTTCTAGTATGCTCACCTTTTAGATACAATACTTCTGAAAAAGGTGAAAAATGTTCAGGGAGAAAAGTGAACTTCTCCTTTTACATTTTACCTTCACGAACAAATACCAAAGGTAAATCATGCTAAAATAGTAGCTCCTTGGGCCAGGAACATTTTTCCTAAATGTCTGATTCCGTTCTGGACATAGGAAAGCTTAATTCTGTTATATTAAAACAGTAAAATAATCACAAATAAGAAATTCACTGACAGATTCATGAATGAATCATTTGCAGTAAAACATATTGCAGGATTTTACTCCTCAAAGGAATAGATTTGATCCCCACAAAATATTCAGTGGTGGAGTAGAGTAAATATATTAAATAGCTTGAAATAGGTGTGAAAATGTACATTCTTGTCTTGGTTTGGGAGGACAGGTGTCTACCAGGGAAAGCTGGAGTTTCCTTTGGAATGGAGAATGCAGACTTCCCCACCCACCCCCCCCCCTTTATAATTTTACAATTAAAAGCTTTCAGGTAAAGATTTAGGAATAGGAATAACAGTTCTTTACAAGGAATATTAAAAATACAAATGTAGTAGTACAAAAAAAACCCCACAAGCAAGCAAACAAACAAAAATCCTAGAAACCCTGATAGAGTCAGAAATATGGCCCGACACCATGGTCAGGGTGTTGGAAGCAGTCCAAAGTGATTTTTGTTGGAGTAGAGATGATCCTGTAGAAAGGGTCCAGTGATGGTAAGATGGGTCCAGTTTTCCTCTAGGAATCCAGTGGAAAACAGGCTGCTTGGTGTTCCTACACCTCGGTTTTTATCTTTGTAGGAATGATTGGCTCCCCCTGTCACTGGGTGGAGCATCTCACAATGGGATGGTGTAATGTGTCATGTCACTGGTGAGCCTTAATCGCCCATTAACAGAAGTTATCCCCCAGAGGGAGGATGGGTTGTGGAAGAGATAAGAAACACTGCCCCACCTGGCTTTAACAGCTGGTCTGTTATCAGAAGGCATCCGCCCCCCTCCCCCTGGAGTTATGAGGAATGGGTTACACAAGAGATAAGGAAAACATCTCCCCAACTGGTTTCAATAGATGGAAAAAACAGAATAAATTTTTTTTGGTTGCATAAACCCAATTGTATACAATTCTGTATACAAATAATATAACTGATAATAATAGGGGCAATAATATGATTGATTAGCAGTCCAGATATCAGATAAAAGCAAAGAAAATTGAAAGTGTGCGGAGAGTTTTCTTCCATGACATCATCGTTATTAGATAGGATTAAAATTGCTTGGACATTTATTTATGTATCAATCCTGGAGTACACTTAAATTTTGTTTCATTTTAACCATACTAAGATGCTGGAATAAAATACGGGAATTCTCTTTATTTCCAGAAGCCAGAAAAGGACTCTTATGTTTAAGTATGTGGTCAGTTTTGTAACTGAAAATAATTGAAAATTTTGGTTTATTCATGCAGAAGCATGCATCTTAAGTACAGGCAACTAAACTGTAGGTAATATTTTGAAAATACCCAATACTTCACTCCCATGAAATTATATTTGCTGATGAAGTGGCTTTGTGTGTGAATTATATCTCTACAAAGTGGCCATTAATCTAAAGATATGTAGCATGTAAGCAACATCTCAGTAAAATTTTAACAGTGTGGGAATTGTGAATAACATATTACTGTGTTGCTATTTTCGCTTTGACTAACTTTTTAGCCTAAAAGATTTTTATGAAGAGTTTTTCATTAGCTGGTACATAACCTAACTGTGGAAGAGATATTAGGCTATGATATAGTCATAAGAAGATATATTTATATATAATATATATTAAGTTAATAATATTAATAATAATAAGTCATTAAGAATATATATTAATAGGTTAGAAGACAGTAAGAAACCTTCCAATTTATACAAATACTAAATGTAACATTGATTCTTAAAGCATGCCCAATAGCAGTCCATATTAATGCCTTCCCTGGTGGCATTTTTATTCTTTCATATTGAGCCTTGAAATCTGTTAATCAAGCTAGATACTTATAATAAGTGAGCTGTACTTATCTCTGTGATGTCCCTTATTCTGAACCCAGAATTGCAAGTGCAATTTCCTATAATCTCTGTAATTGTGATTTAAGGTAGAAATGCACTGCTAAAAGATAAGCTGATTTGGCTGCAAATGTGCACATCGAAGTATTAAAATACAATGCACTAGATCAATTGTTTTACTTTTTTTCCATTAACACTTGAAAGAAAAAAGGAAACAGAATGATTAATTTGTATAACATACACTAATTCAGCAGTATTTTCCTATATATTTTGATATTCAGACTTCGGAAAACCCAAAGTCATCTAAAATGTTATGTTCTGGGTAAAACAGATGTTTCTGTTGATGCTTATGTGCAGTTTCAGCTTTTATTAACATAAACACACTAGTCCATTTCTGAAACTCTTTACAAATATTGTTATTAACAAAGTCCAGTTTGTTTTGGTGTTATCTGACTGTAGCTGTTAAGGCAATGTAAGGGGGTAAAAACAAAGACTAAATTTTTTTTGAGTAGAACAAAAAAGGGCAAAATACTGAGAAATTAATTAAAGGAAAATTTTAAAAAACCCTCAAAAATAATACATTAGGTATACATCACTGTTGATAAATTTTGTAATGCCAAACTAGAAGTGATTAATTTTCAGATTGCTCTTGCCTATAGATTACATTAAATCCTGATCAAGCTCATTAATTTCAAACATAGACAAATTCCTCACTATATCAGCTTCAAAAATGAGGAATAAAGTAAATGCAGAAGATGGCCAGTGAAGCCACTGAGAGTTTGCCTGAATGAAAGAGCAAAAGGTTAAAATTTCAACAATTTAGCCATCTTTAAAATGAGTTAGAGATTAACCATGCTGATAAGATTTCTCTGCTCAAAACCTGTTGCCATGCATTGTGTTATAAGAAGTCATAAACTTGATTGTCATTTGCTTTTAATTTGACAATTATAAAGGAGTATCTTAAAATTGCTACTCAAAACAATTATTTTCTTGAATTAGCTAGACCCATGTTTTTTCCTTTGGAAAAGTAGAAAGTAGAGATAATTGATTCCAACCAGCAACCCTCTCTTTCAGTTATGAGCAATGTAATTGAGAACGGACAACAACATTAAGTAGCTGTCACAGTTTCCTCAGCTACTGGCTTTGAAATTCAGGAGATGTGCAACTTACAATTTATGTGCAACCTGCTGCTACTGTGACCAAGTGATATCATAGTTTAGTGAATAATTCAACATGCTAATTATGTAAACAGGATTTTATGAGGAAACAAAGGCATCAAGGCATTTCTTTTTAATCTAGAAGTTCCCCATGGTATCTCCACATATATTATCAGCATTTATCATCCTATACATCTTTGCACATTCTCTTCTTATACAATATTGCTATTATTTGTAATACAAAGGTATTATGTCCATAGCATTTATACAGAAAATTGTTTTTGCGCATTTCAGTGAGTCAATGATGCTGTGGTTCAATCTGTATAAAAGACTGTCTACACTGAAGGCTTATACTGTGAAGGACTGCAGAATTAAGAATATAGATCCATATATAAACTCTTTAGCTTTAGGAATGGCACAAAGTGCTCTGACTTTTACAAATTGAAAGTTTTTGCTCATTCATTTTATTTTAAGTTATGAGCAGAATATGAAATGCTTGACCTTCACTATTGTCTTGTAAGCCTTGGGCACTAAGGTTTGCCCTTCTTCAGGAAAATCCCCACTTCTGTTTTTTTGTCAGCAGGTATAGTTAACATCTAATTTTCTCCCCAAACCCACTTCTCTTTTAGAAATGGATTAACTGCTCTCTTTTCTGCTATGGTTTCTTTGCTTTAAACTGTATAAGAAGAGATTTTTGAGGGCAATTTTGATAATTTAAAATAGATCATTTATCTAAAATAATTTTTAACCTATTACATGAATAATAGAATATTTGTGGTAAGATAAACCTATCTGTACTATTTTTGATTATTCCTTTGGTTTTCTGGGGCTGACATTTTCAAGATGTAAGTAGCAAGATCATGTTTGGAGACCAAATTTGTCTACCATCTCTATTTCTCACAATTTACATTGTTGGTATTTTTTTTGTCCTCAGATATTGCCAATATTAAAACTATTATCTTATTTCAGATGGTGTAAAGTGCTGTCTTTTTCTGATTGGGCTTACCCTTACCGTAAGCCACTTAGTAATAGGGTGGATGAAGTTATAGATATGTGATTAGAAATAGCTGCAGAAAAATCTTATAAGTATTTACCTTTCTGGGTTCACACAATTACTGTAGCAATCATCTCTATGGTAGAAAATCTTTGTAACCAATACATAATTTTTTTTTTTTTTTTTTACCTTTGTAAAAACTGGACATCGGTTGCTGCACTAAAATTAGATTAAAAGAAGACTGGATGATTTGTTGACTGGCTCAAAACAACTAGGTAGGAAGTGGGGCAGGGAACATGGTGAGCTCTGCATAGGTGGGATGGCCACTGCTCCAGACCTTTTGTGTCTTCTTTTGTCTGAATAAATTAAAGTTGCCTAATTTAAAGTTGGCTAAGTAATACTTTGTGAAGTTCCTTACTTTGTCTGGATGTTGTTTTAAAATTTATTAAGTACCTTATTCTACCTTAATGTTCCAAAGTTTGCAAATAAAAGATTGTTATTGAACTTCCTGAGAAATCTGTTGCTTCTCCCATGCAGTGCCCAGAGTATATCAAAATATCATCCCCTAAACCAGCTGAGTGGGCTAGGGCATTACACTGATCTGGATAGATTGTACATATGGTGCTGAAATATGTAGGACCTGGTATTTCTGCTGACTGCTCTGTGATATTACAGTCAGGTCAGCAGAAATCCTGGGAGTGGTCCCTTCTTCCTAGAAAAATGAAAATGTAACTACCAAAGAGCCTTTCTAGCTCAGTGGGATTTCAAAATGTTGCATTGATTACCTGCTCCAGAACAGCTCATATCTGGTAACCTTCTGGCATAACATGAGGGACATAGATGATATCCACAGAAAGAGCAAGGTAAATAGCCCAAATATTGAGGGAAGTGAAAATGAGATTTTGTAGGGGTTTGGTGGACTGGGTTCCTGACAAAATTCATTGAACACTGATTAATCAAAGCAGTGTTTTTATTACTAAGAGGTTCGGTTTCCATACAGTAATTGTTTTTTCAAAGACAAGTAAGGGATGCATAACCCTTATTGTACAAAGTGTCTAACCCTTATTGTAAAGTGTCTAACTTTAGAGGCTTCCCTTTGATTTATTTCCTTAGTGTATGACAGGTTTCTAAAACACCAGAAAGTCTGCTTTCTGTCGTACACCCTGAATGCTATTAAATGTACATGGGTTGTATGAAACCACTTCAACAAGTAGGAGGCCTACTTACACATGATTTCAGTAGCTAAGCAATGTTTTAGGAGGAGTTATACCAGGGGAGGAATATTCAAAATTATAGCTGTGAATCATGGCTTCTTATACAGATAATATTTTGGTGACAGGAGCTACAGTGTGCATTCAGGAAAAGATGGAAAGACAAGCCAAAACCAATAGTCCACATTAGTACACCAAAACCTCAAAAGCGGAATCCAGTAAGAGTTGCTTTCTTTTTTTTCGAAGACAGCAACTTCGGAAGTGATAAGTGAGTAGCCTTCAAAAATAAGCCAGGTTTTATTTTCATTGAATTGGAAGTCATGAATTTGTGGTCGTTCTTTTTTTTTTTTTTTAATGGAGAGTCCTCTTTCTGCTCCCCAGAGGTGACCAGAATATTCAGCCTATTTCAAAACTGATAATGATTTACTGGTTGTTTTCTTACAGCCTTGATAGCATTGGTTCTCTGTGGTACTTAATGCTGCTCAAGTGATTCTCTTGATTCACTGATAGTGAAAAAGGCTAGCACAGCTCCCAGAGGAGAAGTTTAAAAATTTAGATATAACATGTCACTGAACATTTCTTTTATTCTTTTCCCTTTATTAGGGCCACTCTTCCTGTGAAAGTCTCCATTTCTGTATGAATGCATTTT
Organism: Prinia subflava; assembly: GCF_021018805.1. Classification (NCBI taxonomy): domain Eukaryota; kingdom Metazoa; phylum Chordata; class Aves; order Passeriformes; family Cisticolidae; genus Prinia; species Prinia subflava. The sequence goes on from NC_086250.1 coordinate 42,095,824, forward strand.
TGTACATTTCTCTGTAGATTAGGATGATTTTCCACTTGGAGGAAGACCCAAGCTTTTATGAATCTTTGTATGGAATTGTGCACATGTGTTTGACAAGGAGACTACTGAATTAGTGTTGTCCTCAATGAATTCCAAGCATGACAATCTATCATGGGTGATAGGTATTAAAATGTATTCACTAACAATGGAAACCAGTTCAGAGCTACTGAACACGTTGGCATTGTTATTTAAAAAGGTTCTGCATGCCAAAGTCTGTCAATGAAGCAGTAACACACATTGTTGAACTATTTTGTAAGAGAAAAGGAAAAGAAAAAATGGGCAAAATTTTGTAATTTCGAGCTCTTCTGCATCTGGTTCCATTGGCTGAGCACTGTGCTCTCGTGTAACACTGGCTGAAACAAAATGTTTTTTCAAAGCATGTGAAGTGTGTTTAAAACTTCAATGTATAACTTGAGTGGCTTAGAGGTTTTAGTTATTGCATTTGAATATACTCATGGACGGAATGTTAAATGTAAACTTCTAAGCACATTCAAAATGGATTGATTAGGACCATAATCTTTAAAGAATGATTTCCACCTTTGGCGGCTTTGATAATGTGGACCTATTTTTTCAAGTATGTGAAGCTCTTTCTAATCCTGTACTTGTCAACAACTAGTGATGACAGGCAATCAATACATGCAAACATCTGTTTCAGGTTATACATGTGCTTGGTAAGAGTAATTGTGCTAGTAATATTTCATAGTATAATAAGTTGCTAAAGGTCCCTGTTTCCAACTTTACAGTAAAAAAAAACCAACTACGTGGTTCATAACCTCATTCATATTGATTTCTATATTTAAAAAAAACCAAGAAACAACAAAAAAAAACCCAACAAAAGAAACAATCAAAACCAAATACAGAATGCAATATCAGCAGTAATAAGAAGTAATCAGTAGCAAAAAGGAGATGCTTTCTTCCAGCACTTAATTTCATTATTCTGTTCTGATCTTTGACTTCACTGCTTCATGTGGTAGGGAAATACTCCCTGCTTCTCACAAAAACCATTCTCCATTCACCTTTATTTTGTCACATGTGATTGAGTTTGGCCCTTTCTTAAATCATGCAATTTTCAAGAATTTTACTGCCATCCCCAGCCTTTTATCAACAAAACATAGTCCATTAGTCCATGGTCTATACCGTGTCTTTCAGACTGCTGCCAAATATACTGAGAAATACTAGACCAGGCACTGACTCCTGAGAGAGGAGGTCTAACATTCAAACAGAGTAAATGCTGAGTTTAAAGCAGTAAATGCTGGTTTTAAAGTGAAGTATATATTCTTTTTTGCTAGTACTTGTTTCATGTGAAGACAGAATAGACTGAGCTCTACGGTCTTTGCCTACTTGTTCTGTGACCTTTTAGTCTGCCCTCCTGCCCTTATTCACTTTATAATAAATTAAAATTGTGCCTTCCAAGCTACTTTTGCAAAATCTCCCTCATGATAAAATTCTACCAAATGTTGTTTTGAAATTCTTTCCCAAAAAAAAAAAAAAAAAAATTAGCAGATTTGTAGAGCTTAATGGTATGCACTCAGTCCACATTTATCTATGTGCTCTCTGACTGTGCTTTCAAATGTTTGCACCTATAAAGACATATAGTTTTGTTTGAATTCTTGTAAAAGATGTCTGAAAGCTGGACTCCTCAGAAAGAGGAAAAAGAACTGGAATCCTTTTAAAAAATCACATGAACACAAAAAAATTTTCCTCCATTTGCTCTTTCATCTGCATATTTAATCCATCTGTCACCTGCTACTGAACTCTGACAGGGGTTGTCATTCAGAGTTCAAACAATTTTTTTTTTTGTGTTGTACTTAACTAGCCTTGCTGCTTCATTCTGTGCAATAAATGATAGTTTTGTGGTCTATTTGATTTTAGAATTTCAGGGGAAGTGTATCAAAATTTGTATTCTTTTAAATATATACATATATATATATATATATATATATATCCAGTCAAGCTTCAGAGCTGTATAAGACAGTATTTTTTAATCAAAGGAACAGCAATGTCCCAACTTGGCTTATCTAATTCACCATTGATTATACCATCCTACTTATTCTGAGATATTGATAATGTTGAAAATAATTTCTTTTGATGTTCTATGTTTCATAATCAGAAAGAATATACTATCCCTATGGCTATGGTTCCTAAATACAAGCCTTATTCCCTGGATTGGATGGCATCTGACACAAACAAATGGCAATTAATCAGTAAACACAAATATCAATTTTAAGGCACGACTCCAAGGACAGAGCTATTTGGGATTGTTTTTACTTGATTCAATTAATATATTCAACACTGGGATGACATTTTCAGTGGAGATATAGAATCAGCTGGCTCCTGAGGCCAAGCCATAGCTGACAGAATTGGAGTGGTAGAGAGACAAAATTCAGTGGAGATTTTTTTTAAAAAACAGCCTTTTTCTTATATCTTAAAATGTTGAGGAAAACAGATTAAAATCAAATGGTTTGTGATTCAGAGACTGTGAAAACTGTCGAATTCTCTAGTCAAATGAGACCAGTAAAGGTAATTAGCAAATGTGACACTAAAGTAAATGTATTTAGGAAGCTTACATAGAAATTAGTGATCTAATTATTGTTAGAACTGAACAATACTTGCCTAATACAATGTCATGTGAGAAATCTATTATTATCTTGTATATATAATGTCAATACAATCACTACCGAAGATAAATTTATATCAGGTCAGATTTAGAGAACTTTTAACCTAGAGTGATGCTATTTGAGACTCTAAACAGCTGATGAACCAGAGGGATAACACAATGTGTTTTTTAAGTGATCAAATTACTTTTTGTTCTCCTAGACCCAACAATTGAAAGTGAGCAAGCCTAACCTATCAGCTCTTTTTCCATTTTGTACCCAAAAAAAGTGGTTACTTTGAGTCAGAAATTTTTGTTTGGTAAAAAAACAAAAAACCCAAAAAAACCCAAAAAAACCCACAACAACAACAAAAAAACCCCTTGAATAATGCCCACTCAGTACATGGTACCCAACATGTGGAATTACATTTCAACCATACCATAGTGCATGTAAACACACACCAAGACTGGGAAATGCTTATTTCCTGACATGAAGTGTTTTTCATTTGGAAACATGTTATGTCTTCTGCTCTATGTCCACCTTTTCATACCACAAGACACTGCTTGTGGGAAAGCAAAATCTTTTAATTTTAGGCAACCTTTAGGAAATTTTGTCTTCACATTTTCTTATGCTTTATTTTTTTTTTCAGGTTGCAGTACTGAGACTGCAAGTGCAGGCATCAGTGTGCATTTCTGAGTAGCCTCTTGATATTACACCTGTTGTCACTGCCTTAGATACCCTGATCAGAAACAGTTCAAAAAAGCTGCAGTAAATGGACTCTTCCTGACAATAATAATTTTGTAGCTTTGATTATGTCTTGTAGACATCTTTTCATCCTGTCTGAATCAATTTACTCAACCTAAAGCTATCTCTGAACATTCTAGGTAATATGAATTGTAGACTGTGGATCTTCAAAGAAATGAGAAGGAGATCTTCACAGGGAATATTATTATCTTTTTATTCTGGGACTTACATAAAACTCTAAGCGTTGGAAAACTCATGACTTTAAAGTGCTTTTAAATATTGTACTCTCAAAACTCACTAATTCTGACTTGTAGTAGAAAAAATTGAAGAAATAGTACAAAGTGAGAAAACTATGAAAAGAAAATACCTTTCAATTCTAAAACAAGTTGTTAAAATTATTTGAAAACAAAACTAGCAAACCCTTACTTTATATATAAAGATCGTTAGGAAATATTTAGATTTTTCCAGGAGTACCTCTGTAGTGCTATCCATTCATATATTTTTATGCTTATCTCATCATTGATAAACATATCTAAGGGAAATGACAGACCATCACTTTCTTCTCCTGTAATAATTGGTTTAACCAGTGATTACGACTGCACTTAATTTCCAAATGACAATTAAAGCAATGACAATTATAACAGGCCCTATGTAACTGCCCGACATCTATACAAGATGGTGATTTCCTCACAATAAGGATTGTCAAAACCCCACAGTAATATTTGCAAAGTACAATAATCTTACCTAAAATCCAATAAAATTTCTGTGGAAGAGGCTCACACTTGTGCTCAAAGACATTGAATTGTACCCTATATAATATATGCCAAACCCCAAGAAAAGGTGGGAGCTCATAGAGGGCTCTGCAGCTGCAGTACAGGGTAGATGCACCCAAACTCTCTCAGGAGTTACTTGCATGAGCTACTGGAATGGTCTGGTGACAGCAGCACAAAGTTCAATAGAGCCTGAAAAATCTTTACGGGCATTGAAAAAATTTATTCGTGTCCATCTTATTGTCCAGCTAGTGAGGTAGCTCATTTAAAACTGAATTAGATATGCAGACTACAATTAATAATTCTAGACTTGTAAAAATAGTTATATATTAGCCATTAGAAAGAAGTGATAAGGAGTTTAATAGCTTAAATTGAGGTTTAAAAATCTCATTACTGCCCAAATCTATTTTAGTAGATGAGATGATAGCATCCATTGATTGAACTCTAGATTTACCAAAGTATCAGGAAGGTTTGATTACACTAGAGGCAGTCAAAGAGAAAAACTCTCAAATGACACAATATAATCTGAAGCAGAGTTAAATATTATTAAGAAGCTAGTCCTCAATAGATTTAAATTTACACAACAGTTTAATTTCATGAATTGAGGTATTCTTAAAAAATATTCCAGCTGGTAAAATTTGGTAGAAACATCAGGTGTGTTAGAAATGTTAAAGCATCTGACTAGGATTCAAGACTAACTTTACAGAGAGCAGCAGTATTTGCTATTAAAGATGAACCTATTGTTGCAGGAGATAAATTAAATTTCCATTGGTAATCCACCATTTAAAAACTGCAGTACATTATAATCCTGTATGTTAATAAACACTGTACAGTGGATAAACACTGGCAGTGGGTAAATGGAGCTGAATACAATTTCTCTTGGGCTGTTGATATCGGGCTAGCTGGAGTCAGTAGGACTCTACTGAATTATGTGGTCAGATTTTGGAACATATTTAGAAATATGGAACATGAAGCTTCTCTTAAATGCAGGGAGAGTTATAATGTACATACCGTCTTACCTGGCTTTAACCACCTTAAAAATGGACTAGTTTTTTTGTTTAAAAGTGGTATTTTTTACTTCCTTGATATTCTACAGAGATGGACATACATAATTAGAATGTAATTCATCCCACCTTAAGGGAATTTCATTTCAAAGTGCCCGTGGAGATATGCTCAGACTGATTTTAATCTGAAGAAGTAACCGTGGTGTATGCATATAGTGTAAGCATATGGGCCTAAGGACCAAGTGCTTTCATCCGCTTATGCAACAAATTATTTTCTAGCACAGACATAGCTGAGTAAATTTAGACTCTGCTTAGAAGAGATGCAGATCAGATGAACTTGCATGTAGCCTGTTCCTAATGAAAGACTTCAAAACTTACATGGGAAAGGAAGAAATTTTTGCTAGAAACATTAATTTTCATATCCTGATTCAGAGTAATTTTGGGAAGGGGGTGAGTTTACTTCTATAGAGTGTATCTCTGAGTTGATTCACTGGATCTGGTAGATTCAAAGAAGGAGTCAAAAATCTTAGAAAACATTTTAATAAAATAATTAATAAATTTTCTGGAAGGTGGGATTACAACCACTTTTTTCCTGATAATATGTTTACTTGTAGATTCATAGAATCAGTTGAGTATATCCAACTAAAATAGTAAGGTATATGCTTGAGAATATAAATGTGTATTAATAGATACAGAGTTTGGTTGTGTAATATAAATATTCTCACTGATTAAGCACATTTTAAAGGTCTTTTTGGAAAGCAATACATGTTTTTAGATCTTTATAATGCTTACATTTCAACATTTTAACATATTTAGGTCACCTTCCACACATCTGTCTGTCTTATGCAATCAAATAATCTCAAAATTTGAAAAAAGTAATTTGATCATCTACATCCATTCTCAACTAGTCTATTTTTTTAAACAGCGTGCTCTTTAGGTATTCATCTGGACAGTTTAAAAATTCCAGTCAGAGGTGATTTCATATCTGTAAATGACAGTGTAATAACTGTAATCACTATTATCCTGTTTAAGACAGTTCACCATGTGGCTAATTTTAAGCATTCAGAAGGCATCATTGACTTCAGTCAGACTGGTAGACCTACCATTATGCCTGCTTTTAAACGCCTCATCAACCCAGACAACTACCAACTACAACTTTCCTTGTCAGTCTAAGGAAAAGTAGATACTGACCAACATCATTTAAATATGTATTTAATTTACAATGATTTTTCCTGAGAGTATTATACATCATGAATAATAGTTTCTAAATACTTTTGATGTGCAGACACAGTAAAAATATCAGTGTTGACCTTAAAATCATCTCTGATCATTATAGTTAAACTTGCTGATTATTATAGTAATGCTGCTTATTACAGTAAAACTAAAGCTAAAGTTCAAACTAAGCATTTCAAATTAGTTCACTACATAATTAACTTGATTTTAAACAGAGGCAGCATATAGTAGAAAAGATTCAGTCATCTACTAAATCTGAAATGTTTAATCAAATTTTAACTATGTGTTAGTATACTTTGGCATCTATATCAGTCTAGTAAAAAACCTTGCCAACTGAAATGATAAAAAGGAATATTGAGGGTGCATAATGAAAGCAGAAATAAGTAGATCAAGGATTAAAGGAATATTATACTACATTTCTAATACTCCCAGTTAAGTGAAAAGAGTCTATGACGTATTATAGAATCACAAGGAAAACATTTTCATGTTCTTATTTTACTATCTTGAATACTACATTTTTGCACATTTGTTAAAGATGTCCATGATTTTAATGTCTTCTCAAAATTTCAAACTTTATAAGGGCCTTTGTTCCTCGAAAAGGTAAGCTGTTAAAATGTCAACCAACCAAAATAACAATTCCTTTAAAATTTGGAGATTTGAATTGGACTGATGACTGAAATGTGGATTTTGTAATCAAAGGTTTTTACAGTACAGTTTCCTCAGAAAAGAAAGTTTCAGTGGGTGTTGTTGCTGTTGGGGTTTTTTGTTTGTTTTTAAAATAAATTATGCATTCTGGGAATTAATCAATGCTACTGATGAAGATACAAAGCGTCTCAATTTGCCATTCATGGCAGTCTGGCCATGCAATTCATTCAGCTTGCATCCATGCACTGTCAGCTTAAATCCAGAGCTTGACAGAAAATGGGAAAAAGAGGGTTGGTGGAATCTGCGTTTGTTGAGGGGCTTTAACTGGAAGGAATACAAATGAGTGAGGCAGAAAATTCATAAAATATCCAGATTATTTTCTAAAATATTGTTTGTTGAACAAGCATTTAGTAGTTAGGGGGACTGGTTCTTATTATAACTGGTAACAGATAGGAAATGTGACTGACAAAGGTGAAGATACTGTTTAAGTGAGAGAGGTTTTGGGACATGTGACATGAATAGATGAGGGGATGGCTAAGAGATTAGGTGTAGGAAGATGCTAGCGGATGTTTGTCCTTGTTCAGCAGTGGTAGCCCACTCTGGATGAAGTGCTTTTCATTGCTTTTGAAATTCCAGAGTCTTGCTCTTGAGGTTAGTTTTTTTAACAGGGTGCCATTTAGAACTCCTTTGAGTGAAGTAAAATGCTATTTATTAAAAACATTAGAAGCGTCTTGACAGACCTTGCCTTCTAAACTGTACTTGAAGGAACTGTGCACATTTTATACTGCTTTCAGTTCTACTAAAACAGCTGAGACTTAGTCACAACTCTGGGAAAGTTTTTTTTGCCCAGTTTTTTTGTCCATAAATCCTAGAGTTATTACAACCGCTTCAGATAATCTCTGAGAATAACCCAGTAAAACTGGGACAGAATATTACCTGTTTGAGAGCTTCACTTTCTCCATAGCCGGTATACTTTGCTGGCCTTCCTTCAAGAACACTCAAATGCATTGCCATGGAAAAGAAAAAAACGTGTAAGCTTCTAGATGTATGGAACAGTGTGGCAACTCTCCAGGGAGAGTGTCTTCCTGCAGTGAAATTGCAAAGTGCATCCAGATGCTAGAAGGAAATTAATAAAAAATGCAAAATGTAATTCATTTGATGATCCACAAGAGGTTCTTAGGAACATGCAGTTCAGAGCTGCACAGTAAATGTGTTAGTTTGTTTAAAAGTCTGTCTAAATGCTACAGTCAGGGAATACCTTGAGTACCTTAAAAATACCTTTAAAAAGTGCTGTTTTGACTTGCCCAAGCGCTTTAAAGTTATTGGCCTGGACTCATCTTGCCTTACCTTTAGCAAGGAAGACATCCAAGATGATGAAAGGGACTTCGATCTTATGTAGTATGACCTTCCCCATTTCCCCCCTAACTCCAAAGGAGTTGCAGTAACAGGACTCTCAGGTGCTTCAAGGTGCATGGGACAAATGTGAATGAAAATATCTACAGCTGGTGCCTAGTTTACAGCTGATTTGTCGTTTTTAAAGTGTTTAGCCTTCATTCACATAGTTTTTTGGAATGTCTCAAAGTCCTCAGTGTTAGCTGTGCCACTTCCATACTTGCCATATCAAAGTCAGCAGAAGGTGTCTTGACAGAACAGGGAGGCTAACTTCACTTTATGTGGAAAAAGACAATTAGCAGCCAGACCTTCCTGTGATGCTGGTCCTGTTATGCATACAAATAAACAGATAAATCAATGAGATTACAATTATAATCATAAGGAACTACAGGTCAGGCTATGCACAAATAATAAAAAAATAAATTTTGCATGTCTGGCTTTTGATAATTTTTGGAAACTTCATGACTGACTCAGTCAGCCTGTTTTCTACCCCATAGACAGGGTGTTCATTCATGGGCATCCTGCTTGTTACTGCCAGAGCATAGTTCACAGTTTAGAGAACATTTAGTAGCTGTTGATATTTAAAAAATGGTTAAATCCAAGCCTCATCTAGTAGATGATTTTCAATAAAAACTCTGCTAAATAAGCAAAGCATAAAATTAATTACATTTTAATTAAATTTTTGAAGCTAATCACTGTAGAGAGTCCCCAGTAATATAACACATGGGGGGCACTAGATAACAGATTACAACAAATTGTAATGAAATGGAAGTTGAGTGGCTTTTAATTGACTTAACACTAGGGAAAAGCTAAATTTTGTAAGTAAATTCTGATCCAATGTAGTCAACTTCTTTACAGTGTCACTATGGCCCTGTTAAAAAATTTCATATTGCTAAGCTTACCTGAAGCTCAGGTTTATCAGAACATTAAAAACTGTAGAAAATATGCAGCTCTCAAATTTCCAGAGTTTTGATAATCTGTCAGTAAGATACATTTCTTTCTTATAATTTTGAATCATCTTTGCTCTTTACATGGAAAATGGAGAGCTTTTGTCAAGATTTAATTACTAATCAGATATTAGCTGTGTATCAAAAAAGGAAAGGAAAATGAAAAATTCATACATTTAAATGTAGGTCTAAAATTAAAATAGCAGTAAAATGTTTACAGTATAGTATAAAAATGAAAGGCATGAACAACCTTCTTTCATTTTTTTGTCTGTCTTGAAATCTGTGTTCTTTTTTTGTACACTCTGTGTACACACTTCGCTACTTCCTCTAGCTTTTCTCAGTTTGGTCATGTAATTTATTTTTCTATCATTCATTCTATTACAAATTTAAACCTTTTTTTTTTTTCTTATTTGCAATATAAAATTTAACAAAGACATTAAATCAAAATTCATTTTACCTTTTTTTCCTCAAGTTGAAAACCAGATGCAAGACCATTTGAATTGATGCAATTGGCATCAGGATGAGTCAGTGAAAAGCAGAGCATTTTTTCAATGCTTATTGTCCATAATGAGTGATTGAAGCAAAATTTGTAGCTCAATGGGAACGCAGAAACTGCTTGCACTTTTCATTATTAAACTGTCATAAATGTCTATTTACTATTAAATTGCAAGAGGAACTTTGGTGATTACACATAAGTTGGTAAATTAAAGCAACAATATCAATGCCATCGATGTATCTGTGCATATCAGAAACATAAATGCAACATGTGTTTATCTGATATGAATTTCTGTATGCTAATGGATTAGCTCTTCTATTTGAACAGCTTTATCAGATTATATTTGATTTGAAAGCTGCTCTTGAGCATCCAAGCACACACAGAGCTGATTTTCCAAGATATACAGCAATATACAGTACATGTCAGCTAAAAGAAAGAAGACTGAACACTCCATTCTTGAATGTAAAGGAATTATGAGAATATCAAATCCCATACACCTAAAGAGATTAGGAGGTGAAAATATAGCATTGACTAAAATGACCAAATGTTGGCTCCTAAAGCTATCCGTCTAAAATTCATGAACATTTTCCTATATATTTTCTCTTCCCTGTTCAGCTGTGCAGGGGAATGATAGAGAGGCATTGGGTGCTGTCTGTCAGCCAGGGTCAATCCACTACAATCTTTTGGAAATCTTATTTTCTATGGGTGTCTCTATGGCTTCATTTGAAAGCCAGAGCTTTAGAAAATTGTGTTTCTTTTACTTCTGCTATAAAACTGAGATTTTTAAACATAGAAGTGTAGTTTTTTGCATTGATATATTACTAATTTCTAGACGGAGAATCAAGATTTTTTTTAAAAAAATTGTTTCTGATTTTAGATGCCAATTTCTACTCAGTTACACTGGCTGTTCTGTTTTAGATGCATATATCTGTACAAAATGAGATGGCTTTTTTTTCTTCACTAAATTAATATCAGGAGGATAATCTCTGACTGTAAAACCCTTTATGACAAAGTCCAGAGAATGAGAAGGAAGGAATCTGCAGGAAGTTCCATATTTATTAAAAAGGTTATATTTTTGTTTGTGTTCTAGGACATTTGTTGAAGTTATATGTAAAAGCAACTTCTCAGAATGTAATAATTTTTTACTTTATTTTTGAATAGAAATATGTATATCTGTATTCTACAATCACTTAATCTGCAGTATGATAGTTATCAAATGTGGTCATACTGGCTAAACTCTACATGGAGGTGGAAGTGTAACCTTATTAAAGCCTGATTTTAACTGCTTTCACTTTTCTTTTGAGTAGTTTCATGTACATATACGCATGTATGTCTGCAGCTGTACTTCTGATTAGGACAGCAAATCATTATATCCTCTGTGCAAAGGACCTGTCTGGTCACTGCATTGAGTGCTCTGCCTTTCCAACATTTGTGCAGATCCTTGTTGAAGGAATGTTGTAGAGATTCAGGGTTTCCTGGACACATAACAGGATCAGCTGCTTACTTGGATTTTTGTTTCAGCAAGCCAACATACAGAACGCTCAGAAAAGGTTAAAAGACCTCACAATTTCTGGGTGGAATTTCCAAATGGAAAAATAAACCAAACAAACCATGTAGAAGTCTAAGTACCAGGGGACATGGAGTTCAATTTGAAACAATTAATTAGACACATCATGTGTTTTGCTTTATTGGTTCTTTCATTCCATCTTAGCCTTGTTCTATGTTTTAGACCTAGTTCCTCCCTAGCCTTACCCTTTCCTTCTTTTTGATAACAAATGCAAAGAACAGGGTGACTCAGCTACCAGATACTTTGTTATTTCCCATAATGAAGTCAGTTGCTCCTTCATGGAAAAACTTTTTTTCCTTCTTCAAAATGAAAATATGACAGAATAGCATGAGTAAGAAAACTGATTAAGTTATACTGAAATAAACTTCCTTTTTGAGTTTTGAATACATTATGGAAAACATAAAATATAATTTCTTGATAGGATCTGTGATTTAAAATATGAATAAGAAGTAGAATTGTAAATAATTTAAAGATTTATTAAGAGAGGTATGCACCAGGAACAAAAACCACCAACAATAAACCAAACCAAAGCAAAGCCAAAAGTAACCAAACAAAAAAAGTCAGATCATCCTCAACACATTTTCTTCCCTTTTTTAGATTGCTATGAGCTATAAAAAATTTTACTATAATAATAATTAATGTATATATAGATATTAAATATATATTTATAATTATATTGTAATTTATTTTAGTGCCATAATAAAATTGATTAGAATCATTCAATAGATAGGAGATAGGATCTATATTGATATGTAAAAATGAGAAGCAAGAAGAATGGAGAAGGTTTAGTAAGCAGAATGCACAGACAGTGATAAAAAAGAAATATACCTGAGATAGAAAGAGGCTATTTGCCTGTTAGTTACCACAGTAATTTCCTGTTACATAGTTTAAATTTATAGATTTCCAGTTTTTGAGTCTAAGCACTCTATCATCTTCTCATCTCACTTTTGAATTTAACAGGAAATTTTCTTTAGAAATTTAGTAAATTATCTTACGAAAATAGTTTTATGGAGTGATGGACTGTGTTATGATGTCTGCAAGTAATTTTGCTTAAAAGAATATAAATAAATAGAGATTACTCAGTTGACCTTACTTTTATCTTCAAGACTTTAAATGTTTGAACAGGGTGAAGTTCTGTCTCTGAAGACAACTGAGATGAGACAATGTAGTATTAACTCTGCAAACACTGTGTTATCTTAAAACATTGTGTGGAGAAAATACATCACTTGCATGGTAGTGATTGCTAATTGACAAGGATTGCTACCCAGGCCAGTTTCTTTTGGGTTTCCTTTGAAAATCATCTACCTAGCTGCTAGTAAAACACACTAATCTGGGGTCAGAGAAGGAGTGGGTGGAGGGAAATAATTTAACTATGGGAAGGGACATCAAATTCCCTTATTGCTGAAGATAGAGATACCCAAAATTTAGTGAACTCTTTCTACACAAAAAATGAAAGAACTCTGCACCAACTCTGTGTTTGGAAATGTTTTCCGGGGCAGAAGATGGATAGCAAGAACTGTTCCAGAAAGATGTTACTCCTTTTTGCTAGTTTTTCTACATAAGTAAGTCATGAAAGCCCATTTTAATTCATGTTATAAGAAATTTAGATAATATTAGTGCTTAAGAAATTACTTTCAGTTTTACAGTTCTAAAATATTTTAATAGTACTTACTGTTGAACATGCATGTCTAACTGGTTGAATATTGATAGAGTAGTTTCTTATAGAGCAGCTGAAAAAGTGCACCATTTTTAAACTTTGTGGAAAAGCAATGATGTACCTGGAAGCTTGCTAGTTTGATTTTTGATAGGCAAATGGAAACCTACATGCAATATATTAAGGCTTAAAGGGGGACGGGAAGCAAGGAAGTTTACTTGTGTTTTTATAGGTCTTTGGAACCTATAAAGGGGTTAGAAGATGAGAGCAATTTGGAGAGGAAAGAATAAGTAAATTATAATAAGGGCATAAATTCTGGTTTTTTTCCTAATAATATAGTAATAAAAGAATTCAGTGAAACCTAGAGATTTGTGAACAAATGAATTAAAATTATTAGAATCCTTGACTTTAACTCTCTGAAAGATGGTATAGAGAATCCTAGTTTTAATAGTATCACAAATATCTAAAGAGTGTAGAGTCAATATCATAAGGTGAGACAAATTCATCTGGAAGTTTTCCACATTGGCTATAAAACACAGTAGAACTTCAGGTACTTCAGAATAATTGCTCGTGACTGATCATACACCACTGCAGACCAATGATCCTTATCATCTGCATCATCATCAGATGGAGACTTGATAATTAATGTCACCCTGTAGAATACTATAATGACCTGCTTCCTTTTGCACTGGAATGACATTTCTGTTGTCCAAAGCAAAGATAGATAGATAGATAGATAGATAGATAGATAGATAGATAGATAGATAGATAGATAGATATTTAATCTGTTGGGTACAAATAGACTTTTATGTTTGGCCTTTGCAGATGGTTGGTGTACATGTGGCAGATCATATACTTCGATTACTTTGGGTTGGTTGGTGGGGTCCTGAGAAGCTTTGTACATGGGAGAGTAAGTTACATGTCAAGGTAATTTGGAATATATGAAAAAATTATGCTGTTTAACATGAGTTCCCCCAAACTTGCTCTTGAAATCAAGGAAAATAATTTTAATTTATACTTTAATTTATACAAAATTCGGTACACTGTTTGGGCAAAAGTAAATCTTTTTCCCCTTCTCTTTGCATTTCTTTTCCACGTAATCAAGGAAATTTTTCCTTAGCCATAAGAAATAAATGATTGAAGCCTTTTTTTTTTCCCCCTCCATGTATTTTTTTTTTATAATTAATCTAAATCTTCATTGCCACAAAGAAATAGAAGAGTGGTTTTGTCATCTCAGCTTGTGAAAAGAATTTCAGGTTTCAGTAGCTTATTCCAGTCTGCATCAGAGACTTGGATTGCAATATATCTTTTTAAGATTGTTCAACCACTACTTTTACATACAAATTTTGATGAGGAGATGAAGAAGAAAACTTTCACTTACAACACTGAAACTTGCTGAGCTTTATGGACTTCATTTTCTTAGTGATATTTAATTAAAAGTTATACCAATAAGTATGTGGAAATTATATAAAATGAAAAAAAATCCGGAGAGACCATACATACTAAAAATATGTCAGATTTACTGCATGGATTTAGATCAGACAATTAAATAAAGAGTCCTATTTCTGTGGCTACTCAAAACTATATTTCAGAATTCATTTCTCTCTGAAAGTTAAGGTGAAAAATGTAGAGCTTAATGTCCTGCTTTTTTTCTAAGAACTTTGTTTATCAGTTTTAACACATATAAGGAGTCTCTGTCGATGGTCACCTTTAGGAGTAGTACAAGAACATTTGGGTGATTGCTTACTGAGCCACAGAAGCATGAAATTCAATAATTTACCAGTTATGGATTTCTGCTTTGCTTGTCAGCTCTTGTAGATGGTCTCTATGTACTTTATGTCTATAAAGTACAACATTGCTCAAATGAATTATTAAAGTTAACGCCCCATCTTTATCACTGCATTCTTCTCCTTCCTAGACATGTTTCTTTTGTGGCTGGATTGTCACATTTCATGGAAAATATGCCCCTAGATATTTTGTTTTTCTCTTTCAAGAAGACTCCTTTTAGGAGAAGAGATTGTTGTGAAGTTTAAATTCAACAAAGCTGTCAGAGGAAAGGCTTGAGGATGAGAAGAAAAAGAAGAATGTTTTTGAGCAGCTGCACAGAATTTAATGGAGTTAAAAACAGCAAAAAGAGATCTATAAAAAATTAATACTGATTCTGTGGAAACCACTCCAAAACCTTGCAAAGATTAACAGAGAACGTTGAGTTCCACACCACCTCACTTTTAACCATATCATAGATTATATTCTGATGTTACTCTGAGCTAGTAAATGTTATAAAACTGATTTAAAAACTCAAGAAAAATGGATGCAGACAATCATATCCCAGGCTATGCGGAGTAACTCAACATTTTGGTTTCAGAAATGTACTTATATTCCTATCACACTGCTGTCTTTTGGTGACTTACAAAAGTTGCTTGAGAAGCATCTGTCAAAAGTGGCTATACTTTGCATTTTAAATTGATGGTTGTCTGTGACAGCAAATAATTGGCATAGTAAAATATTTAGCAATAACAGATGATGTAAATACTTGTCATGAACATGGAAAGGGCAACAAAGTCTATAATGAAGATGCAGTTGACTGTATTCTACAATGTTTTATGGAAACAAGCACTTAAAAGACCAGTTAGCATGGTGTAAAATGCTACTGCTGGTACATTTCTCTTGCTTTATCTTCTACTTCATCTCTTAAAAAGCCTGTTGATTTTTGAATGTGAAGGGTTACATGATACAGACCTATTGCACCCTGAGCTTAATATCGTGTATCTTTTTCTGTTAAGTGGGAAACACAGCTTAAACACATGTGAGAAGCAATAGGAAATAACAAATGAACAGTGCAACTTAAATTTTATCATGTAGATTCTGGCAGGTGGTTTGAAAACAATCATTGATGCTGTAGTTCTTTTAGTCTCTGCTGCTATATTTGTGAATTACATCAGATCTGATATAAATCTCTGTATGGATCTATGAGCCTACTTTGTGTGTAATCTATCATCCAGTGGTGAATGATAAAAATATACATGCTGCACGACACTCTCTACTCTGAGGAACTTGGAGTGTCTCATGTTGCTGAAATAGGAAATTATATGCTGGAAACTGGAGAAAAAAATCTGGATGAACACACAGACATTCCTGTCTTCATGCTGGTTAAGATGTGTGTGAGATAAGTGCTAGACAGCACCAGAATAACTTTGTTGGCAATTTAATAATGCTCTGTGACCTTACTGATCTACTCCACTTCTCAAAAGATCGACACTTGTAAAAGTAAAGTACCCTTTTACATTTCAAGACTGAATGTTGTGTTCAAGTTTTAAGTCAGCCAGGTCAAAGCAAAAAGAGACATAGATGTACAGTCATCTAAAATAGTTTATTAAACAGTGATTTTGAAATAGACTGTATATTTGACTTCCCTCATTCAACACAGACTAAAAAGTATTTTTCATTTAGAATTCATGAAAAAAATAGTTTATGGTGGCATTATGGTTTCTGAATAATATTGACTGAATAGAAGTCCTACTAAGTAGCTTTCAGTAATTAAGCTTATTCCACTACCTTGAATGTGCATCTCAGGTAAACCCACAGCATAGTGGATGATAAAGGTCACAAAAACCTGATTCTTTCAGAACACAAGGCCATTGACAGAGACAAAAGCTAAGAAAAAAATCTAGGTTTCCATTTATTTTCCCCATGTGGGGATCAAGAAAGTTTATACATACCATTTCCCAAATCTCATTTCTCAATGCAGCTTCGGTTTAAAAATGTTAAAACAGCCTGTGGAAATTTTTCTCATTTCTTAAATACACAGAGAGAAGTCCCAAACATTGGCTCTTGAAGCCTCTGTACAAATTTACTGCCACAACCTGAAGGTCCAACTTTGCAGTGGATTCTTGCTCTGAACCCTCTACCCAGAAGACTTTTATTATTGTTATAGGCATTGAGGGTCTTCATTTGCTGTATTCACATGCCATGTTAATAATTTTCCATTTCACATTCTTTCCATTTGTAGCTTGATGAAAATTGTCTTTACCAAAAACAGTGCTGTGAAATGAAGAAAAATATTTAAACATCTAATGAACCAAGTTTGACACTGAGTATCAAAAATAATGCATAAAGTTTAATTCGTTCAGATCTTTAATAGTGGTGATTTTTTTCTTTTTAAAATGTCCTTTAATTCTCTAAAAATCCAGTAAAGTTTGTATTTGACAGTGTCAAGGGGCAATTTCATCTTTGCTTTAAATTTCAACACTGTAAACATTTTTTGTCTAAGAAGAATTTGAATAATGCAAGGAATGTTACGTACACAGCGCACTTTCATCTGATCTCTGTTTTTTGAGGAGAAAAACAAACTTCCATTTTCTTAGATTAGAATCCCCCGCATCAAGCTAAGTGTGACTATTTGATTAGTTAGATAAAGTACACTTTTTTTCTTGAGAAACTCTCACTGCAAATCTTTAAAGGTTACCTTGTTATTTCTAGGTTTAGTCAATTGTAAAATAAATTATCTATATTCTCACACCTGCTGCTTTACCATTCATACACATGATGCTTTATAAGAGGAGTAGAGGAAAGGTTGCACATACAAAAGATTCTATATTTCAGATTAAAGAAAAGAACAAAATACCTTGGTGCTTTAAAATTTTGATGTACATCTACCAACAAAATGATGTCTCATGGAGCTAGTCCAAAAGGTATTAAAGAAAATTTTTGATGACTTTTTAACTGTCCCCTTAAAACTGATTCTATTGAATCTTTTAAAATGCATGAGCACACACAGAGACATGTTAATTAAAATAACATATTATTATTATTATTATTATTATTATTATTATTATTATTATTATTATTATTACATGAAGAACTCCAGTTATACTGAACTCAACAGCACGAATACTAAACTGATATATATATTTCCATACAGTGAAGAATGTAAAACTGGTATGTGTATACCATTACAAAATTTAGTATAATACTAAACTAGTATACACATTTCCATATAGTATATATCTAGAGCAGACTCCCTTGGACTTATTAATGTGAATAGTTTCAGGGAAGTCAAGGGTGTTACACTGATAGGTAAAGAAGGCAGGACTGTGTAATTAATTTTATTTCCAGCTGTTGAGATTTCAGACTATAATTCCAAGCTCTCTAAGCAAACATCTTTTTCTTTACTTCTTTCCAGGCAAACTGATCAGAGGTGCTTTGGGGATTGGCTGTGTGCCCAGTTTCCACAAATGCCAAAATCTCCTGCACACTGAGTTAATTAAAATTGACTGCTTGTCTTAGGCAGAAGAACCAGGCTAAATTCTGGTTTGTTCTAAAAAAAATGATTGAGCAATTTAGGCAAACAGAATAACTTTCTAGTAAGCCAGGGAATAAAAATAACATTGCTTTGCTTTGAAAAAAACAGATCATATTTTTATTTTGTTTTCATTTCTATCTCAAAGGCTTTTTTTCTGTTGTGTTTTGTTGTTTTTTTTTTTATCCTGCTGCAGTGAATTGTAAATTGTTAGATCTATGTATCCCAAGGACACAAAGGCGTATATCAAATGAAGGGTATAGACAGATTTTACAGACTGAAGCAATAAATGACAATAAAAAATCTAATCTTGCAGATGTTTAAACCTCACAGGTGTCTCCCCTTTTGACTGAAACTTCCCCAGTGCTTATGTGTGACTTTCTCACTGAAATGCACCAAAATTGCTGCAGTCTACAGGGCTCAGCAGCTGTCACAAGACTAAAAGCAGCCAAGTACCAAAGTCTCTAAAGGGCATTTAATATGCATTTCCTATGAACAACTGATTGACATTGACAATAGAGCTCACAATGAACTAAAAACATGTCTAAGATTTATAGCATTTGTACACTCAGGTTCAATGATCTCTGGTTAGGGGTTTAAAGTTCACACATTCCTGAAGATGTTTTTGTTTTACTTTTGGTGAGTACTGTGGCCTAAGGTAAGCAGGGGAAGCACTCCCTTCTTCTTCCTCTGCTACTCTACAGGGAATATTATGTGATTCATAGGACTAGACAGACAGAGGTAAAAGAAGAACTTGATGGGTAGCCAGAAGCCCTATAATGTACATCATTCTATAATTCAGCTTTTATAGTCTTCATAAATTTTGTCTTGGCTTCAAGAGGCTCCCTTATGCTTTTTAGTAATCAGTATTCTGGGGAATAAAGATGAGCAGACTTGACAAGAAACCCATAATTGACTATTTCCCTGATGAGTCCCCACCCCACAAGGTTACAGTCATATGCAGGGTGTTCCTAATGGATCTTGAATTCTCCTTTGCATAGTTGAAATCTCAGTCTGCCAGGTAAAGAAGGTTTCTAGCAAGAAATGGCCCATCATTTGTTAAAGCATCCTTCCGGGGAAAAGTGACATGAATTTGCTAGTAGATGACATCATATCACAGCTTTATTTTAAAAGAAAAGTCTTTGACTTTTAAAAGGATCTATACCAGAATAGGTTTCCAGCCTCTGGATATGAAATGAACAGATGTGTCTCCTTATGGGACTATCAACCCATGGAGTTTCCTATTAGGGTTTCCTATTGATTTTATATTTATGGCTTGCCCAGCACACTGGCTATTCTGGTTTGCAATCTGGGATATAAGCATCTGTCTGGGATGAGGAACGGATGCCCTCAAATCAATAAATAGCCTCAAAATATATTTTTAGCTGTACATTTTTGCGTTTTCCCAAGAGAATTTGATTTAAAATAAGATTTTTCTTTTTTTTTTTTTTCCCTAGAACTATCTACCTGCTAAGTGATGTCACTGCTTAACCTACATGATTGTGATTGTGTGTAAAAGTGTCAAATGCTGTTCGTAAGAGCAGTGTGGTGTTAATTTTACCTCTTGTAATGACCTGGGGAATCTAAACAGAATTATTAAGTAATCCTAATAGGGATGTTCACAAATAGGTTGTTCACAAAACAAGCCATGGAAGGAATCAGGCAGCCTAATGTTTAGCCAACAGATGTTAATCTCTACAGTGCTCTTTAAGACATGTGTTTATAGGCCTTAGGGACCAGTTTCAAAGCAGGACCCAAGATGCAGAAACAATTCACATCAGACCAAAGGTTAAAACATACATTACATGTTAAGGAATTTTTTAAAAAAGATAGATATAGATAGAGATATATAAAGATATAAGCATAAATATATAAAATAAAATTAGAGAGAGAAGATATACAATTGCTTCTAATTTTGTGATGAATTGTATGTGGATACACACTAGGATAAGGTTTTCTTATTTCTAATCTTGAATTATTTTACGTATACTTACAGGTTTTTTTAAAATACATTGCTTAGGTGAAATGTTAAATGGGTCTATTCTTCTTAATAGAAGAATTCATTATAAATTGAATGCTCAACTTACTTCCTAACTTGCCTTTTCATTGTGTTTTAAAATGCCTATTGGATTAAATGTTATCATTTGGGAGAATTTTTGAATGTAGTGAATAAATATAAATATGAGCAAACATGCAAAATGCTTGTATATGTCATATTTTTCACTGTTAGATTATTTTCAGTTTCTCACTAAGCAGCAAAAATAATACTTACACTGCATTAAACAAATTTGCTGAAATCCTCTAAGTAATTCACATTTTAAAGAAAGGAAAATATGGAAAAATAAAATTAGCAATTACAAATGTCTCGACAATGACAGCTGCAATTTCATCAATATTTTGTGGTAATCTTCCTGCTATCTCATTTAGAGCTTGTTTAGAAGTAGCTTGGGTACACTGCTGACTGGTGAAGCACATATCCATTGTTTGTGTCTTACACCCTTTTTGCACACTGATTTTTAAACATATTTCCTACCTTTCATTCATTGTTTTCTCCTTAGTTCTTTATCAATAAGCTCAATGAACCATGATTTTAAAACTATGTCTAGAATAGAATTTTAAATTGATAAATATTTTTGCAATATTTAAATGTAAATCCACTTCATATCTTAATGAGATTAAAATCTGGAAAAAGTTAGAAGTCAGGTGAACTGCAAAAAAATCAAAAATTGAACTAAATCATTAACAAGGAAATTTGTTTGATCCGTCCAGTATTAAATGTTTAAAAATGTAAAGGTACAAGCTGCATTGACTAATTTTAAATAAAACTACCCTGATCTATGTATTTCTTCATTATACTGAGTTTTGTGCTACTTAGGATCAATAAATAAGATAAATAGAATTAACAGAAAAGCATCTAATATCAGTAAAACAGAAAAAATGAGTAAGTCTTATATGTCTGAAGAATTTGATTCTTCAGCAAAACCTGTTTACAGTCTTCAAAGTAATGCTGTCACTTATTAAAGGCCAAGTGTAAGTGAACAATTAAGTTTACCTGAAATGGTCAAGGAACCATAAATCAGAAATGGTTTGAAAGTGAGATTATTCAAGATGTTACATGAAAGTAATGTGAGAAACATGACAAAGTAACAAGACTGTTATCACAACTTTAAGACAAAAATCATTACTTGAGTGAAGAATTTTATTTGTTTTAAAATAAAAAAATAATTTCCTTTTTAATTTTCAGATTTCATTTTCTTATAGAGGTAACAAAGCTACTAACACATTGAAAGTATTTCTTCTTTTCTAGTATGGCTTAGTACATAAACACATACTGTTCTCTTTTCAAACACATTTTTCAGAAACTGTCTCTGCATTTATAATTTATAATAGTTTATAATAATTTATAAAAATCCAAGAGTGGTGTTTGCATTTGAGTGTGGGCATGTAGATCTAAGCTAGGCATTTGAGGGATATATTTCAATAGAAGTAATAATAGGAGGTTTCTTCTCAAAGGCATCTAGAGAAAGAGTGAAAGAGAATTTTATAAAGTTTCTAGAACATAACCATTGCTAGGCCCAAGGAATTACAAAATAAGATTCATACAGGCCACACAAAGATTAAAACATTCAGCAGTATCTGCCTTAATTAAGGTTAAGATGTTAGAATCCAGGCTATCTTTTTAGACTTGCCCTGACAGCCTGTTACTTCCATTTTCTTTTTAGCAAAGGATTCACCTCTAAGAATGCACATACAATGCAAGAGAACTGAAATTTTTGTCACAAATCCTTAGCTCCTAATCTTGGATTCAGGTATTAGATATTCTTTTGCTTTGTGTTTCCTTCTCTCTACACTTGTTAAAATGGATATGTAATTAAAAAAAAAAAAAAAAAAAAAAAAAAGGAAAACTTAAGGTACAGCTGGTTTTAAACTTTATGTAAGTTTAAGGTAAATATCTATTCTAACAAGATACTCTCAGCAGGACCTAAGAATAATCCTTAAAGGCAGTTTTTATGGGGCCACTTCTCACTTTTCCCTTTCTGCTAACATTCCATGCTGATCAGAGAGTCTCAGATAGAAAAAACTTCATATTGGAAAAGTAATTCAGCTTGCTGGTGCTTACTGCTGACCTAGGAACCTTTGTGCATTGACTCTGTCCATGTTACGTATAATTTTGAGACTGAACACTCTTAGTATTGCTTAGCAATTTTTCCAGCTCATACCACTTTGTCTGGAGGCATTGCTTCAGTCCCACTCCCACTGATGCCATTCTCCACTCCTTTCTTCCTTTCATTTTCTCTTCTCTCCTATCTGACTGACCTTCCTTCCCTCATTGATCTTCCTTTAACAAAAATCCACTTGAAAAAGTTAAAGGCTGGACACAGTTCAAACAGAAAAATGGAGAACCAGCAGGAAGACTGCAAACCTAGACATTATTTGCTCTTCTCTTGTCAAGCTCCATTCCTTGGACTTGAACAGACTGCAAAGCTTTTAAGCTGCCTAACAAATTCTCTAGCAACTACATATGATGAGTAAGTGATAAGTAACTTAATTTAGTATCTTTTTCTATTTAGAAAAGAGGGCAAGCCCTAGAGGGCATCTGGTCTGTGATTATTTCCATAAATTCTTGGCTCCAAGTCCTGTTCTCAGGTTATGCATAATTTCTGTTCTGTTATGCTTCAGTTTTACTCTAGAGATGTAAATGAAAAGCTGTTAAACTACAACACATGTAAGAAGAAATTATGGCAATTTTCATGTTTTGTGTGCTGTCACTGGTTACAGAATGGTTAAGAAGTTTAGGGTTTTTTCTTTAGCTGTTCAGTTTGCTTATTTCTCTTTCTCTAATCTAGTGCTGGAAAAAGTATGGAGGCTAACAAGCTCAAGAAAAGTAAAAGGATAAGCCTCAATTCTATTTCTCACACTACCTCATGGATTTGAAGTAACTCCATTCAAGTTGAATGAGTGAGAAGGAATAAAAAGAAATCAATTTTTTGTTTTACATTTACCATTAGCACCTAATTTTTTGGTATTGTCATTTAGGATCGGTGACAGAACTAGGGTAAACAGATAAAAAGAAGTAAAAAAATCCTGCATCATTAGTAAATGACTATGACAGTGAACAAAATAAGGGTACATTGTTACACTAAAAAGGATTACAGTTTTTCTTGAAATGAAAATAAGTATGTAAACCCCAAATAGTAGACAAATACACTTGCTTCATAATTAACTGTGGTGTGTACACGCCAAAAAGAACTAAAATAATCCTCAATAACCTACTGTTAGTAAATCTAGAAAGAAACTAAAAGATAACATGATATAGCTTTAAGTTACTGTTCAGTTAATTGGTATGCTGCAAGAGCAATCAAATTAAAGTTAGATAATATCCCCCATCAAAAGCCCCATTTTCAAATTGCTAGAGAAGGAGTCAAAAAGTGATTTTCATCCAATAGGATTTAAGGGTCTCAGGTGTTCATTACAGATGGTACTGATTTGTCTCATGATTACATTTCTTTTTTGAGAATGTTTCCTCCTGCCCTTTGTTAGAAGTCCAAATGGAGAAGTTTTATCTTTCCTCCAGAGATCTGCCTTTTGCATAGCACAATGTACCATTTACAGCAAGGGCTTAAAAAGATTTTCAAGAGGAAATAAAAGGATCTCCTAACCTTGCTGTAGTATAAAAGAGTGACAAACAGGAACTCTGAGCTGGTGAGTGGGGTGATATTGACTTTATTTATTGGTAAGATGGACATTAGATCTGAAAAACAAGGATGCAGCAGACTCAAAGTTTTGAAAAGAAAAAGAGGCACAAACATATCAGAGAAGTAACTTTCCTGCTCTTCAATAAGTTCATGGCTGGCAGTGAGTTCGGTTATCCTGCACTTTCTGAGAAGGTGCCCTTGAGAATCAAGGATGATTGATGGAATCTAAATCAGTGTGTCTTAGCAATGTGGTCAAAGAAACATTGAAAAAAATATTTAATTCTTTTAAAATAGTATAAAAATGCTTTGGGAAGAGTTGAGATGATATTAGAAAAAATAAATGTTCTTGTAAGCTTTTACAAATTCATATGTTAAGGTACTTGAATAAATCATTTGCATGATAGAGGAAACTCTTAACAGTTTTCTATTTCCAACATTGGTCTTACTTTCACCTATTAGAAAAATTTATCAAATATTAGCACACTGAAATTTGTCATCTGTGGCTTGAGGAAAAAAACTGATGGACTAGTACAATGTCCTCACATTACTGTGACCTTCCGCTTGTTTTTATCTCTTCATAAAGTATGATTTTTTTAAAGAAAGGAGCCATTCATTGAAGCAAAAGAAAGAAAGAAGTGTTTACCAAGATCTTCCTATATCTTTAATTAACTTCAAAAGTCTCAGAACTTTTTACAAGTTTAAGGGTTCCATCCATAGGCCTTCCATATTTTCTCCTTCCATTTCTTCCTGAATACAAGCTACCAATTTCAGCTGTATTTGAAAAAGTGATGGAAGCTTTATGAAAATATGTATCTGCAGTGAAAGGATAGTAGATGTCAGACATTGTGCAATCCATTTTGACTGTTGCTTTCCCATAAATCAGTAGGTATGTAATGCCCATTCTACTGACTCACCGTCAGGATGGCTGTTACCTTGGAAGGGTTGTCAAAAAGAAAGTGAAACTTGGGGCATAAGGGACACAAAGGAACAAAAAGGGAGGCTTAGCTGGTATTCTTCCTGCTTGACAAACAACTTCTATTTGTTTATTTAACTTCATATTAATTTATGAATGGGCTTTTCAAGTTGTCTCTGTGATTTTAGGCATTTCAAATTTATAGAGGTTAGATCTTGGTATCTAACTTCTCAAGGCTTGCTGGAAATTGAAATAAAAAACTTCAGACATTATTTTAAATATTAGCCATTAATCTTGCCTAAAATCAGATTTTGTGAATAATTTATATATAAAGATGCAGGTATTTAAAGCTTTTAAATTTTTTTCCTCTGGATTTTTCATTGATTTCCTCACTGATTATTTTTGATTATGGCCTGTTAAAAACCAGGGTTAATTAGCAGTAATCTTGGTAATTTTTAGTTCACAGATTACTACTAATTTCCTTGTTACTTAGTGAAAGTAGAAAGTTTTTCTCTAATAATTGTCTGACTTATATAGTTGTAGAATAATTTGTTACTTTTTCTACTATCATAAGACTTATCTTACACTGCCATTTAATTGTTTAGCCAAATGTCATGAAAATAACAGTGTGTCACTGGTTACATAGGTGAAACAGTTAAAATTTTCAAAACTATATGAGTGTGTCTATTTATGAAGTTATCAAGAATGTTGTTTCCTTTATTTGCTCAGCACTTATGTATAAAGTTGTAAACCTCTTTGTTTTATAATAATTTTATTGATATTTAATTTTATAATAATTTTATTATTATTTATAATGATATAATGATATTTATTTATTTGTTTGGAGATCTTTGCTTGACATTATCAGCAACACAGGGAAGGCCCAGACTCCATAATTCTTTCTATAAGTAATCAAACTACTGCATTTTTTCTGTGGATTTCTGATATATTTCCCCCTAATATTCCAGATATGTAAATTTAAAAAAAAAGCTGTATTATAAAAATATTCATGTATAAATGCTCGCTTTTGAAACAATTTTCTATTTTTTAGTCATTTGCTTGATAGCAAATAGCAGTTCAGTTAATGATTTACATTCATTCCCTGTCAAACAAATATCATAAGACTGTAGAAGACCACAGCAGCAGTCATGGTTTATGAAATATTTTTCAAATAACACTTGAGAAAAAAATATTCATGCACGCCCAAATGCATTTTGATAAATCAATTTGAAAGTGGTCACGTCTGCTGAAAACTGATCCAAGAAATAATACCATCAGTTATATGATATCTCCTGACAAGTGTCAGAAACAAAGTTGGTGTCATATAAATGACATCTATATTTGTAAAAGTAATGATGTTCTGTGTCAGACAGACTAAGGTGGTATAAACACCTTTTATACCCTGACACACACACACACACACACACACACACACACATACATACTTGTCATTTAAATACTCAGTTAAAGTAAAATTGAAAAATTACGTACTAACAACTAATTGCTGTAATTAAGGTTTTGATAATTTTTATTATTTCAGTTATTATTATTTACTTCTCTGCCAGTAAATATTCTAGCTTTTTTTCATTATTGTTGGCACATAAAAATGTTCTGCCATGTATATGTATATGTATATGTATATGTATATGTATATGTATATGTATATGTATATGTATATGTATATGTATATGTATATGTATATGTATAGAGGTAGTTTTAGGCAGCAAAAATCCCTTACTGCTATTTTTCTGGTTGTCTAGCACTGCAGTATCACTGTAAGTTCTGCCATGTTCTCCCAACAAGAAACACAACTGAAATATAAGAAATTCTCTGTCCCGATGGGTCCAGGTACTATCTCAAATCCAAAAAATTCCAGGCCAGATTTTAATATATCTGAAATGAATCAGCAATACAGAAAGGTCAGGGACTTTGGTCATGAAAAGGCAGAAGGGCAGAGAGATGCTGAGGTAGAATACGATAGTGAGGGCAGAAATTTTGTGTTCTAACAGTTTCTTTTATGACACACTGCTAGAATAATTAACAAAACTTTTTCTGTTTACATACTTCACCCTCAACTGTTAAAAAAATCTAGGGCACCTGTTCACATTTGATTTACAGATCAGGCTTATGAAGGGAAAACACCTACTCCACACTCTAATTATGTAAATTAGTGGCTCTTTCTCTGTAATGAAGCTGGTTTTCCTTCTTAGAACTTGTTGAACTTTGGAAAGCTGGAAAGCTATGCTTACATAATAACAAAATTGTAGTACAAATTTCAGTTACACGTAAGCAAATCTACTAATCAAAGCCCCAATTCAGAAACAGCCAAGGATGCCTCCAACTTATTTCTGAATGTGTTTTTAAATCTAGACTTATGTAGAAAAGCAGTTAAGCACACACTCAGTCCATTGAACTTAATGTTTAGCCTTCTTTTTTTTTTCTCCTGAATTTTATATAAATAGCTGCTACAAAAAAAGAGTGAAAGTTGAATCAGCTACAATTTGGCTGTGATAGTAGAACAATCATGTCATTGAATCTCTTCATTATTTTTATTAAGTGACATTGAGGTAGTTTTAGGCAGCAAAAATCCCTTACTGCTATTTTTCTGGTTGTCTAGCACTGCAGTATCACTGTAAGTTAACTGACTTGGAAGTAGGCATATAAAACCTCCAGATAAATTTTAATTTAATTAATATTATAAAATATTTATTGAATTTGATGATGTGTATGCCAAGTAGAATTAAATTCAATCTTTATACCACAGGAATTGTTTGAATTTCTTAACTAACAAATAGAAGAATATTTCAATAGTGAGTATTTATAAATAAATATTTTACATAAAGTGGGTTTTTTTTTCAAATATTAGGAATGTCTGGAATATTAGGGGGAAATATATACTTCCAGAAATCCATAGGAAAAAGGCAGCAATTTGATTACTTATAGAAAGAATTATGGAGTTTGGTCCTTCCCTGTGGGGCTTTTTTTAAGACTAAGCAGTTTGGAATAGTTAATCTTACTCTTGAAAATGTAGCCTATAAATGGTATAAATTGCTTACAGATACCAGCTCTGAAGAGAATAATTACAAATCTGCTGGAGTTCTTGAACATTCTGCTTGGACCTCTGTGGAATCACGTTGCCTGCATGTTTAGAGAAAGGACATGTGACATGATAAAGCTGTGCCTATAAAAAAAATTACAAAATACTCCTGTATACCTTCCAGGACTTAACTGAAAGTGGATTTTAAACAGATACTGAGGAAGCTGAAGGACAGAATATGCCCTTTCTTCACACACTGTCTCATGGAATATTAGTCACTGTTGCTGTTTTAAATTGCAGTTAAATTACACCAGGACTAACTGAGAAAGTGCTTAGACTGGTAAGGAAAAAAAATAAATCAAAAAATCCTGAATAAAATAAATGCTAAAGAACATAGGAAAAACCCCTCAACCCTATTGTATTAGAAGGAGGATTGATGTGGTCCTAAAACTTCTCAATAGCCTCATTGCTGTGTTCTCAGAAGGCCTGTGAGAGGATTTTGTAGGAGGCTTAAAATGTAGTATTGGCAAAGAAATGTAAACCTATTCCTAATGCCAAATAAAAGCATCAAAAGGGAGTAGAACATGATAAAATCCTCAAGATAAAAGCAGTAGGAAGACAGCTAGTCAACAGCTGTGAAAACAGAATTAAAACTTGCATAAATTGGAAATAGTATTCCCCAAACCAAGGCTGAAACCAAATAATAGAGTATGTATAATCTCAACACAGGATTCAAACTGGGTCAATAGGATATCGTGACTAATTTTGTGGATGACTGCCAACATGCTCAAGCAATTGCAGCCTATTGACCAATGTCAAACAGTTCAAGTTTGCTTTCCTCACAGACTTGAATTTTCAAATAAATATATCTCAGAGCAAACAAGCCAGGAACTACTGAGCAACATAGTGCTGAGTGTTAGGTTTGAAGCTTAAGTCAAATCACATTTAACCATATTTCAATATGGTATGTGGATGATAAGAGTAAGGATTTCAAACATGCATGGGATTTGGAAGAATGAAGGAAGGGCAAATTTTACACAGTATCAAGACATATAAAAAAATTTAAAAATATACGAGACCATACTATAAAGAAAGTACCAGTTCCAGTTGTCAAAATACATTTCTATTGCTTTGAATAATCTAATTAAACTAGTTTATCTGCAGAAAAAGATATTTTCTCTACTTGTTCTGTTCTTCTTAACTTTTTTTTATTCGCATTTACTTTAGGCCTTTTTTTCCGTTTATGCATTTTTTACAGATGTTCATCTTCCTTCAGCTATCACTTTACTCTTTTTTCTCCAAGGAAATGAAATTTCACCTACGCATATAATGCTGAATTTTTATCTTCCAGTTGCAGACAAGATCTTTTCTAAGTGTCTTCTGCACCAACAATTCTGTGAAACAGAGTCTGTATCTCAGCTAGTGAAGAGGGCATGGACTCAGAGGCTGGAATGTGAGTAGAGGGGCAGGCGTTGATCTCTTCTCTCTGGTGACCAGTGACAGAACCTGAGGGAATGGCTTGAAGCCGTGGATTAGGGTTAGAGTTCCACAGTTTTGAAGTCAGCCATTTGGATAGAACTAGTAGTCATCATGAAAGCCACACTTATGCTTCTGATCAAAAATTGAAGTCAAATTCAGAGCAAATTATATGTCAGTTGTTATTGATTTTGGGGGTCTCTTATCACTCTATTACTTCTATGTTCTTAATTTCTCTTCTTTTTTCCGTGCCATTTATTTTCCTTCCATTTATTTTCCTTCTCCCTTTTAAGAGAGACGTCAATAAATCCTTCATCTTCCTCCATCTCTGTGTTCCTGTGAAATAATTTCCTATGAAATTGTCTACCTTATTGTGTAACTGCCTCCTACTAGCATTTTGTGACTCACAGGTCTCTGTCTATGCTCTTGATCTGCCAAACACCTGTTCAACCTCATATTTCTGTTTGTCAGATGTCTTCATTTATGTCAATTGTTAATGTACTAGTAGCAGATTACCGACACAAAGTAAACTTCTTGTTCTTTACCTTACTGCACCTTCTAGGCATTATCAAACATGCATAATTCATAAAATCATTATTCTTCCTAAACTACTACTTCTATTGTAACTGTAAAGAAAGGAGAAAGTGATGTCTATGGCATTTTTCATTTTCTTCCTCAGGTTATTAGCTCTTGTGGGTTCCACTGCTGTAAGAGTAATATTTTGAACTTTCTCAAGTTTCAATTTTATTACTCTCTGGTTTGAAGAAATTTAATCTGTTGTTTAAATACTGTAAAAGTAGTATCCAGTCTTGCATGCATTATCCAAGAATTATCTCATATGAATATTAAATAAGAAAAGATATATTTTCAAGTTGGAGTGCTTTTGAGGGTGGAGGAATGTTTGCCTAAACTATGATAATGATATTGGAAAAGAATTAATTCACTGAGTTTGTAGAAGAAATAATTGATACTTATCAACACTTCTTGATGAGTTCACTCATCAGGAGTCATGAATCATACTCATGGTTCATATGATATTACAGTTTATATCCCACCCTTGCTCAAAACTGTATAAAAAAGTCAATTATTTTAAGAAGGTTGCTTCCTTACAATATATATATATCTCACAGAATCATTAAAGTTAGAAAATATCTCCAAGATCATGGAGTCCAGCCTTTGACAAACAATGTCATGTCAACTACACCATAGCACTAAGTGCAGTGCCCCTCCAGGGATGGTGAACCCACTTTCCTGGCCAGCCTGTTCATGGAGAAATTCTTCCTGATGTACAACCTGAATCTCCCGTCACACAGTTTGAGGCTCTGTCCTCTCATCCTATCACTAGTTCCCTGTGAAAAGAGGCTGACTCCCACCTTGCTACAGCCTCCTGTTAGGTACCCAGGAGGTAGAGGACAGTAAGGTCTCCCCTGTGCTTCCTTTTAGCCAGGCTGAACACCTACAACTCAGCCACTCTCAACTCATGTGATTTACTTTCTAGACCCTTCACCAGCTTTGTTGGACTTGCTCTTCTCTGGACTTGCTACACTGCTTCAGTGTCCTTCTTGTAGTGAGGGGCCCAGAACTGGACACAGTACCTGAGGTGTGCCCTCACCAATGCTGAGTACAGAGGGAAATTGCTACCCCAGCCCTGCTGGCCACACTATTCCTGATACAGCCCAGGATGCCATTGGCCTTTTTGGCCACCTGGGCACAGCTGATGGTTCATGTCCAGCTGCTGTTGAGCAGCACCCCCAGGGTCTTTTCCATTGAGCAGCTTTGCAGCTACTCGGCCCCCAGCCTGTACCATTAACTGGGGTTGTTGTGACCCACACTCAGGACTTGGAACTTTGCCTTAATGAGCCTCTTACTCTTGCTCTCGGTCCATTGATCCAGCCTGTACAGAACCCTCTACAGTGCCCTCCTTCCCTCCAACAGATGAACAGTCTGTCCCAACTTGGTGTCTAAATTTGTCATGCAACTGAAAAATTAATATTAATATATTTCATAAGCAGCCATATTTCATTACCTTGAGAATAAAGAGAATGAAGCAAAGAATGAGTAGTTTACAAAATAGTGTCAGTAGGAACTAAGAACAAATTTTTTGAGTTTCTCATGAATTCCTGGAATCACTCTCTTCAACATCAATTATATTAATCCAGTTACTTACTCCACTGCCTGGGTTAATAAAAATTCCTAGAGATTAAAGGAAATTATTTCCAAGGGTAATCAATACGAAAATTTACACCTACTTTTAAGAAGCAGAATAGGATTTCCCCATGAGACATATCAAACATGTTTAAAATAAGTAACTAGCTGAAAAGTGTTTGTATAAAAATGAATCCAAAGTAAAATCTGAATTAGTCAAAAACTATTGTCATGCAGAAAATAAAATTATATGTTCTGGAAAAATTTGTATTTTAATAACATCCAGCAACTGGTTAAGAATGTAGTCTCTCCTATCTAGTCAGAGAGCATGTTCTAATCAGAAAGGATCTGAAAATTTTTCATAAAAATGCTAACACCAATGTTCCTTTTGAACCATATTATGGTTTTGTTTTATCATGGATGTTGAAATGTTGATTCTTGCTTTTACTAAAGAATAGAAAGGATGAAAATGAGCAATTTCTGCCAGTGAGCTGAAAGAATTGTAAAATGTCTTTAATAAAAAGAAAGAAAATAGAATAAAAAATGGTTAGAAAAATGGTGAGAAAATAGAATGGAAAATGGTGAGAAAAACATCTCTAGCAAACAAGGTTAGTTCTTGTGTGCTAGGATGATATATGCTCTTATTTTTAAATGACATGGTTATAAGATTAATGGGAAAAGCATTATTAATGTCTATGTAAATCCATGCATTCATTAATTGTAATATTAAAGTTAATGCTTACTCTCCTCTACCTCCTGGGTACCTAACTTAATATTAATTAACTTAATATTAAGTTAATTAATTGAGCATTTCAAATCCAATTACTTTGAATTCTGCATCTTCTTCCAAAAAGCCAGTTTTCCAGGGACAATTTATAAGTAATGAATTTGGAAAACCACTAAAATCTTAACATTACTCACAAATTATACAGTATAATCCTTGTGATTATTTTCACTGCAAGGCTTTACACATGATGGAAAGTGAGAAGAATCAGTAACAGGAAGGAGAACATCTTGTGCTCCTAACAATGTTTGTGGGAGTGCCTCCTCAGCCTCCCCTTGGCAAACTGTCCAGGATGCCAACAGTTGATAAAACAGACGTGAGCACCAACAGAATATCCAAAACTGTCTGAGAGGGAGTTTGCCCCAAACTGACAATGATAAACAAGATATCCATCGGCCACAATAAACAGCTTGAGACCAATGGCATTAGCTTGAGCCGAACTTCAGGAAGAGCTTGAACATTTGTGATAGTGGGAAGAGAGAAGAAAGCAACAGAGAAGAGTCAAAACCTGTTTTGACACTGTCAGAAATCACGCCACTGACACTGCAATCCGTGACCTTGACCTTACTGAGAATCCTTCCATCAGACGCCATGGCCGCAGGCATCTAGCTGGAGGACTGACAGTAGGGGTGCGCGAAATAAGAAGATACACTTCTGAGGTACATGTCTGAAGTTGAGGTGGGGGCTTGTTCATGAGAATGTTTTGTTGTTTTGTAGAGACTGTCATGAGCACATGTAAGCCTAGAACCTACATGTCCAGCAGAAGGGTACAGAAATAAAGAAATTCTCATTCTCAAAGAGGTCTGGGAAGTGTTTTTGGGGTGGACTCTGAGGGGAGTGCATGTCTGCCTGTGTGCATGTCTCGGGATTGTTTTAGAAGGTGGTTTAGAAATGTCCAGGTGTTCTAAGTATCGAATATTATGTTTTGCCTTCATGAATGCATAATTCACTAAAACTGCTGGTTAGTTACATGTTATTAATAAATTTAACAGCTTCAATTTTGAATATATTTACAACACATGAAAAGCGTAGATATTTTTCTTTCTGAATGCAATCAATCAAGTAATTTAAAAAAATTTGAGTAGGCCTTTTGTGACTATGTACGCCCATGCACAGCTAACTGGCATAATTAAAAGGAGACAATATTTAAGTTAACTTTATTTTCAACCAATACATTTTAGAACCGTTGAATTATTTCTAGTAAATAAGACCAGTCATAAGATAGCTTCAGACAGTTCAGTCTGTGGCTTATAATAAGAAGTTTGGCTACTAATAACCTAATTTAAAATGCAGGGGACATTGGGGTTCTTGTTTTGTTATGTAGTTTTTTGTTTGATTGGGATTTTTTGTGGAGCTCTTTGTTTTGTTATGTATTCAGTGTGAAGAAATAAAGTTATTCTGAATGATGTAATATTTCCCTATATGTACAATATTGTAGACTTTGCTATTAGTGTATTTCATTTTCTCTATCTGCAAGAAAGGCTAAAAGGTAATTCTGTTATTTAGAACAGCAAAATGATCATGGGGATATTGTTGAGATTTTATCTATTTCAGTGTCTTGAGAGACTTCATTCTCCAGCTACTGGTGACTATTATGGAGTAAAGTTTTGAGGCTGTGAAGCAGGCTTTCATCTGGGGTTGGCTGCTGGTGTTACAATGATCATTGTTTTTGTCTGAGTACCTGATGGAACAATGGACAGGGTTAAAAGTACAGGGCAGATGAATGTCTTACAATTTTGCTAATAGATAAATTCCATTTTCTAATCAATGGCTACACAAGAATTTTATTCAGAGTAGACCAGATTAAAGAGGAAGAATGAGGATGACACCTACCATTTGGCTTAACTCAGTATTAAGGTATTTTGCCATCAGATAGTAGATCAAAATCCCACAAAAAGTAAAAAGTAACAGGATTTCTTTCTGGCACATTCTGAGCTTTCTGAACTACTAAATCCATCCTGGCAGTTTCTGTCAATCTGCCTTTGTCACAGAATCATTAAATGTTATGGTTTGAAAGGGACCTTAAAGATCAACTAGTTCCAACCCTCTGTCATAGACAGGGACACCTTTCAGTACACCAAGTTGTTCAGAGCCCAAGCCAACCTGGCCTTGAACGCTTTTTTTAATCCACAACTTTTTGGCCAATTTAAACTTGTAGATAGCTTGAGTATAAAAAATAATAAAATGTTTCCGTTAAGGGGAATGTTACAAAACTCCAAAACCCCAAAATCAACCTGTAAATGCAGCCCTCTGTCTTCTCTAAAAAAACAATAAAATCCTTACAATTACAGTTTTCAATTTGCTTGAAATTACTGAGAGTTATGATCATAAGAAGACTATACTCAAAATTTTACAAGCCTCAACAGTTTCACAGAAATAATAGGGCAACCTCAGAGAGAAAACAGTGTATGCCTATGGAATCCAAAAATTTACATATTGGTTCTTCTCATTTCTCTGATTGGCACATATGGTCAATACGTAAAGATATCAGTAAGTTAGAAAATAAGAAGAAA
The DNA here is from genome assembly GCF_021018805.1 of Prinia subflava. Lineage (NCBI taxonomy): Eukaryota > Metazoa > Chordata > Aves > Passeriformes > Cisticolidae > Prinia > Prinia subflava. The sequence continues at coordinate 42,130,772 of NC_086250.1, forward strand.
AAGAAACAATGTATTTTTTAATTTAACAGTGAAAGTAAAAAGTGATAATGAGAACTGCAGAAGAATGTAATTTTTCCAGAGAGAATGAAATAATTATAAGTCCTGTTGACACACAGGGATCCATGTTAATTACAAGAATGTGAGAACAAAGTAATAAAACAGTTAAATGGTGAAGAGTACTGACTGCATCATATTAGATATAGATTCACTAGATCTGCCTTAAAGTAGAGGAGGTAAAAAGCTTTGGTTTAATTTCATATTAATGAAGATACTTGGAATGCAACCCCCCCCCCAAAAAAAAATCTGTTTTATATTTGTCTGAAATCAGCTATTTTGAAGTAGCAAGTACACTAGGTGACCCACACACACATTTCTGAATATTTTTGCTAGACATAATTTAGAGTTATCCTCACTAAGGTCCAAGACAAAACAACCACGCTCAACTTGCTACTGAGTGTCACCACTAGTACTTTGTATGTGGAAACTGGCTTGCAGCTACTGTGAGACTAACAGTTTCCTTTAAATGCAAGGAAGGAAGAACAGACATTTATCTTCCAAGCAGATATTACTGGAAAATGATAAATTCAGTTTCACAATCCTTGTTTGTCTATTTTAGAAATAAGCAAGTTGTCAAGTTTTCTGCACATCCTCATTGAAGACTGGGTAGCTGTAAAAGCAAAGTCCTTTATTGGATTGTTAAATCAGTCTCATGAAGGCAAAGTTATTACAGCCTGGGCCAGAATGTAGAAGGCTTTCTCATATAGAGTCCTTAAGTCCCAAGCAGAAGCAGAAGCCACAGCACCTGTATTCAGTGTTCCCTGAGAGTCTTATCAGTAGCAGCAGCAGCAACAACAGCAGCAGCATTTGATCTTGTGTGCCTACTAGCATTCTCAAAGCAGTGTATTTTATTCTATGTTTGGCCAATCAGGTTGAAGCACGAATTTGCTACATTCTTGCTGGACCTATCCTAAGCTAAGCTTGATGTGCGAAGGAAAACACAAATTCTTACACAAATTTAACCCATATAATTCTATCTGTTCCATCTAGCAATGTTTAGCAGGATTACATTGTTTTCATTATGTCTAGAACCTAACTATCTTTGCAAAAGGGAATGCCACTGAACTTTAAACTAGGTTTTAGGTCCTTTTCTTACTAACTAATTCAGTCTCTAATTTGCTAAGGCACTTAAAAAATCCTCTACTTATTTAAAAACTAAACTTGCATTTCTACCTTATGTCTGTGTGGATTTATGTATTTTAGTTTTTCTGAAGGTTCTAATTCAGTCCTCACATTTTTGGGCACTCCTGGGCCTGTGTGGATTTGGCCCAGGGGGATTTTTACTCCAACAGCAAATAAAGGAAGGAGAAACAGTAAAAGCAATTGAGAGAAAGCAAGAAAAGTGCAAAGCTTCCGTTCTTGGCAGCCACAAGTTGTTAGAAGAGCTTGGCTGCCCATGTAACCACAGCCTCAGGCAGCTGAATGCATACCCAGAGCAGAAATGGAGACACAAAGAGATTCCATTTCTTATGGGATTATATTGAAGTTGAGGGAAGACTTGTGAATAGTTGAACATTGATATTTCTTGCCTGGGTTTCTCCAGTGAGAAGAAAGCCAAATAAAATCAAAACTTTACTCCTTCTGTTCTCTGGTACATGATTAAAAGTTTTCTTGTTGTAGTTTAATTTATTTGGAAGAAAATGTGCAAAGTTGTGTCTTAAATTTTGATACAACAGACTAACATTTATTCTGGAGTTTAGTTTAAAATGAGCAGCTGAGAATCATGATACAGCTGGGAAAAAGAGAGGGGAATTTGATTTCTCAATGAAAGCAACTGCTTTGAAATACTATAGTTAGATAAATGGCCCCTAAATAGCTGAGGCTCAAATCAATTAAGATTTTACAGATTTGGATCAGAATTATGCAACTGGAGAAGAGAGGGAAGCATGTGCATTTTGAGCATACTGCTGGTTGCATTAGGACTTTGCTTATTAAGATGCTACTGCTTTGAGCTGTCTCTTGTAACAGCAGCATTGTGTGCAATTACAATCAATAAAAAAATTCAATCTGTTTCTGGTGAATGAGGCCAAGGCAGAAGAGCTACTCTGTATTTTCCATACGCTAAACATTCTTTGCTAAACATTCCTAATACAAATCTATTCTCAGTCTCCAAAACTCAATGATGGAAATGATTCAAAACCCATTGCTCTGCTCTGAGCAAATGGGCTGTGCCCTGATATTTGTCCTTCAGTACCTTTCCCCCTCAGGTTTCAGATCTACACACATCTGCCATAAATAAAGTTATGTGCAAAACGAACTCATTGTTAATTCTTTAGTGTTCCTTTCATATCACTGATGTAAGGGATGAGGTAGGTTGTGCAAAACAAAACATTCAATTCCATATTAATTGAAATTTAACTATCTGCACTAGACTAGTCTGCTGCACAGAAGGTGTTCACGTAGACAACATATGTATGTAATATATAGGATGCTGCTTGCACTTTTTTGCATGTAAATTCCTACTGAAACAATGTTTTTCTTGGGAACATTTTTCTCCACAAGTTAGCAGCTGTGCAGGCTCTGTGCTTACAGCACAGTAAGGCAGATAATTATTGCTCCATTCTGTATTGGAAGCATCCATATGCTGAGTGAAATGCTAAAGTATGACAGCCAGGTTTAAGACAATATAGGAAAAGAAAGTTATGTACCTCTTCCATGGTATTGCACGATGGTCAGCATGAGGGAGGGTGACTGGAAACATGACTCCTGTAGACCTGAGATGGAACAAATTATAAGGGTTACAGATGGGAAGAAGTTCCCAAGTGAAAGGCAAATGGAAAACATTTGAAATAACTGTTAAACTTTTTTGCCCAGTGGAATATTGGAATAGATACCTAATTTTCAGGATTAGCCAGATGTCATAGTAATACATCTGTTGAACACTTCTTTAAGTCACAGTGAGGCAACTGTATACAGCATTTTAATACCCAGCATCTTAACATATAAAGACAAACAATATTATAGTGATTTAGGAATTTCAGCCATTATGAAATTTATGAAATACATCTTATACCTGCTACTATAAGCTTTTGTGATTGGTAGTTTTCACTTTTTGTGTTCATGTCTTTTTGATTTCTCAGTTTGTTTTTTTTTGTCATGCTCTTGTGAAGATTCTTTTTATTTTGAAATACATTTTTTTATTTCTAAATCTGCCTACATTCTTTCCTTCTCTCCTGGTATTCCTGATACATAGCAGCAAGAAATGAATAATATGATTGATATCTGTTTGTCCTCTCAGCATCACAGAGGTCCAGTTTTGGTGTATCCAGAAAGGCAGCAAGACATTCAGACCTTGCTAACAGAAAATCATGCTGAGTATCTACTGAAAAGCAACTATTCATGGGTCTTATATAATCTAGGTAGAAATATAGGTAGGAGTTATTATTCTTACCAGAGTGCAGAGTGCCTGGCTCAAATTTGGATACCTGAAAACCTAAATGCAGTTTAGAAATGTGTATGCTGTAAAAATGCTGGTTCATTGTCCATAAAGGAACATTTTATTAGTCTGCCCTGTGCACTAAATCTAGGAGGGTTAAAATAAGGATTGAGGATTTTTCTTGATTTTTTTCCCCTTTTGCATGCTCAATTCCTCTCTGAGGTTTTTGAAAATATGTATTTATTTGAATGCTTCACCTTATCTCAAATTATGGAGGTTCCCTGAAATGTTTACTGAAATATCTCAACAGTAATATACCCTTCTCAGTTCCCCAGAAACATATCTAACATTTGGTGAGCTATCATTTGGCAAAATTCAAGAAAATTGAAGCCAGTGCTCACATGATTGGATTACAGAACAGTGAAAGCTACTGACAGAACTCACTGTTGATGTTCAATGAATCCATTTTGGTCAGGAAAGCATAACAGAGACCTTTCATTACAATTCTGCCCCTATGCACACTGTGATCTGCATATCAGTGTGCTGAGATCTACACTGTTTGTTGAATTAGTTGGAGTACTTTTGGATACAGAATAGTCACACACAATGAATATAGAACTGGAGTTCTGTTTGTATATCAGCCAATCTGAATTGACCTTGAGACTGTTATTTCTTACAAAGTACCTATTTTTCGTTGCCTTTCTTATCAATTAAGATGCACACGAATAGAATCTTGCTATGTGTTTGTGTAATATATCACATAAACCACCACAAATCCTGAATAGGGATGGCACAAGATGTTCTTGCTTGTAATGTCAGTTCATTCCTTTTAAGAGCAATTTAAAATAAGCATAACTGTGTGTGCACAAAAAGCTCATGCACACAAGGGTGGGAAAGAGCAGGAACACTGCTACTCTTTTAAATATAAATTTAATAGCTTCTTGGTCCTTATTTTGCATTCCTGCTGCTTGGGGTTTTTGTTTGTTTGTTTTGTTGTCTCCCCCCCCTCCACCCCTTTTTTTTTTTTTTTTTTTTTTTCTGTGCATGACAGAATTGGATGGGGTTCTGAGAAAACTGGTCTGGTAAAAGGTGCCCCACATCAGGAGGGTCAGAACTAGATGATGTTTAAGGTCTCTTCTAATCCAGGCCATTCTGTGATTCTATGATTTGTGGCTGCATGGGTTGGCCATATGGTCTAGAACTCATTGACCATCTGAAGGAGGAGGCCACAGGCTGAGTTGAATTGCTGTGAAAGAGCTGAGATGCTCTTCTGAGATGGGATCTTCTAGTCCTGCACGCTTATGTTTCTGCTTTTTAACATTTCATCTGTATTTTGCAAAGTGTCTGCTTATATGGACTAGAGACAGACCAGGGGATGATCTAGGGAACAACTACAGATTGCAGCATGAGGGAAAAAAAGCAAAACCAAAAAGAGGATATAGAAAATGTGTGTTGGAATACTTTCTAGTAAAAAAGCCTACTCTTTTTTTAGCAAATATTTTTTTCAACATAAACTGTTGACAGGGGTTTTTTTACAATATTCATCCCTTAGCTGTTCTTTAAACAGAAATACATTTGAAAGAAGATTTTATAGACCACCTTTCAAGGCACAGGAAGAGTGCAGTCACTACTTGCATGTCTTCATTCATTTGTGCAACTCCAAGTGCTCAACTGACATTTTACTTAAGGTGCAAAGCACAGCTCACTTTCAACCAGGAATTGGTTAAAAATCAAGGACATTTCTTTTGGGGTTCTTAGGGATTTTTCAGGCACCTGAGATTGACTCTAGATCATTAGTTCATTCTTTCTGGTTAAGCAGATATATATTCAACAAAGCACAAAGTGTTCAGTTACCAGTCCTTTTGTGGAAATGCACAGATGCACTTCTGCTCATTGGCACAATTATGTACCCATGGGAAACTAAATTTTCCATTGTCTTTTCTATTATTGTAACTTGTTTTTGTGCTTTGCAGTGTCACAGATTAAAAAACTATGTGGAGAAGAAAGAAAAGAAACGGAAAACAGGTGAGGAGAGAGGAAAAATAAGTTTGTTTTAGAATTGATTTTGCTCAGAGACAAACCTTGCACCCGAGAGATGTTAGAAAATACTCTGTGAGAGAATTCATGTATTTATGTTTGCTTTGGGTTGTTTTCTGTCTACTAAAGAAATGAAGCTCTCTCACCAGATAACAGAATGTTGTGAGAAGTTTTAAAACATTCCTCACACAGGCTTGAGGCCTCTTTGTAAGGGGGAAGGGAGATAAGGAGTTCAGAGATTGTAAAACACAGCCTGGTAAGGACCTGTGTGTGCTCTAGGTGCCCTTTTATATGTAACACAGGACTCAGGCCTTGCTACTTTTTGTTCCTGCTAAAATCATGAGGGTATGTGCTTCCATTTGTTTTTGTGGAATCCTCAAGCCCGGGAGATAATGAAATAAATTTACTCTTTACACCTCAGCTTTGAGTTGTGGTCTTCTTGGTGTTATCTCCATATGTTTGGTTCACATAGAAGCAAAACCACAGAACATCTGCAGAGCCAGTCTAAATAAACACCACGTATGCTGTCACTTCTCTCCTAGCTGTATAATTAAACAGGAGTTAGAATTTGCAATGTGTTGACATTTTATCAGTTAAAGATAGACAGGGGAGACATGGACTTTCCTGGATCCTGCTTGCAGTCCTTCCTATGGATGGGCATCTCACTGGCCATCTTCAGTCCTCTGGGATCTCCCCAGTAAACCAGGAGTGGTGGCAAAGGATGGACAGTGGCTTGGCGAGCTGTTCTGGCTACTTCCTCATCACTGTAGGACACATCTAGTCCTGTAGACTTGTGAGCATCTAAGTGTCTCAGCAAGTCTCTCACAGCCTCCTCATGGATACAGGGGCCTATCCTGCTCCCTGTCCCTGTCTACCAGCTCAGGAGGCAAATTGTCATGAGGAAAACTGAGGCAAAGAATGTGTTAAATACCTCAGCCTTTTCTTCATCTTCAGTAACTATATTCCCCTCCATGTCCAAGAAGGAATGGACATTTTCCTTGCCCCTCCTTTTGCCAATTATGTATTTATAGAAATATTTTTTATTATTCTTTACAGAAGTGGCTAGGTTAAGTTCTAATTGAGCTTTTGCCTCTCTAATTTTCTTTCTACATGATCTAATGAAATCCTTAAACACTTCTGGAGTTGCCCGCACTTATTCTGAAACCTATATGGTCTTTGTACTTTATTCAATCCAACTCTGTAGTACATCCATTTAAACCTAATAAAGATAATCCCTGTTTGGAATATGGAGGAGTTAATAAGCTTACAGCTACATTGCATTAAATTGACTTCCCCACTGCATACATGCAGTATTCTCTGTATTCTAAAAGAGGCAACAGTAATTTATTTTTGGACAGGGTTACAGGATTCTTTATTTATGCAGTGCTTGGATTAGATCTCTATAATGTGCTGCACATGGGATACCCACTTTGTGGTCATTCAGGTGCTCAGTCTGCTTTAGTGTGCAGCTGCCAGTCCAGCCACTGAAATCCATGAGAAGCAGGCATTTTACAATGGCATTCTCTGTGCTGACTGAGCATGCTGCAAAGTAGGTAGAAAGTACATGGACTAAAACAGCTTCCTGTGTCATTCAAATAGGGCTTATTGGAGACACTCATGTCAGAGGATAGAATGCATAAAATACCAAGGCCATCTGAGGATTCAGACTGGTATTCCTCTCCCCGAATTTACTACTCAATTTGTTAAAGAAATCAACTGTACATGTCAGAGTTTATTGGGACACGGTATCAAACAGAGGCTTTCATGAAAGGGGTGGGGTGACGGTCTCTGACCTCTTAAGAGATCAAATGTAATATTTTATCTCTGTGAGATAAAATGATCTGCAAAGTCCAGTCTTTAGCAAAAGATAATGCTTCCCAAAAGGTAGCTAAATGTAACCTGGGTTCAAAACAACTTCATTAAGGTGGCAGGTGTATTCTCAGCAAAAGAAAGACTGTTTAAATCAAAACCACATATTTTTTTAAAAAAAACTTAGCTATATTAAAGCAGGTTAGGAATACAGTAACTTTAGGAAAACTAACAATTAAACTGTTATAGAAAACCAGAGCAATAGCTGTTCAGTCTTTATGAAATAGTGTTAAAGATGTCCAAGGGTAAAACTTGCCTTCCTGAAGACTCTGTGTGAAAGTTGTGTTAAGATCAAATATTTTAATTTTCTTTCCAAACTGCTGAATTATAATGAAACCATAAAATACAACCAGGAGAATTCTCCCCCATAATTAGAATATGAGGATCAGATTAATTTTTTACCTCTTTCTGCCCACAGAAGCAGTCCAAATACTACTCCTTTTACAATTGTGATAAGCAAAAGGGTTTAATTTCAGGGCAAGAAGACTGCGTAAGTTACTTATTGTTCTCTGGAGGACAAAAAAGTTTTGAGTGTCTATGTAAAGCAGTGAATAATATTCCAAGAATAATATGAAAACTTTGCAAGATAAAGTTTAGAATTAAAGAACAGCCAGCCACTGGTAGTCCAGCTGAAAAGCAGCAGTACTCAAGAATTTGCTCTCTTTCACATATTGTATTGGAGTCAAGATTGTAATGAAAATTTTTATTGATTTCAGATGTTGTCTAAAAGCGTAATCACAAAGAACATATATATATATTGCAAAAACAATACAAAGAATGCATGATACATTAATGTGGGTGCTTCCCTCATGTCTATTCCCACTGAATTTATCATTAAGCAAGATATCACAGTCCAGTTTTTTCAAAAGACAACCAGATTGCTGTCCAGCCTCACTGTGCCAAATCTAAAAACTCTTAAACTTACTATGGTCTAGAAAGGCTTTTTTGCTATCAGTAAGGAAGATTTTGGCACAGAAATTCTGATTGATTGCACCATCTTAACTCAGATGGCTGCTAAATTAGCAACATTATAGTTGTAAGTTTTCCATAATTTCCATATTAGAAAAGTACACCCCAAAACATGATTCAGGTCTTAGGTTAAATAATTTTTCAGTGGAAATTTTTTCTCTCTTGTTTCTTAAAAAACACTCTCTAAACTCCATAATAAAAAAGTATAACTTTTTTGCATCTATTCACACTGGTTTTTTTGTCCTTCTGAAATAAACAATAAACAATGCCTGGGTTAAAGACTGGAATTCTGAGACTTTATGAATACTACCACTTAGAACAAGGTGCCAAGTAGACATAGATGGCTCAGTTATCTGAATTGCAGCCTTCTGTTTAAGTGTCCAAGAAATGTCTCCTGATATTCTATTTTTCCATTGGAAAGGGCCCTTTGTTTTTTGAAGAATAGCACCTAGTGTCTTCCTTTCCTCTTATGCTATGGAAAACTTTTTGCAATCAAAATTTGCTCTAAACATAATCTAATTTTCCTTGGTTATTACCATTATCAGTGATATATCTAAATCTAACTCTAGTAGTTCTTCATTCACTTATTTACAAAAAATATTTTTCTGAAGGCTCCATCATGTTAATTTCACTATAAAATAGAATCCCATTGCCTGAAATATTTAAGTTCTATGACTTATTAAAAAAATTCTATAGGCATTTGTGTATCACACTGCTGGTTTGTTTGTAAATTTCTGGGTAAAAATCAAAAATTTAGTATTACTAGGTACATGTAAGAGAGTAGTGAAACAAGATGAAAACTACAGAATGTAACCAAAATCTAAATTTCTACTTGTCGTTTGTGAGGTAATAAATAATATATTGGATGTGTTTTAAAGAGAGAGCTATGAACATACCTTGTTTAGATTTTTTAAATTTTTCAAATACACTTACTATTTTTAGAAGTATAAATTAATTTAATAAATAAATATCTCTGAAATGAAAGCAGAGTATTTTATAATAGCAATTATTGCAACTAAAAATAATAATCTTGGCTGTATTTACCGGCAGTGTGAGATTGTTAATTAACAAAGAACTGAAATAAGATTAACAGATTCTATCATTACACATGACTTTTTTGTGATAACCACGTCTTTTAATGGTATATTAATTCAAAATATTAAAGTTAAATAAAGGTGAAATATAATACAACATAATAGGTTAAAACAAAAAAAATTCCAAACTTATTTAAATATTTTTGGTCAATATTTTCAGGAACAGAAAATAGATTTATTGCTTGTTTAATGTCAATAGTGAAATGTCATATTTTGAAAATAGAACTGATTGATGTAGTATCATTATGCAACAACCTAATAATAACAGTATTAAACCAACATTCACAGGCTGTGTCTTCAGTTATTCTCTATCTCTGTCACAGGATATATCTTGCATTGTATTATTTAGAAACCACTGTACTGGTGACCAGGTGGACTATAGTTAGGTTTTATACACCTGATTTCATTATGATTACTGTGAGCTTTAAGTATTGCTGCCTCTTGCAGATTTGTTATGTGTTGTACTGCAGGTCTATATCACCTTGTTTCTTGCAGAAAAGGTTTTCTGATTCATAAATATTTCATAACAATATACTAGGGGAGGTGCAAATGCCAAAATTAAAGAGATGACACTAAGGGAGTGGCTTCAAAACAGGAAAGCTTTACAAACATAAACGTGTGGAAATTTCAGTAATTTTTTTCTATTTTGTATCTGGGCAAACCCAAGAACATATAAAGAACTTTGCAAAACCAAATCCAATAGAGAAAGGAAGTAGAAAGGAAACTAATAGAAATATTCAATCAGAAATTAAATGTTTCATTTTCTCCAAGTCTCAAATGTCTACATTTTCTAAAGAATTCTCTACTGAAAAAAAGGATAAATCTTGTTATAAAAGTATTTTCAAAATATAGGTCAAGAAGAACACATGATCTTCAGATTTATTTTTTAAACATTGGCAGCAGCTGCCACGTGATGGTGAGTGAGTGTGTGTGACATACTCGGGTGCCAATGATGGAGCTGTAGCTCTCCTGTTCTCTTCCATCCCCTTTCAGTGTAATCTTATCTCCACATGTCTGATCAGTAGTGTCCATTTTACTCACCAGATAGTCACATTGATGGCAATTCCAGTGAGAGAGAAGGAATAACCTTTTCTATATTGACAAAGCAGGAAAAGAATCACACTTGAGATCCTTTTTATAAAGGAAAAAAATATCAAGAGGTGGTTCAGAAATTCAGGATATTATATCACATAGTTCTCTAAAAATTAGAATGAATTAATTGCTCAGGGTTTCTTGACAGAATAAATGTTTTAACAATTCATTTTTTAAAACTAAAATATCTCAATCTGCATGAACAGACAACACTGTTTATATTTGGTCATCCACAAAGCACCATTGCGTTTCCTCCAAAATGAAATAAAGCTAAAACACAAAGAGACAAACAAACTCCCTAAAAAATCAACTCAGCCCAACCAAAATGAGGCATTAGAGTCTTCTGTGTAAGACAACTCCTGTAAAACACTTTTTGACTTTGTTTTTTCAGCATTGTGGTTTTTATAAACTTTAGATCTGAATTCTAACAAAGAGAATAATTTCTTTCATGTCCAGAGTGACCAAGCAACAGTTATAACAATAAAAAAAGCTAAATCTCAAATTGCATATTAGTTGCTCATTTGTTGGTAGAGACAGGCAGTCATTTAAGAGAAAGGTGAAAGTCTTTTACTGCTGTTATGTGGTACTTAATTTTTAGATAAAGAAATTTCCTCTTTTTAATTGTTAGGCTTACACCTTTCATACACAGAAAATTTGATATTATATGTATAAAGAGAATTCTTGACTGGACAGCTTAAAATGTAAATGTGATAAATATAAATAAAAGGAATTTTGTTCATTAGATTATTTAATAGCTCATGAAAAGGTGACCTTTTTTAGCGAGAAAAATAATAATCATGGGAAGAGAACTAAAGTATTGGACATTATTCTTAATTTTGATTAGTATTAAGAGGGTAAAGTGAACAATAATGTTTTCGTTCCTGCTAGAAACTTACTTCACCAGGATCACATCTGTAAAACTGAAGCACAATGCAAGACTAGAATTTAAGAGGATATCTCACTATATTAATTAATCTTATATTTGACTTAACTAATTTCTGTCTTATTTCCACTCATTTTAAAAAATAATTAAAATAAAATAGTTAAATTAAAATAAAAGCTTGTGAGCACATGCCATCACAGGAGAAAGACCGAATGCTTTAATTGGCATCTGTAGAACCTTAAACTGATTGCTATCATGTCTTTCAGAAAAAAATGTCTTTTTTTCTGGTATAATTTTGAAAATTCCAACATTCTTAAATGTCTTTAGTATTAATACAGATATATCCCAGGTCCCCTTGTTGCATGATCTATATTTTCTTGATGTAAATGAGTCTTTCTCAGGGTTTTAATAAAGCATTATTTTTTCTCCTAGGAATTGGTGACTCTCACTGTATATCAACTTTATTTTCAAAACCTTACCAATTTTTGCTTGCCTTCTCATGATTTTCTCTTTTACTTAGAATGATTTTAAGAGTTAACCATCTTTAACATGGACTGCTAAATCACAAACACATATTTTAATGCACTAAATTCAGCACTATAAATAATTTCCCATTTTCCAACACTTCCATTAGCACTAAAGTTCTTCTCTAAAACGCAGTAGCAGGGCTCCCACTAGTTCAGTCTGTTGTTCTTTTTTGTCAATTACTCACTCTAGAGCAATATTCCTATAAGTGAAATTTACCAGTTTTCTTTTCCATTACTTCTAACTTTAGGCATAGAAGGTAAAGAAGTCCCCATTTCTTTTTCTAATTCTAACTTTATCTTCTATAACTTTTAAAGCAACTTCCCTGAAGTCATCCTGTTGATGCAGCTTATGAGTTATCATGAGTGAGTTTATAATTGGGTCACTTCTCATTAGATCTGAATTAAAACTTGCAGGAATCCATGACATAAGTTTCCTGATGCTACAAAAAACCAGAAAAATTTTAACAGATTGGAAAGATTTGTCCAAATTAAACCCCGAGTAAATAAAGAATCTTAATATATTTCAGACAAACTGGCCTTTCTCTTTTCTTGTACTTTTTTCCCAATCTTTTTTCTTAATCACACAACTCAGTGAGGTTTTTTTTCTTTGCTGACATTGTTGCATTGTTCCTTGGTGTTATACATAGAAATATTTTCCTGCAAGCCAGTATGAAAAAACAGTAAAAGTAGTGTTCACTGAAGAATCAGATATCAAACAAATTTTTTTTACGGTTTTATTATTTTACTCTGCTATTGTACTCATTTCTATGACTAAAGCATGTCATTTGGCTCTCTAAAATCGTTTAAATTTTTACACCTGGGGAAACCTAAGTTGCCTAAATTGCCTAAATTGCCTTCTGCAGTGGAACAACTGCCCGGATGGGTGAGCAGAGAGTGGTGGATGTTTGCCCACCTCGACTTCAGTGAGACTTTGAACACTGTCTCACACAACATTCTCATAGGCAAATAGGGAAGTGTGGACTGGTTGAGTGGATGGTGTGGATTGACAACTGGCTGAACTGCTCATCCTAGAGGGATGAAATGTGTGGCACAAGGTCTAGCTGGTGCATATTTTGAATGACTTGGTGTTGTAAAACAGAAGCACTAGATTCTTCCTTGAACTTCCATGTCAGAGTAGTAACCCCAGCTCCTTCCACTCCTGTGTTAAGTTCTGTGACAAAGCTCTACAAAAAAGACCCAACACTACTTCATGTCCTTGGGTTATGAATAAAACTGGTGTTCTGTAGGGAAAGGAATCTGTAATTATGTCCACAGTCTGTATGCTTCAGTAGTTATTATTACTTCAGTAGTTAATTTTCACAAGTCATCTTTATGCAGGTATATTCAAACTTTGAAGTGCTTCTTTCTCAAATGTCCAAAAATGGTGCTCTTTTAGTGTAGTTGTGGAAGGTTTTTTCCCTTCACTTAAAAAAAAGTGCCTGAAGGAACACAGTTAGTCATGTATCATCTTACTGAAAACACCTTATGGAACCACTGTCATTAGTGTTAAGGAAACATTTAAAAGCTTTACCAAACAATTATATTACATAGTTCCCTCAGTGGTTTCACTGGCAATGCAAAGGTGCTAGATCAATTCAGAGCACTAGGCACCATCTACTAGGCCATATATTACCAGAGAGGAAATATGATCCAACTTCAGTTAGCATTGACTCTCACTTTAGTATTATTTGGAATCAAGGACCAAAGTAACTTTTCTACAGGAACTATCATATGCTCTCTTTGGTTTAAAAGGCTTTAGATAGGATTATGCATATCTGATAATTTGTGAAATGTTTTAATTTTTGCTTGATATGCTAAGCAGATGATTTATTAAATGCTTTAATTTTTCTATGATGTACTAAGAAGATTTCATTCATGCTCCTATGAAAAACCAGTAATTAGCTATATTATGCTTGGAGAAGATTTGCTAAAGCTTTTGGAAATATTTTTGCTCTCCTGAATACACTCCATAAATACAAGCTATTTATAGACTTTTTACTTGAAAAGATAGAATATTTGACCGAATATTGTTAAAATGTAGTTATGTTTCCTATTTGCAGAAATTTGTCAAAGTTTTGATTAGGCCACAAATGGTATTTTAATCTCCCTGAGACTTCTAAACCGTAATTACAGCTGGTAGCTCTTAGATGTACTACAGGAATGTGGATCCTACTTGGCAGCCCTTTCCCAGAACTGCAGTGTCACAAACAATTTTTTTAAATGATTGGTGTTCTTTCTAATTCAATGTTTTTTTCCCTTCACCCTATATTAGTTTCTTGTTTACCTTCTATAGCTGAATTCAATTCTATTTGAACAAATCTGTTTGCTCCCCATGAAAGCAAACAGTCTCCTTATGAAGACAGCCTCATTAAGGATCGACACCCTTATTGCTAGCCCCAGGTAATACTATAGTATTGTCATCTCTGGAATTTTCAGCTCAATGGAAATATAAAAATGGGATCTCAAGCTCACAATTCCACAAGGAAATCTTACACACCTAGAGAAATGTTTCTAGTATCAACCAGAGTTCAAGAACCATGTATGAGAGTTCCAGAAACCATGACAACACTGAATATGGGTCATTCCTTTAAAACCTTTTCTGATGAGATCACACTTGTGTCATTAACCATAGTCCTTACACTAGCCTGGTAATTTCAGTAGAATGATTAATTAAGATGTGATAGACATCACATCAATTACATTGAACAATCTTTGCAAAAAAAAAAAAAAATTGCAGTCAGACATCTTTGCCTCAGTTTCAAAATCTTAACTCATGCATATCCAACCTGCTTCCCTCCCATGAGCTAAGGCTGAAGGAAAGCAAAAAGGTTCTTGTTTAGGTTGACTACTCTGTGTCAAAGAGAATTCCTGAGGAAAAGTGACATAAAATAGCCTGTTATAATGAGAGAGAGACAACTGCCCAGCCCAAAAATAAGGGAAAAGGAAATGAGAAAAAACATTACGTTAATCAAGATACATCAGTTCTGACTCAGCAAGGCTGTATGGGAACTCTTCAATGCAACTCTTACTTGTATGAGTAGGTAAAGTCAAGCACATTTTTGGTCCCTTTCTGCATAGATGCTGTCACTGAAAGGCACGGTGTGTTGTTGGCAGTAACTTTTTTACACACATAAAATTTGAATTTTAAAATTTTCTAGGAATGGAAGACTTTGAGAGTTGTCTGGCAAAGTCAGGAAAGAGTTTTTCAGTCAGAGAGGGTGGCTGAGCCCTGGAAGAGGTTCTCCAGGAAGCACCAAGCCCAACAGAGTTCAAGGAGCATTTGGACAATACTCTCAGGGTCATGGTGTGACCCTTGGGGTCTTCTGTGCAGGACCAGGAACTGTACTCGATGATCCTGATGGGTTCCCTCCAACTGAAAATATTATATGAATCTATGATTCTAAGATAGGAATCAGATTTTGACTGCAATTGAAAAAAAAAAAAACTGATGCAAAAACGTGTATATAAAACAAAAATCTGACTTCATAAGTCTCTAAAAGAAAGATAAAAATGAATTATGATTAGGATGAATGACTGTGGAAATTCTCTACAGCCTCTTCCTGAGGTCAGAGAAAATTAAAACATATTAAAGTCAGATTCTCAGGGCTTTTAATGTGTCTACTGAACATAGCATATTCAGATGGTTTATGTCTAATATAAATAAATAAACAAATAAATATATATTTATACAAATGCATATTGTCATGAATCCTGCTTAAAACAGTGAAACAGGCTTAAGATGTATGAATTAAGAACTTAAAACTGCAAAGATATTAATCTCTAATGTCTTCATATATTATATGCAAGACATTGATCATTAGCATTGTATTTATACCAGTTTTGGTGGCTCTTCTTCTATCAACATTCACAAGACACGTAAATATGTAATTAAACATGTGAATATAACTCTTGGGTTTCTGTTAGGGAGAATTATTGCAGCTGGGTGGACATCTCACATGGAGTCTAGGGATTCTCATTCCTCTTTACTTTGTTTATTTCTAGTGTAGAATCTTAGACCAAAGTCTAGCTTGAGACCATTATTTTTTTCTGTGGCCAGTGGAATTAAATGTGACAAAGTCCATTCTCAGGCCTAGGTATCTTGGCTGGCAAATAGTACTTGTTTTGCTTTCACTCAAAGAGCTAAAACCGATTGAGTTTCTGAGAAGAGGGAATTTGGAACTCCAAGCTGACAGAACAATACAGATGCACACTGAAAGACCTTCTTAAGTGAAACCCCTCCTCATGCTTAGTGACAGGCAATTCTACCTGTTTCTCTGATTCTTATAAGCAATCAGCTATTTTAGAATTGAAAATTAACCATCCTTTAACAACCAGCTTTTTATATTCTAATATGTTTACTAGAACATCTCTATACTTTCACAAGCATTTTATTTTATATACTAGGCAGATCAAACCACTAGGGGTGTTGCAGTTAGGGTTGCTACAGAAGCAGTAAATGTCAGTAAAGCAGAAGTGTCTGTGCTCATATAAACAACCAGAGAGCTTCTCATGTGTAAGCAAATGCCTACAGAACTTAACCATCTTATTTCTGTGTCCTAGTTTTACCATACTGCAGAGTTCCTTGTCCTCCATCAGCAAACTGAGACACACAAGCTGCCAGGCAGTCCAAGGAACCAACTACATCAAAACTGTGTGTGTGGCAAAAGCTGACCTTGAAAAATCTGTCACTTTGAAGTATGCAGTACCACAGAAAAGTCAGGTGCATATGCAGAGAAATGTCAAAGATTAATTACCTTTATTGGTGTGTAGATCATTATCTATTATCCCTTCTTTTCTTTCTCCCTACCCATGTATACAAACACAAATTTGGGCACAGATGATGGAGAAAGCACGAGAAAGCCTGGTGTCTTAGACAGAAATACCTTGACCCAACCTTCTCCTCCCATAAAAATTTTGTTTGAAGTCCCTGAAGGATAACAACCATTGAAGCAGTGCAGGTTGTGCAGGATGTATTCTGGGGTGAAGGGATCTGTTTGGAGAGGAGAGCCAGGGATAGTACAGAGCCCAGCTGGTCATACATATCCCCGAGCAATTCATTGCCACAATATGCAGTAAACAGTAGATGTGCCAAATTAAGAGAATATCCCTCCAAAACTCAAAACCAATATACTCCTACAGAAATCAGACAGCACCAAATACTTACACTTCAATAATTAAAAGCCATTTGATGATGCTTCCATGTAATCTTACCTTTTTAAAATAAGACATTATTTACCTTATTTTTTTTAAATTGTTGTTATTGTCCGCATATCTTGTGGGGTTTTTTCAGTTAAATGCAGTTTCCCGCATTCTCGATAAGTATAATTCCCCTGTAAACAATATTTTTTTACTGGTTTACTGTCTAGAAACTCCTCTGATTGTCTAGTTCTGAAAAAGAAAACATCGCTCATGGATTTTCATAATGACAGTTTCTCAGCAAGAAAAAGAAAAAGCTTCTGTATTTCACTAAACTGATCACTAAGTGTGCTCTGAAGTTCTAATCTAAAGTGCATGGACAACAGGTGTTTATAAAAGAAAGTAAGATTGTAGTCAAGACACCTTGTTAAACAACCTTACTACTGTGGTGCTAGAACACCAGACCTTATATACTAGTGACAGTTCGTCTGCCAGTAAATAGATGAATGATTTTCAAGGAAAATAAAAACAAAAAAAACCCAACCAAGCCACAAAATTGGCTTTGAGGTAGTTTTGCATCTGTAACAACATTGGAAAAATGTCCCATGATAGTGACAGTCATGTTGCTGGAAAAGCCTTTCAAAACTGAAAATTAATGCAAAAATAGTCTCCAAGTCCAACACTTATTACTGGAAAAATATTTTTCCAAAAATACTTTCTGGCTTAAAGTAACATATTAAATAATGAAAGACTATGAATCTGGACAATAAATGATCATTTATTAAAAAAAAAATGCAGTCTCAAATTACTATTGCAATTCTTTCCTGAATAAACCCTTAATTTAGCATTGCTTTGTACACAACACTGAAGTTTCTCAGCACAGTTACTCTACTTTAGTAGTGGGCAGATCAGTCTTTCACCTCCATTGTATATGTTGGTTTGTGATGCTGTTGGTTTCTTTAGAAACAAAAATAAATTATGCTCTTTTAAGGGATAATTGGAAATCCAGTGGTTCCCCCTACACACTTGTGCTCTCTTTTAAGCTTTATCTTTTTATTTGGTTAGAGAAATGTTTATTTTTCTATTGTTATAGCAGTATTGCAGTGTTGTCATATACACAATATGTATCTATTCTCCTTGTATAAAATTATTTTCTTTTATTTACCTTCTATCTCTGTAATTGTATTCATCATACACTTAATTGATGTCACTTCTTAGGGGAGCTTTGTCACTGATGATGACATACATTTTCTTGGTCAATAAAATGCCAAACCATATATATATGACATTTTTTTCTGAAAAGAAAACACAAAATAAATCTGACTTCGATATTTCAGATTTCAAGAAGGTATTCAAGAAGGAAATGAGCTAAACATGAATGCTATAGATAATAAGAGTTTGATGGACTGATATAGAAATAAGTAGTCTGGAGGATTTTGGGGCACACAAGGTCTTTCCAGGTGGCATGCTTGTAATTTAGAAATGCAAATAAAGTTGTTGGCTCTATCCTGTCAGGATCACATGTTCTGCATGTCAAGGATGGGGAGCTCATAGAAATGATTTAACAGCTGAACCTTGATATGTGCACTGTAAAAATTTGGTCTCTTAATGGACAAAACAAAGGTGTCTTTTCTCCCTTCTTCCTACTGTAATTTCAGGTTTTCCAAAGACTTTTATTTGTGCTGTCATTCTTGAAATACAGCCAATTTTATCTGTCAAATGTCATTTAACAAAAAAGATGAGCAGTCCAGTTGAGTTTGTTGAACGCACAATTTTAAGACAACAGCAGTGAAACATTTCCTGTACTCTGGAACATTTCCTTGTAGTTACATACTGATGTTATTTTTTTAGCAGCTCCTAAAAAAAATACCTCTTCCACCAAAGGCATTTCTCAGATGAGTAAAATTTGTATGATAGATTAGTTGAAGGTTTATGACTAGGTTCCTATCCTTGGAAAAGGAGCCTAAATTTTGTCATCTTTTAAACACAAGATCCATCTCTTAATTCAAGTCTGCCTTTAATATCAGAGCATGACCACAAGGCTTTTGTCAGAAAGACAGATGACCAAAGGAACTTGTGGATTTTAAAAAAATAAAAGTATAATAAGGGTGGAAATAGATTATCTTTCTTGACAGCAATTACACATTCTCATTTGGAAGAACTGTAAATCACTAAATGAGCTAATGTAATTTTTTTATGGAGATAACCCTTACACAGCAAAAATCTCATTCGCTATGAACCACTACACAAAAGTGCACAGTTCCTGCATTTGACATTTCTATCAAGGCTTATCAAGAGGTCTTCAGTCTGCCTTTTTACATTTCCACCCATTCAAGTGCTCTTTTGAGCTCCTTTCTTGAAATTTAGGACACTCATTAGGAATGGACTGTTCACTGCAGAATAGGAGAAACATGACATTTGACATTTTTATCATAGGTCGTTAAAGGTCATTTCCCCAGTAATGTGTAATATCAAGCAGGAAGTAGTCATCAGTATGAAGTCCTCAGCCTGAAGTCATGAGCTCATTTATTATCGTCAAATAATTTTAGTAGACTTAGTGACTGTGTCACTGATGATCATATTCTGTCTACCCAAAATCAGAGACAATTGCAAAATAATCTTCCAAACAATGCATGACAGGCATTTATTCATCACACAGAAAAAAATTGCCACTGTGTTACCCAACGCAATCTAGACATGTTTAGATAGATGTGCTCTAGGTATATTGCAGAATCATGTCTGGGTGGATCAGAGTGAATGCTGATCTGTATATTTTTCTGAAATGTATCCCTCCTTTTTAACTAAGAGCATTCCCGTGGCTATATTCACAGTATGATTATAGCTTTCCTGTGACCTTGCCATCGATAGAAAATTACTCTGATTTTTCTGGTTTCTTATGAGATGACAGAGAAGTAATTTAGTTATTACATAAGTGCAATATTATTACAAATGCAATGTATATGGTATTATTTAACAGTAAGACCTGAGAGCTTTTCAAAACCACCCTTTCAAAGAGCTCCATGGCTCTCCTGCTGTTATCTTGCCTTTATGTTTATTTTTGTTTCAACACCCATTTCATCTAAACAGGTTGTCAGCCTGGTCCAAGATGCCTTGGGTGATTTACAGTTTGGATAACTCTAAAAAGAAAGCTTTGTCTTTTCTCTTTTTCAAAGTGTCACACTAACCAAGGTATGCTCCACTGCAATGCTGAGTATAGAGACATTCTTATAACCCACAAACCACCAACCAATTTTACCAGTGGCTTTACCTGTGAGGAGATGGGAGCACTTGTAGGGAAAAGGAGTAGTGAGATTAGATGACAGAAGACTTCTCTCAGGTTGGGGAGCTGGGAATTCTTGGTTCCAGGAGGGAATAATGAACTAGCCACAGAATGTCTGTGAAAGAGAAATGCAAAATAAAAGTGATATTCAATGAATCTTGAAATCAGGTATTATAAAGTGTTCTTAAAGGAGATAAATTTTATTTTCCATAATGAAAAAGCTTCAGTGAAATGGTTTTCTTTCCATAAGTTATATTTATAAATTTTTGAATTTTATCTGATTAAGCAGCACATTTGTGCACACCATTTCTATTGTGTAAGGACCTGTAGTATTTTTTTATGTTTGATTACACATCTCCCAAATTTGTAGCTAGGTCAGCAGAAGATATTTTCACTCACAGCCTCAGAAATGTGATAATCTATATGTAAATTTTTATTTATACATTATTTATGATTAGTGGGAATCAGAAATTAAGAGGGCTAGATGAGTCTGAATTTTTGACTATCACCTTTGAAATAATAATAGATGCTTAGAAATTACTTCCTTGGTAGCTAAAGAGCAACTGGAGAGATGGAAGGTAGTTTTATTGTTATTATGCCTATGGCAACATTACTGTAACTGCCTATTTCTAAATGGAACAAATGTTCTATTACGTTTGCTAGTGCCCAAGCCCCACAGAAGAAAGATGTAGTAACTGCAGCAGCAGATGGCTAAGGCTGTATGACTACCAGTGGGTTTGTGTTATTATTTCTATCAATCAATGAATTTTTAAGTTTGTGTAGTGCTATTTTGGTCATGCTTATTGTGCTGCTGTATTAGAACTTCATATGAAAGTCTGTTCCATGATAAGTGGCAATTTAAACAGTACAAGGTGAGGTGTTTGTTGCCTGTGATATTACTGAAAATCAGGATTCTTCTGTTATTATGACTACAACACATATACAGTTACATTTTTATTTAATTTTGGTAGTAGAAATGACACTGGGATTGTGGGGAGCACAGGCAGATGTTCTTCCTCTCCTGCTCAATACACAGTCTATATTGCAATCTATTTACTATACTACCTACCTGAAAGGAGGTAGCAACAAGGTGAAGGTTGGCATCTTCTCCCAGGCAGCTGGTGACAGGACAAGAAATGACATTAAGGTGCACCAGGGGAGGTGTTCAGGCTGGGCATGAGGAAGAATTTCTCCACAGGAAGGGTTGTCAAGCATTGGAATTGACTTCCTAGGAGAGTGGTGAGGCCACCAGCCCTGGAAGTGTTCAAGAAATGACTGGACATGGCATGTAGAGCTCTGGTTTAGTTGATAAAGTGGTGTCTGATCAAAGGCTGGGTTCAATGATCTTGGAGGGCTTTTCCAGCCTTAATGATTCTGTGATTTTATGAAGTTTTTTCCTGATCCATAGACAAGAAAACCTCTTCACACCTACTTTCTCTCTTTCCTTATCTCTTACTTCTCCTCATTTCCTGCCCACCTCTTCATTCAGTAGCCTGATCAACCTCTCCCTCCCACAAAAAAAAAAAAAAAAGGCCTCATTGAGCTCTGCTGAAGCCCCGTCCTACTCACCAGTCTGGCATCTGTGTGATATTTTCAGCAATTTGATATTTGAACTTTAGTGGGTTTCAATAGATCTATTGTTCCTCTGACACTAATGATCAACCCCTCACATCAATTCCTTGTTAACTGATGAATAAAACAACAATTTACACCCCTCCTGGCTCATGTAAATTTAGTGAATGTTAACTTACAACACAATAGCATAATCATTAAGAAACTGGTGTTCCTAGCATGAATTGCACTCAGATTCTCTTCTACTTTTTAATATTTCAGTGATGAAAAGTTGATTTTGAACAAATATTATTATTGGAGCATACTATATGAGTTTTCCTTACAATGGGCTTTGTAAGACCTTTTCCTAAGCTGCAAATTCTTA
Source organism: Prinia subflava (assembly GCF_021018805.1). NCBI lineage: Eukaryota > Metazoa > Chordata > Aves > Passeriformes > Cisticolidae > Prinia > Prinia subflava. The sequence goes on from NC_086250.1 coordinate 42,153,028, forward strand.
AAAAATTAAAATGCCCAAGTGTTTAACGAACAATGAGATTGAGTTTAAATAAAACTACTTTTTGTCCACATCACTGTACTTTGTAGTCTGTTCAGAACTATTTCTATTGAATTAGAACTAATTAGAGGTGAATTTTGCTCACATCAACAGTTGGGTTTTTCATTTGTTGCCTGAAAAAAACAGAACCAAAGTCTATAGGTTTGACAGTGTCCTGTCACTGACTGATGTGTATAATGATCTCTAATGAACTCTTTCTCTATTGAAGGAGATAAATTTCCTTCCCTACAAATCTTTTCTGTTGTTTTCACTAGAAAAAAAAAAAAAAAAAAGAAGATTTTTTTCCCCTGATATTTATGTAACTGCTTTTTACATGGACATAGAGCTTCTTGGTACTTGATAGCAGGTCACAGATGCAAGTGACGTAGACTGTGCAGGGCCTTCTTTATAGATACCATACTCAGGACAATATGTTAGCTCTCTCAAAATAAGAGTGAGCGCCATTAGTCCTCATATTTATACCAGTAATACCTATTTATACCTATTTTGAGATCTAGAACCAGTTTCAAAACATTAATAACAAAGATTTGAATCCTAACATTCCTCCTATATTTCTGGAGACAAAGGGTTAAAATCTGAAAAGAGATCTTTTGGAAAACTTACACTGACTAATGAAAATGTAACTTTTTTCCTGAACATCCAAGAGTTCTTGACTTATTAAAATATGCAAATGACTGTAGCACTTTGTTTAATTGCTGTTTCCTTAAACCCATCAAATCTTCTTAATTCTTCTTTTTTTGTCCTTAATTAACACCCATTCCCTATTGGCTAAAGTGTAACCCAGAAGACCTAAGCTTGTGAAATTCTCGACTTATTAAACCTAATTGCTATAATAATTAGCAACCATTGGCAAAATATTCATCACACAAAAAGCAGGAAGGCATCTCATTAACAATCTCAAAATGCTAAGCATTAGCTACCTGATGTTTTACCTACCATTTCACGCCTTTGTTTCTGGAGATATGTGACATAACACATTGTTCTAAGGAGAAATAGGATAGGAATTTTCTTAAAAATATGAATTTCCTAAAACTGAAACTTTCACTCCAATAACCAGTCGTTATTTTAAAAGCTTCATTTAAATTTCATTTCTCAGGCCCCAGATAGAATTTCCTGACAAAGGAGAAATAAAGAAGGGAGACCAGCTCAGGTAGCTCATATATCCTGCAGGACAAGGGTGATGGACATAGTAGGACTGCATGCAGGAGCATACCTTAACCAATGTGAGAACTATCTTCACAAAGCTAGTGGTTAGTCTGAAGTTTTTTCTCTTGGAATTTGTTTGATTTACTCAGTTGTGAAATATATTATGAGGAACAATCACATTTTAATACTTGTATGAAAGTAGTGAGTTTATCTGATGTGGAATCGAAATATTCTGAAATTGTCTGAGGTGTTTGCATTCTAGGAGAAAATGGGTTGATCTATGCTTTGATACAATTGGCATCTGATACAATTTCTGCAATTAGTTGCATACTTAGGTAAAATGGAATTCCATAATATAATGACTTACATAAGGTATTGAGGAGACCTAATACAGAAAAAAGATTTTATGGTTTTTTGGGACAGAAAGAATTCTTTCCTGACTAGAAATATTCAGAAATTTAAAACAATTTCAACCATAGATGGTTTTGTATTTGCATTTTTTTAAGGTAAGGATACATAGTTTTGGAACAAAGCAAACCATTTCCATAGTCTATTCCCATCTGAAATTCCCCTGTCTTTTGGAATTTGTGTACATGGGCAAAGTAGAACCAGATATTTTATTTCCAATGTAAATGCCAAACTCCTAAAACAGAATTACGATTCTAAGGAAATTTTATTTTCCAGACTTTTGCCCTCTGAGACTGATAGCCCCTCATGAAAAGTCTCATGCCCATCACAGAGTGAGGATCAATTTCTTCTCATCACTGTATCCTGACACTTGTGGTTTACCACTCTCATGTGGCTTCTGTGCTTAGTGTAACACCACAGTTAATAAGATGGGAGATAGAAAGATGAATCAGTGCAAATGTAGCCTGATCAGCAAGACTGATATGCAATTGAGGATGAAAACAAAAGAAATGACACTGTACTGTGGGCTGCTGTCATATAGACTTCATCTATAGAAAAACTGTTTTAAAATAAATATTTTAATGATGTTCATAAATAAGGTATTCTAGGTGGCATTGACATGTATCAGAATATTAGACTTCACCTTCCCCAGAGGAAATTAGACTTTTTCCTGACAGAAAATTCTTAGTTTTTAGAATTTCATAAAAGTTTTAGTCCTTTCTCACTGTCTTTCCATTTGTACATTGTGTTTACCAAATACAAATGTACTCAGACACACAGGCAATTTTAGTATATTCCAGTGGTCTCTTTATCTGAGATAGAAACTGACCCTGGACACACACACACACACACACAAAAAAAAAAAAAAAAAAAAAAAAAGTATATCAGTAACTGAGTGAGACCAAACAGAAAATTAAACTGGACCACTCCCCTGACTAAATCCTTATTTTTAAGACATGCTGGGGAACAAAAACTAGTTTTCTTTTAACAGACAGAGAGTCAGAATATATAGCAGGTAGATCTTATGTTTCAATTTACTTCACTGCTTTTCTTGAATGTTCTCTTATTCTGGGCTATTCAATTTGTGATTTCAATTCTAGTTTCAAATCAAATATATCTGTAAGAGCTGGAAGATATACAAATATATTTAAAATTTCTGCATACACACAGACAAAAATAAACAACCAAACGTAAGGATCACCATAAAGGAGAACAGTTGAGTGGTGATTCTGGATATAAGTTCATGAAACTTAGATTCCAGCAGAGCTGCCTACAGCTGAAATAAATACAGTTTGTGTTGTTTAAACTCAGTTTCAGCAAGGGAGGGAACAAATCCAGCCATCACTGGATTTTAATAATATTGTGTAGATATTCTTATTTTTCTTTTGTGTAGATATTCTTATTCTTATTTTCTTAAAAAACGTGATCTAGAAAGGTAAGACTTTTCTTTTTCCTGTTTTTACACCTGAAGTGTTAACTTGAGAAGTTTAAATTTGAATTTATTATTACTTTAAATTGTGAAGTTTAATATTAATAGCAAAATCAGGTTTTAGAAAAGACAAATCATGGCCTTCTGACAGCCATCAGAGTTATTATATAAGAAGTAAATTGTATGGTGTAATGTAATAGTCAGTTTATAATGCCTGTATAGTTTGCCCTTAGGTGCATGTAATACTATTTCTTTCAATTCAAACCATCCAAACTCACATGTATAATTCCCACATGTGTACATACAGACATGTACACAAAACCTGATCTTCAAAATGTTATGTGCTAAATTCTTAGAGACTACAAAGTGTCTCAAATATGTTATAATAGGTTTTAATATAGGAGCATTCATAAAAGATAGTCACCTTTAAACTTAGTTTGGTATCCTAAATTCATTGCAAAGGGATGTTCAAGAAATATTTCTGTGGATAATTTAAAAGTTAATTGTTGTGGGAACTGAACAAGCTGGAATGAACGGTGACTTAGCCCAGGTAGTTTATGCAGGAGACTTTGACATGAGACCATGGGAAGCAGGGTACTGAAAAGGAGGCAGCTGGTTAGGTTATGCTGAGAAGAGTGTAACCATGGGAGTTGGTATGCTAATAGAATCATTCCATAATAGGCCATGTTTCCAGTTCTAATTCTCAGTTGGTTTGGGACCTGTACATATAAGGTCATGTTCCTGTTCCCTGTTTGGGATTGGACCCCTGCCCCAGATACCCCTATATATTGTTATGTTTGCCACGCTCCTTTGTCTTTGGATGTTGCCCCTCAGATTTTGTGATCTGTGTTTGTTATTTTCACTATTAATGTTCTTTATTTTTCAGGAACCTCCATCGTACCCAACCCTCTATTTTTGCCAAGCTCCCCTGGCTGGACCAGACCCAGAGTCAGAGAGAACTGTACTGTAACAAACTTTATATACAGTTATACTACAGTCAAGAAAAAAAAAAGAAAAATAAAGAAATGCTATTATATAGCATGAAGCTTTCCAGATTCCAGTCTCTCTTAAAACCAGACAAGAAAACAGATCTCTAATATAAAAGGATGTTCTCATTATACATGAGGATGTACATTTACTCTGTGTTACTCTTAGCTTAAATTCTATACAGTTTCATTCAAGCTATGATGTCATATTATTACCTTAGGTTTACTTATATTAATTTCCCAAGCAATTGTTCAAAAGCTCTTCCAGTCTTACAGAACTCATAAGAACTTATCAGAATGTTTTAGTTGCATAATATTGGATTTACATTCAGCATTTTTAACACGTCATTCTCTTTCTCAAGAGTTTAAATCCTAGTAAGTTGTTATGCATCACTTATATCATACCATTCCCTCACCCCTCCAGCTTTTTGAATTTACACAGACATCCTCAAGACTTTAATTTTTCATCACCTGCTCTCACAGATTTGTCTTTACATCTGACTTCCTGTGCAGACATGTCAGATTGGTAGCTGCACATGCTACACTCTGTATCATATCAATGATTTATTATCATTCCTGTATCCTCATAATATTACATCCTTTTTATGTATCTTATTTCAATACATCAGTACTTAGGTGACAGAAATTCATTGGGCACTGTGAGATCAACCAGACATTTGCAGTTAGATGTTCTTTGATCATCAGGCTAGGATGACTTTAGCAGGCTAATGCCCTGCTGGACTCTGAATCCTCAAGACCAAATGCTTCTTTGTATCATAACTGCTCCAACAATAGTCTTACTTTTCAACATTCATTCACTGCCAGTTCTCCAAAAGAATTATGGCTCTTATACAACTTGTGAGAGTAACTGGAGAGGTTAAAATTGGTAAATTGCTTTTATAGTTATAACCTTAGAATAACTAACAAATCCCTTTCAAATCTATTTTAAAGAGTATGGTTTACATTGTAAAATTAACTAGACAAGTTGTGTTTGAAAAGGCTCCGTTTAAGAGTCCAAAGGCTTGTCATAATACAATTCCTACACAACAAATGCTGAGCTCCCTTTCTTACATCTTTTTATCTCTGGAGAGTCTGGAGACTCTCTGTACTAGCAAGATTTTAAATTGCTGTCAAGAAGACAACTGCTGAATCATTCTTTAAACAAAATAATAAAATAGTTTTCTATAACAAAAGCATGTGCTGTAAAATGGAACTGGGAAAAGTGTTTGTATAGATTGCAACAAAGGAATCTTTAGTGGAAAGTACTGAAAAGAGAATATTTTGTGTGTATCTAATAAACAGCATCTTGCTATACACAGAAGAATAATGAGACTCTCAGCCAAACTGAAAAAAAAAATCTTCTCATTATTAATGCATTTACAGCTGTATTTTTAGACTTAGCACAGCAGTAGTGGCTAAAATAAATGCTCATAATAGCTTTACTTTAAAAGGGACAACACTACCTGAATTTGTCAAGGCATTGTCTGTAACTGCTTTACTATACATTTGGTTAAGTCTTGAATTTAGGAAAATGTATGTCCAATCAAATTCAGTGATTAGTAAATATTCAAAAAAATTAGGTAACTGGATATTTATGTTGAGTATTTTAATATAGATCAGATTTTAATATAAAGGTTTAATATAAAGATTTTAATACAAATGTTCAAGATCACAAGTTAAAGTTTCAGAAATAGATTAAATTGGCTTGTGACAGAGTTAAAATGCATTAAATTGTAGAAAGATTATTTTTCTTTTGTGTCTGTTATTATAATATGTTGCATTGAAGTGCTGCTGCATCAAGAAAAGGAATTAATGCAACAAATCCTAAACACACTCCACAGAGTAATTTGGCACAATATTTCTTCACTGAAGGGTAAAATAATGCAAGTGTTCACAGGTGTACTATTTAATGAGGAAAAATGTTTTCAAATATTGAATACTTTGCTTTCAAGGTGGCCACATTAACTTTCTTCTTTAGTGTTGTTTAAGTTAATTACATTTAAAGTTCTTCTGTTAGGTAAGTAAAGATTAATAAAAACCAAAACAAATGTTCAATGTCTATTAATTCTGGGCTACTTACAGAAGCATATCAATTTAGCAGTACAAGCCCCCAAAATATAGGACAATCTCTCTTCCTAATTTTCAGGTTAGCTATAAATATCCCTTACCCCATCTTCAGAAAAAAATGTTTTTATCTACATCTATTTGAAAGTAAACTTTTGAAGATACACAGCTTCTGAACAGAACAGCTGATTCTCTTTAGGCTCTGTTGCCAGCATTTAGTCAGTTTTTTTCACAGAATCTGGCTTTCTTGAACTCTAGGAGCTCTTTTGGGAAAAGATTATTTTTCTTTTGTCTTTCAATTGTTGAAAGATAATTTATTTAAGAAATGGATCAGTAGGCTGGTTGGGAAAATAGATTTGCGTTTCATTTAAAAGTTATTACAACTACAGATTTGGTTACAGGTAGTGTGGGAGAGAATGGTGAATAAGTAGCAGTTTAGCTGAGTGACTTGGATGATGACATTCAGATGTCTGCTCTGAGTTGGAACAGATCGGCATTTGAATCACTGTTACCAGCCAGTGTTCTGAATTTTGGATGTGGCTACTCATTGTAAGGAATTAACTTCTTACTGGAAATTACATCCCAAGCATTAAGAGGCCTGCCCAGTGCATGGTCTGGCAGAAGAAATGCTTTAGTCCGTTGCTACTTTTGTACTGTGGTCCATTACTAGAATCTTTTTTTTTTTGGTTGTTTTGATTTTCATTTTCAGTTGCTTGTGCATTGAATATAGGTCTGTTAGATATCCCATCCCTCTTTATGGTGCTCAGTTCATGAAAGCTAGGGCTTGATTTTGGTGCTTAATCACAAGTGCAATGTCTGTTGAGACTGGGAGCCATGTTAAGGCTTCCAAATGCCTATCCAGGCGCAGGACTTCCATGCATCCTTTATTAACTTTGAGTCCCATCTCTTAGATATTTTACACACAGAGATGTCCTCGTGTAGGTAAAGAAACCAAGTCCCCACAGTGTTTAGATGTCAGGGTTCAGGTGTTTAGCTTGAGGTGCCTATTAATAAACTTTAAGTTCATTAATTTCGGGATTTGGTTAGTGGAATTTTAACAGTCATTCAGATAAACAGAAAAAGACTTCTCCTGGGTGATCACATAAGCTCCTTGATAGACACTTTTCACTATATTAACTATATCTTCAGAATAGGGCCTGCACTAAACAACTTATAGGCAACTGAAATTAGTTATTTTAACCCAAGATGTATACCACTCCATCAGACACTTCATCAACCTATATACACTATGAACTAGATGAACCTCATATCAGAGTCTTTCTTTTTAACATGTTATATCAACATTCATGTAGAAATCAATGCTTCTTGCTTTGGAAAGCAATATCTGACACACAGCAAGTTTGAGAACAATTTATTGTCTCAATCATTAGTACCTTGAGCCTTACAACAATTACTCTGTTTCAATTTTTCTCTTTGCAGGTGAAATGGCCATTTCACCTGCAAAGCTGAAGTATAGTCAGACTGTGTGATGTGGTGAAACCAAGATGGATGATTAACTAAGAAACTGCTTTACAAACACCTCTTTGTAGTGTGGGTTTGATATTTGTGTCTTAAAAAAGTACCTCCTTTTCTCTATGTCTGGATAACATTGTACATTGCCCTGATCTCCCACGCATTTCACATCTGCTGTGAGAAACAGGGGAAAATTGTTCCATAATAATTGTGCTGAATGTGACTGGACATTCAAGGCTCCATTTTCCAGCTTATGCCACTGCAATCAGTGATCCTGTTTCTCAGTCAGAAGGTATAGCAGCAAGGCCTAATTAGCACAGCTGTCAGCATAAACCTGTGAACTCTACCAGCTTTTCCCATAGTTACAGTAGATGAAATATGGTGAATCATCTCTCTCAAACAGAATAGTTTTGATGTGCTCAAGCATGTAGGCAGCCAAACTCTGCAAGCAAACTTGTTTGATCATCAAAAAAATATGACAGTCTGGGAGTACCCAGAAACCAAAATCGTAAGCACCAAGGATAATGGAAAATCAGAAACAGCTCTGTGGTTTGAAATGACTAGCCACTAGAAAAGTATATCTACTTACTCTTTATAATTAAAGAAAAAAATTAAGCCTGCTGAGGTAAAAATTAAGCCTGCCAAGGACAGACTCTCAGGAGGGTAGACCCATGACCCAAAACTCTCCAGTCTGCAGGAAGGTCAGGGAGTGGAAAGAAACCCAGAGAAACTTTATGATCCAGTATTTCCATAAGGCACATCTTGGCAGAAACAACCTCAATGATGTGGCCAGTCTCTGTCTGGGACTGCACTATCTCTGTGAAGGGACAGGGTAGTCATATTAAAAAAACTATCACACTAAGACACCTAGTTTCTCTATCTCACTGCACCATCTCCTGCACAGAACATATTTTGTAATTATTAAAACTGGATATTTCTTTGATCAAAGTGCTTTCTTGTCCAAATCTCCTCATTCTCCTCCTCACTGCCTTATGGTCTTACATCACAACAGGAGGACAAGCATGAACTCTGTATAAACCTACAACACAAAAGCAAGATGTTATCAGTCTTCAAATTGCCAGATATTAGTTAAAATCATTCAAACATCACTCACTTTCACAGTATGGTCCCCTCACATACGTCTATGAAATGGGTATGCAATATACTGCCAACGATGGTTTTCTTCTAATTTAACAGCAACAATCTAGACACAGCATCTATACCCTGAAATTTCATTTGATCAGAAGTCTAGTGAAATGATTTGCATGTGAGCTGAGCTAGCCGTGGCCAGCACAGTCTTTTTGACCTTCAATCTCCTCAAAGATAGACAAAAGTTCCTCAGGACTGAGATAATAAAAAAATTCAACTCATACCGTTTTCTATTTCATAACTGAATTTATTTACAGGTAGTTCAAAAGAATTGAAAAAACCCACTGAAATCTGCCTATAATTTAAACTAATCTGCAAGCCAGCATGTTGGCAGTCTAGTTTAAGAGGGACTTTGAGGAACAATAGATACACAGCCACGATGTCCTAATGTGATAAGAAGATAATGAATCAGATTACAAGGCCTTGTGGCAAAGACTATTGTTTTTTTCAATATTATGCTGAGCGTGTACTGTTTATCACTTTAATATAGTAAATTTCAATTCTGTTATAGTTAGATTTTTCATAAAACCTATACCAGTCTCAAAAAACTTTATGTTGTAAATGTAACACTGATTTTCAAAATGAATTATTATTGTTCTTTGCAATTCTTTTCTCTCTTTCTCTCTGTGGAGATGTATGTATATGTCTGTGTCTGTGTTTATGTGATGACGAAAAGTGGACTGTATTCCAAAAGTGATGTAGACATTTGACCCTGTCAAGAAGACCAATAACTGCCTCGGACATAGAAACTACATTTCTGGTCAATTCATGCCGATTCAGTCTTTCAGTGGAAGGGCCAAAAAACTATTTCTCATAAGGAAAACAGCAGATATTAGCAACTATTTGGTCATACATTTTCAAATCCATTAATGTAATAAATGTGACTGTTTTCCATTTTAAAAATATGACATATAAGTGTTTGTGGTGGTGTGTTTAAGTTGTTATGATGATTAAAGGTCATAAGTTCTGTACTCCTGTTCCTTTTAAATGAATGATTTGTCCCTACAGTGGTACCCTTCCCTGAGTAGTCCATCTACCCTAACCCTGCCTCTTTTTCCAGACTGTTCCCTGTCAGTCTTCCCCATGGGCCAACCCCTACCTGAAACCCTCCTGCAATTCTCCTAAAACACCCCGCCCCTTTGGACCGTGTCACCCCCTCTCCTCCCGCTGTCTTCCCCATTGGCTCCTGGATTGTGTCACCCCATGTTGAGATCCTCCCACTCTCTGTCCTGGTTGGTTGCATCAGTTCCCACCCCTCGGACCTCCCCGGTTTATAACTCATTGTATCCCAGGTTCTGGGTTCTTTCTGTGTTGTCCGTTCAAGTGTTTGTTCCTGCAATAAACCTCTTGGATTAAACAAGCAGAAGGACCTCCTCCTCATTCCCGTCTCCAGCCTGTGCTTGCTAACAACCTTGTGCCGTAGAGCGACAGCTCAAAGCCGCTGCTCCCGTGGCCCTGCTAGGCGGAAGTGTCCCCCTGGCAGCAGTGATGGGGTGGAGGAGCTAGCCCTTTGACCCTGGCACAGCATCAAGTGTTATTTTGTGTTGTGTTACGCTGTTTGTGTTGAAAAAGTGGAAAGGTATATGGATAATAAAATCTATTAAAATAACTACTCAGATAATTTATCTGTATTTTGAAAAAGGAACAATGATTCTAAGTATTTTTCCTGAGGCTTCAATGGAAGCCTCACACATAGGGTTGAAAATAGGAGCAAATCTTGCGAGAGAAACCTCATTACAGTAAATTGTCATTTGGAAGCATGATGGAAACAGTTTTAAGACTCATCTTTGTTATGATGGATGAAAGCAGCTACAAATCATGTATATCAGCCATCAAAACCTTTCTGTCTCCTAATGCATAAATAGGATAAAACGGAAGCTTGAAAATATCAAAATTTGGACTTGTTAAAGTTAATACTGTAAGGAGGCACCCTTAGAAGTGGACAGGGAACTGACTTCATACTGAAGAGCTGGGGAAAATTGCTCTCTTCTTCATTGTTCTGTTATCTCCTGGTTATGACCTTAAGCAAATAATTTCAGCTTTCAAGTTCCCTGGCCTCTCCCTTATGGGAAGGAAGTAATCAGATGATTTAGCTTGACATACCTTTTCAAAGTGAATGAATAATTTAATTTTTTTTTCGTTCAGAAAGATTAAATTCAAAACATAGTTATTTGGTTTTTTAAAAAGTAAATATTATGAATGTCCTTAACATGATCATTTAAAATAAACACTAGAATATTGGAACATGTTGCCTGGTGAGGTTGCGAATGCCCAAACCTTAGGAATATTTTAGGATAGGTTAGACAGAGCTTTAAGCAACTTTAGTTGAAGATGTTCCTGCTTATTAGGAGGGGGTTGGATTATAACACCTTTAAATATCCCTTCCAACCAAACTTATTCTATGATTCTAAATTTTCCATGAGCATAGTGTAAAGAACTTCTCCAATCTGTCGTTGCTGCATTCACTTGTCCTTCAGCTGGGTTACCCTATCCCTCACTTGTGACGGCACTTGCAAGAGATATCTTGATGTTCATCCAGCTTTGCAATGAAACTGTGGAGGGAGCAGAACCGGATGATGACTCTCTGGGGACTGCATATAGGACAGAGTCTCAGAAGAACTGAATTAGATTGATTTGAACTGCCATGGTTAAATTTAGTCTGCTCTTCTATCATCTGTAGAAAGTTACCATGATCTACGTGTCCAAGGAAGACTAAAATTACATGCACATCTTCACAATTGTCATTTGCAAGCAGCAAATTCACAAGTTTGATCCTCTGACAAGTGCCAGCTGGAGGGAGATTCTTGTCTTGAGCAGACTGGAAAATATCTGCCACAAACAGCCATATCATACATAACACCAACTCAAAACATTTTTAACAACTTGTTCTCTCTGTTGCTTTGCCATAACTTACACCTTTATTTTCAGCTGGGGATTCTGAACACTACAAAACAAAGGTTAATGGACCAGATGAAAGTTTATGAAGTTCACACGTGTCCACATATAAACAAGAGTATCTCCATGTCCTGCTAAAAAAACTGTTCAGAAAAATGGTTTTCATTTAATCATAAAATAATGTATTTCTAGCTTTCAGTTTAGTTATATTTTAAAATACTTTTTCTTCAGAATACCCTTAAAATGTTGATCTTTTTAATAATTAATTATTTCCATTCCATTCCTAATGATTTTTTCTTTTTTCTAAATTTTAGTACTTTCACATCTCTATTTGGAAAATGTTTAAACAAAATTCAAAAAGCAAACACATTGTTCATGTTACCATTATGCTTTTGATAAAATTTTTTTCAGAGGTTTTGAAACAAGGAGCCCAGTTTACACTATTAAGCATATCAGTCCTTAGAACACTGTAATATCTAATATTTAGGGCACAAAGTTGCAAATCTCTATCCTCATTACTTATTTATACTTATTACTTCACTACAACTGTAGCTATTACTATTTGTATTTTCCTTAAAACAGAATTTTACGCAAAAAATTTTGATTTTAGAGATGTTTCTCCCTCCAACTTCCCCAGTAGTGGTTAATATACACTTGAGTATTGCAAGGTAGATTTTGATTTGGATTCAAATGAAGCAGGTTTTTTTCAAGTTTGTTTCTATTTCATGCACACCACATTCACTGTTCCTATTTATGGACAAAATTTGAACTAAAGTTTTGCTTTTGCACAAAATCCTTCAATTTGGTTAATCTAATTAAACCAATCCATTAGTAAAAATAATATAATACAATTTTTACATGAGTAAAATTTCAGGGCATTCAGGAATTGAATCTGAACTTCTAATTTGGACCTGAAACCCAACCAGTTCTTTCTACATGACTTATTTTATGCTTGGTTAACTTAATCAGATTAACAATGCTAAGCCACGAATAGGTCTATTTTCTAGAGTGCTGTAGAATATCCTGAATCATACAGTGTCAATGGTATTTCTTACATTAGAAAGAGAAAATGCCATATTACACATCTCTGAAGGAGAATTCAAACTACCATAACTTAAAGATGAAAGACTTATGCAAAATGTAGCATAAATTATTTTGTATAAATTATTTTACTTGGTAGGCCTATGAGTCAGAGTAATAAGTTATGAATAATTCCATTGTTCATAAACTAGATGCCACATATTACGTGTATGAAATCATATACAAACCCCCAACCACATTACAGAGATGAAATAGTTTGCATTGTACAGTATAAAAAGACAAGAGATGTTTGAAAAGTTTCAAGTCAATATCATAATTAATGCCAAGATGTACCAGTAGAGATTCTGGAGTCTGTGTCTTATACCATGGGGACATTTTCTAGGTAGGCCATATCATGGGGACCTTTTCCAGGTAGGCCAAACTGATGTCCATCCTGCTCCTTGGCAGTCAGTATATTCATAATCTTCCCTGGCTGCAATTAAATCTGACAAAAGTGTCAGTTTTCAAATGTTAAGGTCAGCGTATCCAACTCTTGTGACGAGTACAATAGGTGATGATCTTTCAGATGTTCACACCCAAACTACCAGATAAGTTTTGTTCTCTTTATTCCCCTGTCTGGTTCTAATGTTTGTTATCCTTCCCTGTCCAATGCACAGGTTCCAATAAAACCTTATGTTAAACAGCAAATGAACTTTTTTTTTTAATCAGTAGGCTTTGATAAATGAAAATAAATTATTTTGACGAACATCATGATCTGTCTCACACAATGGCAGAAACTCTGGGTTAGGTATTCATTTGATTGTAGTATTTATGCAAAGAAATATTATTTTAATGGTATTTTATTTGTTAAGATCTCCCTGAGATCAATTACTCTAATTTGTTCATCACACATTGTGCTCTTTTTCCTAGGAGCAAAGCAAAATACATATTTAGACATGGAGCTAGAATCCCCTCCCACACAATCTACTCCCCAAAGCTCAAGTGAATCACTGTTCTTTCAAGAGTGAAATAATTGAACAGCCCAAATTGCATATTCATTTTTTCCTCAAGGCACAACTTGCTAACAGCAAGCTCCTGGGTTTAAATCTCAGTCCTCTTGGAATATTAACAGCTACTTCAAGTTTTTGTTAAAAATGGAAAAGATAAATCTCTAAGTGTCAGGGGCATGGTGATACACGTACAAAATCAAGTCACTAAAATAATGAATGTTGAACGCACTCTTTGGAGTCAATGCAGAAGTTGAAAGCAATTTCTAAATCCTATGGGGTCCAAGTACTGTGAGAAATTAAAATATATGATTTAATATCTTCTTTGTTGACTCAGCAAAAATGAAAACAATTTAAACTGTGGCCTGTAGTTGAACACTGGTGACCAAATTGATGCAAGAGTAGTCAATCTACTGCAAGTATCTCTGAACGTTATCAGAAATGAAGCAGGAACTTTATTTGCAGTTGTACAGTTTGGGCACTGACATTCATTATAGAAAAGTGATTTGGATTTCCATGCCATTTGGTAAGAATGTCTAAAGCAATCCAAAAGTTTTCTTTAAACAGTGTATTAACTTCTTTCCCCCAAGACAAGAAGGATGTAGACCTGTTGGAATGGGTCAAGAGAAGGACCTCTAAGTGGATCAGAGGTCTGGAGCACCTCTCCCACGAGAAGAGTCTGAGAAAGGTGGGGTTGTTCAGCTTGGAGAACAGAGGGCCATGGGAAGACGTTATAACAAGGTACCTAAAGGGGGCTTAAGAAAGCTGGAGAGGGACTTTTACTTAGAGATAAGACAAGGAGGAATGTTTTAAACTGTAAAAGGATGCTGTCACATTAGATATTAGGAAGAAATTCTTGACTGTGATGGCAGTGTCGAGACAAACTCTGGATGCCCCATCCCTGGAAGAATTCAATATCACGTTGGATGTGGCTTTGAGCAACCTCATCCAATGGAAATTGTCCCTGAACATGGTTGGGAGGTTAGAATGAGATAATCTTTTAGATCCCTGCCAGTGCAAACCATCTTATGTTTCTATGGCATTCTTTCTGTATGAGAACAGGAGTGAAGACACAATGAGGAGAATCCAAATAATTTTAAGTCAAATTATTTTAATCCAGAACCATTTGTTACCCATCTCAAAGAGTCAATTTCAGAAAAAAATTAGGAAAATGGACAACTGAACTCTCCAAAATCCTGTTTCCAAACCAAAAATCACTTGGAGTTGGCTATTAAGAGAAAACAAGCAGCTGGAAGCTACCTAAATCCAGAATCCCCTAAAACCAACATGGACATTGACAGCACTTTGACCCACTGAATCTTCTGTACTGCTCAACTTTATGAATTCTTGTCCTGAAGGACAGCTGGTCAGCTACAGACATGGGTTGAGAAATAGTGCTTGCTTTCTGTGAAGATGAAAATGCAAGTTGAGGTATTGAGAAAGCAAACAAAAAAGGTCTGAATCTGGATGTGGGCAAAACCAGCAATTAAAGCAGAATTAAAGGTTCCATTTAAATTAATGTATTTTTTGTGGTCATATTTTTTTCATTCACTGATTATCCAACATAGTCACATATTTCCCACTGCATGATGTGGAAACTTGTTTTCCTCCCAAAATCCATTATAGAATTATTCTTCTGTCTTCTTTGGTCTTAGATTTATTACTAAAGAATCTTCTTTCAAATGAAGTTGATATTATTGTGGATACCAAAACTACTATGTTTAGAATTATTTCTGTGCATCAGACTGTGAATAATTATCTTATCTCAAAATACTGGAAAAGAAGGAAGTTTTCTTTTGTCGTGTTGCTGACCATTAGGTCAGCACTGCAGGACTGTCTGTGTAAAAACTGAAACCTAAAAGAGCAAGTTTGTCTGCGGAATGTTTTCTTAGGGATTTATGTTTTCTTCAAAGATATTTGAAGAGGTTACTTCTTTACTGATAGTTTAGTGAATTGACTCTGAAAAATTTATGCTGGTTTACTCAGCTTATTCCTTTAATGTATTCCACACAACCTCTGTTGCTACTAGAAACACATTTTCTTTCTTTGTGTAGCGTGGGAGTCTTCTAATTAAAAAGCTGCCTACAAAGATATTTAAAACATGGTTTTCTAAAAAAAAAAAGGGGAAAAAAAAGAAAAAATAAAAGTAGCATTCTCTTGCAAACAAAACAGCCTAATCATGATGGCATTGCATATTAACAGGCCATGTGCTAACTGATGTGGGTTATTTTATTCACTAGATGAGAAATCTGCACAGGTGAAAGAATGTGAGAACCACTAAACATTGGATTTTTTTCAACATACAAAGCCACCTGCATTTTTGCAGTTTAATCTAATCAACTGTAAAACATTCACAGTGTTCAACAGACCTGAAATATTCTAATTTCTTACCCATGATATAATGGTCTAATGCCTGTGTTTTGGGCTGCAGCATGAGGCGTCATTGGGAAAAGATCCCAGACTGTTTAATGCAGCTCTCTCCTCCCATTTTTTACACCATGTGCAAAAAATACCAAATAGTTATTATGAATAAACACTTTTCTTATTCTAGATTTATATTTATCAGAGGCAAGCAGCCCTCAAAACTATGCAGAAAAAAAATCGTAAGAAATAAAAAAAGAAAACCCAAACCAGAATATTCACAGTAAGATACACATTTTGACATTCAATTTTCTTACTTTAGAACAAGGAGCATTTATTTAGAACAAAGAGTATTTTCAGAGTGATTACTGCAGAACTTAATAATTGTGAAAATATGTGACATACTGTCAGCTCACTTATAATGCAGTCATCAAGGTGATGAGAATCTGTTATTAATTCAGGGGTCAGCTATGCTCTATCAGAGCACTCAGTAATGAGAACAACACATACTTCTATTAGACCAACATCAATGTAATTATGTCTGCTGGCCACTGACACTAGGAAAAGAATTTCTGTACATCATTTTGGAAGACTCTGTGCAAAACTTCCTGAACTTTCTGCTCCCATGTTTTTTCTCTCAGCAAAATTGCTGTTTTAAACTTAGGAATAAAAATTGGCATTTCCCTCAAAAAGCAGCAAGAATCTCCATCCATTCTTACAAATCTGCCTTCAAAGAAGCCAATGTTATTAAGACTAGGAGGTTCTAGTTGGCACTGTTCAAGTCTGTATAGTAGAAGTAGACATCACTCCTGTTAGCAGTGAGGAACAGGGATGGATGTAGGAATGATTAAGGGAATAATACAGAGGAAATAACTATAATTGAGTCCTCATTTTTTGTTTTAAATTATTATGATAAATCAAGATTTACTGTAAGACACATAAAGGAGTAGATATGGTAAAAGAATACAGTTATACAACTTGAAACATTAGGGGTTTAAAATTAGAATCCAAGGATACAACTGATAGGGGAAAAGAAAATGTATTACAAAATACCTTTCTCTTCAGCTAAAATTAGTTTTTATTTGAAACTGGGTAAGAACGTGTATCACTATAATTAATCTACCTTAGCTGTTGAACTTCTTAGAGCACACCGGTTTGAGCATGTATATAAACTCACAGCAACTTCAAAGCTGGTATAAAGACACAAACGTTTCTCCAGAGGTAAATAGATGAAGAATATCAGGATTTCTAATGTTTATTTTTATCTGTCTTCAAGAAGCTGGGGTCCAAATATGAAACATGAAAAGAATCTCTGTCTTTCTATGTTAAAATTGTATCAGGCCCAGAACCACAGAAAAACATGGAAGTCATTTAAGGTCACTCATGCATTTCCAGTTCAACAGGAGAATAGAAAGCTGCTGAAATGGAGCAACCACTATATAAGTTTCTGCATATTTGGTTGACATCAGACATCAAAGAGATTTTTCACATATGACGCTTTCATTTCTGGAAAAAGCTTCAAAATGCTGATGTCCCAATCTGTTACTTTTTTCTTTCTCTAGCTGCTTATTTGACATTTTTATTTGTTACTCAAGCACATCTTTATCATTCTTAGTGGGACAGCTTAAAAAACTTTCTGCTTTATTTTATTTTATTTTATTTGTTTTTTCCAAACTCTATTTATTTCCTTTTAATCATCTGGCAGGGTTCAACAGCATTACTACAGCAGTGCCAAAGTCAAACCCCTCACAATTATTATTTTAAGCTGCAGAAGGACTTTGAAATTCTGAAAATGGCAAATTGCAGCTTATGTGTGGTTAGAAGAGAGGAGAAGACAAAAGCCAAGTAGAAGAGTGCAGAGAGCTAGTCAGCAGAAGATATAAAAGAAAAATGAAACCTTTTGAGAAGTAAAAAACTCCCAAGAGTAACAGAGTGAGAATAAGCAAGAAATTTTTCTTTTATTTCCTTTTCAGCACTGCCCAGGGGAAGTGCTATGATGCAGAAAAAATGTGTAGATATCTAAGGCTGTGCTGTCCTTAAAGGCACTGTAAACAGGTTGAATGAGCACCTGTGTAACCCAGAATATTAAACTGAATCCTGTAATTTCCTTTTCTTTAGTCTAGTTTTGACTAACTTCTACAGTTACTTGTTATGTTTGCTAAATTATTTGAGGGCTGATTTCCCATTTATACATTTGACAAGTGTTTCCATTTTCTTGTTTCTGCGTTCTGAGACCAGGGTCTTTTGGGACCATGAATGATGTCAGACCACTGTGTATCCTGTTCTGGGATGTTCTGTCCTGTCCCGTGTGCACCAAGGTGATGGGAGCAGGAGAGAACAGAAAATGAAACTGAAGTAGCAAGATGGAACTGGGCTGCTGGGCAGAGTGTGTGGCATGTGTGCAGGGTGCAGGACTCTCTGGATGCTGCCATACCACAGGGGTCAGGGCCAGGCTGAGTTTGGGCTGAGCAGGCTTGCATCTGAGAAACTGTCACCAATGAACACTTGACCTGTGGAATCCTTTCAAAATAGCACATGGTTCTTCCATGATGAAATTTTCAGAATTTCCATAAGTACAAGTACATATGGTCTTGATTGTATTCGGCTACTGTAAATTCCAGATAAATGCCTTTAGCCATGTTCCAAAGCTGCTTCCACTTTTTTTTCCCAAAGGCTTTATACCTGTATCTAATATTTAACTTCAGAATCAACTACTAAGTCAAGAGGAAGGATGACATATTTATGTTCAGGGAATCTGTATTCTGCTCAAAATGTCTAAAGAATAAAAATTTGCTGCATATCTTTGAAAGTCCATTTAATCTCTTAGGATGTTGATATTCCAAGCAAATATGCTACCTTCGGATCTTTTTGTCTTACTGCTCAGTCAGTTACTTTGATGTTCTGGTGGTTAGGAGCATAAAAAAGTTTAGGAAAATCTGTACCATTGCTATGTATGCAAGCACCTCCACAATCAAGAATTTAAAAACCTCCCTTTCAAGGTAAGATTGATAGGTAAATACCATATACTCCAAATGGCATTCCAAGGAATGAGATTCTCATAGGAAGTGTAACAAGGAAAACATTCCATTAGCAATATATTACTAGTTATTTTGCAAGTCATGACTAGTCAGTTAAGTTACATTTATGTATTTAAATATATAGTAGAGATAATAATATTAGACACATCATACTTGGTAGTTCCTGGGTCTGAATAATAGAATTGAAAATGAGGTTTAGATTTTCTGGTTAACTACAGAACAGAAATATTTTTTTAATCAGATTTGACTGTAGTTGTACTGAAAACCCATGATGTTGAAAACTAAACTACCTGAGTCCATATTATTTTAGTTGCACTGCTTTTATATCCCTAAGAAATTTAGTGGCCCTCCTTCATATTTATGTGGAAACTAATGGAACCTTTCCTTCAAGTTGGGGTGCTTTTTGAACAACTTTTCTGTCATATTTTCTGTTAATCTATATATATTTATATATATTGATTTTTATTGATTAGATGTTATTTTATTTTACTATGTGTGTGTTCATTAATTGGATACAGTTCAGAAAACAACTCTTGAAATTAGAAATTTTTAAATTGGTATTTATATCATATATGTAATAATTATATTTTCAGCAGAAAATATAGGACATCACTTGATTCAGTTCAGGTTTAGAGTCACATTTGAAGTGGGTTCTAAATTCCTACGTGTAAAAAGTATCTCTAAAAAAACTCTATCTTTCAAATAAACATTTGGATTCTGGTTTTACTGCTAAAATTGTTATATTTTTAAAGAAGCAGTAACTATTTATGTTGTGTTTAAACCTATAAACATTATGAGGAAGTGCTTTTTCTACTAAAGAAAGTGATCAAAATTACTGTCTGATCTTGTAAATAGGGTGAAATGAATTTAAATAATTTTCATGAATGTTGAAGGACTATTTCTTGAAAAAGTTTTGCAAATTTTCAGCATCCTAGTTACAGTCTAACCTGCTTCTATAACAACTACTCATTTGAAGAATATTTTTACAAACTTATATAGCTTTGAAAGCATATAATTTTTTCAATGGGAATTCTTCTAATGAGTTCAATAGTGTTATGTAGAAAATTGTGGACTTCTTTCAGAATTGAGACATTCTTTGGTTGATTGCATATTACCCATGTTGAACAAAATATTATGGAGGGAAAATTACTAGAAGGCTATGAAGCATCACAAACATACAGCTGACTTGTGGTTGAAACTAAAAACTGATCACGGTCTTACTTAAAGGAAACTCTTAAGATCTTCTGTTTATAAACAAGACAAATGAACAGGTTGCTGGGATTTGCAAGACTCTCCACTTCTTTGGAGGGTTTGTTAAGACACAGTTTTATGCTCTTCAGGTCTAATGTTGATATTCACCTTATGTAACATTTTTCAAGCACTTAAATGAATGCTGCATTCAAAGCAACACTGTTAATTCCTGCTTAGAAAAGTCTTTCATTGTCTTATTCTTCTAATTTGTTCTCCTTATGACTTTCAATCTCTGTTTATTCATTGACAGTTTGCTTCTACTCTCCTTTAGTTTAACTAGTTTTTTTCACTGCCTAATGTTTGTCGGCTTGATTTGCTAACAAGCCTTTCTTGGCACTTACTGAAGAAGCCGAGGGCTTTCAGTTGCATTCTGCATTACACATTGTAAAAGCTGTCCTTCTTTTGCATCTCCTTTCACATTTCTTTACTTTAAAACAGATTTACAACTAGTGGAAAGAACTGAAATGTAAATCCTTGATCCTATGATCATTACTGTGTTTTGAAATCTTTTCATTGTACAAGGATAGTTACAGAGATCTGCAAGATGATGATGAGTCTGCCATGCAGAATGTAGGTTAGATGTTCTACCTCTTCAAGCCAAGCAGAAGATCCACTTTTCAAATGGTTTTCATGTGATTTGAGTCCATTTGCAAGAGGAAAAAGTGCACATTCAATGTAGCTACTCTGGTGCAGAGTAAGAGGCCTCCCACAGAGGAAAGACAGATTGTGATCTACCTCATGTCAATTTCTGTATTTTTAATTTGGAAATATGCAGAAGATGAAGCTATATGGCATGCAAGAATATATGTGCTTAAGTAG
Organism: Prinia subflava; assembly: GCF_021018805.1. Taxonomy (NCBI): domain Eukaryota; kingdom Metazoa; phylum Chordata; class Aves; order Passeriformes; family Cisticolidae; genus Prinia; species Prinia subflava. Next base: position 42,174,131 of record NC_086250.1, read on the forward strand.
TACATGTAAATATTTCATAAAAAGCTTTGCATAAAACAGAAGCTCATGATTAGATAAACCAAGGTTTTGACTACTAGCCAGTAACAGTAATTTTAAAGCTGTCAGACATCACTTTGCACTTCCTAAAAATGATTCACTTTGGTTCTGTTCATAAGTTTCCATACAGAATGTAAAGAAAACAGACAATTAATTGGAATCCACACCATATGCAAAAGGGAGTCACATACACATATTTATCTGTAACTTTTAAAATCATGCCACTTAAATCTGCCAAGTGGGATTTGAAAAACTTGAATACTGAATTTTAAATTTATATAACTGTAAAAATATAACTTTTTAAAATTATTATTTTATGAAGTTTCCTGAACTTAACAGCTGTTTAGAGTGGCTTTCATGAGTGTTTCTACACACTTTAGTCAAGCAAAGTCTGTCAGATCCTCACAGGTCTTCACAGCAGCTGCATTGTGAGAGTGCTCGATGAATTGTTTAGCATATCACTTTTGGAGAGGCATACATGGCCAAGCTGACAGTTTAGTTAGACCAAGCATTTTAACTCCCTGCTTTCCTCACGACACATTTTCCAGATCAGTCTTCCAAATTTTATTTGTACATTCATGCAAATATTGCCTCTGAAACTTTCCATATTTAAACACAAACTGATTACCAAACATAAATTGAAGCTGTATCTGGGATATTTTTCTCCCATGGAGGTCAAGAGATGCTGTTGCACTTGGATTCTAGTGGAGGTGGTGCCTGGTTGAGAGATTGGCTTCTCTGATGGACAGAATCCTGTTATTGCACTGGAAGTGTAGAAATAGAAGCTGACGAGAAACTAAGTGACAGTGGCAAACACATAGATCCAGTTTTATGTCCTACCTTTAAATCATATATCTCAGTAGCAACTACGCAAAACAACTACTCAAATACCATATGTCCGAAAAGACCTTAGTCATTACTCTCTCACTAATTTTTCTAAAGGAATGATGTCTTTCCTGAACTATTTGTCCACAGACTGTAATTCCATTTTCTACCCTGAAAATATGGTTGCACAGTAAGGAAAACATGTAGACCCGTGTGTCATACCTCCTTCCCTACACGCTCCCTTAAATCTGTTTTAAACTGTGTTTTGTTTTGCATATGTGCTGTAAATGACTGTGGTTCAAATGCAAGATCTGACTCTATGCTGGCATGGGAACATTACATACATGGGGCATTTGCCAATTTCCCCTCTAACAGCAGAAAGACCATTTTTAAAAATTGTACAGTATGTTCAGATACAGCAGGGAATTATTAAAACATTATTATTAATGTGTACATTATTAAAACTTTCTCTTTTTTTTCCTAACATCTTTTTAACACCTATACTAGCTTCTTCTCTGATAAAAAGAATATAAAACAAGAAACACCTAGCTGTAGACCACACCGTTTTTAAGTATTATGTGGAGAATCCAGGGCTCAGAGATGCCCCAAGATCTCTGTTCTCTAAAATGCACAATCAAGACCATGCATGTTTGGCAGCTGTCAGGTTTTTGGGGTGTTTTATGAAGTGAATTACACTGCTGAGGACCTAGTCTCAAACATTAATTATCCATACTGAGTGCTTGATTCAGACAATGTGAATTGTTCTGATAAATGTTTATCTTGTATCTTTTTTTTCATCAGATTCATTACAACTGACAAGCTTTGAAAGCCAAACTTGAAAAAATATCCTCTTCAAGTTGTGTATGTCCACATAACAGAAGAATGTAGCTCTTTCCTTTGTGAAAAAGATATAACAGTCAAAATTAAAATATGTACTTGTTGTCTATAAGACTAATAAGAAAGTGAACTGCATCATTAGTCACGCACACACAATATGAGAATTAATTCCACCATGCCAAACATTCAGGGGAAATAATAATAAACTAAAATCTTTGTTCTACAAAGAACCTTGAAGACTTATGTTATATAAAAATGAACCTGTGTTTATTAATGCACACATACACACACTGAACATACACTGAATGCATATATGTATGTGGATATATATATACATCTGTGTACATGTATATGGGATGAATGCACCATAATGTAAGAAAATATTACGGTTACCACTCAATTTGTAAAAAACTCTCCTTGTCTTACATAATATAAAAATTAACCAACAATAGTTGGGAAACGATAACAAGTTTCTCAGTAGCAGACGTGGTCAGCTGTAGCTGAAGTATGTACTTCAAACTCTGTGTGAATTAATTTAGCTTACAAAGGTCTTTGCTATTTGGAGCCTAGAACTTCTGATACTTTAGCCATGAGGCCACAAATATTGTTATTGTTCTGACAATTTAATGATAGCTTTTTATTGTATTCTTTGTGGTATGAGCTACAGTAACTCAGTGGGGTTTTTTAACACCATTTTATGATGTTTATAAATATGTAGATCCAGAATTGCAAATTTACACAAGTTACTTTGCTTTGTATGTTTGACCTACCAGATTTAACAAGTTGTTCATGGGCATTCAGTGCAGTACACAGATATTTCATTTAGCTGCCCCTTGCTGTACCAATAATCACCCTCTAAATCTTAACTTCAGCTGTTAACTGTTTATCAGCCAGAGGAACTCTCTGAAAATACATGCAATCTATATATGTCCGCACAAAAGGACAGAAGATCAGATTTTATGTGACACTGTTAAATCCAAGCATTGGTGTCAGGAGCTTAAGTCAGCAGTGGCTCACATGCTGCAAGCCTTAAAATCTATGGAGGCATCACAGAAGATGTCGACACATGATTGCCCATTTAAGGGAGTCAAGAATTTGAAAGTAGAAATTTCCTGTTGGGGAATTATGGGTGTTTGTCTTTACTATGATTGTGTCTGCAAAACAGCACCGATAAATGAGATGGTGCCACGAGTGAACTGTCAAGCCAAGAGGCAAACACTGAGAATTATGAGAAAACATCAAAAGTCATTGATTGTTTGCATTTCGCTACAATCACTTAGTTTATTTAAAAAAAAATCTATGTGAATATTCTCATTGAGACATTGTTTATAGCTAATAAACTCTTTAGTAATATAATATCATATATGAATTTGTGTTCCTTCAAAGTTTTTTGGTTTATTTCTGTATATTATGACTGTATAAATTGTTATTTGGGTAGAACTTTTCAAAGTTCATACTGTCCATGTAGGAGTTAAGTTCACAGGCCGAGGAAAAAAAAAAATTACAGCAGACAAAGAAGGCTGTTGGGATGTTCAGAGCCAGGATGGTGAGTGAAATGCATGCAGAGTCTAGTAGTCTACTACTAGAAAAATCTACTTCTAGTAGTAGACTTGGTACAAAATACTGTCAAAATTTAACTATTTATTTAAGAAGTTACAAGTGTTCCTGCCAAAGGATTCTTTTTTTAAGAAGACAATAGATTTTAGTTTTTCAATTCACTACTTCTAGAAAAAGTTCTACATTTTCATATGCTAAAATGCATGTTTTCCAGTGATTGAAAGATTTTTTTCATTTTTCAAAACCACAAAATTTTTACAGGTGTTGTAGTTTCAGCTAACTTTTTAACAATTTTTTTCTTTGATCCTTTCAGCACCATACATTCTTACTTTTTGCACTGCGAATTACATGGCATAAACCATTCATATGAGAAATTTGAAAATCATCACTTTATATAACACTGTTTAAATTCCATATGTACTGGATGTGCATATTCTACATGGATGATACATAGGCACTTGCATAATACAGAGTACAAACTGAAGAAGTTTTTTAGAAAACACTGAATTTATTTGCTGGTTTATCTCTGTCTAATGTAAGTGAAAGATCAGATCTCTAATAGGAATTACTGAAATCTGTCAGATTCACAAAGACAGATGCTTGTTGCTATCAATAATTCTGTTTAATGGTCTTCTTTGACTGGATTCTGTATGAGTTAATCAGCTAACCCTTAATTTAAACCCACTGAATTACTGTAATCTTGTGATAAATTAATCTATGTACATGATGTTTTCTTCTCAAAAGGAAGTTTTCTACTGAGTGTCCTGTGTAAAAGACTTATTCCGTTAAAACAGTAAGTGACTCAATGAAGAAAATGAAAGGTTTGTGATTCATTTTGCAATTGTTCTAACTTCTGTTTTGAAAATTATGCCATTCTTTCTTTAGATGTACATAACATCTAAAGGAGAACACAGAGAATTACACCTTTCCCAGCAATCCATCTTCATCCTCAGTGAATCCTTTTGGTAGTTTCTGATTCAGCAATTGCTGTTTTGGCACATTTGTACATCATATATATTCTGCTGAATTTGTGTTAGCCAATATTCACACGATCAATATGGAACTTTAGCAAATACATACAGGATGCATCTATAGTGTGGCCCTATGGAACTTTTTTAATTACCAAGATTCCTATAACTGTCCTTTAATCCACTCCAGATTTTCAGATAAATAAGAAATTGTTGCCTACATGCAACAGCAATGATATTCTGAGGACACTAAGATAAAGGACTTGTAAATCAAATAATGCATTTATTCTTTAACACTTGAGTGACCCTCATTACTTACACACTTTTTAAAGATACTGGTAGTGTAATCAAGGGCTGCAGATAGTTTTTTAAACAAGGAAAGATTTTTTAAGTATGCAGTTTTTGGATAAGTACTTACCTCTCCTGCCAAGGAAGGAGTGTGCTAATCTTTTATATCAGAGAGTTTCTTATTCACAGGTGTTTTTTTGCCCACAAGAGTCTTGAACTTGCTCCTCTGAAGTCAGCTGGAGTTTATCTTCTGAATGAAAATAGCGTTTCTGGTAGCTGAACTAATCTGAAATTTCTGTCCCTGCTTTGACATTGATGTCAAGAATTGGTAGACCTCATGGCAAAAAACTACAGCAAAAATCTCTTTAGGACTCCTGATGTATATTAAGTGTGGACTACTCTGAACTCATCTGAGAGTTGAGAAACTCATTTGAACATCGTTTAAAAAACAATCTTGAAAATATTACTGGGATCCTTTTTAAAATAATGCTTTTTGTAACAACCAAGACAAGGAAAATGTCTATTAAATTACATGGCAATCAAATTACTGAGACCTATCACAACTACAGGGATATCTGCTGAATACATTGCCAGTATTATTAGAATTGATTCATAATGAATAATTAAGGCTTAAAATTTAAAATGTAGTATTTCTCACTATTTTAAATGTTCAATCATTATTAATTCATTCAGCACTATTGCAAGAGTTACGTGGTTCATGACAAAAAATTAGGCAAAGCTTTGAAGAATACATTTGATTTGTTATGCTGTAAAATATTATGGTAGACTAATAAACCTCCTAATAGCCTTAATATACTACACATCACAGTTTAAAGAAAAAAAGAGATCTTTTTTCTAAATGAAAACCTAATGCCTATATGACCTTAAAGCCTGGTAAATGAATGACAGTGGAGCTCATTTCCCAGAATTATGTGTGTGGTTGAAGCTTTCAGAGGAAATATGCACAGGAAGAAGAATGAGAAAAATTACCTCTTTCACACAGTTACTTTGTGGTGATCAGGAGGCAGACCCAAACATCCATAGGAACATATTTGTATTTTAATACACAATATGCATGTATTTTTATATTCAGAAAAATTTCTTAATTTTAGGTCACTCCTTTTATAATGAAGGTTTTACAATATTGTATACATTAAATACACAGAATGATATTAAGATGTCAGATATAATGTTGACTATCAATATCTAAATTAGTTTAGTAACAGTATCCAGAATATCTACTAAGAATGAGCTGATTATTACTTATGACTGAGCTGTTATTATTCACAAAAACTTGATAATTTTCTCTGAAGCTCAGAGATTAGCATTAATGTTAATACATTAGATATGAAGTAATAAGCACAATAAAAAGCAAGTTTTGATGGAATCTATAAAATTATATAGGCAAAGATGTTAACCAGACCAGCTGCCTCATATTATTAAGAATTAAAAGTGATTTTGATTTTTAAGCAGTCACCAGAGCAATCAGCTGTCATTCTATTAATGTCAAAATATATTATTTTCTTAACAGTCTAATAATGATAAAAATGAAGATAATTACATAGAGTGCTAAATCTTTAACAACATCCTGTTTTCCCCTTCTTTGCTATTCAGCAGTAAGTCTTATAAGAAAAGAAAAATTTAATTAGTGTTTAAGGATTATAAAAAAATATAATTAGACGTGATAGTTAATGGGAGTTGGTAAAAAAGCCAGTTAAGAGAAAGTGAAGTCAGGGCTTTGGATGTTGGTATGGATGTTACTGTGGATGCTGTGGTCACAGAAACACTTCAGTTGCACTTCCTTGAAGAAATACTGTTTACAAATTAAAGAAAACTAGAAACATAGAAATAAGTTCTGAACTGAAAAAAACGAAGCAGCACAAACTCACATTTATCATGTTATATATTTTACTTGGGAAGTAAATGGTAAAAGTACCTATCAGTCATTCTGATCACCGTGATTGAGGGTTTATTTGACTGAGTCCTTTAAATTTATATTTATACTTGTCTGTTAGGCATCTCCAGCTCCATCAGTATTAGGAGAGATCAAATCCACATGGTCAGTATATTCTAGGGAGATGTTCACCGATCACCTACGAGGTATCAATAGTAGGGAGAGTGTCTTCCTGACAGAAGAAGTTGCCTACCCTATTCTCATTTTTTTCATCACCTTTTGCTACATTTTCTTCATGACAATTTGATCTATTTCACATTTCAGACTCATTTATCAGATTCCCTGGACAGTAATTGACATTTTCCATGTAGTAGTTCTGTCTTTCCATCTTAAAATTTGCTGAGTTTAAGAACTCATTTATGAAACAAAGTGATTTGAATGTTTATTACCTTGAGCAACTCTGAGACTTGGCCTCAATGCAACAGTAATGCTGAATTGCAATATTTATAATAATAGCCCTGGTTCTCTGTGCATCTTTTTTATCTAGCAATTAGGCACTTTTTTTTTCTCCTCATGAAAACACATATTTTTAATGTTTGTTATATACTTCTTAAAAAAAGGAGGTAAATAAATTATTTTTGAGTCTGTCTTTTCAGTGTCTTTTCTGTACTTTCATTAGCTTTTGGCTTGGTTGTTTCCTTTTTAAATGCTATTATTATGAAAATTCAATAGAAATGACTTTTGAATTTGCAACTCCATAAATAATATTGCTGGATGTTGAGTACTGTTTTATCAGTCTTTAGAAGCCAATGACTTTCTCTTTTCTGTTGACAAATAATGCACAAAAATGGTTTTTAAAGTTTCCCTAAGAAAGTCTATTTATGATAATTTACGTAGCTAAGATATGAAGTCAGCATTCTTGTTCTGCATGAATTGTTTTGTACTGGCTGTATGAGTTGTACATGTAAGTAAGGGACAAAAGGCTATTTGCTAAACATAACTTCAACTATGATCACTGTTTATAACTTTGGAAGAGACCAGGATATTTATCAGGATTATAGTTTTAAACATGTAAATTTTCAATGGGATAATTCCTGAGGAGTGTTAAGAGCAGAGGATTGCCAGGAGAAGGCAATTCTGAGGTAGCCATTAGTGCTGATGCCTTTTTCCTGGCCCTAGAATTATGAGCCAGACACAGTTAAGGGATAAAACTTGGTATTTATTATTGGGGATCCTTATGTGCAACAATTCATTAAGGTGGAACACACCAAAATGCACCCACCCAGTGTATAGCATATACAATTTTATAGACCTTGCAAATTAACAAAAATTCTTAATAAGAAGCTTAAATGAATGACATGACATCCTCCTATTCTGAAGTGTTACCCCCAGATGGGGCATAATCCTAGTTTACAAAATATGTCCAGAGAGACCCCTTCTCAAGACAATGTAAGGCTTTCCAGCCTCCAACTGTGAGGCCTTTAGGATGCTAGATCTTCTTGCCCAACAGAATACCAGAACTATGCTGAGATATCAGGCTTAAAGAATTACATATTAATACACAATATGTAATACATAATACATATGCTAAGAATACTGAGAATACGTATAAGGTATATAAAAAAAGAAAACACAAAAAATCATCATGACATCACTCCTAGCCTTGGCAATATAGAAGATGGAGGCAGCTGTTAGTCTGGATAGGACTGACTGAACTAGATAATGGATGGGTGGGTGGGCTTAAGAAAGATGATAGCGTAGATAAATGAGGCAATAGAAGAAATTTTGGGCTGAAAATAGACATTTGACCAAAAATCTTTCCTTCATTTAAGGAATGCTTCTGTTGAAAGTTGTCCCAGTTGGGCAGTGCTCTGTAATCAGAATCTGAACTCCTGATGGCCAAGGCATAGCTTTAAAATTGAAATTTTTATTTCCTTCCCTTTCTTTCAGTGGTAGTTACTTCTTGTCCAAGCAAATGTCTAGACACAACAGGTTGCTGCACCATGCTGTCTGTTCTTAAGTTGATATACAAGTGGCATTCAGGTATCCCAGAGTGAAGGCATGGGTTATCCCCTGATGGCTAAGAGTAGCAGAAATGATTCAGCCCTCTAGAACAGACATGATTGCAAAGAAATGTTGCACAGAAGATTCAAACTGATTCATTCTGCTCTTGTCTTAGGTGCATAATGGAAAATTCCTTATCTCCAACTGTGCTGTAATGGAAAGAAGGAAGGAGGGAAGGAAGGAGGGAAGGAAGGAGAGAAGGAAGGAAGGAAGGAAGGAAGGAAGGAAGGAAGGAAGGAAGGAAGGAAGGAAGGAAGGAAGGAAGGAAGGAAGGAAGGAAGGAAGGAAGGAAGGAAGGAAGGAAGGAAGGAAGGAAGGAAGGAAGGAAGGAAGGAAGGAAGGAAGGAAGGAAGGAAGGAAGGAAGGAAGGAAGGAAGGAAGGAAGGAAGGAAGGAAGGAAGGAAGGAAGGAAGGAAGGAAGGAAGGAAGGAAGGAAGGAAGGAAGGAAGGAAGGAAGGAAGGAAGGAAGGAAGGAAGGAAGGAAGGAAGGAAGGAAGGAAGGAAGGAAGGAAGGAAGGAAGGAAGGAAGGAAGGAAGGAAGGAAGGAAGGAAGGAAGGAAGGAAGGAAGGAAGGAAGGAAGGAAGGAAGGAAGGAAGGAAGGAAGGAAGGAAGGAAGGAAGGAAGGAAGGAAGGAAGGAAGGAAGGATATATGTGGCCATATGAAGACCCATTCTCAGTAAAGCCGTGTAGGTATTCACCAGGTCTGCATGCTTGGATTACTCAGCTGGGTTGCCTGAAATCTGTGTCCACGTGGCAGCAAGGCCTCTGTAGCCTGTGGGACACATGAGAAAACAGAACGGCAGCACAGTGCAATATTTTGCATAGAAATGGATAGGTGACTCCATCAGAGAGCTCAGCCATTTCATTGCATACAGAATTTGGTCTGTAGTGCTTGTGAATGAAGTAAGACAGCAACAGGGACAAGGTGAGCTTAGAAAGATCAGTGAAAGTATAGGTGATAATCAATTGTAATGTTTAATCATGGATCAATAGTCCATGCCTTTCTTCTGCTTGGGACCACACTAATCCTATCTTATCCATAATAACAATTAAATTTTATACCATAGGCTACAGATCCTGATTTAGACCCATGTAGAGAGGGTGATTTAATGATTTAATTTTGGCTTACAAAAAAGGATACATCCTTCTCAGTCAACAGTAGTACTTCCAGCAGAGGTCCTTTGCATCACAGGATTACCCTGTGATACAACTTAATTTATTTTGAGTAATGGAAGATGATCATAGAACAAGGTGTTATGTCTTCAGGCAGCTGCTCTGTAGTCTGACAGGGCTAATCTTCCATATTTATTTGGCTGCTCACCTGCTGAACTTGCCTCTTGCTACTTAATATGTTCAGGACAAAGTCGATTTTCAGAAAGCTGATATGCCCTCCATTAGTCTGTTGCTAAAATTATGACAACCTTTAACTACTTTGTAAGTCAAATCTTACCTCTTCACACCCCTTGAATCTTTCTGTTGAAAGACATTCAACTACTTATATCAAGAATAAAAAATTATGAATATACTTTGTTTTTTACCCTTTACCTCTTGGTTTTTGTCATCTTCTCTGTATTTTCACAGCTTGCATGCTTGTTGCAGAAATACATTTGGAGAGAAAAAAAATAATTTGATAAGCTCAATAAATATGATTGTTTCAGATTTCTACTACTGCTCCTTTGATTTACTTACCCAGAATCATATAACTTATATAAAGACACATGATTTTCAAGCTGCTTTGTATAATTTTTTTTTAGTCAAGTCCACATTATTTCAAAAATCTGGAATAAAATATAAACCTTCATAGACTCCAGGGCTTTTGTTTCAACTTTAGCAGTAGAGTATTTAGTATATAGCAAGATGTCCAGTCATCCTGATTCACAGTAGATATACAGGACACTAAACAAAGTTGCTGAGAGAAAGGATCATGTTAGGATACTTGTGCTACCCAATAAATAAATGTTAGTATAACATACATGCACTCAATATGTGTATTTATTTTATTTTTATGCCTTGATTTCCCATTATGTATTACTCCAAGATGGTACATTTACTGACATTCTCAAAATATAAATATAGTTCAGTATTACATTGTTATTGTTTTTAACTGTAAAAAACAGTGTTAGCTATACAACAGCCTCTTAAACCAACTTTTCTGGTTCATAAAATTTGTGCTTCCACAAGGTCGGTAGGTGTTTCTAGATAGAATCTAGATAGATAAATAGAATCACTAGGATAAATAAAAAATCAGTACGGAAATTAGACTTCCATATGTTTCAAAATTTTAAGACATCAATTAGATTACATTTCTGAAGCTTTTCTTTATCTAGTCATGGGATTAATACATACATACTTTCCCTTCATTTATCAGTTCAGTTGTGCTCAGGAGAATGCTAATATGGATCTGTCTCTTAAAAACTATTAAGGAATATTTATGCTGTAACATATAAAAATGCATGTTAAAGTGAGATAGTTTTTTCCATCATCATTACTAAAACACTTTCACTTGTTCTTTTAAAAATACTGAGGCAACTACAAAGCAAAAAACTGAAAACAGCTTCTAAAGAGATGGAGTACACCTAAAGGAAATGCTTCCACTACATATTTAAAAGCCATACAGGCAGGTAAGATCAAATATTTAAGCAGTAATCAATTCTATATTTGCAGCTGTTGAAACTATAATTGCATATTAATAACTCCAAGCGTCTTTACAGCTGATGAACGAAATAGTTCCAACGATAAAGGGAGCTTCTTTCCAGAATCTTTCTTTTTTTTCTTAGGGGGGGATTACAGTTTAACAATTGTCACACTACTTTTATTAGAGTTTGGCCATCAGTTTACAAATCCTGAAATTGGGGAGGGTTTGTTTGTTTGTTTGTTTGTTTGTTTTTAAATAAATCTATTTTCAGCAGCAAATAAATGCTTGTTGAAAGCTTTGAAATACCAAGTAAATGCCTGTAAATGAAACTACATTTCTTGTTCCAATTCATTTGTTTTCTAGAATTGAAACTGGAGTGAGTGAGTGAATGAGCTAGTGAGTGAGTACCTGGTTGGTTGTTGTTTTTAAGTTGTTGTTTGTAATGGATTCATTTATTTATTGAATTTTAAAAACATACTTAAACCTACAGTTTATTCTTCAGTTGTTGATAGCAAAAAAGCTTGGACTAATAAGTAATTCTGCTGTCTTAGTAGGAAATCTGAGTTTTCCATTGTAAAAGAGCTTCACCATTTTGCCAAATTTTCACTACTTTACTCCAGTAATTTGTTCCTTCACTGAATTTATTAAATAAAGAATCTGGAAAAAGTGATTTGTTTTTCTGTTCCTATTGTTGCTAGAAGAGTCTTGATAACTGCTTACTTACCTTAAAAATGTCTTCAAAGCATTTGGCTTTGCAATAGTGAGAAATTAAATCAAAAGTCTTGGACTTTAGGTCAGATCCTCCAAACTGCCCATATTAGGACTATTTTATGGCACACACGGGTAGTGCAGTGTTTTTATACTCCCTCTTGGAAAGTTAAGCAAAATGGGGCATTTTTTATGATCCTGCAAGTGTTAATTTTTTTGGTGTCACTGGGGCCAGTAAAGCAAAGCAGTTTTTGTTGGAGACCCAGAATCTGTTCTTCTTGTCTTTTGGCAAGTCTAGCCTGGGCTTGTCCTAGTGTCCTTGAGCTGATCTCCCAATTTGCTCTGATCAAAACTAATCTTATTTGCCTGCTTCTGAGTATGTATCAAGGAAATTGTGACACTTGAAAGATCAAATCTGAAAGTGCTGAAAGAGCTACGATAGATGTATCTTGTGGCAAAACATACTTTGCAATCATGTTCGTCTATCTTTGTAAGTTGTTACTCTGGCATCTGGAAAGCTTCAAAATAAATAGTGGATTTTTTGAAAAGGATCTGGATAGAATTAGAAACAATAGAAAAATAATTTAGGAGAAAATCCAAGAAATATACAAAGCGTTATGCAAATAAGAGCCTCATTTGAATTCAGTGGTCCAACTAGTTCCTCTCTGACAATGGCCAGAACTTGGAAAAGACAAATGAAGGAGTAAGGAGTGCATTGACAGAGCTCTTTTCTCACCTTCTCACTGAAGAAAAGACTCGCTTTTTTTTTGCCTATATGACTGTTGCTGCTTTGAATATTTATTCAATGTGGATTTTCTTTCTAAAATGTGATATCTCGGTTTTTGTGTTAACTTGTAGCTGTAAAAGCCTTACGTATTTTTCTTAAAGGCACTCTATTACTGATAAAAAGAAAATAATTTAAATTTGGGCTTGATTTTTTTAAAATATGTCTCATCCTGGTATAAGAGACTGGCAAATACGGATGTAATTCTTTGGCTCCTTTGCCTTCTCTTTTATAGTTGAACTATTTTCCCATTTTTCTCTTTTATCAGCAAAATTTGGATTTCATGGACTTATGCAAACAAGATTATATGCTATTTGTTCAGCTGTAACCTCTGACAAGAAGCATTTCAGTAAAATGCAAAGTTGAAGTAAAGTGCTGCATTCCTGCTATCAGAAAGAACAGCAGAATTGTAAGAAACACTTAATGGTAGATTTTCCAAAGTGGAACTTTAGAATGGGAAATTTACTTTAAACGAAAGGATTATTTAATGGAACCAGAGTAACTCAGATCAAAAGGAACACAACTTAGGACTAAAATAAATAGTTCTATATTTTTAAAAAATTACATAATACTCTTTTTTTTTTAAAGTATCTTGACAAAAATGTAGGAGTCCTGGATTTAAGATTGAAAATGTTAAGCAGTTTTCTTATATAAATATTTTCAGGTGTGAAAATATTTTTAAATTCAAATGAGGGATATATTTGAAAATTTAAGAAGATATAAGCCTATTAATAATTTCCTTTTAATGATAAAGTAGATTTACATGCGCAAATAAATGAATGAATGGTAAAGCAAGGAAATTTGTAGTTCCATTGTGTTAGTGATTCACAGTGATAATAAGAAGTAATATCACAACTAATTTAATTAGGCTAAATGTTGTTATCTTAATTTATCTGGCTATTTCAATTCAATCACTGTTAAATGGGAATCATAATTTAATTAAAAATGAGACTAATTAATAATTTCAGTTGTTGTTTCAATGAAAGATGTTTTCATGGGAAAAACACAAAACCTTTTATGAGTTAAAGAAACCATTTATAACATTGCCTTAGGAACATTTCCTTCCAATTAAAGCATTCACAATACTATGAAAATATATTATTATGTTATCATATATGCAGAGGCAGAAAGAGAGAAACAGAAATGGCACTGAATTTAGTCTCAGAGAATCTTCCCACTTCATTGTATTTCACATTTCTTGGTGACACCAGGTTATACTGTGCAAGTACTGGGGAAAGGATTTGGCCACTGCAGACTTTTTCTCAAGGCTATGAGAGAGAGAGAGAGAGAGAGAGAAAGAGAGAGAGAGAGAGAGAGGGAGGGAGAGAAATTTCTCTGCTTCCAAAAGAGGAATATCTTGAATCCTAGTATCGTTTTCCAGAAGAAACACTGCTTCACTGGAGTTGAGGAACTAGCTGGGTTACTACAGAGTTGAACTAGAATTTTATTTTGTTAGAAATTTCTCCGATAGGTAGTTGGAGGACAGGAAGAAAAGAATACTAAGCTGAAAATTCAGCCTTTGTCAGCCTTTCTTCGTGATTTTCAGATATGTAAAATTTTAGACAGTTGAAAAATTACTATGAAAGGAAATAAAAAAAATTCTGTGTCTGAAGAGCACATTTTAAAAAAAATCACTTTAAAATCCGAAATGCTCCTCTGGTAACTTTTTTGTTAAGTAAGATTGAAACTGATAAAAATAAAAATAATAATAATAAAAAATTTTAAAAGGTAAAAATTAGTTCCATGTAAAAAAAAAGAGTACTGTCAGAAATAAAAGAACAAACAACTGAATATAAGGAGCTATTTAGAACTACTCTCTCAACATTTCCTAAGCATCTGTGAAGTCTGTATTTGAGAAGAGCTAAAGATTTTTGATGGGAAGTGAATAATTGCCAGTCTTTTCCTTGATGTTTCCTTAATTCAGATGGAAAACTATGAGAAAATGAGTCTTTTATCCTTCACTAATGAAATTCACACTTACCTGTTGAAAATTCCAGAAGCTTGTAAAATATATTTCTGCCTTTTCCAGTCTAATTTTGTGTTTTGTGGGGGCTCTTGTTTTACTGTTCAGTTATTTTCAAGTTTTATTACAGTGATAAAAAGTGGAAATTATATGCATTCTGGAGATTAAATGAAAGGTCCTAATTGCTCTTTTGCAGATGAACTTCTAACTTTGGGAGCTATCTGCATTTCCTCACCTTGTGAGACCAGTAACTGCAATATGCCAGCAAAGCTAGAATCTCAGACAAATATTTATAAACTGTCCTATCAAACACTTGGCCAAACTAAATGTTGTAATCAGAAATATGTGAACCACTCCCCAACATCAAGACTTTCCAAGGATTTTATAAACTCTTGGAGCCCTATCCTGCTGGCTATGAAGCATAAAGAGGATGTCTTCCATCACTTTCAATAGGATTGTATTCCTAACTGCAAAGGTTTTGCAACCCCTATTTCTACGGAACAAATGAAGATACAATTTCACTGTCTGAGGAAGTTACTCATAGCATTACAGACTCTTCTGACTTAATAAAAAGATTGCCTTTTCTCTTTATTCTAGCTATTTTTTGTACTTAATGCATATATAACCATAAGCAGAGGGTATCAGAGGATATAATGAAAGACTTCCCCCTTCAATATTATTTATTTTTTTAAAAAACATAACCTTGCATTACTTAGGATATCAGGATCATTTTCTGCCTTATTAGAATTAGTTGATAAAGGAATTATGATTTTCTTGCTCAAGTTTTCCCTTGAACTGAAAATAAATTATTAAAGGGCTTTCTTAAAACCAGAAAAGAAGATAAATTGGTGTATCAACAGAAAGTTATTTCAGTCATGATGAAATAACAAAAACGTAATTTCAAAACAAACTGTTTCTTTTCAGAAAGTGTCAAAACACTTCACAGACAATTTTCAAAATTCCCTCACTCCTTCTGCAGCAGCTATTTTGCTATTGAAACATAAATTGCAAGTAATTTTGGATCTCCTACAGCTGCTTTTACAAGTTTATTATCTATCTGCTAAAAAAAACATATCAAAACACAGTCTTAATGTGTCTGGTTTTTATTTATCTAAACGAAACTGGATTTTTACTACTTTTACCTAAGCCAAATTTCTTGAATCTGTGGGTGGTCCCCCTAAAAAGAAACCCAAAAACTCCTCCCAAAAACCAAAAATAAAGTAATCATACAAATTCTCTTTTAGCTCTTTCCTTGCAATGTAGGTGTACTCCAAGTCTTCTCAAGTATGAAGAGGATGTGATACAACATGGTTACTGAGAATAGCATGCCTTCATGGACTGGTGGTCTTTTAAATGCAGATTACTTTACCAGAGACTTTTACAGCAGAGGAACATTGAATTTAGACAATATAAATATCTGTATATATGCATACATAGCTACATATATAATTTGCAGTCCATGTAAATCACATATCTCAATAAATTACGGAAAGCCTAACTGAACATCCAAAGCACATCGTGCACTTCCACCATACAAAATTATCTGAGGACTCTTCTACTCTAGCACTTTAGTAGTTCAACACTGGAGGGTCTGTTATAGCAGTGATAAAATTACAAGATTAAGCAGTTTCAGTGTCTAATAGTATCCATGATTTATAATAATGGAACATGAAAGCCTTTAGTACGCTAAGTTTAACCTGCAAAATCTCCTATTTTCTTAAAAAGGAGAGAAAACATTGGGGGTTTAAAATAAAATAAAATGAAATTGATAATATAGCCAGTGGGAAATAAAAAATAGCAAGGGCAGAGAATATAGTAAAATAGATTGACAAGTACCTGTAAAACTGCTGTCTACACAGTACTTTGCAAATTAAAAGTCATGGTCTATAGACAAAACATTTGCAAGAGCTGAGTTATCAAAAAGACTTAGTCCAAGGTTTTAAAGGGCCATTCTGTCACTTTGTGGAACAAAAAAAAGTAAAGAAAAAATGGTTTGCTAGGAATCATAAGTTGGTGTCTTCAGAATATGCAAGAGTCAAAAGTAGTGAGGGGCAGAACCTACTCAGACAGTGTAGGGATGAGCATTGCAGAAGGAAATGTTAGCATTTAAAGCAAAAAATTAGAGACAAAATGGCTCAAACAAGTTAGCTGACACATCCTGTATGCATCATGTATGAGATCATGTGTGCCAATCTAACAATATATGGCAATACCTCCAGAGAGACTGTTGAAAGGCAAGCACCCTAGTGTACCTATATGGTTCAACTGCAAAGTTCTAGATAGAGATTTATGACTGAGGATACATGATTTTGGTTTTAAGAAGGTGTGGATTTCGGTGGGTTGATCTTGGCTGGACACCAGGTGCCCACTAAACCTGTCTTGCACTCTGCTCCTCAGCAGAATGGGAAGGGAAGAAAATAAGACAGAAAAACCTCATGGTTTTTCAAGAGAAAGGCAGTTTGGAAAAGAAAAGGCTTCATGCAGAAGTAAAAGAAGAAAACAAAAGATTAATTCTTTTCTTCCTACCAGCAGGCCACGTCTAGCCACATCTCCAGAAAAAACAGGTAATGATTGCCTGGATGACAAACAGCATAATAACAAATGTCCCCCACTTCCTTCTCTTAGCTTTTATTGCTGAGCAAATATTGTATGTAGTATCCTTTGGTTAGTTTGGGCCAGCTGTCCTGGCTATGCCCCCTCCTGAGACCCTGCCCACCCCCTGCATGCTGGTGGTGGTGGAGAATATTGGAAGACATCACTGTCCAGCCAAAGCACCAGTTATAATCTTTCTAGCTCCCAAAACAAAGCACATCACTGTGAGTGTTACTATGGGGAAAATTAACTCCATCTCAGCCAGAGACTATACTGTGTTCATAAGTGTACCAGTAAAATTGATCATGCCTGGAATGAATCTCAGTGTCTGAGGTCAGGTTGCACAGAATGGCCTGTGTCCCCAGTGTTAAACTATCTTTTACCCAAAGCACAGTAATTGGATGCAAATCCCTATTGTACATTACTCCCAAGCTATGCTTAGGAGCTGTTTGAAAGGATATTTGTTAATCTGGCACAAACCTATCTCATAGACTACTCTTACATTTCACAAATATGGGAGATCACAGCACAGTGTAAACCTATGAGGCTTAATTGTATTAATTTAAACACATTTGTACATTTCCAGAAAGGGCAGAGTACACTAGTCCAAGAACCAGTTTTACATTTCCTTTCTACATCACATCTTTTTCTATATTTGCCAGAAAATGAGTTGTCTGCAGTGTAGTAGAAAATAGCTATTTATTTTACTTTTTTAGACAGACATACAAGGCCTTTCCAGAGCCTCAAGAGTTTTCTGAGACTGCTGATGAACTCCTCACAGTGACTCTCAAGATCTCGAGCAGGTACCTCTTTCACCTTTAGCTTCTTCAACTATTGCTGGACAGTCAGCCCCAGCTGATTTGTTTTTAATCCCTCATTGGGTAGATGGATTATGGAAAATGTGCAGTAGGATTTTAAATTATATTCTTTCAAAATATTTCAGATGACATGAAACACAGACAAAACCAGACTCAAAAAGAAAACCACTTTTTCTATGACTGTAAGTGTTTGGAAAGGGGAGGTGTTTATCTCTTAGCTCTTTATCTCTTCTATGGGTCCTTTGAGAATTCAGCCATTACAATGTTAGTTACAAATAAAGATTAGCTCTTACTGTCCATTACCTCTCAGCCCATCTTGAAATTCTCCCACTACTCCTACTGCATGAAGTATCAAAATTCCTTTCACAGGTTTTTAGGCTCAGTCATCTGTTTCCTTTTCTTTATCCTTGTCTGGTCAATTTCTTTAGATTGAATTTTCTTTAAATTGAATTTCCAAACCTCTGCAGAGTCATCAGTTCTTTATTATCCTCCTTTGCAGTACTATTGAACATAAGCCTTGAATCCATGTCTTATTAGAAACTATAAACATTCAAAAAAATCACTCAACAGTGTAGCTATACTGTTATGCCAGAGGGTGTATAGCTCTCAGAAATCTTGTTGTTGATAGCTGAGCAATCATAAACCTTATTTATGTTGTCTTTCCCCTCATGCTCAGTAAGGGTGGAGTCAGATTCTAATGATAACTCAAACAACAGTTACCATGACCAGAGGCTGTTCTTAGTGCAAAGGCAGAAGGATGAGAATTGATTCAGTTGTATCTATTTATCAGCATTTGTGCAAGGGGGAAAAAAAGGATTGAAACAGGAAACTATAAAAGCAACAGAAATTGAGAGATGCCAAACATTCACAATGACGTAAGTCAAGAGAAATAAAAACTTTCTGTGAAGGGTGCTGGCAGTCTTGGATTTCTAGAACATCTCTTTCATGGAATTTGGTGGTACTGCTCTGAGAAAGAGAGACACAAGAAGCAGACTAGGTTTTATTAGAAAATTATCCCTGCCTGTTCAATTTTTCGACTGCAGAAAAAATGCCAGCTTGCAAAGCTCTGAACATTACTTGCCTGCTTTGTCGAAAGAAGCAGCAATGCTACATAAAAGAAACTCACTCAGCACATTTAAACAGTATCTTATTCAAGTAATGTAAGTGCCTACTCTACCTTAAAATATTACATCGTGTTTTAGTTGAGCCATTATCAACGATAAGCAGATTTTTAATCAAGGAAATAAGGCATAGTTAATTATGTGCATGGGTTGTGCTTTAAATTAGATTTTATTAGCAGTGCTCATCACCTTCCAGCCCACAAACCAGGTGTGGCATCACCGTTCTTTCTTTAACTACTGCTTGCAGAGATTACAGCTAGAACCAGACTTAATCCAATTAGCAAACAGTGTCCTCATGTGAAAAGTGAGAAACTGCTGACAGTTGCAGTGACTGCCATTAGTGCTCTTCAGTTAAGAGATTCTCTAATTACAGAGCTTGACATCCTCCAAGGTACAAAGATAGCCTGAAGATACACTGCAAAAAAAGTACATTATAGGTGTAAACAAGATCTGCTAAAAAAATAACCACCAGTCTCTATGACAGAAAATAAAATGTTGCAAAGTTTCAAACTGTGATAACCAATGTGGAATGATAAAATATCTGACTTAAAGGAGGAAAAATTAATAGCATTATTTGATAAATTTCTATGAAATATCTGAATTGTAACAAATCAATTTATTTTACTGAAAGTGCAATTTATTTTATTACAAGTGCATTTCTTTGCTGGCCAGAAGTATTTGTTCTCAGCATGGCACATCTATGATACAAAATTTAAAAGGATTTTTTGTTTTGTTTTGTTTTTTAGGCCTCACAGCTTTTTTAAGCTTAGGAAATTCTGTGAAATAATATTGACTACTTTGATCTTTGTGAGAAATCCTCAATGCTTAAGCTGCACCTGCTTGTAGCCTTTATAGATGTTCATCCATACTGATCGTGTGCCCCAGCTTACCATCTGTATTTCATACTCAGTTAGCATTGTTGTAATTTAAGGTTTGTCCAAGATATGTAATCTCTTCCAGACTGATTACATCTCTTGCATTTCATCTTTAGCTGTGACATTTTCTATGATGAAGAAATCCAAATTTAAGAAGTATTTCACTGTTTTCATTTATTTTACTCTTTCTTCAAAGGAAACTTTACAAGAGTCCTTCTGTAAACTATTTTCCAAAAAAGAAAAATTTGGGTAATACATAGGACAACCTGAAGAGCAGGAAAAGTTCCAAGAACATATTTTTCAGGAAATACAATGGCCTGGTACTGGGGAAAAAAAGAAGAATAGCCACTCAGCTAATAACAAAGTAACATAAGAACTGCTGAAGTTTGTTGACTGTATTTTCTCTAAAATAAAATAAAATAAAATAAAATAAAATAAAATAAAATAAAATAAAATAAAATAAAATAAAATAAAATAAAATAAAATAAAATAAAATAAAATAAAATAAAACCCAGGACACATGAGCTCAATGTCTCCCCATTCCCTTACAAAATTTTCTCTGATACAGCTGTACTAGGATCACTATTGAAATGAGAGAGATGAAATAGTATTTGAGATGTATAAAACATACTGCTGAGCATGAAGAGCAACAACACAGATGCTTATATTATCATAACATGAAATACAAATACCTCAGGCTAGGTAGGAAACAAATGTAAATAAGTCTAAAGAATATATACATATGCCCTTCTTGGAAATCATTAGCATGGTTTAGATGTTTCATGGGCGTATTCTCAAGTGATCCAGAGAATCACATAGAATTATTGCCTAATCAAAATGCAAGATTCATTGATGTGTGATGTAATTAAGGAATGATGTTTGAATGTGTTCATTACAATGGAATCGAAAACAGATGAGACCCAGGGTCAAGGTCCTTCGACAGCTAACTTTATGCTAAAGTCCAGTATGATACAGATGCAGTTATTAGTTTAGCAATTTAATGAAAACTCATGGAGTCTGAAAAGGTTAATCAGTTCTTCTTATTGAACTAAATTTGCATGAAAAGAATGTCAGTTTTAAACAGTGCTATGAGATACAAGCAGCATCCTGGACAGGGTCTCTTCCAAAACCCCGTGAAAATATTGACACCCAGAAAATATCAGTTAGGATATCAGTTTGAAAAAAACAGCAAAAATCATCACATGGAGACAATACAGTTTCCTTCCTAAGGGATGTTGCAGTCATTAGTAGAAAGATTTCATGTTTTCTGTCATAATTTACACAGGTTTGCTGGAACCAGGGTTGCCTGAAGTTACCTAATAGTAGTGAAATTTCAGGCTTCACCTTTCATAGTAATTTTCTGATGTGTTTATATTGTTGCCAATAATTGCTGGTAATTAGCTACTATAATATAAATCCTCATTGGGAAAGGATTTTCCATTTTGGGAAAATCATCATTTTTGAGGAGATATGGTATAAGGATTTGTTCCTTATATTTAGCTACCTTCTAGTTAAAAAAATCAAACTTTTTGTGATAAAATGTCACCCCTGCAAGCCATCATGAAGATCACTGTCCTTGTCAGTGTTAAGAGCAATTGCCATTGGATTAATTGCCATTGGAAGTATAAAATTGCAAGCTGGTCTATTTGGATAGCATTACTTCTAATGTTGAAATAAGTTTCCACAAAAATAACCTAGTATACTGCTGTATAGATGGATGAAGACAGAGAAATCTGCATTTCTCTGTTCAATATGAATCAGAGGCTCTGAACATGCAAAGACTATGAAAATTGGAAGAATAATTGACTCAATCAAACATGCAGATTGGTAAAGCAGTAGTTACAAATCTATGAGAAAAATGGTAATATGAGATCTGGTGAATGTTCATCTTCCCTACAGAGACATGTTTGATTCCACATGACCCTAGATGATAAATACTGGAGTATGTTATCTCAAAATCAGAGTCATCCTATATAGATTTCAGCCTGAATATTAGATGCATTCAGCAGAAAAAAACAAGCATAAACAATTTGCACCACAAAGACCTACCACCAACTCTTCAAAATACTAGGAAAAAAATTGCTGGTGTTACTTTCACTTTATAAACTTAACACATTTTCCTAAACATGTATTGGCAGTGTCTGTCTGTGGGCAGCTGAGGTTTACTTGTAAACCAGGATGGTTGCTGAAGGTCATTTCTGAAGTGTTGAAGGGGCAGGCAATTTGAAAGATTACATTGTGCATAAATGTTGTATTGGGCTAAGCACAACTAAGTTGAGACTGCTGAGTTCAAACTGCGTAATCAATCTTTCAAGGCAAGCAGTGGAACGGGGGAAGGAAGAGGAAGAGGAACTCCTTATAAGTAATGTTCTCTACTTTGCTTCATTCTTAGCCTGTGGGCACCATAGGCCAAATTTGAGTACATTAGCATTTACATGGAAATGTCCTCTAGGAAAGCAATTCTTCAGAAGCCTACAGCAGAGATTTAGAGATCCCCATTTCTTTTCTTAACTACCCTGTGGCCTCTGCAAACAAGGTTTCAGGATTTTATGAATGCTATTTTCAATATTGTTCTAAGCAAGCTGCATTGAAATGAATAAGAAAGAGTTGCACCTCAGGGCTAAGTACAGCTGGTGACATCACAACAGCTTGCAGGGAGCCTAAGTTTGTAGGAAGAACTGGGGTGGTACATAATCTCAGGATATGAGGTCTATGACACTATTAGTGCCATTTCAACTCTCTGTTCAGTAAACGAGGACCAATCTGCTGTCCATTGTGTCACCCTTTAAGACTCCTTGGTCCAGGGTGAAGACTGAAAAGATAGTAAGTGGTATACCCTACACACTTCCTCTTTCATATTCCCTCTTGCATGTGCCTACTTCAAATCACTATCCATGAGAGTAATGGGAACTGAGGTTTATATTTTTTATAGCCACATAGACTCAGCATTTCTTGAGCATGTAGACATTTAAAACTTCAGAAGGGTAATTAATTAGAATTGATATCTACAATAATTCCACTAAGTATATGTAGACCTCTTAGGTGGAAGTCCCAAAGTCCAAACTATAAAGTAGCATTCCTTTTTGCAGATACAGAATCACTGAATCATATAATAAAAATATGTCACATGTTTTTGGTGTTGCTATGTGTTTATATTTAAATTTAATAAAATGATTATATACTTTAAAAAAGGGGTGGTATCAAGTTCTTAGTTATCTTAACCATCAGGGCCAGGACTTGGACTTGATGATCTTTGTGGATTCCCATACATCTCAGGATATTCTACGATTATCAGCTCTGTTCCTCTCCTTTTGGCTCTTAGTGCTGTGTCCCATCTTGCTCACCAACTAAATTATTTAGGATCTTTCTTGTTTTCCTAATATATATATTTATTAGAATTATTTTTTCCATTTTCAGTTGAGCCCAAAAGACTGCATTGCAACACAGATATTTCAAAGTAATCACAAATAACAGCATATTAATATAATTCTAAATTCTAGGCACTTAGAAAAATATTTTTTAGCAAAATAT
Source organism: Prinia subflava (assembly GCF_021018805.1). Taxonomy (NCBI): domain Eukaryota; kingdom Metazoa; phylum Chordata; class Aves; order Passeriformes; family Cisticolidae; genus Prinia; species Prinia subflava. The sequence goes on from NC_086250.1 coordinate 42,197,628, forward strand.
GTGGAAAAATACAACCCTGTGAATAGAATTATTTAGTAAAACATGCCCTTTGTATTGGAAAATAATTAGTAAGTTGTTTTCAAATCTAATCCATTTATTGCGATATACTATTTTATTGAGAAAGCGATGATTATAGGGATAAACAGCAAGGCTGGGACTTCTGGGAATTATTATTTCTTATTGTGACTCTTCAGTGATTTCTCTTAGAGCAACCATATCATTATGCACAAAATGCTTTAACCTTGTGCAGAGTTAGGAGCAAATATTATTTCTATTTTAAATGGAAGGATTAGAGCTCAGAGTGAATGAACCCAGACTTTTCAGGAGGTTTATCTGGTAAGTGTGGGTACTTGCCCAGAGCAATTAGTCTTTGAGAAGCACTGTATGATCAGAAGAATACTCCCAACTCATTTCAATTTGAGCTATGGGGCATTTTTAACCCTAGTATGAATCAGGCTCCTTTCTCATATGAGCCAATAATGAACATATAGTAACTGCCTGATGGGTTTTAAATCTTACAGAACACAGGTTCTGGAAAAGAAAGAGCAATTCTATTACCTAAACCTTTTTAAATCCTATTTGATTGAAAACCTACAGCATGCAGTCACTGGGAAAACGAAAGCCAGAATTTTCTAAAGCCACATCCAGAGCCATTAAACTCTGGGTGGACCAGACCCTCAGTTTTTTGACCTTCTGCATCGTTTTGTGCATTTTTTAAGTCTAGTCACTAAAAGAACAAGAGAAGCAGTTCTGATCTTTAAGAGATACTTTTTAGATGTGGAATCTTAATCACCTTGACCTACTTGTTATATTAGTATGGAAAATAAACCACAAATAAATGTAACTTCCTCTCATATCAGGTATTTTTGTGGCTACCTTTCATTAAAAAACCCACCACCAAAACCACCCAAAAATACACCCCCCCTCCCTCCCAACCTCTAGGCTATATACAGACAAGTCAAGTCCTCAGCAAAACTGAAAACTGGTGTGGGCTTAAATGTCACTTCTTTAGTAAAATGTTATAGTCTCTATTCTAGCTGACTGCATCACATGGGAGCTAGGATTCTGTTCTACAAAATTTCAGGAGAGGAAAAAAAGGATCGCTTAGACTTTTGAGCATATTTGTGGAAAATTTTATGCATTTGGCATCAATAGTATTTAGTAGACATTTGAGATTTAAAGTCCACTTAGAACCATTTTACAGAACTGCAACACTAATACTGTAAAGTCGCTTGTCAGATTAAGTTTCAGTTAGATGAGGTTTGATACATAAATTTTTCTGAGGTTGACTTTTACCTGTCACACCAGGGCTCTTAAGGAAACTCTCAGGCATGGAGCTAACATTTTTTATATTTTAAGTGAAAGAGTTATGAACCAAAAGAAGTTTCTGTTGTTTTCACTATCCTTATCTGGAAAAATGATGTAATCAAAGCATGTAGAAAGTACACATAATAATAGAATCACACATCTTTGTTATTGAAAGCCACATTTTGTGACCTGTATGTTCACTTGGAAGTACCTTGCAGTACAAATATGGCAGTTTATTCATGGATGTAAAATCAGTGCAATTTATTTTTATCCCTTACCATTTTGCAAGTTCATTAGAAGTCACACAGAGCTTGTATGTGCAATGATCACACTATCAGAACAGATAAATCCTTCAAATATTTTATGCAGTTAACTGAAGGGAAATATTTTCTTCTATGTCAAAGGCAATAACCTGTTACTCTTTTACCCAAACAAATTTTCAGTGTGCTAAACTTCTCATATTTAGTGTCATTAGCTCCCTCACATTTGGTGAAAACTTTCATGCAGTTGGTCTATTCAGAACTAAAGATTAAAAGATTAGGACAAGCTCTCCACAACGAAAGGCTGGTCTATATAGCTGAATTATAGAGGATGGTGACTGGTTCTGCTGTCACTATGTCTCCTTCCTGCTTTTAGACAGGTGTTGCAAGCTGAATTTTTTTTTGCCTCTCTTGTGAGGTATTTTTTTGACATTATTACTTCAGTTTTATCTGTGTTATCTTGTAAGTATTTATATAGCTTTTATATATCAACATACATCAGCCAACAAAAAGATGTACACTGTTTTTCAAGATCATTTTTAAAAACCTCATTCAACTGAGTGAAAAAGGATTTAATGATTGTGACAGCAAAAGCACTTTGGTTGATTTCACTTATTATTTTAACAATTAAAATATTTGTGTGTATGTTCTTTCAACCTTTTTAGATACCTTCAAAAAGACATTTAGTTACAAATAAGCCATCAAGTCAAATGATATTCAGCAATAATAATTTTCCTGCTAACAAGTTTCAAGTCAATAATAAAGATCAGTCTACACCTAGATCTCATTGACATTTTTCAATATTACTTTAGAGGTGGAAGTGGAGGTCATTCTTAAAGAAAGCTCAGTGCTACTACTGGAAAAAAAGCGAAACTTCTTGAAAAACTACTTAATGGCAACTGAAATCAGTTTGGTTTCAGATGTTTAGTGGAAATGAAATCATCTCCAAAACCTACAATTCATTTCCAGTCCCACACTGTACTCCAATAATATAGTAATAATTACCTAAGTGCTTCATTCACCAAAGTTTTTCCCCTGTCTTTACACAAATTTGCAACCTTGTTTTTCACCCAAAGATTCAGAACTGCTGTGAATCTGGTATAAAGCAGCAGAATCAAGGAAAAGAACCCTGTTGCCATAATGCCTTTCCTACTTAGTAATAACTAATATTCCCTATCATCTTTCCCCTCACCTTAATTCCATTAATTTCACTTTTTTTTTTTTTTTTTAAGATAGGTCTTTAACAAATCATCTTTCCCAACATAAAACAAAAGGAATTTCAAACCCAATTGCAAGTTTTTGTGACTTTTTTATCCTAGTCTGTTTTAAAAGTTTGCAGTGTTTAACATATTTTTTATATTTTCCCCAGGACATACAATCTATCCCACAAAAAAAGATAATGGAGTAGCGAATTCCTGAAACTTAATGACTGCTTAATTTTTAAGGAATGTGACCAACTTCCATTAAATGCCTTCAGCTTTCAGTTTCAAGTCAAAAGCCTCCAAATCAATATTGCAAAAACCTTCCATTTAAGCCTATAATCAATGCTTGCCAATGCTGAATGAACATCAATTATTAATAATGATGTGGTTTGGGTTGTACTTATGTTTGTGCTTTTAGAGTATTATAAAGGGTTGTTCTTGTCAAGTGCATCCATCACACAGGCATCACAGCTCTGAACATAAAAAAAAGGAAGAGTAAAAATTACTGGTCGGGCTGGGATCTAATCTTTTACCTTTTGTTAAATCTGAACATTATGGTCATTGAACGCATATAACAAGGAAGAGAGGGAGTAAGACTTGCTTCAAGACGTGAAGAAATCACAGAAAACAATACCAGCATCCTGAAAAAAGGTGTAAAGCAGCATGGCTTCATTTGCCTCAGTGACTACAGCTACACAGAAGAGGAGTACCTGCTCCTTGATTCTGAGGCTCCGTGTTGCTTTGTAGTGTCATGATGTCAGGAACTTCAGGTTTGATCACTTAATGGAGCAGCATGGAAAACTTGTGAGCTAGGGCAGCCAGGAAGGGAGGGAGGTTACCACGCAATATACCAAAAGGAAGCTTTGGCATCAATTTGCTTTCTGTGGTCCAGCTCGCACTACACCTACGAAACTTAGCAGATCTGCACAGTAAAACAGAAATAGGGATGGAATTAACCTCATTTAGCCATCAATGTGTTAAGCATGTGATCTCAGTATGTAATTTAAGCTTCTTTTACAGAAAAAAGGAAGAGAAACACCTAAAGATGACACAACCCCCTTTTGCTAGTCACCCATATTATCATGGTATAAATTATCCCTACGAAGTTTTACTTTGTCCCTTAATTGAGAAAAGAAACCATAAATAAGGGACTGTAAGAGCAAGCAAACTTCCAGATTGCAAAATCTATTAGAGTATGGTTTGATGTAAGAAGAATTGAAAATTTGATACATAAAAGGAAACTAATTTATACTATTCATGTCGAAATTGCTTTCAGAATATTTTGAAGATTAAAATCAGCCTTGGAGTTTTAGTTCTAAAGTGCAGACTGACCCAGACAAGCATTCAGTGTTTCCTCCCTGACAGTCTGCCCCCGCATCCTGCCCATAATCTCCCTTCTCCTTTTGCCTCCAACTTAGTCTCAAATTCTACTTTCCAACAGTGTTGCAATGTGCTTATCCTCTGGCCTTTCTCTTGAATCTATTCAAATTGATCATCCCTTTATCTTACATTGGTTGTGCACTGACAAGTGAATCAATGCAGGGTAGAAAAATTACTTGCTTTCAGTTCAGTGACCTGGTTGTAGGCCCAAACCAAGCGAACTGTAGAAATACAATTGCAGAAAAGTTACAGAAAGTTCTTAGAATAGCTGGGCTTGGAAATCTCCTTTAAAGGGTTCTGCCCAGTCTCTTCGTCCTTTGAAGCTGCGTGTTTTCAAAACTACAGTATGTCAGAAAGACAGAAGATATATTTCTAATAAAAATATTCTGCTGCAAATATTTGAGAATTAATTCAAAAATTGAATAAAGGTTAACAAAAAAACTTAATTTAGGCAGAATAGTGTTTCAAAAACATTAAATTTTTTGAGCTGCAATACTGAAAGATCAGCCTAAGCTAGACTTCACCAAATGCAAATAATAGCAAAGCTAATTGGATAAATTATTTTGGTGGCCAGATATGGTCAGATCTCAAAGCTCGTTATTGAAAAGAGATATTGAATATCTTTAATGAAACTTGACAAAATCTGTAATGAAAAATGAAGATGTTAAAGAATAAAATTCAACAAAAGTAATCTTGCTCCCTGTGAATGAAATAACTTTGGATATAGCGCAAGAGATCAGTCGGTCAGAGGCCATAGAACCTGAATAAACATCCTGGAATATCTCAGCATCTCAAGACAAATAAAGCTATTGCTACATGACATCAAAAGTAGTGATAAGGTAAATTCTTCCTTCAGTGGTTTCAGACAGTTATGATTTCTTTCCATAGGGCATGGGCATCTTCTAAGGAGAGCAGTGGGTTTTTATTCAGCCACAGACTGCCTACAGAGGCCCACAGGTGTCACAAAAAAGGGCAGTTGTTTTAAAGATTTTTACTTATTTCTGTTTGAAAAGCCATGCTTTATAAAAATGGTAATCATTATGCTGGGAAAGAGCTGACACAACTAAGTGTTGTGTCATAAACATAAACATAAACATTTATAAACATAAGTGTTTATAAATGCATCAGATGCATTCATTCAATGGGGAAGACCCTCACCCCAACAACCTGGTGTCTTGGTCTCCACTCCTCTTCCAAGCTTACACTCTGCAAGCCTGGCAGCTATGCAGAGCCCTGGCTGTTTCCAGGGTCACCAAAGTCCAAACTCAGCTATAGCCTTGCACAGTGGAAGCAAGTATACTCTTTGCTTAATGTGGAAATGCTAGAAAATTTTCCATTATCACATTATTCAAAGTAGCAGCTTAATTACATGGTATGAGTTTTTATATAGGCACTTTGATTATTTAATTATTGAAATAACAGCTGGAGAACAGAATATTACTTTCTGAATTAGCTCCTTCTGCTTGATTCAATATATTAGTTTTTATTCTTGATGGGTTTCTATGAACTCTGTTTCAATATGTTCTTCTCAACAGGGGTACTGGTGCTATTCTAACTTCAAATGTGATCTGGATGCTATGTTGCTTTTGGTATATGAAAAATGTATGTGGTTTCTTCACAGTAAACTTTTGATATGTAATATTTCACTTCATTCTTTTAATATCATTCTGTCTGGAGAGGCTTCTCATTTCTTCTCATTTCATTAAGAATACCTGCAAGACATCTATGTTCAGATTGTATCCTGATCATAAACCAAAGAATTATTCATTTTTGTCTTAAGATTTTAACTAGAAATATTAGATTTTATTTCAACCTTTCAGACATTAGTAGATCAATGTAAAAGAATGATAACAAATAGGGTAGTAAAAAATTCTATGTTCAGATTTACATGAGGAAGTTTTGATTAACATAATGCATTCAAGATTTGCTAGAAGACGTCAGCACAAAAAATGCAAACTTCAGATTAAATTAGGTCACATTGGAATAACAACTCCTCTTTCAGAAGGTGTTCTGTTCATTCATGTCTAAATTAGTTCTTAACAAAAACAGCTTTATTGCTTATGGAAAATAATAGCTTTTTATCTCTAGCTTCTGTGGTTATGAAAAGATTCTGAAAATATGAAATAATCACAAAGCACTGCTGAGGACAAGAATAAGAATACCAGCAACAAAACCAAGAGGGGAAAAGAGAATTCAAATAATTTCTTACTCTCTGAGCAAAAGTTTGAGTGTCTGTTGCTCTTCTCCTGCCTGGGTGATGATGATAGCATGGTTGCAGAGAGCAGTGAGTAACCTGTGGAGATGTGCAGTGTGGTCGAGCTGTGCTGGGGAGCCAAGGTTGCACTCCTGAAGCACGACGGGTACAGGGCTCTGGCTGTGAATCTTGTGCCTCCAGCACAGCCCCAGTGGCCCTGCAGCCCAAAGAGGCTGTGTGCCCCTTGCTGTCCGATCACTCAGGCTCCTGTCAAAGGGTTTATACTTTTTGTCTGGCCTGGCAGATGTTATGTCAATAGGAGGCTCTATCTCTCTCTCCCAAGCTGTGCATACAGTTTGGTTCGTTGAGGCTTTCTCCCACATTTTGATAGAAGATGGTAAGTGCAAACTGTCCTACAAGAGTCACCATTAGATATTTTTAAAGGGGAAAAACCCCTAAGTTCAGGTATTATATACACAAGAAAAACACAGAAGGAATAAAAAATTAATAGTGTTATTACCAGTCTTGCTGAGAAAATCCCAATAACTTAAAGGGCAGATTTTAAGGAAATTAAAGCTAAAAAAAAAATTAAAAAAAGAAGGAATGAAGCTTTAAGTAGTAATAACCACAAGAAACAAAGGACAGGAAAATGAAGCAAGTGATCATGATGGTGTTGTAATTTAATTGTCTGTCATGCTTAAACAAGATATAATTGCCTACCGATAGGAGAACTCTGTAAGAGACAAACCTGTATACATTGGAGTGGAACAAGAAAGAAAAGACATCAATTTTTCTGGCAAAACTTCATTTTTCATACTTAATGCTGTTGAACTTTAACAGTAAAAATGTGTCTGGAAGCCTTAATTATTTAATCATTTAACCCTGCATGTTGTTTGATAGGAGTTGAACATAACTTTTATAATATAAAATTATCATTTTAATTTCCACTGCTCAGCTCAAGAAACTGCTTTCTTCTCTTGGAAAGACCATACATTTTGAGATATGAATCATATATTTTATGTACATTAGGTTTCTGATCAGAAATCTATGAAAGATTTTCTGTTAGATATTTGACTAGAGATATTATAACTGATGGTTTATTCCTTCTTTACTTGATATTGAGATGAAAATGCCAGCGTGAAGGTAGAAACTTAGTCACTACAATGTAGACTGGTCAAAAGTACTAATATATTTTATTTCTGAATTAGAACAATCTCTGTAATACTTCAGATCAATGTAACAAAGCAAAAGCAGCAGAGGAAAGAGAGGTCTTATGTAGGAGAATGGATTATGGGACACTGGGAATGGGGGTGCAGCCAAGCCTCATCCCTAATGGGGTGCTTAGCTGTGTAAGACAGATGACCAGCATTGAAGGAAAAGATGCACGGAATGCTGAGGTGCATTGATCAATCACAAAAGAGTAAAAGGTACACAGGAGTTATGCAGGTGAGAAGCAGGGTATCAAGGGGTGTACTGTGGAATAATAAAGTGCTGATGCTTGAAACCATTCATGGCGTCAGTCGTGAGTCCCCCATCAGTCCTAGAGAGCTTACATGATGTACAACTATATTTTTTAACTCACTGTAATTATCCTGAAAACATAGTTGTGTGCTTGCTGCTGAACTGTCAGGGATCCATAGTCTGACAAGTATCACAAGTCTCATCCAGTGACCCTGAGGTGAGCTCAGTTGGTTAGAGCATGGTACTAATAACACCAAGGTCATGGGTCCGATCCCTATAGGCCATTCCCTCAAGAGTTGGACTTGAAGATCCCTCTGGGTCCCATACAACTCAGATTATTCCATGAAGTATCAGACTAATCTAAAGGAAAATTTATTGAAACAGGATGTTTGATTCTTAGATAGTAAGGTCCTTTCCAAGTGTCAGATTTGTATCTACGCAAACAAATATAGTCAGACCTTGTCACAATAACCTGTTGGAAATCCAGAAAAAAAGCCAAAGAAATTCATTGTGCTCTGGTAAATAGATTATTCTGCCGAGGTCGTTGTTACGGGTATAGAGTCTCTATAAGGTCTTACAGCATTTTAGGATCTATGAAGAGTGGTTTATTTACAAAGCATGTATCTGAAGGTGCGAGAGTTCTAAGAGCGGCCTTACAATACAACCAATTATAAACATAAACAAGCAAAGTCTAAATAAAACAATAGCCAAAGCATAGAAATCTTAACAAACAAAGTTCTAATGAAACAGCAAGCAAAGCATAGAATTCTTAACAAGCAAAACTCTAGTAAGATTATAAGCAAGAATAAATCTGACATTACAGCCTCTAGGTAAATCAGCCTCCCACCTCCTGACCCCAAGCAGGATTTTCCAACCGTGGGGTCACAATAACAGAAAGGGATCACAAGATCACAGATCCCAGACAGGGGTCCCGGCCGCGGGGATCACAACAACAGAAAGGAGCCCCGAGATTCCGAACCCACGCAGAGCCCTCGTTCACAGGGTCACAATGACAGTGAGGGATCCCGAACCGCACAGAGTTCCCGTCCAGGGGGTCGCAGGGACAAGGAGGCGTCCCGGGATCCCAGACCCATACAATTCCCAGTTGCAGAGACAGGAAGGATGTCCTGGGGTCCTGGACCCTCGCAGACTCCCCAGCAGCCCTGAACAGAGCTCCGGGGCAAACTCCACAGGGGGAAAGGGAAGGGATGGGATCGCAGGGGCAAGGAGGGGTCCCAGGGTCCCAAACCCTCGCAGGGGGAAGGGATGGGACCCCAGGGCCCAGATGCCAGGCTACAATAGGTGGTACCTTTAGAATCCCATTCTGCTCCCTGGCAGGGCTCCTTCCTCAGGCTGCAGGAGGTGGAGATTGGATCGATAGATCGGATTGATCAATCGACACCTTCAGTTCCAACCCAGAGGCTTTTTATCCCAAATTATAAAATGCATATTCATATTTTTTATCTACACACTAGCCAATCTAGACACAATTCTAAAGTTCGTAAAACTACGAAAACAGTATCAAAACCTACGCACATAGCATATCTATTAACGCAGAACTCTTACTAGCATAAAGTTCTATCTTATTGTACATAAAATTCATACTAAAAATTATAAACAGTACTCTATTTCTGTTATGTCTATACTCTATCACTAGGCCTGAAGCTGTGTCCTTCTACGCTAACAACTAGGACTTAGGGCATGTAAAACTTAAAGCTGAGAGTTAGATTTTTACTTTATGTATCAAAAGCTTTATATATTCTAATTTTTGTAAAGGTTTTAATTCTATCTCTGTACTTCTCACTCTCTGCGGAGGATCCATGGAAACATGGACTCCAACATTATTCTGAGACTGTAGATGAATTTTAACTACTTTTGGCCAGATTTTTGCCAGATTTTTGCCAGATTTTTCCATAATCCTGAACAGCCCCATGACTACTCATGTCAAACATGTTGTATAGGATCTGGAAAACACTCTTCCTGATTCACTTTGAGCTTGAGTCAGTGAAAGACCAAGGGTAAGCTCCAGACAAACAGCATGGGACTTTGGTTGAGTTTAGATTTTTTCTTTGAAAACACTGCTGGGCTATTTAACCTATCACACTGAGTATCTTCCTTGCTGATTTTTTTTAAAAAATTCTAACATTAAGGGCATCCATTTTTAATCAGTTTTCGTATGGAAACATGCACAGATATATGTACCTGCTTCAAGCCTACTGCAATGTTTAAGTATGTACATGCCTGTTTCACAGACATACAACCTCAGAGTTACACGGCCTGATAGAACATTTTAAGAGTGTTTCTGGCATACATTTCTTTCAAAAAGATCAATAGAAAAGAGGCTGGAGTTCACTTGCTATTATTGCTCTACAGGAAGACACTTAAACCCAATAACATTTTCACCCTGATGGAAAATAAGTTTTATTTCTCTTGTTGAGGCACAGCGTTAACGGACCGGTAGTTCTGAGGTCAAAAGAATAATAAACATTAGTAAGGCTCAGCTAATCATTTCAGGTAGTACTGCTCTGTTCCCTAAAGTATTTAAAGAGGTTAAGTTAGAATTTCAAAAATACAAAAGCACATAGAAGAACGAAACCGAATAAATCCCATCAGAACTGACAGCTAGATGAATACCAATTGAGATGAGTATCTCACCCATTTGAGTTCCCTTAAATTGGGAAACCCTAGGAAATATGATCAGCCAATAGCTAGAAAACTGCTGATGACCTTACCTTTTTTTCTTAATTAACATTGCCTTATTATGATGTTTCTCTTGATAAGATCACGTGTAGATGCTATATCTATCTTTAATACAAGATATATCCAGTCTTCAAGTTCTTTCAGTCTTCTTTCCCAAATTTTCATGGAATAATTTTTAAAATTTTCTTTAATTCATGCAATGTAATTAGTGTTTTATCATACTGTAATGAAAATTTCTCTAGAAAATCAAGGCTTCTGTGGCCTAAGGCAATTTTCAAGTTTTTACTAATCTTTCATCATCCTGAGTTTTATGTTTTAAATGTTTTTATTGGTCTTAAAGAGTTTTTGCTGAGTGTAGATCTTTTTATTTTTTACTTATTTTTTCTTACATGGGTGTTTAGGTTCCTCAGCTTTCATTTATTTCTTGGATATTTTCATCTTGCTTTTGTTATCAGTCCCTTAACCTCTCTGTTTTTTAAGATGTAACCTCAATGGTTTTGAAGAATTTTAAACCAGGCTTCCTGCTCCAGGGGCATAAACCAGTTTTTCCTGAGGACATACTGAAGCATCAATCTGTATTCATTACTGTGCCTCACTGATGTCATGGATTTGGAGTAGAACTGACTGATTTTTGTTATTGGATTTCCTAACATAGTTTTAAGTTTTAAATCCTACACTCTCAAGTAAATCCTTTTTGATATATGCAATTTTCTTTGATCTTTTGAAATGCCCCTTGAAGTAATAATAAACTTTTTTTTTTGAGATTGTCAATGAAAAAAGTTGGTTTAGCAAGGTACTTCACTGATCTCTGCTTTTTGCTTTGCAACTATTTGAAACTAGATTCTTTATTAATACAGCCATAATCCAAGATGAACTTTTTTTTTCTCAAGTGCCTTTATATTAATTATCTCAATTACTTTATGAGTAAAAGCTAATAGATCTTCAATGGGAAGTGTATGGCTTGCTAACCTGGTTGCACCTATGCTTTATGAAGTCAAAATTGAGAAAAAAAGGATCAGTATTGCTGTTCTACTCTTCTTTGACACTGTTCGGAGACACAGTAGCAGATAATAGTTTGTTTTCCTCTATCTGTCAGAATTGGTTTTCATGGTGGTTTCTGTCCTGCTGCCTAGGAATACATCCTATCATCCTTTTGACCAGTGACATATACAGAACATTTCCAATAGTCACAACGACACGCTTAGAATTTGATTTTACAGTCACCCTGTGTTCAAGTGTGATTGCTGTTTTTCCTTATAGCAGTATTCTGGAGAGGGCTACAGCTCTTTCTTTCTTCACCTTTCATCCTCAGCAACGACAGAAACAATATCTGCTAATAGTACACTGTGACCAGTCTTTGTGGTTGAAAATGTCTCATTCAAACTTGAATTAGATGAGTAAAATTCTACAGAATATAAATAAAAATTAAACAGCAAACCAAACCAGCCACACCTGAACAACAACAACAATAAAAAACCCCACCAAACCCCTACACGTTACTCTGCACAATATGAGTACTACTCTCTGCAAGAATTCGTGTCCTGACATGATTGTGTCAAAGGATTTCAACAAGAAAACGTAGTTAATTCATTTTAGATATGCATTCCCTCCTCTTTCTGGCTTCAGTTGTATAGGATTTAGAGAGCATGATTCTATGCATACTTTCTCTAAAGAAATGAAAACAGACCCAACAAAACAAGAATGAGTCAATAATTTGTTTAAACTAAAAAGAGGAAAGCATAATCAGTGCTCTAGGACTATGGGTTGTTTCACTGCATAAATTGTCCAGTTTGATGAAGTACCAGACCTAGGCCCCATTTGTCTGCACTGTGAAGAGAAACATTTTCGTTGTGTTTAAGGAACAAGTCTACCATAGATTTCCCTTGCGGAGAAGATCAGTTTTCAATGAAAGCTGAGTAATCTGTATTTATTGGATGTGGAATTCACCTACTTAAAACTTCTTTGGAATGTAGAATAAACCACAATCAAGATAAAGCATCAGTTAATTTATCCAGGAGATAGCCATCTCTAAAGCAGTTTCTTCACAATCTTTGCCTTCCACATCGACCTTTGTAGAGGATACAATTAATCCTCTAACATAAGGGAGAGTAACAGCTAATATCCTGACAATACAGTCTTGGGTTTAAAACTCTGTTTTCTCAGATGTATATAAACGTGTGTCTAAACTAACAGTGGCTTCATAAGATTTTAGTCACTTTGTGGAGAGGGAAGTCTTTCTATTTGCAAAGTAAATTGCATAACATGTCAGCTTACAACAGGCGGGTTGAAATTTTCTCTCAGTTTTAAAGATAGCATCGGCTAAAAAAAGTGCTCTCTTTTATGTACAAAGAATCTCTTTGAATCTGTATTTCATTAATCAATGCTGTCAAAAACCATTTGGTGACTGAATACTTGAGCTTCTGAGAGTTTAATTTAACTTGGCCTTATATTCAGAAGATGGAGGGTCCCTCTTTTCTAAAACTCAGTCTTTCCTTAGAGTCTCTGTTTGGGAATTGAAAGTATTAGGAGTGTGAAGTATCTTCCAAGTTTAGCTGCTTAGAAGCTAAGTATCTAGTTCGAAGCAGTCATCCAGCTCCCTCTGTAGCTGGCAGGAAGAGATAAGTGTAAGCTAAAGCAGTGATATGAAAGCTGGAAAAATACAAAATCTAATTAATGGAGCTGTGCAAGTGACATAACCAAGAAGCTGGGAGTGTGATTGACAATCTGACAGAAAATAGACTAAAAAGCAGGATGTCTTTAGCCCATCAAAAATCTGTAAAAGTGTTCTCAAACACTTCTACTCAAACACCACCTACTATTGCAAGTAGGAAGATGCATAGAACTAGTAATATGTGCATATGATCTTTAAAGATATAGAGCATGAAATAAACTTTTTTTTTGCTACTAATTGCTACTCTTGCTAGTATTTGCATGGGTATGGATAAAGCAATATTAAAAAACTAGAAGTATGTCCAGATTGATATTCAGTTGTACAATATATGCTACAATAAAGGTGGATCACTACAGTAAAATTCTGGGAGATTGAGGACCTGGTGTGTCCAGAGAGACCATTTGCCCCAGGGAGCTGAGACTGATCCATGTGAGAAAACTACTGGGGGTCAGCAGAAGAGAGACAAAGGAGAGAAGGGCAAATTAAAACAAAAAACAAAACAAAACAACACTTTAGAAAGCTGGTTTGTCCAAAATATCTGGGAAAATTACTCATTGCAAGTGGCGATCTCTCACTGAGTTTAGCCTGAGACTAATTAACCAGTTTCAATTAGAATATTCACTTTTGGTAAGTCTGAGTGCAACCAATTCCAGGTGTGCTGCAGTGAACCTTGGACGTCAGCAGAATTTGCATCAATGTCTGCAAAGCTGTGACATCAACCATGCAGATGAAGAAACAGCTTTAAAACTGAAATCAACATTTAAGTCTGGCACACACACCTCTAAGGAACATCATCAGTGCTGCAGGACAGATAGCTTGACCTTCAGTCACTAGCTGTCTACAGATGGTGGTACATAGGCAGGGACAAACTGTGCTTTGAAGAAAACTAGAGACTTCTTTTGATATTTTGGTCTTTTACACTGTTATACATGGAACTTACACTGAAGGTGAATTCATTATTCCCATTATTTCAATGATTCCTGCATAAAATCAAAAAGAAGGAGAGAAAAAGACTATTACAACTTACCTTCTCTGAATTTAAGGTATTTAATACATGTATTTTTATCAGATAGAAAATAATTTGACTTTCACTTTATGATAGAATGTTTCCTGACTTGCATAGACTTCTTTAACCAGTGTATTTCCTTAATTACCTTTCAGTTCACTAACACCTCCATCATCCCAAAACTGGTCCATCTGCTCTTCCTGATGTTACATGTGAGATGAAGTGGAATAATTTGTTTCAAATAGGACTGCAGGGTAAATCATTTATTTCGCTTCTATTGAAGGTGAAAGCCAAATCTTAAAATCTCTGAACAAATTTAAATAAAATAAGCAAGTTCTTATTGTTATTTGGATACTCAGGGCAATTTCAAGACTTGGTTAAAAAAAATCTCCTATCACTATCAGTATGTTTTATGCAATGTTTGCCTTTCACTTTTTTTTTAATTGAACAAATATAGACTCTACAGGCTCTCAGATGTCAGTGAAAAAAGAACAAAATTATTCAATAACACAGCAAAACTGAATATAGTTTCGTATATAAAATAACAGGAAAATCAATGGTTATGTTTCCAGGATAATATATTTTAAAAGACATAATATAAGCCCTAAAAAAATTGGTTTGTGTCCCATCTTTTGATATATCCCTTAATTTTAAACAAAAGGCAAGGAAAAAAGTTAACAGACTTTATTACTATCATATTTCCCATAAGTTTTCTTAAAACCCATCCATCCTTGAATAAATTCCCCACTGTGTTACTCCTGTTGTAGAATGGTGTATTCTTGTACAATAAGCAGAGTTATTCAATAGTGAAATACTGGTGAAAGAGGCACCTTCAGTGGCATCTAATTTATATACCTGGACAGTTCTCAAGTATAAGACTAGACATGTTCCAGTATATGCCAACAATGTCACTCTTGACAGCTTTCTCTGTTGTGTGAATCTGACTTCTCCTTTGAAACCTCCTAGCAGGGGACAGAGAAACTGAGCAAAACAAACTGAAAAATATTCCCTTAAAAATAAATTAAAAAAATTGTGTTTGTAAACGAACAAAATTATACTAATGTGGAGTAGCGATTGATTCATAGACTTGTCTTTAGAACAGAACTCCATTAAGTGACATAGAGACGGCCTCTTGGCTGTCTTGGCTGTGCAGGTGAGTTTGGTTCAGACACAGCTCCTGTTCTTCCATAGTATTCAGGCAGGAAGTGACTAATCTGAGTGACTAGATCAGATTTAGATGCATACTTTATGTAAATGGCTAGATGGTATGCAGCCTGCCCCAAAACACTTACATAGCACTCATTTTAATAGTATCCATTTTAATTTTCATCTATAAAGAGGAAATAATGTGAAATGGAATAATGTTATGTTAGATGGTTACTCTTCTTCATAAACATGAAAGATTGCAGAGGTGTGATGGTGGGCAGCTAACCCTCAATACCTCAGTCAGGAGAAGGAGCCACTGCCCCAGCCTCAGGGCTGTGGTAGTGGGAAAGGTCTCTGTGTCACCCCATAGAAAAGGAGCATTGCCAAAGGCTACAGAGCTTGCTGAGAGAGAGTGGAGTGTTTGAGGACCAAAGAGTATGTGTTATGGGATATTTATATATGGAAAGGGAAAGGTAAAGATGTTTGGGCAAGAAGAAAGTGTATTTCTTGTGCTCACACCTGACTCCCAAGTTAGTTGTCAAAACTTCTCTAACTTCTTCACTAATATGCACAGTTCCCAGGAGGATATGTCCCAATCTCCTTGACTGTTTCATTCTTTCATGAGGACAATTCCTCAGCTCTGAAAAAAAAAATAAAAAGAAAAAAGAACAAAAATAGAGTTGGCCTAAGCTGTCTTCCACCTTTCCAGATGGGGAACAATGTCTATCCTGTCATCTTTCTGCCCTCTATTTCACAGAACTGTTAAAGTTGGAAGATACCTCAAAGACCATCAAATGCAACCTGGTCCCACTGTGTTCATCACTAAACTGTATCTACAAATGTCACATCTGCATATTCTATAAATTCTTCCAGGTGGTTGGTCCATCATTTTCAGGGGTAGATTGTTCCAATGCTTGAAAATCTTTTTCATAGAGAAATTTTACATGATGTCCTATTTAAACCTCTCCTGGTCCAAACTGTTGTAATTTCCTCATTCTGTGAGTGCTTTCCTGGAATAAGAAGCCAACCCACACCTCACCCCAACCATCTTTCAGGCAGTTGTAGAGAGCAATAAAAACTTTTCTGAGCCTCCCTTTTCCAAGCTGTACAACCCCAGCTCCCTCAGGTGCTCCTCACTGGACTCATGCACCAGAAACTTCATCACCTGTGTTAGGCTTCTCTGGACTTGCTCCAGCACAAAAATGCCCTTGTGGTAAAAGACCCTAAACTGAACCCAGGATTCAAGGTGAGGCCTCACCAATATGCAGTAGAAGGGCACAATCACTACTCTGGACCTGCTGGCATCAATATTTCTGATTAAAGCCCAGATGCCATTGTGTTTTTTGACCACCTGGGCACATGCTGGCACATATTCAGCTGCCTTTTGACCTGCACCCCCAGCTGCTTTTCTTCTGAGCTGCTTTCCAGCCACTCTGTCCCAGCCTGTAGTGCTGCTTGGGGTTACTGTGACCCAAGAGCAGGACCTGGCACTTGGCCTTGGTGCACCTCACACAATTAGCTTCAGTCCAACAATTCAGGGGCTTCCGACCTTCCAGCAAATCAACACTCCCACTGAACTTGATGTTGACTGCAAAATTACTGACAGTGCACTTGATCCCCTCATCCAGTTCATTAATAAAGATATTAAGCAGAGCTGACTCTGCCACAGAAATTTGGGGAATCCCTTGATAGAACAGCCCCCTGCTGAATTTGACTCCATTCACCAGCACGCTCTGGGCCAGGCCATCCAACCAGTTTTTAACCCAGTGAAGAGTGCACTTGTCCAGGCCATGAGCAGCCAGTTTCTCCATGAGAATGGCTGTGGGAAACAGTGTCAAAGACTTGGCAAAACCTGGTTAGGGAACATCCACAGGCTTTCCTTCATCTATTAAGCATCACCATTTACTCATTTCAATTTATTATGCAGGACTCCATTGAGAGAAATGCTATAGAGACAGGACACATTTTTGTATTAATCAGATCTTTACATTCTCCTGGAGTTTAATGGTCTCAGTCAGAATTTATAAGGTTACGTTCAGGTCAGGTGAAGCAAAGGAGAAAATATGTTGAGTATTAATCTGTGTCACCTATCACCAATCTGTGTCATCTGTTCACTTTGAAGAAGTTCACAGTCTTAGAAAAAACACACTAGCAATATCTACTTCTTTACAGAATTCCTTTTGTGTTATTCCGCTGGACTTTTTTTTCAGTCATTTAATATACTGTGAATACCCTGACCATGAGCTGCAAGATTGCAACAGTTTTAAACATGCATTAAATTTTAAGCTCTGAACTACTGTGAAGCCTCCTTTTAAATGCTAACAGTGTGAAACTGTGTAGGAAAGCAAAAGAGCTCAAGGTAAGGGTAGCTACCTTTCTAAAACTGAAAAATACAAGAATTCACAGAGCTGAACCTTGGCTTTAATTTCACCAGGGAGCAAGTTCACAGCTTTCCAACCTGACACTTCACACTGCCAAAACTACCACATGGGCTTTCTAAGAAGTATCAAAAAGAAAGAGAGGAAAAGAAAAAAGAAATAAAGTTTTTAGTTAGGAGGTAGATGTGCCCTTTGACCTGAGTGGTTAGCAAAGGAAACTTGAGGTTGCTGTGGTTACGAAAAACTGGTAATGGAGTTTTTGCTCCCTTATAAAGAATTCCTAAAGAGCTATTCTCTAAGCACAGTAGGATACACAAACGAGAAGCACAGATTAAGAGTTATTAGCAAAGAGATGTTCAGAAAATATTTCCTTCATAAACCAGCTGTATATGAAGACTGACTGTTTCATATCTGAGAAAGAAAAGTTCAAATATGCTTCTAGTATGCATAACAATCTCAAAATTGCTTAATTATCCTAAAACCCACCAGAACATTTGAATCAGTCAAAAGGAAAAGAAAACCAGACGAAATGGACAGAACCACATTAATTTAAATGAAATTTTACATAGAAAAAGAACAGTGACTCAGTACTTACAGTTTATATGCATAACTGCAGCCCTTGGTTCATTATTTCTGTCTTTAGTCTCTGCAGTGCTCATTGTGCTTCAGCAAACCTACGTTGCATTCCCTCACCATGACATTTCCTTGCCACATCCCATTAGACAGATTGTGATGCTTGGAGCTTGTGCTGAATGCAGAGCGGCTCCATATGATCCTTCTGCCATGCTGGAGATTTGGGGAGCTGGAGCAGGTGACAGAGTTGTATTGCTGGGTGAGGTGAGCACCAGACTGCTCATAGCTTTTCATCTTATTGAGACTTCCAGGTATTCCAAAGACATCCCAGGAACAACCTTGGGTGCACACAGTGTGGGCAGTGACAAGAAGAGGCAACAAAATAAAATGTGACACCATAATATACCCCTGAATTCCTGTGATTTACAAGTCAGATTTTGCTCTGAGTCTTTGTTCTTCACATTGAGTCTTGGCTGTGAAGCCATCTATCTATTAATAAGTACAAAGGAAATACTTATATAACACTTATTGATGTTAATACTTTAGCACTTCTGGGGAAACAGTAGCTTGTCTCCAGAACAAGGAGTCATCCACAAACCATTAACATGTCTGGTATGGTGGTATTGGGTTGAAAGTTGGACTTCACAGTCTTGGAGATCTTTTCATCTTTTTCAGTCATAATGATTCTGTGATTCTAAGACTGTATGAGTACACTAGACTTCATCGTATATTTCTGTATCCTGATTCACATATAATTTCTGTGTATTTCAATTTAAATTAAAATATTTAACAATGCAACTTTACACTGTATAGTATATATATTATATACTTACACATTCTATTCTATTCTATTCTATTCTATTCTATTCTATTCTATTCTATTCTATTCTATTCTATTCTATTCTATTCTATTCTATTCTATTCTATTCTATTCTTGTATTATTTTATATGCTACGAAATATAATATTATATATTCCATGTATATACCTGTGCACTATCAAATAAGGGCTGACACCAATGGCATGAGA
Source organism: Prinia subflava (assembly GCF_021018805.1). NCBI lineage: Eukaryota > Metazoa > Chordata > Aves > Passeriformes > Cisticolidae > Prinia > Prinia subflava. Next base: position 42,216,935 of record NC_086250.1, read on the forward strand.
TTCAACAAGACCAGTGCCAGATCCTACACTTTGGCCACAAAAATCTCATGCAGTGCTACAGGCTGAGGGCTTGGAAAGCTGCACAACAGAGAAGCATCTGGGGGTTCTGGTTGACAGTGGCTGAACAGGAGCTGATGTGTGCCCAGGTAGCCAAGAAGGCCAGTGGCATCCTGCCCTGTGTCAGCAATAGTGTGGCCAGCAGCACCAGGGCAGTGACTGTCCCCCTGTACTCAGCACTGGTGAGGGCACACCCCAAGTGCTGTGTCCAGTTCTGGGCCCCTCAATTCAGGAAGGACACAGGAGCTGGAGGGAATCCAGAGGAGGGCAATGGAGCTGGTCTGGAGTACAAGTTCTGTGAGGGGTGGCTGACAGAGCTGGGGTTGTTTAGCCTGGGGAAAAGGAGGCTTGTTACTTTCTACAATTACCTGAAAAGAAGTTGTAGCCAGGTGGGGGTCAACCTCTTGTCCCAGGAAAGCAGCTACAGGATGAGAAGACATAGCTGCAGCTAGGAAGGGTTAGATTGGACATGGACATTAGGAGGAATTTCTTGAGAGAAGATGTGAGTAGGTATTGGAATGGGTTGCCCAGGGAGGTGATGGAGGCACCACACCAGGAGGTGTTTAAGGAAAGACTGGACGTGGAAACTAGTGCCATGGTCTAGTTGACATGGGGGTGTTTGGTCATAGATTGGACTGGAACTCAGAGGTTTTTTCCAACCTGACTGAATCTGTCATTCCTTGAAGGGCATTTAAACCTACGGTATATAGAAGGAATCTGACATTCAAATATAAAGTCCTTGTGATCCAAATTAAATTTTGTATTAATCTTTCAACAGGGTGAAACATGTCAATGTTGTTCTTCACATGTATTGTATAGCACTTCTGGCTGTGGTATGATCTTCTGTGCAATGGCAGATGACACTTCTAATCTTATTTTTTAGTCTGTTATCTTGGTTTCCACACCAGAAACCACAATCTGCTAAACTTATTGCCACGTATTATAAATTTTAATGGAACAGAATTTCTCATTTAATTTCCTATAGGATGCACCATTCACTTAAAAAAATAATAAAAATTGCCATCATTCTATCTGAGTCAAAAACTTAGTATAACACAACTGAACCTAAACTTATTCTAATATTTTCAAAATGGCAACATGATCTTGGTTTGATATTTTCCTCCTTTTTTTTTTTCTTTTTTTTTTCTTCTGCAGAAATTAACATGGATGCACAGTATCTAAAAAGGTGGCTAAAAGCATAAACTGGTTTAGACAATCCAACCAGAAATTTTGCAACTACTTCTACTTGATTTAGATCAAAAGTAACTTTAGAAAGACGAATAAAGGGTTTATGGCTGCCTTTTTATTTTTCACTAGAAAATCAGAAAACCTTGCAATTACTTTTAATGGAACAAATTTTTTCATAAAGAATTCCTACAGCCAAAATATATCAGCATTTCCAAAGAGAAAGTTTAATTTAGAATTTTTTATTTATAAATTTTTAGGATTCTGAAAATGATAGATACCAGATACCTAAATTAATCTTGTCAGAATTCCTGAGGCTTATCTTTGGAAACAGAGAAGAAATAGCTACCAACTCACACACAAAGACCTTGTGCTTTAAGATGTCCTGACTAGTGTATTACATTTTAGTTATGTTAAACCTAAGTCTGATGAGTCAAAAGCAGTTTTTTTCTACAGACCTCTAAATAGAAACCAAATTGGGAAAGGCCAGAGAATTACACTGTCTTTTATCAGTCTAATTTATATGGATTTTGTTCCTTATATTTAACTGCTATCTAATCCAATACTAAATGCTATACTTACTTGCTAAAGCTAAAGTTCTAGGGGAAGCAGGTTCAAAGCCAACCCAACTTGCTCTTGCTTAATCCTTTATGCTGCACAGCAGTACTACAGTACAAGTAGGTGGGTAGGTGGGACATCTGCTCTGAGGAATGCATCATAGCAGAAACCACCTCAGTGTATCTTTCAATTCATGTTTTCAGCTTCCTTTATTTTTCATTCACACAGTGTTGCAGATGCCAAACAAGCTTATTCTTATGAGACATAATACGAAAAATGTAACAAACATTACTTCAGTGCCAAACTGAAAGATTTATAAAACATTTGATGGAGAGATGGTGGAGCAAATGAATTTACATTGAGGGAGTTATCCCAACACAGGAGTCTTGGCATGAAATTTAAAGATCTTACTAAGTGCTATAAAGGTCATGTTATCAGTGGCTTCATGAACATTTGCAAAGACATGCCTGGGTAAAATATCTGTCTCAATCAGACAGTGGAACTACTTTACACCCACTGTTGTCATCAAGCTTAATGTTAATCAAGTATATTTTGGCAGATGGGGGCCAACAACATGATCTGCTGTGTGGGGAGATGAAATTGGGTATTCTTATACTGGAGAAACCTCTCATGTAACTTTTACTCACAGCTATATTGCTGAAATAAACTTATAACTGCCTATGGAGAATTCAGATAGTACAGTGTTGAAAACCTTGTGGCAACAAGAAAATTGATGTTGTTAGCTCATTGAATCAACTATAAGACCTTTAGGAAAAAAGCAACATTTTGTTTTCCAAGAAGGAATATGAGAATTAAAAACAATCTTAATCCTGTCAGCCTTAGTCCTGCATTTTCCAAGCTTCTTGGAGTTGGATTTGAGAGCCTAATAATGTTCTCAAGCTTACCTTTATGTTATATATAAAATGTAGGAAGGGATTTGATGGTGTAATTTCCTAACAATCACTTTGCAGATTGCACACAATAAGGAATTTCTAAATATTTTATTATTTCTTAATAATCTAAGCACAGTATAAACTTGATTCTCATATTGATTTTTGGCAATTTTATATTTCAGTTAATAATGAATGTGGCAGGCTTAAAATATTCATGCAGTAATACAACGGGAAATATTAATGCATTGACCTATCTGACCAATGCATTGAAACATTAAAGATAAAGCTGAAATTTTGTAATGATACTTCCATACTTTATTCCATTGGATGAAGCATGTAAGAAACAACAGAAAAATTCAGATCTTGCATGTCAGAATTAAACAAAATTTGGGCTTTAAATTAGCAATTGAATTATTTTTGATATTTTCTATGTTAGTGAAAAATATAAAAATTGATTATGAACATCAGTTCTGATGTACTCTTTTCAGTTTAAAATTTGATCATTTAACTTTTAGTAAGATCCATGTGCAAATATATATGCAAAATGGAATTCCATATCTGCATAACAAATATATGATAAAATTTCAAAACAATCTGAGCAAATTAAAATATGTAGTTAGATTATTATGAAGTGCTATATTTAAAGATTAGTTGTCAAAATAAATAAATACATAAACAAACAAATAAATATAATTTATTAATAGTATTCAATTTTGTCCTGAGTGTTGCTTTTTATGAGTATCTCTGCTGAGTTATAAATTTTTTTTTTTTGGAAAGTCACGTCATATTAGTTGCTGGTAGCAATATTAAGCATGTCTTAAAATGCCTGCTTGTTAGAAATGGTCTTCTTAATTGCAATTGGTCTTCATCAGGAATTGATCAAATACAGAAACTTTTCAGGGTTGGCAATTTCTTTCTGAGGCCTGAATTATTTATTGAACTTTTTTTCCCTAGGGAATAAAATCATGCATGTTATTATTCCCTTTTTTGTTTTTCATTTCTTAAAGTAACCAAGTCAGGCACCTTTTTCAGTGATGTTAACATGTGATCTAATAAGGCTTTTAAGATAAGCAGATGAAAAAGTGTAAGCTAATCAGTTTTAAATATTGAGCGTTCCTATTTTTATATTTTTTATTATTAATTCTTAGAATTCTTTAGGTAGAAAGTAATTTATTTTTTTTATTTTCATCACCTTATTTAACACTTCACTTTTCTCTAAATTTTGGAATAAAGTATTTAATTAGTATAATAATCACAACTAATATTTCTGTAGTTATGTAGTGTTGCATTTCACTTGGTTTGACATTCTTTTATTGTGTGTCAAATACATAATATTCTGTTTTCCACTTATGGATCATCTTGAAAAGTAGAAACAATATATATTACCAAAACACTAAAATCCTTGGAAAAATTCAAAAATTTATATACATCATATGCATATACATTTATGCATTTATTTCTAAACATACATAAAATCAGTATGTAGATATTATTACGTATGTGTTCATGAAGAGGAAAGTATGCTTAACCAATGTGATTGCCTTCTAAAATGGGAAAAACTGGATGAATAGTTGAGAGAAGAGCAGTAATTTCACTGGTGACACAAACCAGGAAAGATTGATCAATACCCAAGAAGTCTGGGCAGCCCTGCAGAAGGACTTCAACAATTTGGAGAGATGGACAGAGAGGAACTGTCTGAAGTTCAGCAAAGGCAAATGCAGGATCCTGCACCTGGAGAAGAATAATCCCTGCATCAGCACAGCCTTGGGGCTCACCTGCTGAGATGCAACTCTGTGGAGAAGGATTTGGGTGTCCTGGTGGACAACAAGCTGTCCATGAGCCAACAGTGTCCCTGTGGCCAGGAAGGTCAGTGGAATCCTGGGCTGCATTAGGAAGAGCACTGCCAGCAGGGCAAGGGAGGGGATCCTGCCCCTCCACTCAGCCCTGGGGAGGCTCATCTGGAGTGCTGTGTGCAGTTCTGGGCTCCTCAGTGCAAGAGAGACGTGGAGCTCCTGGAGTGGGTCCCCCAGAGGGTGACAAAGCTGATCAGGGCAATGGAGCATCTGTCTTATGGGAAAGGCTGAGGGAGCTGTGCCTGTTCAGCCTTGAGAAGAGATGACTGAGGGGTGACCTCATCAATGTCTATCAGTGTCTGAAGGGAAGGTGTCAAGAGGATGGAGCCAGGCTCTCCCTGCAATCCATTATGTTGCACAATGTGTTATATTCATACATTTATTATGAATAAAACTACTGAATATACAACACGCGGTGTATTAATTTATTGCAAAAACCTGAATCAAACACTAATTAAATCTTTGGAGCTCAATATGTAAACTTCAATAAGTTTGTAAGATCCTAGAAATCTAAAATTATTTCTGAAAAATTTGATCCCCATATGATAAAATTAGCTTCTTATCAGTTTGTTTTTTTCCATTCTATCATTTCATGGTACAAGCCCTAAGCAAAATCACAGCTACCATGCAGCTCTCTATGAAACCTCCTGTATACTGAGCAGCTTAAAACTCTTTTGTGCTGATGAAGGTGTAAGAATGGTTCAATATCTGGGTTTATTGCTTCTTGAGGTCTTGGAAACAGGACCTATTGTATTCTGATGGTTATTTTGATTGCTCTTTTCACAGCAGCTGAATGTTAGCACAGAAAAAAAATCCCCAAAGCAAATAGACATCACATCTGCTTTATTTCATGAAGATTCTTTCCTATGTTAGCTAACAGCTATGAGGATGGATGTACAATTTGATCCAAGATCTTCATATTCGATATTGCTATCATCAAAGGGGATTGTAATCTGATGATGTGTGCAACCTTACGTTTGAAACTCTCCGTGAGATGTTTTTCATATTCAAACAGTTGTAGTAGGGTTTTCTGTTGTGGTGTGGATTTTCTGCTTTAAGTTTTCAAGCTAGCTTTATATTTCATTTGTATGTTATGATTTAAATTATACATGCCGTTATGTGTCGTTTCTCTGTGTCCCTGCCTCTGTTTCTAGAACCTTCCTTGCCAATCTTCCCTAACTCGATATATCATTTGCTGTTTTGTATCATTACACTGCTTCTGCTATTCCCATTGGATCTAGTTCTGTATTCCCTGCCCTAGAGTCCTCCCTGAGTGCATTCTCATTGGTTGTTTGCTTTGTATCGCCCCGTCTATAAAACCCACGGCGGGACATGTGCTCCCCGTCTTTGGGGTCCTGCTTTTAGTTGTTATGCTTCAGTTATACCTGTAATAAATCTCCTTAGTTTACCCCAAGACCCGTCTCGCCTCTGCTTCATCTCTGCACCCCAAAAGCAACCGCTGAGACCACCGAAGCCAGAGCAGGGAGGAAAAGTCTCCCCGGGGGGAAATGTGTCGCACCCCAATGCTGCCTTGTGCGTCCTGGGAAATGCACACCACAACAGTTTCCTATTCTCCAAAACCTGAACAGGACTCTGTAGTAATACTTTTAATATAGGTTTATTGACCTTTCAATAACTTTAAAAATGGTAGTAGCCTTTTTCTGGAACACATAAGAAGCTGTCAAACACTAGGCAGGCACTTAACCCTAATCAATATTCAGTTTAGTAAGAAATATTTTCATTTCCTGGAGTAGGCAAGATAAGTGTCCTTTGAATCATATAAACATGTAAATTTATAACTTCATGTGCTAGATCAATGAGAATAATGCATGGTTTTCATTGTCTTTGTGCTTTCCAGATGATAGGGGCTCTCCACTCCTATTGCTTAACCCAGCACTAACTCCCAGCCCCAGAGTGTTCAGGAATACTGTGCTATTCATTATATGGAATAGTTTTAAAATGTTGACTTCCTAATTAAAATACAAAGCTTTCTAAATACCAAATTCTTGTGTTCTTATTCCCAAAGAATATTGTGCCATCGATCTCAGAATTTCTGACCAACACTTTCTGTGGTGGGATACTTTTTGCTACACATTCACATTGTTCACAATAATTTAGCAGAGATTCCTATTACATTATATAGAAGACTCCAACATAGCTTCAAATGTGGTACACTCAGAACATTTTCCAAATGTAACATTATATGAAGTTCTTTGTAATTTTCCAGCCTTAGCTAGATGTGAACGACAATTATGCACAGGCAATAATGCTCTTCATAGAAAGGATTATATGTCTTCATAAATCTTTGTAAAACCCATTAGTGGTATTTTCAGGAATAATCTAAGTCGAAAAGCATCTAGACTAAGTGGAAGTATTAGTCCAGTTATGTCTAAAAATTATTCTATTGATCATGAGCCAAAATTGAGCAACACAATGATAATGCCACCACATTTGGATGAGAATTTTTTTTCTTGACAGGCTATCCAAGAATTTGTAGAAATAACGTCATTAATCCCATTTAGTCTTGCTGATGTCATACACATGCCAGGTTTATTTTTCCACCTTATTTTTAATGAGAATAAGGAGCTGGAATAGTGAGACACACAATTCTAGGACATGTAATAATCATTTTCTGGTACATTGTGATGTAGATCTTTATGCCAGACTTTCATACATAAAACTTATCCTGAAATTAAAAAAAAAAAAAAATTGAAAACTTCATTTCAACAGTTTGGTTGTTTTAATAGCAAAGAAGAAAAAGGGCTTCTTCTTCTTACATAGAGGAACTATGTAATATGTGACATATCTTTAGAAATTTTCTCCATAAAATCATCAACATCAGAGGACTTTTTACCACTTACCTGTGTCACCATCAAGAGGCAGTCTGGCAGAATACCAAATAATTAAGAGGGCTGGATACTTCAAATAAGTCAGTGATAAATTGAACATATCAAATAATGTAGTGACTACATGTATAGTGAATCAATGTTTTCTACAGTGGAATTTATTAGTCAGAACAAGGTCTCTTCCAGAGAATATTTCTTTGGGGACTCTTATTTGAAGGAGTTTTCTATGACTGTGGTAAAGGGATCCAAAATAATCAATGAGGCTGAATCAAACTAAGAGACTTCTGGAACACTTGAGGGTATTTCTGGCATAGCAAGATCACAGTCAGACACTGGAGACTACCTAGTCCACACTCCTGCTCTGTGCAGGACAGTCTCCAGTTCCAGATCAGTGAGTTATGGCTTTGTCTAGATAAATGTTAAAGTCTCCAAAAATGAGATGCACAGCCTTTTTGAGAAATCTCAGTACACTCTGCACTAATTTACAAGTGAAGACTATTCTCTTAATGTCCAACTGAAGCTTCCTGAGATGCTGTGTGGCTCTTACCCATTGTGGTATTACCTATGACAACTGAGAAGAGTCTGTCTGCCCTGGAGCAGCCTTCAGGTAACCACAGGCTGCTATTGAACCATGAATTAGACACTGCACTGCATCTACTAATAAACCTCATGGTACCTTAACCCCTTCCCATAGATTGCATGACCTACCCAGAATAGTAGCCTTGTCTCCACTTTCCCACAGACCTCTGGAGATTCAAAACTGGCGTCAACATTCAGCGCCTTAGCAGCTCTGAGAAAGATGATAACTTCACTGCATCTGTCAGTCATGCTGCTTCTGTTGTAGCTTAGCGTGAGGTTTTGCTTGTATGCTGTGGAAATGCACTGTCGAATACAAATTCAGCCTGCATTCACTGTAATCCCCAGGTCCTTTCCAGCAAGACTGCTGCCCTGCCAATCACTTTCCTGTTTGTATTGATTCCATGAGTTGTTCTGCATTGTGTGTTTGAAGCGAGCATGAGGATATGAACAGCAATAACTGTACCCATGTCTGCCACTTACAAGGGGGAGATGTTTTCAGTCCCTTTAGATGGTATGTAAACTATTTAATTCCATAGCTTCCTAAAAAGCTTACAGATTAAATTTCTGTGAATAGGAAAGGCTAATTTATTCAGAGTCCAAGAACATAGTTTTGACTGAAGCAATACAAAAAGATAAGTATCAAAGATTCCTCATTTCATTTCATTTATATCAGTGATGCATTTAGATCAAGTTAAGATGGAGAACACTACAATAATCTAAAAGCAGAAGCAACCAGCAATAGAAGTTCATTTTGTAAGGGCAAAGAGTATTGCCATTTTTGGTACTAACTCTCTCTCGTGAGGAGTTAACAATAAGCAAGTGAAAAGGAAAACACATCTGGTCACAGTCTGGACATTTCCTCTTAGACAGGTAAAGCACAGTTCTTTAAAAAGGAACCCCATGAAAACTTTTATTGTGAAATGTAGGATATTTTTTCAGATGTTTCAGCAGAAAAAAGGTAATTAAAAAAGTGATGTTAAAGTCTTTAAAATCATACCTGTCCAGCTCTCTAGAACCATGCTTTGTAAACCACACTTTGTAAACTCTACAGTAATTAAAAAAACCCACACTCATATATAATCAATCAAGCAAATTTTTTATAATTAAAATAGTAGTATTTATGGTTAATTCATTCAATATAAGCAATATTTTAATAGACATAAATTAAATTATTTATCAAAAAATCTATTTTCCAAAACATCCATATTATATAAATTTTTATCTTCTTTCCTTTAGAAGCAGTTGACTCAGTTCTGAAATACAATAATTCATATTCTGGCACATATTTTTCCTTTTAAAAAAAAGTATGCAGAGAATAAATTATATTTATATTCTGATTTCTCAAAATATAGTACATTTCTTCTTTAAATCAAGCATGTTTTGCCCTATTGCCATTATAACTAAAAAATTATAATTGGATTTTTTGTATGAATGACTCTATACAGTGCTGAAACAGATTTTGCTAAAACAAGAAAATATGAAAAATAAGGTGTTATCTGAATTCCAAAGATTTATCTTTGTATTCCAGAATTTTAAGCTGCAATCAAGAATTAAACACGGAATGTATATATGTGATATCAGTAAAAAGGTAAATAAATAATGTGGAAAGCAATGCAACAGTAAATGTAGCAGAATGGAGTCTTTCCTCTCACTTGCCTTCACTTTTCAGAACTAAGCTCTCCAAAAATCAGAGTTCAAGGGAATTGCTTCTTGAAGGTAATTCCAAGTCAGATTCATATGTTACAGCTGTATTACAGTATAGCACTGTGCTCTTATTTAGCTCTTATTATCCAGCTTTCCATCTGTTCCTTTTTTCCTTTGCTTTCTGGGATTCTCTGATGGGATTTCAAAGAAAGTAGATTCATTGCTCCTCAAGGACAGAATTTACATGTTACTTTATTGATGAACAATTTAAGAGTCTGGTTGGGTGCCACTGGGTATCAATTACAATTCTTGCAAGGACCTGGCATGAATTTACTCACGATTAATGAGATGTCAGCAAACTTGAAAGAAATGCATTGATGTCCAATAGCAAAGTAATCAGACCCTCACAAGGCCAGGTAATATGAACATCTTTCAGAGAGGTTTCATTTATCTTAAATGTCATGGATAGAATCAGTACGCCTCACAAAGGGAAAGGATTGTGCAAGATAGAAATACAATATTGGGACCATCCAAATAGCTAAATTAAATGACAACATAGTGAATCTATGAAAGCATAACTTTTGAGATACGACTTTGTAGTTGCATTTGTATAGGTATATATATATGTGTGTATGTAAATATACATATACACACGTGGATATACACAATCTGTATAAACTTGAATCTAAAATTGTCAACTTCTAATACTTTTTGGTAACTTTTTTCTAGATTAGGCAGAAGAGAAGTTTTAAATGACCAGGTTTTGCATTTTTCACCCTGCTCTTTATGGCTTTTTCTCTCTCTGGCAGAAGCTAGTGCTGAGAGTTAAGTACCTGGGTTTCATAGGGTACTTCTGAGGAGGGAAAACAAAAATGAGACAAGAAACATGAAAATTTTGACAGCAATTATTACAAAATTTCAAATGCAAATCAGTTTTTGAAATGCTACTTTTCTCCAGACTGTAAACCCATGACTGGGCTTTGGAAATGATATTGTTATGTATAAGTGTCAGAACCCACATTCTGAAGCCATTTATAAATTACGTATTATCAGATTTTAAATAATGAAGCAGTGGTAACGATATGCAAGTTTACATGCCACCTAGGATTAAAACTAGGCTTTTAAATTCTCTTCAGCCCAAGAAAATCTGTTCTAAGTAACCTTATCACAGACATCTACACAGCATTCTCCTGCTTCATGACTCTGAGGGATCAGAAGATTCAAGTCACCAGGTTTCTAACTTACTACAAAGTATAAGAATGGGGATTTAAGCATTGACATTCTTCCTATTGCAGCTGTCTGATCAAACTCGACTGAGAAAAATTGTGCAAATGTTAGGAGCCAGAGGGCAGAAACATGTGTACTGCTACAGCAGGTACGTTATCAGTTTGGAAGTGTTACTACTCTCACATTTTTACAGAGAAACTTGAACCAACTGCTACCTGATGTGAGCAGATGAGGGAGATTCTACATAACCTAATGATTACAATTATTTTGTACTTAGTAATAATCACAATCATATTCATGTAATAGAAACTTATTTCTCAGAGAGAGTTTTTAATTGCACTTAAGTGAATTAGCTGAAAAAAAAGTTTCGTTGTTGAAAGAACTGCTTAGAAGGACTTATCCAAAAAATCTTACTCTGTCCTAGAACACTTTCTAAACAAAGCTGATGGAACAAAAGTGCCCAAGTAATTAAGTCCATCCAGATACATTCTTAATATAAAAGACCAAATATGTTTGATATAACATAATTTCACTGTGGGCGATGGTAATAGGAATATTGAGAATGTTATTGAAATGTTTACAAAAATATGGGGCAGTTTTAGAAAGCAAGGCAATATTTCTCCATTGCTGTTCAAATGCAAAAGTACCCATACTAAAATGGGTACTTTTGTACCCATTTTTGTACCATGTCTACAATTGAAAATAAGTAATGGTGCATGAAAATCTCCTTATGAACTACAGCTTTTCGTTTCCTCCAGTTAAGATGGAACTAAGGAAGAGATTCTTTGCATTTGTTGGTGCATCAGCTTAGAATGAGTTCTCCAAACTTCTTTATCTGTTTGATACAGTTTGTTTAAAAAAATCAAATATGTAATTGACTAGACTACAGTATGTATCACATCGTGTAAAAATTCTTTGATATATAGTATTCCTATAATGAAATTTGAACTAACTCTCACTGCCTCAGGATAATAACAAGAATATGATACCAATTCAGATGAGATTTTCTTAGCAAACAATTTTGAAGACATATTAAATTAAGCATCCTAAATAAGGATTTGATTGCTCTTAAATTAACATTTCTTTTTAATTTATAATAATTTGATACCAATTAAGGTACATGCTTGACAATTTAGATACATCCACTGTTGTATAGGTGCAACTAAATAAATAGAAGTTTTTATAACAAATTTGTGGTTAGTTATATTTGGATAATAAAACAAAAAAGATATAACTTTTGAGATTAAGATGAACATGTTGTCTTTGCTTTCAAAAATGTACACTTAGCAAAATACTTCACACAAGTACTTGAAAAATTTAGATTTTGGTGATGTGATGGATGCACTAGACACCTTAAACAAACTAACCATGGTGCAGCTTCCAAAGGGGGCAGAGGCCTGGGCTGTAGCTCCAGCACTGTTCCTCCTCTAGGAAACCCCCAGAGGAACAGAGTGATCCACAGTTTTTCCAAGAGTCACTTGTCAAGGACTAAAGAAAGTTGTGGGAACAAGGAGTCTCATGCATACCTTTTCTACTGTATATATTTTGACCACAAGCCAATCACTTTTTTTCCAGAAATATAGATTCTTAGTCAGTTTTCCTTTGTGTGTTTTTTTCATGCAGTGGTAGAGTAAATCTTGCCTCTTAGCTTGGTTAAATGGCACTTTAAAAATTCAAATTAAAACCACTTTTGCTAATACCTTTGACAGTGATTCTTTGAATGACTTATATCTCTCTTTAACTACAGTCATGGATCGAAACTGAAAAACTCCAGAGAAATGTAAAATATTTCATTTGAGAAAAAAATCAAATTATTTCTGTAGTCTTTGTTTCCCAGATATTACTGAAAACAAAATTGATGGTACCTCAGCTGCACTTTCTTTTCTGTTATGGTCAGCTAAGGTCTGACAGACCAGTAAGGACTTTCTCTTCATGGCCATCCCAAATTTCAGCTCAAAAGGGAACAAATCTTGACTCTACATAGACTCCTGCAGTTTGGATGAACATTCACAAAATTCTCTTATCTTCAAATAATACCTCACCAAAATGTCTGATATGCCAGCTATGACCATTGAGGATGAGTTCAATACCATCCTAAATTGTGCCATTTAATCCCTAACTTAAAATCCTTCCTAGGAGACAACTAATTCCCTCTGAATCAAAACATGCTTGGCATGCATTTCCTTAATTAAAATATCGATTTTTTTTTTTAAATCTCCATTACTTATTGTCTCTATGGACATGTAAAAAGGTGATGAAATATAATGTGCTTGCACTTGTTTCAGCGAAGAAAAAACATCAACAAATTATAAAGGTATTATCAATGCAACTCAGATAGCCAGCAACTGTGGGGAAAAGGAGTAAGAGCACAAAGATTTTTGAGCAAGAATTACTTCTTCCTGTGGAGAGAATGAAGGGAAATAGCTGGGAAAACTATAAATGAAGAACAACAAAAACCCTGAAACCTTCTCTTGCCCACATTTTTCCAGGAATCACGTGCAGAATATATATGGTTATATCACAGAATTAATTAGTCTAATGGACCCGATAGGAAGCAGTAAAAAAACCCATAATATCAGTGATACTGCTCTGGTTTATTTTATTGAATTTCACACTCTGAGCACAAAGCATAAAGATAGGAAATGTATCTCCTGAAATATACAGGGCTCAAGAAGAGCAGCAGTCATATGGATAATTGGTGCTGTTAATATGTATGCTACGGATCCTGCATTCTGCTCCTCTAGAAACATTGAAAAATAAAGCTAATTTTGGGCATTTGGGTGCATTGCTACCAGTGCATTCAGTTAAAAAAATAATCATTTCCTCTTCTGTTCTGCCTCACTGGATGCCTGATTAAAAACCATTAATGTTCCCCTCCCTCCTAGCAACTCTAGACCACTCATGCCTAAAGAGAGAGAGAACCAGAGGAAGAGGACATTTCATAGTGGCACAGTAGAGAGAAGTTACTTGTAATAAATCACGCATTTAAAACTTGTATTTGTAACTTTGCTAGTTATAATCAGTAACCAGTTCTACTAGCATTGAATTTTGAAGTCCCTTATCTCACACACACACACACACACACACACACACACACTTCCTGTAGAGGCACATTTTCCCAGTCCTTTAGGCTGCAGAGAACAATTTCACATCTGAAAACGCAACAGGAATGAGTGCTGCCAGTCATCTTTGACCTCAGGTTCTCTCTTTCTGATGCTAGTTTATGAATAGACCTCCTCCACCTGAAGATTTGTACTTATACAGCTTTGAGGGCTTATCATCCCTCTTTTCTGTTTGTGTTCGCAATAACTGACATGTCATGGTTTATCTTGCATAAACAGGAAAGGTGAGTGAGGCAGAAGTAACATCACAAGGAAAAGGTATCTTAAAACAGTTAAAATCTATTCCGCATTTTCAGAGAAAGATAAGAAGAAGAAAAAGCAGAACAAAACAAAAATTTTGTGGTCCTGGAAAAAATGTTTACTTCTTATCAACATTTCCTGATTCAATAGAAATGAGCAGCATGTTTATTTATACAGTCTGACTAATACTCAAAAATCTCTTGTAAGAAATGCATATTTATTGATATTTCCCCAGATAATTAGGGAACAGTACAGTTAATCCAGATTGTTTCCCAGGGCACATGCACTAAGAAAAGGCATTTCATACAAGCTAGGAGTCAGCATTTCTTATCAGCAAGACCTAAAAAGAACAGAAGAGCAAAGAGAGTCTAGATCATTACTTTTGGCGGCAAATTTTTAAAAAAATGTCTCATGTTCCCTTCCTACAGAATTTCTGCTGTTGAGTCATTAACATACTTTTATCTCTGAGACTTGCTCAAACACAGAAAGAGAATAAATATAATTTTTAATCATCTGCTTTTTCAACTCACACTTGAAGAAAATATCTTTTTCTGTAATTTCAAATGCTTCTGTGCAACAACTTTGGCAGTATTAGACTTGCAGTTGGACTCGATGATCGTAAGGATCTTTTGCAACCTAAGTGATTCTATGATTCTGTGGACCTCCTGGTAGTCATGAATGTCTGGGCAGCATGTACGTAATATTAACAAAAATATCGAGGATGCAAGTGACGTAACACAGAATTTGTACTTTAACAGGTGTTCCACAACTTTGAATTTGAAAGACTTGCCTTGATTTGAAATATCTTTCAGAGAACTACAGTAAACACCAGCAGCTGGTCTTACAGCAAATATCTTTCTTGAAGTTAGTTAGTAAACCTTAACACCTATATCTTCTTTTTCTACTTCCTCATGGAGTTTTAAAGGAGATGAAGTATGAACTGAAGTTAAGAAATTATTTCTTGTAACTGTAATACACCAATAACTTCTAGAGTACTGCTAAATAAATAACTAAAATTATATTAGTTATTAACAATAACTTTTAGTTTGTTTAAAAAATATCTGGATGTTTAATCACAAAAATACCACTTTTATTGGTTTAATTTGGGCAAATGAATTGAAAATAACTTCATGGTGTACGAAATTTTGCCTTTGATATTCCTTTATGGGTAAAAAGTTTTCATCAACTTTCCCATTGTGTCATCAACTTATATTTTCTTTCTACTGTGCTGGTGTGTTGATTGTTTTCTGTGTTTAGGTTTTGATTTGGGCTGCAAGAGATTTGACTTATCATTGAAAACATTTTTTTTCAATCAATTTTATGTCTTGGTAAGTGACTTATCAAAAGCAGAATTTCTTCATGAGTGCATGACTTTCCATGCAACATTTTATTTTCAGGACTACAGTTTTCATTTAAGTGTGGCTGGTTCTTTCCTGGCTTTCATCCTTTGGGTGGAATTGGGGGAAGTTTTTCAGTTATTCTCTCCAGTCTGGCCAGTTGCTTGGGTAACCTCTGCTGTCATTCTGCCAAAACTGAACATCAGCGTCACCTTTATGTATCCTATTCTCTTCCTGTGGTGTACTGTTGCTACCTAGACACATATTAGTATTTTCTTATGGAGCTTGGATTTACTAGGGGGTTCTGAAGGATTTCTGATATGTGATTAAAATATTCTGTGACTTCTTCTGGTACAAAATGTTGGCTGGAAGGTTAGAGGAAAGGATTTTGGTCATGCTTTCTGCTCATGTAGTCCTATACCAAATCAAATTTGCCTAAATCAATGAGATTTTCCCTGAATATAAAGATTCAGAAACAAACAAAAAACTTGCAGGCCAGGATTTAAAATCATAAATTGAATGCTGAGCAGATACTGTCTTAACAGCTGTGAGAAGAAAGGAGAGGGAAGCTCCAATAAACAATGAATTAAGATATTTCAGGCAGGCTCACATAAAGGGTGTGAAAACATTTGAAACATATGTAAATAGTGGGGGGGGAGATTTTTATTTATTTACTGTTATGATATTCAGAAGAAAAATTACATGTACTCCTCTGCAAAAATATCAGCCATCCCACTTCCCTAATGCATATGCATTATGTACCCTAAATAAACAACCATCTGATCCAACCATCTGAATGTGATTTAGCCCAAATAGACTTTCTAGGCACTCTGGCACATATTTTCTGCTATGTTTGATAGAATTCGAGATGACTGTTCTTTTGGCAGTGACTTTTAATTTGAATCTGTCTACCACAGCCATGCTGTTCCAGAATTGTTGTATCTTTACATGCTTACTAGGTATTCTTATTTCCATCTTTGAATAAAAGGAAGGAAAACATACTCTCTGAAATATTAACGTCTCTTCATGTTTTTATCATCTAAAATATTACTGTACTTTAATTACCAGGCCTGGGAGCAAAGGGAATTTTTCACATTAGGAGAATAGAAGCTACATATTTAAGACAGAAGATACAGAAAGAAATATAACTAGAAAATTTCATAATACACATTCCTTTTAATACTCCCCCCTGACCAGGCTGAAACTTTCTTTTCTAGAGTGAAAAGATTATCAAGAAAATGCATATTATTTGTTTCTTCTCTTCTTCTCTCATTTTTGTTGTACTAATAAAATAACTATTGCATTATTACTTTTTAGAATGTATATGTATAGCGCTTCTAAAGGCACAGAAATAACTTTTCCAATAACTCATTTACAGAAGTTGAATACCACTTCCAAGTCAAAGTAAATTGATAATCAAAACCACCATATATGAAGGGTAACATTCTGGCCCCTGGAAAAGCGTTTATGGGTTTTTTTGAATCAATTTTGCACCATTTAAAAACTGAATTTCAGAGACGAGATGCTAACTTGTTTCTGTAAATGATCCTAAATTTCACTTTTGAAAGGCTTGTTCTTAACACTCAATATATTTTAAAAACAAAGGAAAAAATAGTTAAAAAAAGTACTTAATACTCATTTAACACCCAGTAAATGCAAACTTTCATTACCTTTGGAAAACTGTTACACTCTAAACTAATTCAGGCTAGTACGTCCGATTTCTTGTTTCTGGGTCTGAATCTTTGCTGTGAAATATTTTGATTTTATGAGAATCGTTGACTCAGCAGTGATATTTGCTGTAAGAAGGCTGATAGTGTGTATCTACCTGCCTTAGTGGCATAAATCATTGCATCCTGAATGGTAGAATTGATCCAGGAAGCTCTGTATGGACCCTATTCTGAAGAGCGTGAGGCAAGACTGGAAGACCTAGGACAGATATCATTGCACGGTGTTTTTAGGATCAGGAATTTTGATGATTGATCACATTCTGAAGAATATTGCTACAGTTTTCATGAACGCTACCACAGAGGAAGTATATTTGATAATATTTCTGTAGGAAGTGTTTTAGGAGGTGTTTATGAGTCCTAAGAGAATAACCATATAGCATGGCTTATTACAAAACTGATATTGATATTTCTATTCCCAAGTGCTGGTTTTGTTAGAGAAATAGACTGCTGTACACTGTGGTTTAACTATTCAACTTAACACTACTTTAGAAAGAGGAAGTATACTTATTTAGGGCAGAAATAACTTCCAGAAAGACTTCAAGCCCAAGACAAACTTGGAAATAGTAATGTAAAATTTCCCTATCTCAAACAGAATGCAATTAAGCAGAGAAAGAAAAGGCTGGTATGGGAATTATGACTAACATCACAGACTCAGCCTGGTTTTTCATCACCTGATTCAGGTCATGAGCTACAGTGTACTACTCTGTCTTGCTGACCATAAATAGTATTTGAATGAACTATATTATCTAATGGCTTAATAAAATGTAAACTTTCATCATCTTATCTGAGAAACTGAACATTGAATGCAATATGTATTTTGGAAAACTTTACATGAAGAAAGGTTAAGCAACATTTTCTGTCTTCTCCATCATGATTGCTTATCATATGTTCTCTTAAAGCAAATGGAAAAGCTTTGATTCTCTTGTTTACATTATTAAAAAATTTTCCTATGTCCTTGTCTCTTTCAGTAACACCTTCTTGCCTGCTTTTGGATGTCATAGGCAAGGACTTTGTTGATGGAGTGATTAAGTGACGTACATTTTGTCCTTAGCAGTGAAGGTGATAATTACAGAAAGAACAGCTTCTAAGGAATAAGAATGTTCTCTTGGAAGAGGGTCTTAGAATAAAAACATCAGCTATGTGTTCCTCTCAGTAGCACTGGGCCTTTCTTCATTACTGCACCATCACTCTTCTGAAATTGATCCCATTCTATCCACTTTAATGAAGTTTAACAAAAAATGTTGCTGAAGAATTTCAATGTCTCCTTCTCTTTCAGTAGCAGACTTTCTTCAGAGCACTGAAAATAGCATCTTCTGTTCAATAAAGTAAGCAAAGTGAAACTGCTGGCAAAGGTTAAGTTCTAAAGCTTTCTTTTATTAACCAGAATGTTTACAAAGATTTTTTTAAAGCTAATTTTCTTTCACAATAAAAGATTTTTTATTCTACTTAGTAACTCTAAGAATGTATCTAATGCTGTATGATATAAAATTACATTTATCGCTCAGTCACATCATTCATTGAGCACATAATATTTTATCTTTTCCTGTGTTGATTATCTTTGCTGTAGGAGATGTAATGTTGTCATATGTCAAAAAGGAAAAGTAAAATAGAGGTGAAATTTATGCTTTTTTTTTTAATTTAGGTTGTATTTTTGAGCCCTCTATTTCAAAATTAAAGAAATAAAATGCAAGAAAACATCAAAATCTTGAGGTAACAAGGTCAGAAGAGAGGAAAGGCCCCAGAGATTTACTTTTTCCTCAAATAAACATAAATATTTTCTCAAATATTCTTTATTCTTTAATGTCTCTACCAGACATCTGCCTCTCAACAAACTGTTAGTGTGGATGTTTCTTTCAGATAGAAACACAATATCCTCATGAACCACAGCTCAGACTGCAGAATGACAAATTATTCAATGCAGTGTGAATGCAACAATGCTCAGAGCAAAATCCCTTTAGTAGTTCCCAGTGTTATTCAGATTATCTGCTAGAGTACCGTCTGCTGGACAAAAAACATTCAACACATGTTAAATCATATGCCAATACCAACTATCTCTAGCAGAATTACTAATACACTACTCATATGACAATAGCCTTCTTATGTCCACATATTTTTATACCATAAATGAGAAAACTGAGAATTTGGAATAAATGTGTAATTTCTGAACCCATAAACAAGTGCTAATGAAATGAAGAACCCTATAAATTGTGTAAGCAATGTGCAGTTTCTCATGCTATACTCTCTTCATTTAGGAATCCTTAATTTTCTTCAGCAAGAACAATACTATTTTTTGCAGAGGAAAGGAGGGACAAAATTTGGTTTTTGTCAGTTTCAAGTCATGCTTGTTTGTTTGTTTTGGTTTTGTTTTTTGTTTCCCCATATTGTTCTTAAACCTTAGTACTGGGCTTGGCTAATCTATAAAGATACATGATTTTGAAAAGTGTAAATAAGAAACTTTGTCAAAATGTTTAAATAGTTGAAAAGACACTGACATGCTTATCCTAGAAAATCTTGGTTTATGTACAATCTGGCTGGTGAGGGAAATTTTCAAGCCCAAATGGTCTCATCCTTATTCTTCATTACCTATATTGGGCTGTAGAGGAAAAAAAATAGGGGAAGGGGATGGGATGGGATGGGATGGGATGGGATGGGATGGGATGGGATGGGATGGGATGGGATGGGATGGGATGGGATGGGAGGAGAGGTTCGGAGAGGTTCGGAGAGGTTCGGAGAGGTTCGGAGAGGTTCGGAGAGGAGAGGAGAGGAGAGGAGAGGAGAGGAGAGGAGAGGAGAGGAGAGGAGAGGAGAGGAGAGGAGAGGAGAGGAGAGGAGAGGAGAGGAGAGGAGAGGAGAGGAGAGGAGAGGAGAGGAGAGGAGAGGAGAGGAGAGGAGAGGAGAGGAGAGGAGAGGAGAGGAGAGGAGAGAGGAGAGGAGAGGAGATTCGAGGTTCGGAGAGGAGAGGAGAGGTTCGGAGAGGAGAGGAGAGGTTCGGAGAGGTTCGGAGAGGAGAGGAGAGGTTCGGAGAGGAGAGGTTCGGAGAGGTTCGGAGAGGTTCGGAGAGGTTCGGAGAGGTTCGGAGAGGAGAGGTTCGGAGAGGTTCGAGAGAGAGAAGAGAAGAGAGAAGAGAAGAGAAGAGAAGAGAAGAAGAGAAGAGAAGAGAAGAGAAGAGAAGAGAAGAGAAGAGAAGAGAAGAGAAGAGAAGAGAAGAGAAGAGAAGAGAAAGAGAAGAGAAGAGAAGAGAAGAGAAGAGAAGAGAAGAGAAGAGAAGAGAAGAGAAGAGAAGAGAAGAGAAGAGAAGAGAAAGAGAAGAGAAGAGAAGAGAAGAGAAGAGAAGAGAAGAGAAGAGAAGAGAAGAGAAGAGAAGAGAAGAGAGAGAGAAGAGAAGAGAAGAGAAGAGAAGAGAAGAGAAGAGAAGAGAAGAGAAGAGAAGAGAAGAGAAGAGAAGAGAAGAGAAGAAGAGAAGAGAAGAGAAGAGAAGAGAAGAGAAGAGAAGAGAAGAGAAGAGAAGAGAAGAGAAGAGAAGAGAAGAGAAGAGAAGAGAATAGAGAGAGAAGAGAAGAGAAGAGAAGAGAAGAGAAGAGAAGAGAAGAGGCCTCTTTCTCACTGAAAATATGATCTGCCCATTAGACATCTATCTTATAAAATATTTACAATCAGGTCTGTCTTGAGATCTTGAGATTTGCTCTCTCACAGTGATATTGGATAAGAGGTATTGTATCATTTCAGTATTATCTCCAAGGATTAGATTGCATAGCAGTATTTGCACAAATACAGTTTAAGCATCTACAAATAATTTTACACCAGAAATCCACCACAGAATTGATATAGAACAGAACAAACAAGCCTGAGTAAACACAGAAATACACATAAAGCATGATCTTCCCTCCCTGGCCTTGCTGAATATTTCCTTTACTGTTTGGAATTATATGGAATATATTTCTCACCTCCTACTGCAAAAACTGGCTCATGAGATTTCACAGTAATGACAATTACCTTGGAAAAAAAACCTGTGGCAGTATTTTATAAAACAAAAATCACTGTTTATGACAAAGAAATAGTGCATTGATGTGATTTAGATTTAGGGGGTGGTCCCCAGGGAAGGTTCCCCTGGAGCCCCCCAGGCTCTAGCATTGTGGTGTTCCTGTGCTGGCAGGCAAAGAGACTCCAGACAGCTGCTGAGGTGCTGATGAGATGAGGGTTTATTCAGAGTCTTACCCCAGGAAGGCAGCATGGTCACTGAGGGAGAGGGGAAAGGGGAAGGGGGGAGAGGGAGAAGGGGAAAGGACGGGGAGAGAGCAGTCTCTGGAGACCACCAGGGCAAAAGAGGAGGAGCCCTCCCCGTTTGCACCCTTATCACAGAGGTTCAAAGTGGGCGCGGTAAGATTCTACAGCCAATAGAGTTACAGACACACGATACTGCAGGGAGGGGACAGACTTAGGATAAACTATACACTTTTCAGGGGTGAACCAGAGCAAACCATTTCCATAAAATGCAATTCCACAGTGCATGTCTTGCAGTCCCAGCAACAAGCACAATCAGCACTGTGCAGTTAGGTGCATTTGCCCGAGCAAATGAAAATTTTAATTCCACCAGAAGCTAGAAGACATGGTTTAGACATGGTTAAACTGTAACAGAAGTTCTCTGTACCTGCACTAACCCTGGGTGATGATTGGCTTAGCTTGACCCTCTGATGGTATTCTGGATTTAAATTAAACCTGTTGAGAGGGTGGTAATTGTAAAAGTTTCTGGGTTTGGTACTTCTATCTGATATTTCTGAAAAAAATCCCAACAACACCCACAAAAAAAAAAACCCAAACAAAACAAAACAAAACAAAACAAAACAAAACAAAACCAACAACAACAACAAAAAAACACCCACATACACAAAAACAAAACAAAAAACACAAAAAAAACACAGAAAAAAAAATCCCAAAAACCCCACCAAAAAACCCACAAAAACAAAAATAAATTTGTTTTAATTGTAAAATCCTGAAAATGTAAGATCTATTATCACGTAAATCCCTCAACATTGATTCTGGATTTCGGCTCAAAGTTTTTTAGATGGAACTCATGATCTTCATGGTATGTTTAAAATGAAAATTCTTGGTTAAGCTTTACAAATATACTGATTATAATAACAATGTAAATAAAAAATTATTTAACTGAAACTGAGTATGATCAGTGAGGAATCAATGCAATTTCATTTTTAGCAAAATTTTTAGTAAATTGTTTGGTTTATCCATCTGTCTCACTACAAAGATTTTACCTTTAGTAGGAATTCTACCTTTAGTAGAAATCTAAAAAGTCTTAGCATTCAAATTTCAAGTTTTAATTTAATGATATCAAATTTTTTTTAGAATCAAAGATCTTCTGTCCTGATAATTCTCTGATGTACTTTAAATTGTTCTGAGTAGTCTTTATTCATCACTTTCAAATTTTTTTTTTCTGAAGACTTTAACCAGCCTACAAAGTATAAGACATTATCCTTAATCAAGGGAAATGGAAAAGTTTTAGAATGCCTCAGGCTTTGCAGGTCATGCCAGAGTTTTATTGCTCCTTCAGATGTATCATTTTCTAAATCCAAATGAGGACATACAGAGTGTATTTCCAATTCTGATTCTAATACAAGAACTTTAATAGTCTGAAGCAGTATTCCATAGAGCCACAACACAGGGAAAGATATTCCTAGTGCTGCGAAACCTTCTCTACCTCATAGCACAACACATTTTCATGCAGTGTTATTCTCTTTTCCAATTTAAAGTGACATCCTTGGAGGGCTGTATTAGAAAGCAGCAGTGGGAGCAAATGCCATTATGAGAGAAATCCTTCCCTGAATTGGGTTGACATTGTCTCAAACAGGCAGCAGGCCAGCAGTCCCACACCATTAGCTCAAACTCACAGCTCTCTCTCATCCCTGAAGTATAGGCAGCAGGATAAACTGAAGCAGCCTAAATCATAAATATATACTTTGGAAAGGAAACTTAGAAAATGAGGAAAAAGAAATCAATCTTTTTAAACACTATGCCTGGTTTTCTCATATGACTTATATTTCCCTTTTAAGTTTTAGAAAGCTCTTCTTAATGAAAAATGTTTGTCAGACATAGTGGTCCTAGGTAGACTCTAAATGATGACTGTATTTTTTCTTTGGTGCTAGACTCTTCAGAGAGAGAGAAAGTCTTGATTTCATCTCAGAATGGATTTAAATCATCTCCATGTCCAGGGATAGTTTTTTACCCATAGCTGAAAATAAACAAAATACATCTGGTCATTTCCTGAACTTTGCTACATGCTGAGCTGCTGCTCAAAGAACTTGCAGCTGTTTATTCACTACAAATTTGCAGGTATCTTTTAAGAAGAAAAAGAGTAAATTTAGGAGGACAAAAGTTTATACCTGTGTTTAGAGGAAGGGAAATCCTTGTATTTCTAAGAGTTTTGTGTGAAAGAGGTTGCATTTTGAACTGTCTTTGTAGCACTTGTTACCAGAATAAGAAAATCTTACTGGCTCACCATACCCCTATCAGAATTAATCTTTTGCTAAAAATCCATGCCACATAAATAACCTTAAAACTGGGCTGTTGGCACTAATATCTTCATAATTAAAGGATCTGAAAAAGTCTAAGAAATAGAGCAGATTGAGTAATTTAACAAGAAGACACAATAGCAGTGCCGTTTTTAAGTCTGCGATGCACATTTAAGTCTGTATTTTTGCATAGATAAAATCCTTCTGCCATTGTTAACAGTATCTAGAAATAGTTTCAAATTATTTAGGATTTTTTTAAATGGAGTTTAAATGTGCTTTTAAATTCAAACCACATTCCTTTAGTCCTCTGTTAAAATGCTGAGATCACTACAAACATTCCTTTTGTGGGATGTTCATTCCCCTTTGCATCTATATAAGAAACAAACAAGCAAGAATTTCAGTAGGAGGAAAGAGAACATAGTGTCAATGTAGCAAAGTAAAATAGCAAAGAGTCTGTGCAAACAATACATGAAAAATTACCCTTGAGGTCCCACAATGGTGTTCTGAAATTGCTCAGATCCAGCAATGTGCCAAGGGCTGCTTCAGTGACCTATTTTGGACTGTGGAAACAACCAATCCTGAGTTAAAGACAGCCCTGTGAGACACTGCAGTTCTTTCCTAAAAAATGCTTTTGTATCTGCATTCTTTTGTACAGCTCAGATATACTCCACCTTGAGCCTTAAAGATACAAAAATTTTAAGTATGTATTTTTCATATACAAATCCAATCTACCTTCCAACTTTTATTGCTGTCACATGTTTGCATAGACTTATATCTGTCTCACAGATGGTGTCCAAGCCAGTATTTCCATTTGCAGACCTTTTAATCTATGACAAATTAAAGCAATGAAAGATTTTGGTCTGTTAAGATTATTGTCCAGAATAGGAAAAATTATTTACTTTATTTTTTTCTCTGATTTTTATCGTTGATTGGAATTGAAAAGAAGTATGTAGAAATACACCCAAGGAGATTAACATAACAGTGGGAAATCTGCCAGTTTCATTTGACTGGTTGCACTACAGTAGTACTTATATTCTTTATTGGCAATGCCTGTACTAGTAAATTATCATGCACAAGGGTATGGGAAGAGGCAATGCCACAGAGTCACTGCTGCTATTACCTTGGTAACACAGATGTTTGCACAGACCATTGCTGGGCACAATTCAGGGGACAACACTGACCAAACCAATTCCAAATGTCAGAAGTCAGAAGGCACCACAGTTTCAGAGATTTAACCATATGGATGTGAGCTCTGAAACGCTGCTTGTTCTCAGAGCTAGAGACTGCTCTCTGGTTTGCTTCCTTTAAAAATATAATTGTTACAGACTTGTGTGTTGGTGCAGCTAAGCTAAATTGCACCTATCTTGAGAAAATAAAGGTCCTAGCATAAAAGGAAAGCACTAAAAAGGAATCTCATTAAAGATCCTTGGAATTTGTGCCAACACAGAGTTCTGATGCCTCCTGTTGTCTGGAGGTGGCAGAGATTTATGACAATTCTAATGCTGGTAGTGGCCATTAGCCTAAAAGTTGTGCTGTGATTCTCTGGTTCCAGATCTCCATACCTGGTCTAACTGGGAATATTGTTACACACCATTTGTTCCTCTTTATCTTTCCCTTTTCTTCTTTCCCCATTTGCTCTATGAGAGATAAGAATGGTGCAGACAACAAGACCAAACCAAACCAAACCAAAAACCCAAACAGTAACAAAAACACCAAACAAAGCCAAAAAACAACCCATGATAAAGACGTAGAATTTGAAGGAAGAGAAACTTCTTTTGGGGAAAGAAGAAGAAAATTGAAGCAGGATTGACAACACAAGACACCGGACTGAAGTCCAAATAATAAAGAACTGTATCTGAGGAAGGGAAAAAAATCTCTTAATATCCTGTTTTTCAAGGGTTTTATAATCTTTTGCTTTTCCAAGTGGAGACTGCAGAGAAGTAAAGAATGTGTGAAAAGATCTCTGCTCCTAGGGAAGCCCTTCTGTCAAAAGATTCTTGCCGTGCTGAATGTTTTCTTTGTTGAAGAGGGAAATGTCATGGGGACTTATATCTTCTGAGGTGAGTGTATAACACTCCCAGAGAAAAGCACACAGGACAGTTCATAAAAAGAGAAATTGAAGGTTTATAAAATATATACTTTGAGATTTGCCAAAAAAATCTGCTTTAAAAGCACAAACACTATGAGTTTTCTTGTTACTTTGGTTATTTAAGATAGCTAGCCTACCATTTTTCTACTATAATTTATATTTATGTTTCACCTCTAAATCCCCTAAATAAACATTATTGCTTTATCCCCTTCCATGTAGATTTGGTGTTTCTTGGAGGAAAAAAAGAGTCTCAAAAAAGACAAACAAAAAGGGTCTTTTAAAAAAACTTACTCCATTACTCTCCTTACTGTTCTGTTTCCTGTACCTTCCTCTCCCCATCTTCTTTATTTTCCATTTATCTTCCCTCACTGTTTTTGTGTATCCCCGTGACAACAAAATATTTCATTTTTTTCAGTTTTATTTCTTTTTCTGGACTCCCATAATAACTAGTTTCCTATAGTTGCTCTTCTCTCAGTGTGATACTTCCTGTATTGTTCTGTATCCCCCTGTCTTTATACTCTGTTAGATACTTTTCTCTACTCTGTCTAGCTGATATTTCTCTATTTTTTTAATCTTAGCTTTCTTGTTTCCTCTCTCAATGTGTAAAGCTTCTACTTCCATCTAAAGATCAAATCTTTTTAGTAACAACAGATACTATTAATTTTTTAGAATATGTTGGCATATTCTCTGGGATTTTTTGTGGTTTCGATTAACATAAGGGAAGTGTACTGTTTGCTGTGAGTAAAATCACACAATTACAAATTCAGACATGAGGGAGCACATCATACCTTTTTTTTTTTTTTTTTTTTTTTTTTTTTTTTTTTTTTTTTTAATTTTTTATACAAAGGAATCTACTCTTTTTCATTTCCACACTATTTCAATAAAAAATTGATTATCTATGAAAAAAACCTTGTGCATTTATGAAGCTTGCTCAGTTTTGTAGACTAGCATTGAGTGAGGTATGCAGAGCCTATCATCTGGTGCATCTACAGGTGGGACATGCCAGCTGATAGACAGATTATAGGTATCTATAATCAACAAGTAAAGTAGTCTAAAGAATAGCTTGCTCTCACTTACTGAACTTTGGATGACTGATAAAAAATCTTTTGTTTCTTATGTGATTGTCAAGGATTGAAATCTGTCTCCAAAATTTTTATTCTAAAGCTTACTTTACCTGCGTTCAGAAAGGATTTAGTTGCTTGGTGTTTATACAGCATGAGCCATAGAAAAGACATGACAAAGGAGCCTCATCTGTAAATCAGTCTCCCGTGGCCGTACAGGCTATGCAGACAGGCAGTTGCTGCAATTAGTATTTGGGAATAGACTCACTTGGTTAAGCTGTACAGGTGTTCTGTAGAGATGAAGGCAAATCAGTCAAATTTCATTTGGGTGTTTATAGCAAAGAATGAAAAGCTATCATCTGTATCAAAAGAAATGGGGCACACAGGTCAAGGGAGGTGATTGTCCCTGTCTATTCCACTCTTGTGAGACCCCATCTGGAGTGCTGCATCCAGCTCTGGGGTCCCCAGCATAGAAAGGACATGGACCTGCTGGAGCAGAGAAGGGCCACAAAGATGATCAGAGGGCCTCTCTCCTCTGAGGACAGGCTGAGAGGCGTGGGATGATTCAGCCTGGAGAGGACGAGCCTCCAGGGACACTGTAGGCCCCTTCCAATACCTAAAAGGAGCTACAAGAGAGCTGGAGACAGACTATTTGCAAAGGACTGTAGTGACAGGAGAAGAGGCAATGGCTTAAACTGAAGGACAGTTAATTTAGATTGGATATATGAGAGTGGTAAAACGCTGGCACAGGTTGTGTGAGAGACCACAACCACCAGAGAGGGGGTTGTTTCCCTCTAGAGAAATTTTGAAGGTCAGGCTGGACAGGATCTCAGCGAGTACCTGGTTGAAGAAGTGCCTGCTTATTGCAGGGAGGTTGGACTAGATTACCTTTAAAGAGTCCCTTCCAACTCAATGCATTCTGTTATTTTATGATCATCAAGGACACTTTGGCTTTGTAAGCACAATCTAAATACAATACTTTATTTACTTATCAACTTATATGTTTCATTAGGAGCCTTAAAAGGCAAAGCATCATGATATTATATTATTTTAAGATTGCAGTAGGTTTATAAATGGCTGGTTTCCTTCTTCCTTCAGAGGAAACACACTATATTCATACTATATTTTTATAGTAGGATATTTTTTCTTTTTTTTTTTTTTGTAACTTTTCTCTTACTCAATATCATATATGATTATTAAAGACAAAATTTCACTTTGAAGTCATCCAGAAATAATGCATATAAAATAATCTTGTAAGAAGTATGACAGACATATTTTGGATTTTGTCAAAATCTTCCGTCAGTGTCAGATTGACTAGAAAGTATTAGTCCTAGACTTGCCTCCAAAATGATTAACATGCAGTCTGCAAAAGCTTTCCATTCTGGAACTCAGTTATCAGATTTATGGTATTTGGGGTGGAGAACATGGTAAAAAGAATGTGTGGGAGCACAAGGTTACTTCTATGTGTCTTTATCGTCTCAAGCCCTTACATTTACTACCTGTTTGATATTCAAACATTAAGTAGCTTTGCCTTTGCCAGACTTTCTGCTTGATAAGAATATCAAGTCTTATGTCAAATTCTTTCAGAGCTGGAAAAAATGAAACTGAAGTAGTATTTGTGAAGGCAAGAAGGCAAGAGAGAAAATTTCAAAACTTTACCCCTTTTACAATATTTTTTTTTAATGAGAATAGGGTTTCCTTCTGTATCAGATGTGACACCAGAAATCACATCAGTGCAGTTTTATGCTACATTAGCACATTGACCTCCTAATGGATAGGAATTCTGCCTTTGATGTTTAAAGGTCATTAGCTTCCTTCAAAGTTTCTATTTTTTCCCATGCTGCTCTTTTACATAAGTGTTTAACCTTGAATTCATAGGTTGCTTTTTCATCATGAATGAATATTTAACATGTAATTCACTGCCTGTCGCTTTATAACTACAGGAAAGACTTTCAGCTATCAGCTTTATCCAACTGAAGGACAATTTTTGTCTTCTTTTTGCAAATCTCCAATTATCCCTCATTCCTCCCATTTAACTGGGAAACGGTATTGTTAAACAAAAATGTAAGTATAACATATCCAAATAGCATGGGTTAATAAGAAATGGTAAAGTGGCTCCCTGTAGGACAACTTGGCAAAGCCTTACAGCAATACACTTTTACTCAGATCTCAAATAAAACAACAATAGTCAGCACTTAATGAATTTATATCACATTATATGTCTTTCTACACATCACTTGATGTTTTGTTGTCTGCTGTTGCTTTTAGAGATTTCCCTTGTTGGTAGTGTTTTTGTGTTGTTACCAGGTCTAATTTGGCTTTCAGCTAAGCTTTTGAATTTTTTATAATAAAGTAATTTACAGATGCTAGAAGATAAATTAGCACTGCAAATGCAGTTAAATTGCATAATCACACAGATTGATTTTGTGTTAGCCTTTGAGATGTATAGATACCTTGTGGCATCTCTGTCAAGAAAAGGCAGTGAAAGCAAAAACCTTTCAATTACTCTGGAAAACAAGGAAAAACATGTCAAAGGACAAGAGAAATAGTACAGCTGTTTGACTGAAATGTCTGTGGTTTATAATGTTCGATATACAGGTAGCATTCAATATTGACATTAACTGTCTCCCCATGCAGAATACACCACATAATACTCTTTCACATAAAGCTCAATTTGTATGTACAGCAAAGGGTGGGATTTATTTGTTTGGTTGGTTGGTTTGTGTCATCACTGTCATTGATTTGGAAGGAAAATAATAATAATGAAGACTTCAGTGACTTTTGCCGACTTGCTGTGTT